>NC_139056.1:17042705-17642705 GCF_965140915.1 Aythya marila
TGTGCCCAGCTAGATGCTCAAGAGGACACTTGCAAATAAGGAGAGCATTTTTTGAAAATAAACTTTAATGCTTAAAATGTACTGGTGTTTAAATTTATACCTCATTTACATTAATCATGATGAACAATGCAGCAGCGCTTAATTTGTATTTCACTTTTCACAGTGGCTTAGCTTGTTCTGAAATGGCTATAGGGCAGACCATATATGTACATAGTATGATGTGACTTCAAAACTGTTAGACTTTATTTTCAAATTGCCGGATGTAAGTCATTAACTCTGTTGGATGCCAGCATTGTGTGTTATTAGACACTTATCTGTAGCTACTTACTATGAAAGACGCTGTCCCAAGCCAAAGCTGGCTTCTGAAGTCTGGTCTGAAACCGTGGTGAAAAAGTTGGCAGATAATCTTTCAGGACTCTGCATCGAGTGGAACTGACATCACACCTGCGTTGATTGTATTGTCAAAGTGTTTGCAATTCTTTCACTGAGCTTGTTACGTGGAAATAAAATGTGGTTGGTTTTTAAAGCTGAAACTTGTTGCCTGTGTTTCAGTCTGTAGCCTTCAGGCTGTCCAGCTCCTCTCGAGATTGACCAGCTCCATCCCCTCGCAGTAAGAGTGAGGCCGCCTGGCTTTGTGCTGCGGAGAGAGTAACAGAACGGGGTCTTGGACCGTGGCTCTGCCCTCTGGGGGGGAGCTGATAGCTCCCAGCACTGCCCCAAGGCTGCCTCCCTGCTGTCACCCCTGCTGGGACAGAGGCAGGGTGCACCCTGGCTGCCCCCCCGGGCCCTGCCAGCCACAGCTCGAAGCTGCTTCCCACTGCGCTCACCGGTCGCTGCCTGGAAAGGTGGTGGAGGATGGGGAAGGGTGTCCACGGGATGGGTTCCATGGGCCAACTTGACACGGAGATGTCGCTGGCTTTTCCTGAGTCAACCATGGGATCGTTCACGCTGCTGGAACTTGTGTCCCAGTCGTAATGGAAACTGAGAAGAAAATCCCTTAGAAATTAAACAGGGGCAGGAGGGGGAAAAAGCTGTTGCTCACGAAGCAGCCCAGGCCCCTCGGGATGGGACCCTGCCCTTGGTTATTTTGCTGTGTGTACAACATGCTGGTGGTGCACGACCAGGGGCTGTTCTGAGAGCCTGGGGGCTCGCTGACCCGGGGTGGGGGCAAAGGGACAGCCCCAGGCTTTGGGTACACCCTGGGCTCCCTGGCCCAGCTCCCTGCTCCAGTGCAAACACTGCTGGCCTTGGGGGGGGGAGGCTACTGGGTGCAGCTGCCTTCGGAAACAGGAAGCTTCCAGCTCCCTTTTTCCATTTCTGGGAGCTGATTATGTATTATTATAAGCTCGTACACATACGCCTGCAGCCACACGCTTTTTGTGGCAGCTGTGAGCCCTTCAGCAGCTCCACCACACCCTGTACACAAAGCTCCCCGTGCTTGGCAGACAGAAAACCACCACCCAACCGCAGTTATTTCCCCCGGGAGGCAGAAGGATGTTGCGGGGCTGACCGCAGCCCTGCTGATAAATCCCCAGGAGCCGAGCGCGGCGGTGCCAGGCGCTACCTGGGCCTGTGCGCGGGGCGGGCGGGCGGCGCCGGGCGCTGCTTGGGGCCGCTGCCAGCGGCTGGGGCCTCGCGGCAGCCGCAGCAGCCGTTGTCCAGGACCTGCAGGTGCAGCAGCTCCTCCGAGTGGGTGAAGGCCGGGTTGTCCAGGGAGCTGGCCGACGCCAGCCAGGAGCGCGACCAGTACTGGGCCGAGACATCGTCCAGCCGGCAGAAGCGCCGGTAGCTGTGGGACAAGGCCGGGCGGTTACAGCAGCGCCCGGCCCCGCGGTGCCCCCGCACCTCCCTGCTGACCGCACGGCCGGCACAGAGTGCGTGTCCCCACCCAAATTGTGCGAGCAGCCGGCAGGGCAGCTCCCCAGGCCCCAGCCCTGCTCCCTCCCACCAAACACCCTCTGGCCACAGCCCTGCGGATGGGGCCTCGGGAACAATCCCCGCAGCAGGACCGCACACCCACGGGAGGGGCAGCAGGGCCAGCACAGCCACCGCCCCACCACAGCGCTCCCAAACGAGCCGCTTTGGTGATGCTGGGGGCAAGCACACTGTGCCCACCACCACTCAGCCCCCTCCATCCCCACCCCGTCCCCACACAGCCCCCACCTGCTCCGGGTCTGGTCGGCCCTGGCCTCCAGCAGCAGCGCCTTGAAGCGGCGGACGACGATCCCGGCGACGACGGCACCCAGCAGGACGATGCTGAACAGGACCCCGAGGGCCATGCCCAGCAGGCTCTGCTGCGTCACCCGGTAGTCGCAGCGCAGCCCCATGAACCAGAAATCGCTGCCGACGGGACACCTGCAGCAAGGGGGGGGCATCAGCCACAGGGCACCCCCAGCCCAGGGGTGGGTGCACGGCCCGGTCCCTTCCCCCCCCAGCACTCACTGGCAGAGCGGCCCCCGGTCCCGGGGGTGTGTGCAGATGCCGTGGTTCTTGCAGTAGTCGCGGTGGCAGAGGGACGTGCAGGTGGCGTTCCCGTCTGCCCCGGCCACGCAGGCGAAGCCGGACCGGCAGGCAAAGAGCTCAGCACAGGGGTCCAGCGGCCGCTCTGCGGAGAGACGACAGCTCGGCTGTGCCCCCTCCACCCCAGAGAGTCAAGGGCTGGGGCCATGCCAGCCCTGAGCCCAGAGGGACGCACAAGGGCTCAGAGCAGCACCTGCACCCCCCCTGCACTCACCCAGGGCCACGTTGCGCAGGACGGGGGCAGCGCCCACCGCCAGCCCCGGCCGGGCGCCGCCAGAGCCCAGCGCGGCCTCGAGGAGCGCTCCCAGCCCCGGCGCCCGCACCCGCTCCGCTGCAAACAGCGCATCGTACTCCAGCACCACGCTGCCCTCCCTGCGGGGACACGCAGCGCATCTGGGGTGGGCCCGGACACCCCCCCAGGGCTGCGGGTCCTGGTCCAGAGCTGCAGCCCGGCAGCACTGGGTGCCACGGGGCCCCGCGAGCCCCTACCTGATCCCCGTCACCTCCAGCCGCAGGAAGCCGGGCACCGACATGAACAGGGGCGCGACCTGCACGGGGAGGAAGCTGGGTGGGATGCAGGCCAGTGTCCCGTCCCCCCCCACAGCCCCCCCAAAAGCCCCAGCCCCAGGCTCACCGTCCTGTTGAAGCTGTGCAGCAGACCACGGCGCTCGCGGGACGCGGGGTCCTGCAGGGCAGGGACGAACCCCATGTCCAGCACCAGCTCGCAGGGCACGCGGAGGAGGGATGCTGTGGGAGGCAAGAGGGGGCTCAGCACATGAGGAACCCTCACTGCCATCACTGCCCGCCCCGGGGGCCGCCACCACCCCCACGCAGACGGCTCCGTGGGGCTCTCCTCCTCCTGCCGTGCCCAGGAGGGGTCCCAGAGCCCCACGTGCCCCGGACCCACCTCGCAGGAGGGGCGGCTGATCCTCCACGATGAACACCCGGGGGGCCCTCCCTGCTGGGGCCGGCTCTGCTGTCGGTCCGGGGGCTTCAGCATCCGGCCGCTCTCCGGGGCTGCTCGATGCCTGGCCCAGGTCAGTGCCCCCAGGAGATGGAGGGGACCCGGAGCCCCCATGGTGGCCCAGGGTCCCAGAGGAATCTGTGGGCTGCTGGGGGGGCCCTGGTACCACGCTGGGCCCCCAGGTCAGCCCCTCCACATCCCCCTGCCACACACCAGCACTGGGCTCTGGCATGACCGTCCCCACGTCCCCAGGCAGTGCTGGGCTGGCGGTGGCAGCTGGGAGGGTGGCAGCGGCCCTGGCAGTGGTGGCTGCCCCCAGGGAAGAGGCAGGCTCGGACGATGCTGGCTGCAGCTGCGGGGCAGGGTCTGTGGGGGGGGCCAGGCTGCCCAGCTGCCCGCTGGGCTGGGCAGTGGCTGCCCAGAGCTCCCCATCAACCACCCCCTCTGGGGTCACCCCCAGAATCAGGGGACTCTCAGCACGGTGCCCCCCAGAGCCAGTGTGGGGCAGTCCAGGCCCTGGGGACCCTGCTGTGGGGGTTCCTGCAGTGGGGCCAAGCCCCGGGGATGGCTGCAGGGTGGGCGAGGGGGCTGCTGCTGAGCTGGTGGCTGGGGCGGGCTGTGGGGACGTGGGGCTGCCTCGGGGCACCCCGCTGGGAACCACTGTGGAGCTGCCAGGGGCCACCGAGGGCCACGTCTGGTGCAGGGGGATGCGGCGGGGCTCAGGGGGACCCTCCGTGTTGGGTGACCCCGACACCCCCGCAGTCAGGGCCAGGGCTCCCTCCTGGCTGGGGGACGGCACCCCTGGGGTGCTGGCCATGGCGGTGGGGACAGACAAACCTGGCCCCATCCCCGCATCCAGCTGGGCTGTGCCGGCCGTGGGGTCCCCGGACTGCCACATCGGCCCCCCGTGGCCACCAGCCCCCAGGGACGGTGGAGAGGGGCGAGAGGCAGCGCGGGGACCCTGCCAGGCAGCATCCGTCCCGTGCCACGGGTGGGACTCAGCGCCCCGGCCTCCTGCTGCCTCCCGCGGTGTCCCCAGGGAGCTCAGCAACCTCTGCAGCCCCCCCCCAGAGGGCAATGTCCCTGTTGTCCCTGGCCCAGGGCTGCCCATGGCCGCTGTGCTGCTCTGGTGCGTCCCTGGGCTGCTGTCACCCAGCGGGGCGGTGGCACCCAGGCCCTCCCTGGCCCCTGGCTCTGGGTGCAAGGAGCTGGGTGAGCCCCCCCGGCTCTGTGTGGGGCTCTGTCCCGGCAGGGCACTGGGGGTCTCCCAGTGCTCCCCAGTGGGGCTGGGCACCGTCACGGAGGATGGTGAATGCAGGAGGGTCCCCTGCGGGGCTGTGGCACCTTCCACCATCTCATCTCCTACAGGCTCAGTCCGGAGGGAAGAGCTGGTGGTCGGAGCTGTGTCCAGTTCCACGGGGGCTGCGGAGGGGCCCCCACCAAGGCCCCTCCCCAGGCTGGCAGGAGACGGCCCCTGGCTGCCTGCGGCTGCCTCAGCAGCGCTGGTGGCCAGAGGGGGCCCTGCCCCGGTGCCTGCTCCATGCCCCCCTGTGGGCCCTGTCCCCTCACTGCTGGTCCAGCCCCCTCGCTCCGTGCTGGGGGGCTCAGCAGTCCCGGGGGGGGTACCAGGGAAGGGGAGCAGCTCAGCCTCCGTCTGCAGCCACGTCGTGGCTTTCGCTGTCGGCAACAGCCCCGTGCCAGCTCCTTGCTGCAGATCTGTGGGCAGAGGCAGGGGTGGGGGATGCTGAGCGGGGCTGACCCATGGGCAAGCACCCCAAGCTCATGGCACGCCACCGGCACACGGAGCCACCCCACAGACAAGGGGCTGGGAGCAGGATGGTCCCACTCCAAGCCCTGACACGGCCGTGGCAGTACCTGTCTGGCAGCGCTCGGCTGTCCCGTTCCCTCGGTGGGCGCAGGGGGTGGCAGTGCCCAGCGTGGAGCCAGTCCCGCTGCTGAGAGCAGGGCAGAGCCGCGCACAGCACTCCATGATCACTGCGGACAGGAGAGAGGGGAGAGAGGGGAGAGAGCACCCGCATCAGGCACCGGCATGGGGCACCATGCACTGCACGGTCCCACTCCTCTCAGCCACGGGACGCAGCAGTGACCCCGTGGGGCAGGGACAGGGGCTTCACAGCCCCACCTGCCCCGAGCTCTCCAGCACGGAGCCACAATGGGTGCCCCACACACAGCACCGGGTCCAGCCAGGGTTGCATGAGCTGTGGCACCTCTTGGAGCACGGCCTGGCCACCCCCAGCCTCATACCTCCAAAGGCACCACCAGCACCAGGCTGAGCCCTCCCAGCACTCCCTCCACACACCAGCCCCAAGCCGAGCACTGGGCACCAGGCACAGCCCCGCTCTGCCGGGCTCCCCCTGCAAACCCCACCGGGGTCAGCCTCTGGCTGCTGCCTGCCCCCATGGGAGCCACCAGCCCGGGCACCTCGGCCCCGTTCGGGCAGGACCCACTGCCAGAAAACATCCCCGCACCCAAACCGTGCCCAGCGCGCTCAGCACCAGGCCCCGGTGGGGCCAAGCAGGGCAGGGGCAGGGGCAGGGCCGCAGCCCAGCACCGCTGGTGCCCTGCAAAGCGCTGGGCTGGGTTCGCACAAAGCTCCTGCGGGGCAGCCACGGGCGGGTAACCCCCTGCGGCACGGGAGCCATTTCCTGCGAAAGGAAAAGCTGCGGAATTATTGAAAACCCAGCTGGGAGCCACCTGCCTTTGTCTCGGCGAACGCTCCGCAAATCCTGCCCCGAGCTGCCGCATTGCCGCCCGCTCGCTGCCCGCCCCGGCACGGCCACACCGCTGAGCCCCGCAGCCCCGGGCCGCCCCCGCAGCCCCCCGGCCCCGCAGCGGAGGGGCGGCCACGGCCCGGAGGGGCAGGAGGGGAGGGGGCGGAATCGCCCGGGGCAGGGGGCAGCGGGTAACGGGATGCTCCGGAGCCCCCCCCCGCATCCCTCGGGGAGAAACGGCCGCGAGCGGCAGCGGCACCGCCACGGGGACCCGGGACGAGGTCGCTGTCCCGGCGGGGGGGGGGCACCGAGCATCCCGAGGGGAAGCGGGGGCCGAGGGCAGGACCCCGGGCGGCCTCCCCAGCGGGCCGTGGGCTGCCCCCCGCCCAGGCGGGGCCGGGGCCGCCCGGAGCCCCTCGGGCACAGCCGACGGCGCCGCCGCCCCCGCCCCGTGCCCCCGCCCCGTGCCCCCGCACGTGGCCCGGGGCTGCCGCCGGGCTCCGGCCCCGCTCCGAGCCCCCCCCGGCCGCAGCCGCCCCCGCCCCGAGCCCGGGCCGCGCATCCCCGGGGCCGGGGGACGGCGGCGGCGGCCCCGGGCTCCGTCCCCGGGCGCCGTCCCCGGGCTCTCCGCCGCCCCCCGGCCCCGGGCCGGTTCCTCCCGCCCCGCCCCTGCCCTCCCGGTGCTCACCTGCGGCCGCCAGGAGCGGCGGCAGCCTCCGCATGGTGCCCGCGGTGCCGGCGGCGCGGGCGGCTCTGGGCCAGGCGGCGGCAGGAAGCCCCCCCCCAACCCCCGCTGCGGCGGGGCGGAGGCGCCGGGGAGCCGCAGCCCCCGGCCCGGCCCGGTCGGTCCCGCCCGCCCCCGGGGGCAGCTGCCTGGCCCCGGCCCCGGCCCCGGCCCGGCCCCGGGAGCGGCGGGGCTGGGCGAGGTCCCTCCGGTGGAGGCGGAATTCGGCCCCGGGGGGGGCGTCGAGGCGCGCCCCGGTGGCCGAACCGGGCGGGTTCCCCCCGGCTGGGTCGCTCGGGAGCGCGCTGAGGGGCAGCAGCGACCCAGGGGCGTCTGACAGCAGCGGCCCTCGCGCCACAAAGGCAAAGCTCGGGCCCTGCAGGGCTGCGGGCAGAGCTCGCCCGGGCGCCCCGGGGCTCAGCCGGGGCCGTTTTAGGAGCAAAACGCTGCTCGAGGAGGCTCTGAGAACACCAACGGCACCGCGGCACCATGTGCGGCACCAACAGACTCGGGCTTATTTTCCGCCATCCCCTCACCCTGATTGCCAGCGGAGGATATGTTATCTACTGACACTTTCTTGGCTCGCAGCCTAGCAGTGCCGCTTTGACATATGAAAGTGTTTCTTGGCTCAAAGGAAAAACTGTGTAGTGTCCAGAAATAACTTTTGTTTCTGTCTCAGGAGAGACTTAAAGCAAGCCTCCCATGCTGAGATGAGCTGGGCTTACAGAAACACCGATGTGATTGTGATTTTGCTTTGCAGCAGCAGCGAAGTCATTCCCCCCTTTACTTTCCATCGGGAAAGCTGAAATATTTCACACAGAACTGGCTTGTTTTTACCAGCAGTTACAAAATAAATAGTAAAGGTAGTAAGAGGGCAGTTTATTGGAAAGAGCAGGCTCCACTAGCAGCGAGATCACAGGAAAGGCGATCACCTCAGCAGCGGAGGGTACAGAGCCCCGGTGCCAGCAGCATGGGCTGTGCAGGGGATGCTGGAGCTTCACGCGCAGATGAACGGCAAAAAGCCCCTTTGGTCCGACAGCCTCAGAGCCCAACAGAGCCACCCAACGCCCAGCGTGCTGGGCACGCAGCGCTTCCACCTCGCAGGGCAACAAGCCCTGGCTGAGCAAAGGCCACAGTGCTGGCAAAAGCCTGGCTTACAGAAGTGTAAGAGACTAAGCACAGTGAGCCAGCACCTGCAAAAGAGAAAAGCCATCAACACAACAGTGGTCTTATATATTTATTCCTTCTTGGTTTTAAAGGACAATATATTCAGACAGCTTTAAATACAACGTCCAACAACTCTCTGATGAAAGCAGCAGCAGTACAGCATGTGCGCTTATATTCATACCCACTGACATCAGCCCCATCCTAGTGGTAGACATCTCCTGTTAAAAAATAAAATCAGACATTTAATGTTTCATCAAGTGAAAAGTGCTGTCTTAGGCACAAAATAAGCTGGTCAGGCAGAGACAAGACAAGCGCTGGAGAATACCAGAGGAAGCGACATAATGAGATGTGGGCAGGAGAATCCCAGGATTCTCACCTTTATCCCACCCGTTCTTGGCTCAGGGAACGCAGCAAACGGGCGCAGCTCCCTCCCTGACCCTTCACACCTCAGTCCCATGGAAGAACGTGGGGGGAGGTGAGAAGCGCAGGGAAGAGGAACAAACAGGAACGTGCCCCCCTGCTACTGCTGCAGCTGGCCTGAGGCCAGCAGCTCATTTCCCCTGCAGCCCCCAAGCGCCTCGCAGGCGGTCGCTGAACGACCCCTTCCTGCCCCTTCCTGCCCCTTCCTGCCCGTTTCCTTTCCTGCCGCAGCCCCAGGCTGGGCGGGTGAGGAAGAAGCAGCTGCTACCAGCAGCTTGGAGCTGTGCTGGCAGACACAGCACGGCCCAGCACACCCTGCGAGCGGCTGAGGAGCAGCAGCAGGATGGAGCTCCGTGACCACCGCCTCAATTCACCACCAAATGAAAGACCGGTGCATAACCGCGGTGCTTGGAGTGCAAACAGGGAGAGATCAAAGGTCGCCGAGCCCCACACCCTCTCTTTTGGGAGCAGGAGATGCTTCCAAAGCCACACACAGCTCATCCTCCCAGCTCAGCAGGCAGCTGCTGGCCTCCCCCTGCCGTCCAGTGTCAGTCACCTCACGCTCCCCTCTGCAGGCATCACACGGGGACCCTGCGCGTGCAGCCACCACCCCACACAGCCACAGAGACACACTTGTACTTACTCTGCTTTGAAGAACGGCTCTTACTCATAAACATCCTTCTTATCTGCAATGTAATCTACAATTTCTTGTGGACACATTAATTTTTCTGCATCTCCATCAGGAATTTCAAACCCTGGAAGAAAGCACACATATTTAGCCCAAAACAAGGGAAACGAGAGCAAGGCTGAAGGAAGCAGTTACTGCTGGCTCAGATGCCTGCAGCTTGGCTGAGGAGAAACACGCAGGGGCTGCCGCTCCACGGCAGTTAGTCGGCATCTCATTACTACGCTGCTTCAGGCTGCGTTACACCTTACGTGGTGCTGATTCTGGATAAGAGACCAGGCAGAAACAGCAGGCAGCAGGGGCTGCCAAGCCAGCAAGTGCCCCCTCACACGGAATAAAAGCTGCTGATGCTTCCCCAAAGCCAACACAACACCACATACGCCTGAAGGGGGATGTTCTGGGTAACTGCAGGCAGCAAGAGCTCAACAGCAGGCTCTGAGCTGAGGGGCACTCATGCAACAAACAGCTCCTCCAGAGCTCAGTGAGCTGCCTGGGACACGGAGTGAGGGCTCTCAGCAGTGAACTGGTCAGAAAAATATTCCAGGATTTGGAGGTTCTTCTCTTTCTAGTCCTCAAGGCCACACACTAACAATCCACCCAAGGTGTGCTGCGAGTGCATTAAATATATATATAGCATTAGTAAATGCTCTGAAAGTAAAACATTTTATCTTGGCTTTGGTGTTATTTATGGGAACCATAAACCAGGGACATTTATAGCACAAGGTAGGCATGTACTGCAGAATTTAAGAGCTCCAAATGGAAGCATGAGGAACTCCAAAGTGAACCAAAATTTGAAATATAGACAATTAAAAAAAAAAAAAAAGGACAGCCGTATTCTAGCAGCACCAAGTACTGAAGATGACGAACGTTCTGCCTAGCTGAAGTCCTGACCATGCGTGGTTTCCCAGTGACGATGCAGGCCGAGGCGCAGCGGTCTCACCAGGTGCCTGCTGTCCTTGCTGGTGCGTTCCCAGCACCCTGCCTGTCCCGGCCGTGCCCTGGGGGTGCCCGGGGCGCTGCGGGCAGTGGGGCAGGGCGGTGGCTGTGCCCGCAGGGCCCGCTTCGTGCAGCAGCCGGGCCGTGCCCCCCGGGGGTGGCGCTCCCCCAGCCCGGCTTTGCCTCCCTGGCTCGGGGCCGCACTCACCGAACTCGTCCTCCATGGCCATGATGATCTCCACCTGGTCCAGGCTGTCCAGCCCCAGGTCCTTCACGAAGTGCGCCTCGGCCGTCAGCTGCGGGGACAGCACCGGCTCAGCGCCGCGGCCCCCCCCGGGTCCCCAAACCCCCCCAAACCTCCCCCAGCCCCCCCTCAGCCCCCCCAAATCCCCCCCGACCCCCGCTCGCCTTCTCGGGGTCGATCTTGTCGTAGAGTTTCAGCACGTAGAGCACCCGCTCGCGGATGGCGGGCAGCGTCAGCGGGGGCAGGTCGGACAGCCGGCGGCAGGGCGGCGGCAGAGCGGGGACGGGGACGGGGACGGGGCCGGGGCCGAGCAGCGGCTGCGGGAGGCGGGCGGGCCGCAGGGTGCGGAGCCGGGCGGTGCCGAGCCCCGTGAGGCCGGGCCGGGCGGGCAGCAGGCGGCGGAGGCAGGCGGAGAGGACACGGCCCGCCATGGCGACCTCTTCCCGGCACGCACCGCGCCGCGCCCGGCGGGCACCGCGACACGGGGGGGGCGGGGGGGGCACTGCGCCCCCTGGCGGCGGGAGGGGGAACTGCAGCACCCGGGTGGCCCTGGGGACCCCCCCAGCACCCCCGAGACCCCCCCACCTCGGCACCCTCCCGGCCTCCCCTGGACACCCCCGGCCCCTCCGGGACTCCCCCCTGTCCCCGGGGAATCCCCTCCAGCTCCTCCGGGACTCTCCCCAGTTACCATCCCCCAGCCCCCCGGGACCTTCCCCCAGCCTCCCAGGACCCCCCCTCAGCACTCCTGGTCCCCCCCCAGCCCCCCTTAGGACTCCCCCCCAGCCTCCCAGGACCCCCCCTCAGCACCCTCGGTCCCCCCCCAGCCCCCCTTGGGACTCCCCTCCAGGCCCCCCAGGACCCCACAGCACCTCCAGGACCCCCCCAGGATCTCCCCCAGCTCCCCCCAGCCCCCTTTGGGACTCCCCCCCAGCACCTCCAGGGCCCCCCCAAGTCCCCCCCAGACCCCCTGGTCCCCCCTGGACCCCCCCCAGCCCCCGGCGCACAGACGGAGCCGTCCCGTTCACAGCCCTTTAATGTCTGGGTGCCCCCCCCCGGGCGCTCAGCTCGCAGGGGCGCGGGGGGCCCGGTAGCGGTAGAGGCAGACGCCGCCGTCGCCCCGTCCCGCCAGCAGCCCCGCGCCCCCCGCGCTCCAGCGGACCAGGGCCCAGCTCCCGGCGGGGCCCGGAGGCAGCAGTGCCGTGCAGCGCCCCAGCAGCAGGTCCCACACGGCGATGGCTCCCGACGACAGCACCGCTGCGGCCAGGGCGTCCTTCACCTCGCCCTCCACGTACCTGCGGGCAGACAGTGAATAAATTAAACAGTGAATTTAAGCCAACCCTAGGAGGCCCGGTGATGCTCCGTGCTGCATCTCCAGCACCCCTGAAAGAAAAGGCTGGTAAGGCAATCCTGCCCTGCTCTCGGTACGTGAAAGCCAAGATCTCAATCTGCTGATCATCGTGCACATAGGAAATATTGTGACGGATGTAAGAAAGCGCACTGCAAGACTGAGCCTCAAAGGGCTTAGTCTTCAAAACACAAGACGGAGGAAGGAAAAGGTCATCGGACTGCAAACAGCTGCTTAACATAAATAAACCGAGCAGAGCATTATTTAACATCACAAAGGCTTGGAACAGTCTCATTTGCGGAGACTTGCTCAGGAGGTTTCTGACTAGGGAGCTTGCCTGATGAATGCAGTTACAGCATTTCCACAGTCGCTTTCTGTGGAAAAAAGAAAAAAGCGTACAGCATGCAGAACATCAATCCTCCTGTTTGCCCACAGAGCCCTGGAGAGCAGAGGCCCTTGCTGAGCCGTGACGCAGGGAGCGCAGAGGTTAGCTCCCAGACTGGGGCAGGAAGCGGGCAGGAAACAGCCCACACCCTCACTGCATTCTAGCATATGTGCAGAGCGAGTGGATGTGATGGGTGGCAGCCCCCTTATCATCCTCAGGACTGGATGTGGAACTGTGCCAGCAGTGCTGCTCAGCTCGTTAATGGATTCTCCTCCAAAACCCCTCCAAGGAATTGTGAAGATGAGCACGCAGGGCCCACAAAGTACTCGCCTTCCAGCATGTCCGGGTGGGAGGGACGAGAAGATCACTCCAGTGCTTCTGGCCGTTTTGGGGTTGAATGCGACCACCCGGAATGCAGGATTTCCACAGGACTCGCTCTCTTTGGCGTGTGGATGACTTAAAACAACAAACAGAAGGCCCTGATACACAGAGGAAAAATACATCACTAAAAACAACAGTAGGAGGGGAAAAAAAAGACAAAGAATTTTCCAAAAATTAATTGCTACATTCTCCCTACAATTAAAGCCCTGTGGACAGTAATGCATTATTTTTACTGAATAAAATAGAAAGGGTTTACTTTCCTTATCAAATTAGATTAAAAAAAAAAAAAAAAAGCAGCTGCTGACTGATAAGAGCTGATGCAATTCAGCAGAATGACAGCTCAGTGATCCAAAGGATTTATGCACTTATCTTTCTGCTTGGAAAAGCTAAACTTGCTGTAGGATCCAGGGACATTTAAAGTAAAATTTCTGGGCCTCAGTTTAATCCCTAGGAACTTATAAATTTAACACAACTCCATAAAACCAGCACAGCTGAAAACAGCAGCTCACAGAACAGCCACAGGCCAGCATGAAGTATGCTCAGAGAGATGTTCAGAGGAAGTCTCCAAAGAGTCTGACTCAAACTATCATCATCAGACAAGACATTCTTGTCCCAAAAGGTTAAATGCTGACCGAAAACAATCAAATCCTTGATAAATCTCAAAATCCACCTAGAATCACAACACAGGTGGAAGCAAGTGACAAAGAATCATGTGTGAAACTTGGCTTTGATCAGTTTCTGTTCCTAGGGGAAGTTTGTTAATGACAGCCACTTCAAATAGATTTTCTGACGGTGGCAACATGCCATCACCACGCTGGCAGCTACCCGTGAAATGGAAGAGACTCACCAAGCACCAGCATTGGGCAGCAGCACGTCTGCTACCCCCAGACAAGATGAGCTGGCCTGTGCCTTGGAATGGGCTTTGATGCATCACACTCGCTTTATCAGTCAGTGTACTGCAGAAAGCCAAGAATTTGAGGTAGCCAGTGTGGCTACCAGTGTAACTGTTTTCCTCTGAAATATCTTCAGTGAATCTCAATTGAGATGATATTTCAATCCACTCTAGAAACCCACTCCTTCCAGTCGCCACCACAGTTAGTGCAGTGCATGCAGAACCACGTGCCTCGTTTCACATACGTACAGAGTCGGAATATGCTCGATGGCAGATCGAAGCTGGGTAGGAATAACCAATGTGCATCTTCTTCAGGAGCTGGCCTGTTTTCAAATTCCTGCAGTTGGTGGAAAGACAATGTCCATCCTCAGTCTGGTATTTTCTAACCATAGCTGTAAGCCTATGCACTATAAGACGGACAGTTTTGGTTTCACAGAAACCAAACTAAAACACTACAAGAGGCCAGAGGGAGACATGTAATGGATCTGACATAAAAGCAAGTGGAATTACAGCAGCATAGTTCATTCACCATCCATCTAGCTGCATACGAGTTAAAGTGCCACACAGGCCCTTTGCCAATTATCATTTCACCGATAAATCAACAGCCAACCAACGTCACTTGGTAACGCCTGCAGCTGGCAGAGCCACCACTTACACCCACGAGCTAAATCGTTTAATTGCATAAGAAATACTGACCAGACGACAATGCTGTTCACTGCAGTGGTGCCGAGCAAGGCATCTTTCACTCCTTCTACTTCAGCAAAAGCTAAAACGGTTTCTTCAGGGGGCATCAAGGTCTGTCCGTGCTTGCTCCTAAACAGCAGATGCAAACAAGTGAGAACAGGCAGCCAAAACAGTATGTTCTACATTCAGCAGCCCACCAGAAAGAAGAGGAACAAACACTTTTCTACATCTTTTCTTCCAAGTGCCACACTGAGACCAGACCAAACCAGAACTCACCTTCCTGTCTCAGAAAACGACACCACTTCCACTTCCTGCTCTTGCATGCTTCTGCTGCTGCTGACCAGCCTCCTATCCTTCAGCCCAAGAACTGCTTTTATATTCCCAGTTTTCACTAGTGATTGCTTGAATGAGTCATTCTCAGAAGAATAAAGCAAGAGCCTAAATTAGGACAAAAATATGCATAATGACAGAAGGGAGCAAAATTCAAACATAGCACAGTATATAAAAATAAGCATATGCTTAAACAGTCTAGCACCTCTAGGGTGAATAAGCAAATCTTTTCAGTTGGTTTTTAGAAATCCCTCCCATATTTTCCAACTGTTAAAGCAACTGAGAATATGACACATTAGTAAGAGACAATTTCAACCACCACACAAGAGGAGAGTTAAGCTGCAGCTATTCAGGGTGCAAAGCACTAGTAAGAAATAAATGCAGCACCTTATTTCTCCAATCTCCAGATTTCCCAGTGCTATGCAGATGAGATTACAGGTGTCCAGCAGAGGAATAATCTGTATTACAGGAATCTAGAATAGCAAACCAAGAACACAGAGTCACCCACAATGTTCCTCTTCCTTTGACTTTACTCCCATTTTCTAGAGTGTTTCACATAAAATTACAAGGGGCAGATCAAATTTTCAGACCCCTCTGAAGAAGCACACTGAGATGAACAGCTGAACTTCTGCTGAACATTTACCTAAGCAAATAATACCTACTGATATGAATCAAAAGATGTCTGCAGAGAGACTTTTTTTTTTTTTTTTTTAAAGATAAGAGCACAAGAGGCTGCAGTGCAGCTACCATTCAGTACATGAAGTATCAAATTCCAGCAGACAACACGCCACCATACAAACCACTGGCCTACTGCATCCGCAGCATAAATCACTGCCCTCTCTTGCCTGATGCATTGAAATATTTACACCACCTGAAGAACAAACCTTGTATCTGAGACTGCAAGCTCCCCGTATCTTGGGAATTAACACACCAGTGCAACGAAGTTGTTCTAAGTTCTAGAAATCAAGATTGTGTCCATACCTCTCCCAGCTGCCAAGTATAGACCTTTCCCCAGTGGTCGGGTGCCAGAGGTTTCCACAAGGAAACTGAATTCTCACAAGCAGTCACCACACACAGCTCTCTGCAGCCAGCTGCTTCCCACCACACGGTGCTCACGTCCACAGCACAAGAGCTTGAAGAATCCTGTCCAAAACAAAGCGGTGCTGGTTTTCTCCTGATGGGCAGTTATCTAACATGGAGGTCCAGACTGGAAAGCTTGCTTGTGGTGACTCAGCGTGATGAGAATTTGAGGCTAATCCTTAATTCTCAAGATGTTTGTTTTTGACTAAAGTGCCAGTAAGGCACCAAGGAAAACAAAGCTGGTGGGTCGCACCCTCTGAGCAGTGAATAAATTAGCTCACTTCACAAAAATCACTTGTCACCTAAACCAACAGGGTCCCCACTGAGCTCAGAGCTGGAACAGGGCTGGAGGCACCACGGCACAGCCACAACAAAGCCCAGGTACCACCTACCTGTAGTCCTGTGCTTGCTTCCCTTACTTCACACGCAGGAGGCAGGACTTGCAGCTGTACAGACTGTTTAAATCTGAACAAAGCGAGGGCATTCTCTTCTCCCCCGTAAGAAAGTTTTCAATTTCAGCTATATTATTGTTGGCTGAACCCACAGGGTTTCTTCTTGAGCAAGACGTTGCAGTTTAGCTTGGAAAAGCTCGAGGTGACCCAGCCCCCTGTGAGCTCATTTGGAATTCTGCTGGCTTTGCCACAGATGTTGCTTCCTTGCCTGCTAACCCTGCTCTACCCCCTGCGAGGTAAGAGGACAGTGAAAGGGCCCCAACACAGGACGAGTCGGCTCAGCTGTGCAAACAGTCCTGGGCAAGATTTGCCTCGGTCACAGCACATACAAGGAAGGCTCTGTTCCAGAAGGCTGTGAACATCAACACATGAATTTGGCAATGCTGTCGTCCCCCTGCCCTGTATTTTTATTGCATTTTTGTTAAACTTTGTATTAAAGAGATGCTACTGACAGTAAACAATCGTCAAATGTTATCCTACCTTTAGCTTTGAAACAAACTGCAAGTTCTCTTCTGCCAGGTCATCAAACAGCACTGGAGTTGACTGTTCTGCTTCATTTTTTTTCTGCACAAACTAGTAAAAAATTAAGATAAATTCAAAAATTACATTCGGCACTTGCAGGAATGAGGCAGAAATGTAAATTCACTTTGCATGCAGTAGAGAGCTGAGATAGGAGCACGTTTTTGTACTTGCATGCCTTTGAAAAATAAGAGATCCCTGACAGTTTATTCCCTATTTTCACCTGGAAACTGTTTTTTAACACCACTTTGCGTCTCTCAGTCCCATTCTCACCGTCAGAGACAAGGCCTTTCCTCAGAAAGGTGAGACTATGGAAGAGGGGACTCACCCACAAAACTAAGGCTTAGTACCCTTGGCAAAGAGGCCAGCTTGTTACCTGTTCAGGGGATCTGCAGGATCTCTGCTGTTTGCTCTGTGATTGCTGATGCTCCTCCAAGGCCACAGCCCCATCCGATCCATTATTAGGATGTCTGTCAGCTTCTGCATGAAATGTTGTACCTTGTCCTTCCTCTTGTCTAGCAGATCCTGCACCACAGCTGTCCAAGTGCAGCGGAATGGCAGAGTCTTTGCATGCCCCATCATCCGTGACCTGGGCAGGTGCTTCTTGAGAGGAGCGTGGGCTGACTGGCAAAGGAGGTACAGAACACGTACTGGGGAGGAGCTCACTGCAAACAGATGGCAGAACAGCCGGGGTTGCACCCAAAACAGGGAAAATAGACGAGGAAATGTGAGACTCAGGCTGAACGGGAGCACCAGTTGAGATAGTCCCCACGGGAGTAAATAGCAGTTCATGTGTGGAAAGCTCCATCTTGGAAGCCGGGCTTTCCAAATGAGATGACTTGGGCGACCCACTTTTGAGCGGTGAAATCAGATTCCTGTTGAGCCCTTTTTCTTCTGCCTTCATTTCTGCAGCTTGCACGTCCTCTGAAGCCAGCCCATCCCCAAACACACTAGGAACAAAAGCCTCCAAGTCACTCACAGGGGAAGATTCACATTTCTCAAGTTTTAATAGTCCAAATTCCTTATCAGGTAGATGAAATTCTTCGATACCCAGTTTGGGGACCAGCCACTGGTGACTGCGGAAGGAAAAGAGAGAGCTGGAAGTCCCGGCGTCTGTAGCAGGAAGACCAAGAGAAGCAGCACCCTCTGAATCCATTTGATGGCCAGGTCCTCTTTTGCTCTCATCTAGACAAACATAAGAGTTCAAGAGAGAACATCACATCATAACATGGACAGCACCTAGCTGTTTCAGAATTTCTCATCTAGAGTGTCATCTATCCTCCAAAAATAAAGAACCACACCCATCTTACCACATGGAAGTGGCACTTCGCTGGAAACACACTCTAATCCACACCTGCTCTGCATCGAGCCTTCAGCTACAATATCACTGCCAAAGACAGTCAAAACGGACTGAGTGCCCAACCCCTTTGTTTGGCTTTTCTCCCAACATTTTCTCTTTCTACAATATTCCTGGACTTTTAGGTATGCTAAGCTTTGTTTCACACTTGTCAGCGCTAAAAAAAAAAAAAAAATCATTAATATGCAGACTCAGTTGGACAGAGATTTACATCCATTTACTGGAAAATCAGGTAGAGTGTGCACAACATCCACCCCAAAAGGAAAGGCAGCTCACGAAGTTCCCGGCCCCGCTCCTTATCCATGCACAGCTGCTCATTCTCTGTCACTGTGCTGAGGCAGAAATTTCTGGAATTGTGCAAGGCACATGGGCACCACAATGAGCTAAATTTTAAAAACAACTTGTCAAAGAAAAATAAATTACCCCATATCAGATTTTGTTGAATATAAATAAGGCAGGGTGCAAACAGCAATGCATGAACTCATTCATCTGTTTCCTTGCCTTGCTCTTGGGCTCTAGTTTTAGGGAGTGCTTGTGTTTGATGAAATACCTTTGGAGGCTTGACTGTGTCTCTGTCTTGCAGAGGATCGCAGGGAGCGGCGTGGAGGGGTGTTAATTGCTAGAAGCTGTTCAGCCCTGCAGGCTGCTTGCACGTGCTGACTCTGAACATGTTCCACCGGAGATTTATCAGACTGACACGCACTGAGCTTGCATTCCAGATCACCTGTGTGGCTGACAAAAGGTTCGTTCCTTGGGTTTGGACAGTCACTTTTCTGCAGTGGATTTTGAACCTGTTCTAAAAGAGTCTTACGGCATTTGCCAAGTCCTTGGCTTCCACCCGGAGGATCAGCACTTGTTGGCTGTATCACACCAGCTGCTCCAGACCCAAGAGACCCCCGCCTCTCATCCGAAGATGACTTTTCGAGATTAGCCTCACAGTTTTCCTTTTCACTCTGACACTCATTTGATAGCGGACTACTGCTTTCCCTTGGTGTTATGAGATCCAAACTTTCTATAAGTTCCTGTGACCTTTGACTCACAGGTTTGCGGGCAGACTTTCTTCTTCCCTTTTGTTTCCTCTGCGATCGCCTCTGATCTCGCTTTGTGCTTGTGGTGCTGCTTTGAGAAACTGACCCCGGTGAATTGCTGCTCCCACTGGACGTAAGAAGAGTTTTCTGAGGACTACTTGAATTCACTGGATCATTTTCTGTACAAAGAAAAGGGAATGGCACAACTGCTGACTCCACATCATTTTCAACTGTTTCTTGGGAGGGCTGATTTGAGTCGGCATCTTTCTGCTTGCATTTACTTCGCTGACCTTTCTTGCTCCTGCCCAGCTGGCTGAGAATTACAGCATCGAGGTCCACTTTCCTCTGGCAATTAGACATGCGTCGAGTTGTCCTGACATAGTACTCGACTGGAAAGAGAAGCCCCTCAACCATCGTGCAAGAGCTCAGTGCACTTTCAGGAGCTGCGACATTTTCTAGATGAGAAAGTCCAGACTGAATTTCAAGCTGTTGATTCTCCAGCAGTTTCTCATCATTGCCCAGAGCAAGATCTGAAGGAAAGGCATTTGAACCACCAGTGTCATTTTCATTTCCTTCATGGCTTTCGCTCTCATTCCTTACATTGTTATTTCTGCCGGCGGGCAATACTTCATTTGCTGACGTTAAACCCAAGGGCCCGCGTAATTCCCCCCGATCTCTGTGTACGCTCTCACTGTCCGTTTGTTTTATTACCCTCAAAGATTCTTTTCCACCATCACTGCCGGCACCAAGTAAATCAGATTCACCATTCTCTGAACGCAGCTGTGCAGGCTCACAGTTATCGGATGTGGCCACAGCACCTGGGGACTCAGGCTGCCAGACACCACTGCTGTCCCCCGGGACACACGGCAGTAGCTCAGGCGCTCCCAGAGGGAGGCTGTCTTCAAGCACGTCCTGCAGAACTCCCAGTTCAGCATCTGGAGGAGTTAAACCGTCCTCTTGCTTCCCCACGATTGCTGGTCTGGACTCGCTTTGAGCATTCGCCGCAGTGCTTGAGAAACTGCCCTGCCTGAAGACTGGTGACCGAAGCTGCTCAGCGCTGACAGTTTGCTTTTTCACCGTTTCATCAGCCTTGATTCGATGCACACCATGCACCGGTTCCCTTTTCTCTGATACCAGAGTCTTTGTCCTCCTCCTCCTCCTCAGCTTCATCATGCTTCTCGAGGTTTGGGTTTTTTTCTCCTCGGTTGCAGGCCTCGAGCCTCCACAGCACGCACTTCCCTGGCGAGCCTGTGCACTTTCTGCCAGCGAGCTGTCCTGCAAACTAACTTCATCACTGACAAACTCAGGAGCGTGTTTAAGTGTGACAGAAGTTTTCTTCTCGGTGTCAGGAGCCGAGCAGGCTTTAGCCTGTACGGGCCAGGTTTGGTGTCTGTCAGCAGCAGGAGATTCGCTGTCTCTGGAACCTGTTGGGAAAAACCTCACATGTGTAAAGCACTCCCAGCAAGGTCACGTCCAAGGAAAACATTGGACCGGGACCTTACGGTCACGATCTGAGGGCACCAGCGGACCTGGCGAGGAGGGAGGAGGAGGGAGGTTACCGCACAGCGAGCGACCTGGTTCTGTGCCAGGTTTGTGACCCCAGCGGGGCCGCTCGCCAAGCACCGGGCAGGGGATGGGTGAGGACGACGAGCCCGAGCTGGGGCAGCTCAGGGGGGGCGCTCCCGGTCCTACCTGCGGGGCTGCGCCGCCCCCCCGGCTCCGCGGGCCGCCGCTCTCCGTCCTCCGCCGGCCTCCTCCCGGCGTGGCCCCGGGCCCGCTCCGCTCGCCGCGCCCGCTGCGGACACAAGGCGGCGGCGGGGCTCGGAGCGGCCTCCGGGCACCCCCCCGCGGGCCCCGCCGGGCCCGGCCCCGCCGCCCCCGCCCCGCTCACCCGCAGCCGGCTGACCGTCTCGCTGTACTCCCGCCGCAGCAGCGCCAGCTTCTCCCGCAGCTGCCGGACACCAGAACGGGGGTCGGGGGGGGACGGGACGGGCCGGGCCGGGACGAGCCACCTGGGCATGGCCCGGTCCCGGTCCCGGTCCCGGTCCCTTTCCCAGTCCCGGTCCCGATCCCGTCCCCACCCCGTCCCCATCCCCATCCCGGTCCCGGTCCCGTCCCGGTTCCAGTCCCGCTCCCGACCGCGTCCCCATCCCCGGTCCCATTTCCATCCCCGTCCCCATCCCTGTCCCGGTCCAGATCCTGGTCCCGGTCCCCGTCCCCACCCCGTCCCCATCCCCATCCCCGTCTCGGTCCCGGTCCCGGTCCCGGTCTCGGTCCCGATCCCGTCCCCGCCCCATCCCGGTCCCGGTCCCGGTCCCGGTCCCGTCCCCACCCCCCCCCGCACCCTCTCCCTCTCGGCTCCGCTCAGCGCCGTTCCCGCCGCCTGGGCCATGTCCGCCTCGCTCCGTGCCCATGGCAACGGCGCCGCCATTGGTGGCTCCCGCGGCGGAAGCGGCGGCCGGCGGCAGGAAGTGACGTACAACGCGCCGGAAGCGGGCGGCGGCCGGGCGGAAGCGGCGCGGCCATGGAGCTGGGGGAGATGCTGTACAACAAGTCCGAGTACATCGAGACGGTGCGGGGGGGGGGAGGCCCCGTTATCCCCTTCACCCCCGGTATCCCCCGTATCCCCCCCTCACCGCTCTGCCCTTGTCCCCGCAGGCGTCAGGCAACAAGGTGAGCCGGCAGTCGGTGCTGTGCGGCAGCCAGAACATCGTCCTCAACGGCAAGGTACGGGCGGGGCCGGGCGGGGCGCGGGGGTGTCCGGGGCCGTGCAGGGGCGGCGGTTCCCGTCCCGTCCCTGCCCCCTCCCGTCCCTGCCCTGTCTCCTCCCCGCAGACCATAGTCATGAACGACTGCATCATCCGCGGCGACCTGGCCAACGTGCGCGTGGGGCGGCACTGCGTGGTGAAGAGCCGCAGCGTCATCCGGCCGCCCTTCAAGAAGTTCAGCAAAGGGTGAGCACAGCGCCCGTCCTCTGCCAGGGCTGAAAGCCCCGTGCTCAGAGTGTTCCCGTGCAGCAGAGGCCCAGCCCCGTGCAGAGGGATGCGTTTCCCTGGTAGCAATGTGATGCTGGTGTCCCTCTGCCCCTGACTCCTCAATTTGCAGCTTTGCCTTGAGGGCTGGTGTTCCCCTCAGACTGTCACATGAAAAGACTGTGCTATATTTAAATAGTGAAGCAAAGAACATGTTTCACTCGTTCTTCACTTGCTCGTGATGTCTCCCTGTTGTTTATCCGGGCCATCTTTTAGAAATATCTGAGAAAAGGACCAGTCACTGTTCAGTCCCCCATAGCATCAAGTCTCCCTCTGGTTTTCCAGTTGGACGCAGGGGGCTGCAGTGCAATGCTGGGCCTGACAGTGTGTGCGTTGTGCCACCTGAATAAATGACTCTTCTGCCACAGGGTCGCTTTTTTCCCGCTCCACATCGGTGATCACGTGTTCATAGAAGAGGACTGTGTTGTCAATGCAGCCCAGATTGGCTCCTACGTCCACATAGGCAAGAACTGTGTCATTGTGAGTGCTCTTCCTCAGTCTTTCTTCGAGTCTCTTGAACGTTGTTCAGGCTCTGTAACGGCAGTGGAGAGGTGTACCAGCTGCCAGGAGCAAGCACGCTTACTGCATGCTGTGTCATCCTTCACAGAGAGCGGTGCTCTTGATTTTGCTGTTCTGGGGATGGCAGATGCAGCTGAGCACTGCTTGGAGAATCAGTCCCAGCAGGCTTGTCCCTGCCTTAGGCACTTACCGGATAGCCATTGTCCCCACTGCCCACAGGCCTGTCCAGGGAGGCAGCCGTTTCACTAAGTACAGGCGGAATTGGGTTCCTGTGCAAACAGTGAAATAATCAAGGTCTCTGCTGAACTGCAGAAAGCTTTGCTATGTTTCTGCATGACTCGGGTTCTGGGTGCAAACTGACGTCAATTAGCATGCAGTGGCAAGTATGTGTGTTAGTCGAGCAAAAGGACTCTTCCTTAGGAAAAAATGGGCTGATACAGTCTGCCAAGTACTGTTGAGACGAACATTCAGGGCAGAGATTTATTTGCATGATCCTGTATGCAGGGTGCATTTCAAAGAGTTAAACTCCTTGAAGCTTAGGTAACTTATAAGGACTAAGCACAAGCACGTAGTGTTTTAAGTTCAAGTTCTGCCTAACTGGTGTTTTAGGGTCGTCGATGTGTTTTGAAAGACTGCTGCAAGATCTTAGACAACACAGTGCTGCCTCCCGAAACAGTAGTCCCGCCTTTCACAGTCTTCTCAGGCTGCCCAGGTATGCTCCTTCCAATTTTACTGGTACGTAAACGTGGATGAGATGGATATTTGTACAGTAAAACACGATGGCTATGGCAATGACTCCTACTGGCATCGTGTACCTAGCAATAAGGGCGGAGGGCACTTGGTGAACTGCAAAGCCACACTGTGACTTGTGCACCTCGCCGCCGTGCTGTGTGTTCGGTGGGCGGTGTGTGCGCACTCAGAAGGAGCCTGCTGTGCTGTTCGACACGAGGGAAGAGCCCTGAGCTGCTGCTGTAGTATTTGCCTACAGCCCAAAGTGGCTGCTTGGAACACCAAGTGTATTTTATTTCTGTTGATTTTTTTTTTATTTATATATTATTTCTGCCTTCCCGGTGGTCATGCTCTTGTTCTTCTTGCAGGACTCTTCTCCGGTGAACTCCCGGAATGTACCCAGGAGCTCATGATTGACGTGACAAAGAGCTATTACCAGAAGTTCTTGCCGCTCACCCAGGTCTAGTAGCCCATTTACCGCGTTGCACAGCAGTAACGGCGCGTAGGAGTGTTTGGGGGCAGGGAGAGGAATTTGTTCCGGGAGTCCAGGGCATGGCCCTCTGCTGTTCCCGACCCCTCCCGTGAGTGTTCCTCACCACTAAAGGTCTGGCCAAGCGGTGCCCTGGGGAGCTGCTGTGTCCTGTTGTGTAACCTCTGTACGCTCATTTGAATGTAATTCATTCCGTGTTGTCTGAATTGTGTCATTAAATGTTCCGGGCTTAGGAAAGCTGCTTCTGTGCCCTTCAGGGCAGCATCTCCACATTTCAGCTGCAGAACAAGGCAGAGTTGACAGAACATACTCTGCAGCCAAAGCTTGTCTTTCATGTCTGTTCTGTTCCTGACCCAGAGCTGAGTGGGTTTGCCTTTGCTAGAAGCAGCCTCCGTCCTAGAGCAGCAGTGCTGTGTGGCTGGTGGACTTGTTGCAGGCAGTTATTTCCCACGGTTCAGCAGAGGCAGTGCTTTCCTTCACAAAAACATTTTCTGATGTACAGGCCTGTGTTTTGAGGTGGATCGTGTCTTCCTTTTCTCCCTGTGGACTGAGATTCTCTCCTGTGGGGCGCACAATATCTTTCACCATCCGGCGATTAGCTTTAGAACTTCGGGCTGACATTGAAACTATCTCTGTATCTCTGTACGCCTTGCCTGTGTCCTGGTATTGGCTGTGGCAGAGCTAACTTTGTCCATAGTAGTTCGTTTGGTGCCGTGTTTTGTGTTCGTGATAACAAACAGTGTTGATAACGTGCTGGTGCTCTAGCTGTTGCTGAGCAGTGCTTGTGCTCATTCAAGGCCTTCTCTTTCCCATGCTGCGCTGCCATCGAGTAGGCTGGGGGGGGACACAGCCAGGACAGCTGACCCAGCCTGGCCAAAGGGATGCCCCATACCATGACAGCAGGCCCAGCAATAAAAGCTGGGGGCAAGAAAGAGGGTGAGGGGGACGTTTGGAGTTACAGCATCTGTCTTCCCAGGTCACTGTTAGACGTTCCTTTCTTTGAAGCAGCTCAATACCGGCCTGCCGATGGCAGGGGTGAATGAATTCCTTATCTTGCTTTGCTTGTGTGTGCAGCTCCTGGTTTATCTCAAGCGCTGAGTTTTCTCACTTGTCCCTTTCTGATTCTCCCTCTCGTCCCACTGAGGGGGAGTGAGGGAGCTGCTGTGTGGTGCTTGGCTGCCTGCTGGGGTTAAACCACAACAGCCTGACAGGACGCTTCTTAGCTCTTAAAGCAGACACGGGTGCAGTGCTCTTGCCCATCGTGCAGGGTTAGGATTCTCTTTGCTGATGCACGTTCTTTCTCCTGAACATTGCAGACCTTAGAGAGCCAAAAGGCTTTGGAAAGAGAAGTACCGTGCCACTCTCAGAACTCAGTGCAGCAGAAAGTGGGGAGTTAAAAGCAGACACTGGAGGTGGGTGAGAGAATGCTGCAGTTGTCCCCACTTGTTACCCAGAGTATGTATTTGCAGAAAGCTCTTTGGTGCTTCTCTGCATTATAAAACTGAAGATAGAAATTCAGACATCTTGGAAAGAGTGAACATTTCATTTTGGACAAGTGATACAGCAGGATTAGTTCTTCCTGGGAATGGCTGTGTGCACACTGGAGACAGCTGACACTTCTGGGTACCTGCCTCAGTACCAGACAACTGGCCAAAAGTGAATTTGCCCGCTCTGTCCGTGTTAAATCTTAACATCAGCCCTCTGTAACTTCTAAAACTGGGGCTCCTGCATGTTGTAGCGTAGCCGCAGGAGGCCAGAATGCATTTTGATTATGTAGTCAGCATACAGCAGCCCTGGAGCCTTCAGCTGCTGTATATAGTGCAAAGTACTGATAGACCTTAAATAGAAACAGCTGTACAAGTACTAAAGTGTGTAGTAACTGCTGTTAATCTGATGTAAAACCACTGTCTGCTTTGTTTGTATTTTTACTGTACATAAATTAAAGCCTCTTAAGTTGTTCAAGTAACTCAAGGTTGTGACTTTTCAAACCAAACTTGAGACCAGTGAGGCTCCTGTTGTGCCCGTGCACATGAGCCAGTCTCTTGGCCTGACTCCGGCAGGCAGTGTCAGTGCATCCAAGAAGTGAAGCGCGGCGTGAAACAGCTTCTGCTGCTGTGTCTGAGCTGATGCCTTTCACCAGCAAATCATTCCAGCATTGCTGGTTCATAATGCCCCTGCTACAGAACGACTTTGCTTCATGTCTTGACGCTGAAGTGAGAGTGCCAAAGCCAGCACGGTGCCTGTACGATCCTCCCTCTGGCACTGGAACTGCAGACACACCTACTGGGACAGCAGCAGCTCCAGTGCCGTTGCTTCAGGCTTTGGAAATGGCCTCTTTGAATCTGGCCGTTCCAGAAGGTGTTACCTCTGCAAGAAAAGCAGGAGCTGGAGCTAGCTTGTGGCAGGAGGCACAGCTGGGACAGGAAGACAAAGTTTTTTTTTTTTGTTGAAGCTGCAAGAACTGGGCTGAAATCTCGATGCAATAGATGAGTTAGGTCATCTGTCTGGTTTCAAGAGAGGTAAAATGTTTGCTAACAGACCAGCTCCAGCAGGACAGTTGTATCACCTAGTCCCATCCTGGCTAGAACCACCTATTCCATGAGGGCTGTGCTCCTCGAGCCTCCCCTGGAGCGGGAGTGCAGACAAGTGCAGGAGGCAGCTGTGCTCTTCCTCTGATCTTCTAGGCCAGGGTTACATTCATGTGAAAGGCCCAGGCTTGCCACTTTTTCTGGGTGGAAAAAACATCAAGTTGCAAGCGTTCTTGTACTACGTTTGTGCTATAGGCAGCTTTCTCATTGACTTCAACTTCAACAAATACTCAGTTCCTCCTGTCCAGAATCTTACTGGCCCTTGCAAAAGCCCTGTGCTGTGAGGGGCTACGGGAGGCCCACTCGGTCACAAGACCTGACAGGTTTTGGCAGTCCCACAAGATTTCCTGCAGGCCGGACATGCAGGTGTTTGTGCTGCCACTTGTCAGTACTCCTTTGCCCCGTTAGGTTGCTGTCAGCTGTCCCCTGAAGCGTGGGACACGGCCGTGGAGCTGGTGAGGGAGGGCCTGTGTGTGTGCTGTGTTCCCATGTGTCGCTGCGGGGTTCCAACACCACAGCCCTCTTCACCGGGATTGCTGGATTAAAGACCACGAGGGGCGGTGTGAAGCCGGGCTGCGGGGCTGGGAGGGGGCAGGAGGAGGTGGCTGCCAAATTAAGGGGTGTGAGTCTGAGTGGAGTTGGGATTGCTGGTGGAAGAGGCTCAGGATGATGCATTTCCACTCGAGCAGCACGGTTGCAGGGCACCGAGGGGCACGTAAGTACACAGCACTACGCATTTCTCAGCCTCCGCTGCCACCCAGCAGGCTGAGCAGCCCTCCTGCCTTAATTAAAACCTGTTTTGTTGTCTCTGTCAAGGTGGCCTCTGCCAGGGTATAACATGTCGCCACTGAAGATCCCAAATGCTCAGCGTTAACATTCCTTACGTTTGGCTACTTTTTCCTGTCCTCCGAAATGTCACCGACCTGGGCTCACCTCTGTGCCGCTGCCAGCTCTCTGCAAAGATGGAGCGCGAGGAGGCGGCGTGCTGCTGCGGCCCCCGACAAATTGCTGCCTGATGTCAACGTGCCGTGCAATAAAGATGACTTCTCACAGCGGGCTTTGCTGCGTAGCTGTAGGTGGGGGGGGAAGCACACTCGGGGAGGGAAATTCCTCCTTTCAGGAGTCTTTGAGAAGTGGTCACCTCAAACACTACGTCCCTTGCTTCCCCGACCCCATGTGCTTTATTCCAGTGTGCTCTGACCAAGGCTGATGGGCCGTGCTGGTCACTCACGCAGGGCATTCAGAGTCCTCAGGAGCGTACAGCTGGGGCTTCACGGTGCTCCTCTCTGCCACTTGGTGCCCACTGCCAGCTGCTGGGTGCTGCCACCCCCTGGGTGCGATCCCCCCGGGTACGATCCCTCGTGGCCGCTCTCCTCAGGTAGCGCTCGGCCTGGGGGCTGGCAGGGGGGCAGCGCAAAGCCCTGGGTGAGGCCCCGTGGGGCTGCACTCAGCTGGCAAAACGTCGACCCAGGCAGCATGAGGGGGAGGCAGAAGATAACGCCAGGAACGGGGGGGGGGGTCCTACAGAATAAAAACTGGCAAAACTTGCCCCAAACTGCTGAGATTTGGGGGTGAATGTGGAGACGCGCTCCATAAGCCAGCCAGGTCCCTGCTGGGGAGCGCTGCAGGAGGCGCTGGGCTGGGGCCGCCCGGCTGAGGGGGGGCTGCCCGGGGGGATTCTCTGCCACGGGGAGTTTTATTTCTTTTATTTCTCCCACAGGGACTTTTATTTCCCTTTTGGGTGCTTTGACTGACTGCACCGGGGCAACGCGGACAGGAGCTGCGCACAAACACGAGGACGGGGACGGGGACGGGGACGGGGACGGGGACGGGGACCCCCCCCCCATGGCGGCTGCTGGGCCCCTGCGGGGGCTCCCCGTGGTGGGGGGGGCGCTGTGGGCCCCCCCCCGGCCGTGCCCCTTTAAGGCGGGCGGGGCGCTCCCATGGTGCCCCGCGGCGGCGGCGTGGATTTTAAATCCTCGCGGCCAATGGGCAGCGCCCGCGGCCCGTAACGGCCGGGTTTGAATCCGCCGCGCGCCGCCCCCGGCACCGCTCCCACAGCGCCCGGCCCGCACCGGCACCGCCAGCACCGGCCCCGCTCCCATCCCACCCGCTCCGATCGGCCCCGCTCCGCTCCGCTCCTCCCGCCCCGTCCCGGTCCCGGTCCCGGTCCCGGTCCCGTCCCGGCTGCAGCCCCGAGGCCCCGCCATGAGCGCTGCGGGATCGCGGCCGTCCCGGGCGGCGGTGCCGGCGGAGGCGGCTCGCGGAGGCTCCGCGGCGGCGGCGGCGGGCGGCAAGGAGGTGCCGAAGGTGCTGCTGGACCCGCGGACGCGGCGCAGTTACCTGCGGGGCCGCTTCCTGGGCAAGGGCGGCTTCGCGCGCTGCTACGAGCTGGCCGAGGCCGAGAGCCGCGAGGTGTTCGCGGGCAAGGTGGTGCCCAAGGCGCTGCTGGTGAAGCCGCACCAGAAGGAGAAGATGTCCATGGAGATCGCCATCCACCGCAGCCTGGCGCACCGCCACGTCGTCGGCTTCCAGAGCTTCTTCGAGGACGCCGACTTCGTCTACGTGGTGCTGGAGCTCTGCCGCCGCAGGGTGAGAACCGGGGGGGATGCGCGGGGCTGGGGAGGCTGGGGGGGGGGACCTACCGGGCGCTGACCGTGTCCCGCAGTCGCTGCTGGAGCTGCACAAGCGGCGGAAGGCGCTGAGCGAGCCCGAGGTGCGCTACTACCTGCGCCAGACCATCCTGGGCTGCCAGTACCTGCACAGCCACCGCGTCATCCACCGAGACCTCAAGCTGGGCAACCTCTTCCTCAGCGACGACATGGAGGTGAAGATTGGTAGGTGCCACCACGCCCCGCTGCGCCCCGGCCACCGTCCTGCAGCTAGAGCCAGCCAGCCGGGCGCTCCCTGCTCACGCTCCCACCTCCCTCTCCCTCTCTCCCCAAGGCGACTTTGGCCTGGCCACCAAGGTGGAGTACGATGGCGAGCGCAAGAAGACCCTGTGTGGGACTCCCAACTACATCGCCCCAGAGGTGCTGGGCAAGAAGGGGCACAGCTTTGAGGTAGACATCTGGTCCATCGGCTGCATCATGTGAGTAAACGTCTCTTGGCTGGGCGTGGGGCTGGGCAGTCCCTGTGGTCTAGGTCTTGTTGGCCCCCGTGAGGTCTTGGTGTGTGCTGGAGCTTTGGATTTGTTGCCAGAGTACATGTTGCAGGGCTGAGTGCTGCTGCCAGCCTGCACCTGACCTCCCAGGCGCTCTGCACACACAGTGCATGTCTGTAGACTCACGTGCTCTGCAGCAGGGCTGTCTGGAGGCCTTTTCCCAGCAGTCCTCACTTCTAACCAGGGCTTTCTCCAGATCCCAGCTTTCCTTTTCATGGCAGGCAGGAACCAGGGGCAGGATGTGTAACTGCCAGCTCTGTTGTGCTTACAGTGCTGTGTGTTCCCTCTGCCCAGAAAATTGCAGGATGTACTCATGGTGGGATTCCTGCTGAGCACAAGACTGTCTCTTTGCTGACTTGTGTAAAACTGATGCACATCTTTGTCTGCAAACACACAGGTACACTCTGCTGGTGGGAAAACCACCTTTTGAAACCTCCTGTCTGAAAGAAACATACCTCCGAATTAAGAAGAACGAGTATACTATTCCCAAGGTATGATGCTTCCCATGGGTGGATCTGTTCACCTTGCAGCCATTCTTGCATCCTGTTTCTGGCACTTCAGTGGGCTCTTGTCTGATGGCAAAGCAGCTCTTATTGCAGCGTGCTAGGAGGGGATTGTCTCAGGTGGTGGTAGAATGAATCTGTAGGACCAGCTTCTTCCTGAGGGGCCAGCAGCACCTTCTTGATTCAGAAGAAAATCTGAGCTGGGTGCTTGGCATGTGGGGTTAGATGGATTTGCTCAAGTCCAGCTACAGATGAGGCCTGGGCCAAGTCCCCTCTCATCCTGCTGCTCTCAGCTTGGTTTTGCTAAAGACCAAGTTGAATTTTAATGACTAAGCTGAGTTTTAGCTTTGAATGCTAACAGAAAGCCACTCTCCATACCGGTGTCACTGTTCACCCAGGCTTGTGTCCTGCTTGCCTGAGCAGCACGAGAGCTCTGCTCTGAGCAGAGCTTTGCCTGTGTTGTGCACCCAGCGCCTTTGCTGCTAGTGTGTGCTTGTCCCCTGACCCTTATCTGTGAACTCCGGCTCTCTCCTCTTAGCACATCAACCCTGTAGCTGCTAACCTCATTCAGAAGATGCTAAGGTCAGACCCTGCCACACGCCCAACTATCGACGAGTTGCTGAACGACGAGTTCTTCACCTCGGGGTACATCCCCAGCCGCTTGCCCACCAGCTGTCTCACCATCGCGCCGAGGTTTTCAATCGCTCCCAGCGCGCTTGAACTGAACGGGCGAAAGCCGCTGACTGCACTCAACAAAGGTAAGTGCAAGCGAGGACTATGGATGCAGCACTGGATGAGAGCCTGCCTGGCTTCCAGCAGCATCCAGACCCATCAGTGGGGAACGTGGTGCTGCCTCCTGCTGTTCTCCCAATTCTTATGAAAACTGGAGCATTTTGTGACTGAGAGTCCTTGCTCTTTACCCAGAACCAAAGCAGGGATGAAGTGCTTGCACTAGCTTCAGCTATGTGGTATATAAGGTGTTCCTTACAGCTAGGGTAGGATGTAAATCTGGTGCTTTTAGAAACCTACTTTCTGGTCATGCCTCTGCAATCTTCTTTCTTGGCCCAGGACCAGACAGCCCTGCAGTAGAGAACTTGCCTGAAAAGGAAGATGTAGCTGGGCTGCGGGAGCTAGGAGACACCATTGCCTGTCATTTAGCTGATATGTTACAGCAGCTGACTGCAGTCAACTCAGCCAAACCCTCCGAGAGAGTGGCAGTGAGACAAGGTGAGTCTGGCTGGGGACAATCCCACAGGCACTGGCCTTCTTGGATAATTTCTGTCATTCTGATGCTGTTGTCTGAAGTGAGGGTGCCAACTGACCTCAACTTCTACCTGGAAGGCTGAGAGGCAATGTAGAAGCTAATCACCTTCCTCTTGGCCTTGCTTGCTTGTTGTGGTGCACAGGATGGCTTGAAATGTCTTCTAACAAACTCCTTTCCTCTTTGCAGAAGAAGCTGAAGACCCAGCCTGCATTCCCATCTTCTGGGTTAGCAAATGGGTGGACTACTCAGATAAATATGGTCTAGGTAAATAATATGGTGGCAATACTTCAGCCTCTTGTGATTTCTGAAGCAGCTGGAGGATGCTCTGATTTGGGCATGGTATAGGTCTGGTTCTTTAATCAACTTATTCACGTGGGGTTGGGTTCAAGACCACTGCCAGGAACATTACCAAACACTCAGTGAAACCAGAGTAGCTGTCACTGAATGTCCTTCCTGGCCACTTAAAGAGTGGCAAACAGCTGTGTTGCATGATCCCATGCATCCAGGGTAGCTCAACTCTCTGCAGAGAGCACATGTACTCAGGGTGGGAGCTGAAGTTGCTTCTGCAGCAGATGGTGCAACAAGGGAGGATGACAAGTCCAGAGGAGGAAAAGTGCCTCCTAGCCCTTGGTGAAGAGGAGGATCTTTAGGCTCAGTGGGGTAGCTGTCGGGGAAGCCCCGGATAACACAATCTTCTGCCTCTGTATTTCATATAACCGGGGGTCCCATGCATGTGATGGTCTAACAGGCTCTCTTTTGAACTAGGTTATCAGCTGTGTGACAACAGCGTTGGGGTTCTCTTCAATGACTCCACTCGTCTCATCATGTACAACGATGGGGACAGCTTGCAGTACATTGAGCAAAACAGCACCGAGTCCTATTTCACTGTGAGATCCTATCCCTCTGCCTTGAACAAGAAGGTCAGTCCTGGGGACAGGAGCCCTTGCTGGTGGGTGGCTGCTCCTGATGAGACTTCTGCCAGCAATATTGGGCTGTGCTGTGGGGTGGGCTCTACAGAGAAACATTTGTGACTTGGGGGTGCTTGTGTTCTGCAGGCTTCCTCTTAGCTGGTAAAATGTGGCCTGAAAGAAAAACACTGGCTGCCTGCACTGTGTATTTCTAGTTGCTAACTGAGGCTCATTTATGAGCAGCTTCACAGAAATGAGCACTCACAAGACTTAAATGGACCGAGGTGTTCAGCAAAGTGTCTCAAGTATCACCAGAGTTGACTTTGTCTGAAAACTTGCATAAACTTGTGCAGTGACCACTCAAACTCTGAAAGACATAAGGAGTCTCTGGGTCTGTGATAGCAGCCCTTTGCCCTCCACAGATAGCAAGGGTCATCCTCAGCCTGTCTTTCATAGCCTCTTCTATCTGCAGATAACACTATTGAAATACTTCCGGAACTACATGAGCGAGCACTTGCTGAAGGCAGGTGCTAACATCACACCTCGGGAAGGAGACGAGCTTGCACGTTTACCCTACCTCTGCACGTGGTTCCGGACCCGTAGTGCCATCGTCCTGCACCTCAGCAACGGCACCGTGCAGATCAACTTCTTCCAGGTGAGGGTGTTGCTTTGACTCTGCCAGGCCTGTAGCTCCAGCTGATCAAACAGCCCTGCTGCATGCAGCGCTGCACGGCAAGACAGCGATCCCAGCAGGGGGCTATAACCTGAGATGAAGCCTTGCCCAGTGAACGTAGCACTGGAAATCTCCCTGCTCTGCTTGCTGGTATCTAAACCATCCAGTGGCTCGTAGCTTGCCAGGTGGCTGTTCCCCCTAGTAGAAGCTTCACCAGGGAGCAGTGTGCTCAGTACTGACCCTGTGTTCTCACCCTACAGGACCACACCAAAGTCATCTTATGCCCTCTCATGGCTGCTGTCACATACATAGATGAGAAACGGGACTTCCGCACGTACAAGCTGAGCCTCATTGAGGAGCACGGATGCTGCAAGGAGCTGGCCAGCCGACTACGCTACGCTCGCACCATGGTGGAGAAACTCCTCAGTTCAAAGTCTGGCTCAGCCCGTGTGAAAGCCTCTGCTTAGGTCTTGGTCTTGATGGAATCGACATCTGTGCCAAACGGGCCTGGCTGTGGACAGGGAAGTCTGTTAGCATCCCTGCTTGTACTGTAAGCTGCCATCACCTGGCTGGGCTCCTGCTCCTGGGTATGGCCTAGCTGCCCTCAGGGGAGCCCCGATGCTGTGAGGAATGGTCCTGTGTTCACTGTGAGCGGTGCACAGAGGGGCTTCTTGCTCCTCCCTCCCCATACAAAGTCTATTTTTTTTTAATTGCATATATAGTCTTTTTTTCATAATTTCCAAAAGCTTGACTCAGAACAACCCTCTTGTTGGAGGTTCTTGGGCCTTCTGATGAGACGAAGTGTGGGGTTCTCCCCAGAACTATCATGTAAGTTTATGTGTACATGTCTGCCTGATGCTCCAGGCTCGTTCCATTTTGTAGCAGCATAACTAAGATATTTAACATGCCCCAGTTGGGACTGAGCAGTCAGCCTTTTAATACTGAACTTGGTCTACATGAAAACTAAACTTTTGTATATTGCATAACTTGATTAAAGATTGTTTGCTGTAGTGTCTGGCTCATCTTGACTCCCTTTAGCTCCTTGTAAGAGAAGTAGCAGCATGCTACCTCCAGCTTCCCCCCCACATCCCCTGACCAAGACCTGTCACCTTCAGGAGTTTGTCCTGCGTGATTCCTAACAGCCTCAGCCTGGGCTGAGCCCTGGGCTTTCCCTCTGGCTACACCAAAAAAAACAAGGAACAGACTGTGGGGTTATCACAGGAGCTGTGCTCTAATCAGTTCCTGTAAGCCAGCAGTTAGAAAAGGGGAAGGTGGTGAAAACCTTTTCTATTTGATCAGCTCTATTTACAACATGAAATAGAGCCACAAGTGTGGCTGCACAGTTAACAAAATCGATTGCCCCAGGAAGCCAGTGCTGAGTGTTAGCACAAATGTACCAGTTTGTTTCTAAGCAGAAAAAGCTTTTTATTTTTTATAACATTTTATACAAAATGTTCTATGCTGTACACTGTTCTGAAAATAATAGATCTGTGGATCATCCCCCAGGTAACCAACCCCCACACCCCAGCAGAGAGGAATTTAGGCTGCATCAAAGGTAGTGCTGTCCAGAGAGGAAGGCTTGGCCAGGGGCTCCTGGGCTGGGTTCCCCTTGGCATTGTCAGCTAGGGGAGCTCCAGGCAGTGAGGTCAGCAGCTGCTGTGTGTGCAAGGAGGCAGAGCTGTGGCCACATCAGCTCCCAGGCTGCCCGCAGGCCCTATGGGTGCTTCACCCTTGGCAAGACTTGCAAGAGACAGGGGCTTGACCTCAGCCCCAGGAGGTGCCATGAACCAGAACATCCTTGGGGAATGCGCCCTGGGCAGCATGCACCTGTGAGCCTGTGCTGCTGCCGTCACTCCAGGCCTGGAGAAGCCGGGGGGCTGCAGGCACTGGACCGAGTTCAGAGGGAAGGGATCAGCAGGGGAGGTTTCCCTCTTGCTTGCCTTCCTTTATGTCCTGAGAAAACTGCCTGCAGACAGCAGCATGGCTCTTCTGCAGTACAAACAGCTCCTGCTCTGAGTACTAACGGGTATCTGGCCTAAAAACAGGCTGCTGCTCACCAGGAGGGAGAAAAACTTTTTCCTCAGCCAAGCTGAGATAAAAACACTTCATTATCAGGATTGTGCTGGAGGCCTCAAGCCTCCCCCCAGTGCTGGCCGTGCTGTGTCCTCTGCAGGCCCGATGCAAAGAGCACGGCCAGAGCCCTGGGAGCGATGCTAGATGCTGATCTGCTCGCCCTCAGCTGGGACGAAGGCCCTCATCCAGCATCGGGACTGCTGTGTCGGTCCTCCCGGTCAGCCCTGTGCGTTAACGCGCTCAGACAGCTCCTCCACAGGCACTCAGCCCAGGAGGGACCACGGGAACGACGCGTGCTGAGCCTCTGAGGAGCTGGCTGCGGGCCCACGCAGCAGTCAGGCTGTCAAGGTTCCTTGGGCTACTCCCAAGAAAATTCTTTCAACGTCTTTTTTTTTTTTTTTCCTGACTTCTCAAAGTACTGCCTGTGCAGTAGAGCTACTCTGTTCTCTGACAGCAGGGTCTTCAGGCTCCTGAGCCTGACCACGGCCCTTGGGGCTCAGCAGACCAAGGAGAGCCAGCCCCAGGCCAGCCCCTGCTGCCCGCACCCCTGGGAGCAATGGGTCCCTGGTCCCAGACCCAGTCCCAGACCCCCCCCCCAGCCGGGGCAGCCGTGCATAGGGCAGACGGGTGCTGGGGAGCCCATGGCCGGTGGCTGGGCTGCTGGACGAGGGGCACAAGGTGCCTCTGGCCTTCTCAGACATGCCCCCCAGAGTCCCTGTGCCCAGTGGTAGCCGAGCTCCCCAGCAGCCAAGGGCCACGCAGGGACCCCAGCAGGGACTCCCCACAGGAGCCCCCTTCCCCCTGAGCCAGGGCAGGACAGGGCACGGGGGCTGCAGCACAGCCGCTGCGGCTAAATCCCGTCAAAGTCACCCCAAAAGGGGCAGTGCCCCAACAAGTGCTGCTTCAGCTGCAGAGAGGGGAGACGGGTGCTGGTGCCCCACCTGCCAGGAGCCCGGCACCCCGAGGAGCCGCAGCCCCCTGCTGCCGAGCCCCAGCATGGAGCCCGCTCACCTCCCCGCGCCGCCCGGCTCCGGGACGTAGTAGGGGCGAAAGAGCCGCTCGCGGGCACAGAGCCGCATGGAGTTGTGCGTGTGCAGCAACAGCCGCGGGAAGCGGGAGGTGAAGTACTGCACGAAGCCTTCGGGGACGGCGCCCAGCGCCTCCTGCACGTCAGCGGGCAGCTCGTGGTAGTGATGCTTCTGTGGGACAGAGGGCTTGGTGAGGGGCGGCCGGCTCAGCACGCAGCCCAGCTGTGGGGCAGGTACCTTGCCTCGTACCTTGTTCCTCATGGCCCGCAGGAGGTCGCGCACCGAGCCGCCCTTGTAGGTGCGGAACTTCCTCAGGTCTGGGGAGAAAGCAGAGCAGAGGGGTGAGTGCCCCGGGAACCCAGAGCCCTGAAGGAACCCCTGCCCTGCTCTGCCCTTCCAAGGGCTGCATCTTTATCCCCCTGGATTTTGGCTCCCGGACACCTGGAGGTGCCTCATGGCTAAATGGCACCAGGCACAGAACGCTCCGTGCCCTGCGTGCTTCTGCATGGAGCAGGACGGCACCGCGGGAGCCCAGAGCCTGTGCTCCTACCTGTCTGCAGCGGGAGGGAGATGTGCATCCTCCAGTTCGTCCTCACCACCAAGCGGCCCCCTGCCTCCAGTGCCGTCACGATGGGTCCCTCAGCTGGCTCCTTCTCGATGCGGTCACTGACGTCCTGCACCAGAGAGCAGGGACTGGCACTGGTCCCATGCCCGCCCCAGCCAGTACCAGAGCACAGAGCTGCAGGGACGGGGGGGCACACAGCGCATCCAGCATGGGAGGGGATTAGTGCTGACCCCAAACTGGGGGAACAGGGGAACAGCCCTTGCAAAAGTAGCTCAAAATGAGCATGGTGAATACATGTGGGTGTTTCCAGCCCTTTTTCAGACCACCTGCAGCCCACACGGTGCCAGCTGTGCTCAGAGCACACCTACGGGCACTGCCCAGCTGCACTCAGCACTCTCACCTGGAAGAACTGCAGCTGCTTCTCTGCACTCCAGAAGAAGGGGTGCATAAGGACCACGGGGGCCGAGGGACGCTTCTGGGGCTCGCCACTGATCATTGACACAATCAGCTCTCTCGCAATGACCTTGTCTTGAATGCAAAACAGGAGCAAGCACTAAGCGAGGCTGCAGGGAGGACGGGGCACGCGGCACAGCCTGGCATGGGGCGGCTGCTGCCAGCACCGGCCTCCAGGCAGCCTCACCGTGCGCCTCCTCCTGCAGGCAGGGCAGCTGGTAAGTGCCCGCCAGGATGTTGGCCTGGCGCCGCAAGCTGTCCCCGAAGGGGTGCTGCCCTCCCGACACCACATAGTAGAAGACGCAGCCGGCTGAGAAGATGTCCACGGCACACGTCTGCAAGACACAGAGGGGGAGATGGGACCCTCGCAGCAGAGGGCGAGGAGAGCTTTACACCCACGCCTTTCCATGTGAATGCCCAGTTGTTAGCTACAGCTTTAGCCAGGCAGCAACACAAAGACACCGCGGCGCTGTTGGGAAGTGCGAGGCATGATGGGCTCCTGCCTGCCGAGCTCTCCAGAGCTGGGACGGTCTCTCCCTAGGCCAGCGATGCCCCCAGCACCTCGGGTCCTCATCAGGGAAGAGGTTTTCAGGGACACTGACACAAGCCAGGACTCCACAGCCAGATGAACACAGGAGAGCTGCTGCCGCCTTAAATGTCTGTGCAGGCTGATCCTAGCACAAGGGTACGTGAAGCGCGTTGCCAAAAGCAGCCTGTGCCCTGCCAGGCCCATCAGCAACCAGCTCCCAGCAGGAACAGGATCGATCCCCGGGGCCAAACAGACACACAGATGTCACCACCACCATGCGCCCCACGCTTCCAAGCACCAGAGCCAAGCGTCGGAGGGCCGCGATGGGGCTGCGGCCTCGCCAGGCCCCAGGCTCTGCCTCTCCACGGCGAAGGGGAGCACAGCAGGAGGCGGCTGCTGCCCTGGCGGTGCGCTCTGCTGCTGCGCTTGGGCTGGCTTTGGCTCTCAGAGCTCTGGTCTTAATTGTGCATCTCAGCGGCACACCACAAGGCTGCTGCAAGCAAGGACGCTGCAAAGAAAGGCTCAAGGAGCACGCTAAGCAGGACGGAGTTGTCCACAGCTCACTGACGGGGTTCTCCTTCGGGGCCTCCTGCAGCACCTCGGGCGCAATCCACCCCTCAGTGCCGGGGATGCCGGAGCGCAGGCTGAAGCTGTGCCGCCCCCCCTGGAGCTTCTTGCACAGGCCGAAGTCAGAGATGACAGCTCGGATCTGCCCGTGGCTATTCGGGACAGAGATAAGGATGTTACAGGGCTTCAGGTCGCGATGAACTGCAAGAGACAGACGGCAGTGTTACCTGCAGGCGTGGCCCCGTGCCGCAGGGCTGATGCTGGAGGTGCTGCTGGGGTGAGCAGGGCTGCAGCACATTTCCTGCACGCCCAGCCCCTCCCAACAGGACGCTGCCCTCTTACCGATGTTGAGGGAGTGCAGGTGTGCCAGGCCTGACATGGTCTGGTGCAGGACAGACACCGGGTCCAGGCTGCGCCGGTTGAAGCTGGGGCTCTCCACGTACTGGAAACAGGGAGACAGAAAGATGTGCACTGAGGGCTGAGGGCCCGGGCAAACAAGGCAAGGCTGGGCAGGAGAAGCTTCTCACTAGGCTGACGGAGGTGGAAGATGAGGGTTCAGATGTGCGAGCCCACTCAGAGGCCATCCCGTGCCCGACGCCCATCTCCAGGCTGCCCAGCGGGCGGCTGCAGCACACTGCCCTCACTGCGCCCTCCGCCAGGGCTCCCAACCAGAGCTGCCGGCTGCACGCCCCCAGCCCCTGCAGGGCCTCGCTAGCGGGATGGGAGGAACTGGGAGCCCTCCCCTGGGGACCTGCTGTGTGACGGGGACGGGGCAGGCAGACCTTGAGGCTCACCTCCTGCAGCGTGGCAGAGCAGAGCTCGATGGCGATGTAGTGGAACTGCTTGTCCCGCTCGGTGCAGAAGTAGCGCACGACGTGGGGATGCTCGTCCGACTCACGGAGCAGCTGCACCTCGCGGTCCACCAGGTGGAAACACTCGGGCAGGAGGCGCTTCACGGCCACGCTGCGGCCATCGAAGTGTCCCCTGTGTGCACACCTCCGGTGACGGCAGCGCCCACCACCAGGCACGGCAGAGCCCAGCGCTGCAGAGGCACGGCCCAGACGGGCTCTGGGCAATGCCAGGCTCGTCCCTCAGCCCCCTCAGCACGGGAGCAATGCCTGGAGCCACGAGCAGGCAGAAATCTCTGCAGCGAGCAGGGCACCAGGGGTTCAGGTGAACATTTTTGCAGGAAAACAACGTCCCTGGCTTTTTACTGTGGATGGCCTGGGGGAAGGCACTGCAGGCAGAGCCATGGGAACTCTCTGGGTCGGTTTGATAAGGGCTGGCTGAGGGGGAGGCGGCAGCCCTCCCACAAACACCTCTGCACTGCCCGGATGCCAGGTGGGGAAGGCACCTGCTGCAGAGCTGTGCTGGTGGCTGCCAGGCAGCAGTGGAGGCTGAGCAGCCATCCCAGGTGCCACTCACCTGAAGACAAAGGTTCCTCCAGCTCCATGGCCCAGCACATCCTTGGGGTTAAAAGAAACTTTCCCAACTACGATCACGTCTGGTTCCACATCTGCAAAGACAGGCAGCCTTCAACCTATAAGCGTCAGTCAGTCCTATATGAAGGGCATGCTGTTCATTAACCCCCTGGTTGTTTCCTGGGCCCTACAACTGCCAAACCTCCGCAGCCCATCCCTGTCCAACACCAGTGCTTGCATCTCCACCCCCTCAGCTGCAGCAATCTCCTCTGCAGGGCCTCTGCTCCTGTTTTGGGTGACACCACCTGCCCAGCCTCTCCTCAGCCTCCACGAGCCTCCAAGGTGTGGATTTGTTTTTCTGAGAGGTTCCACATTGTGGAGGAGACGTGGGCATTCCCACAAGGAGCTGCTGGCCCGCAGGACAGAGCACCCCTCAGTCCCTTCCCATCCCCACCAGCACGCACCTCCAGCAGCTGCCGGCACAGCTGGCTCCAGGCCGCCCACCCCGTTGGCTGGGTCCTTCAGGTGGGCAGAACCCGAGCTCTGTGAGTGCCGCGACGTGCGTCCCTGGCTCCCCTCTGGCTCCCCAGGCTCCCCAGGGACGCCCTCGCCAGAGACCCGGGGCGGGAGCAGCATCTCCTGCTGCTGCTGCTGCAAGAGCTGAATTTGCTTCTCCAGCTGCTGCTGCTGCGCCTCGTGCTGCCTCTGCAGTTTCTGGGGCACAAAGAACAAACGGCCTCAGCTGCTGGGAGCCCCACAGAGCCCAGGGCACTGGCACTGCTCCGGCACAAGCAGCTTCCAGCCCCGCAGCAGGCAGGCGGGCGCGGGGGTGAGGAGCCCACGCACCGTGAGGAGCAGCAGCAGGATGCCCCCCCCCAGCAGGGCGCTGCCAAGGACACCCAGCACCACGTCCCAGCTGCCGGACTCGGGGTACACCTCCACCTGCTCCCTGCTGGCATCGGATGGAGGCTGCCCATCGCTGCTCCGCACGGCCGGCTCCTCCACACTGCTTGGGGCCAGGAACTGCAACACAGGGGGGGTGCTGGGGCTGTACGGCAGGGACCTCCAGGCACTCAGACTCCCTCCCCTCCCAGCTGAGCCCCGAAGCTGGGTGGTGCACAGGACCCTCCTGCACCACCCTGGATGACCCTGACCCTCCTGTGGCCCCGCACAGCCCAGGACCCCCCCATGCAAAGCAGTGACCCAGCAGGGCCCCGCCGCTCACGTTGTCAAACACGGTCCTGGCCGGGGAGCTCCGGGGAATGATGGTTTCTGTCGTCTTCCTCAGGTTCTCTGGGAAGGCTCTAAGCATGGTGGTGTGGACCACAGGAGGCAGCTCGTGGTGCCCTGGGGTGAGAGGAAGGCAGAGGTGAGGTGGCCACCACCTGGCCTCCAGGCACAGCTTCAGCCTGCTCATCCGCGTGGTGTGGGCTCGCCAGGGAGCTGTGCTGTCCCGGGGAAGGGCAGCAGGAAAAGCCACGGCTACTGCCTGCTGGCCCCGTCCACAGACAGGATCTGGAGCAGCAGCAGCCAGCGGAGAAAGGCACAGGGCAAGATCCCCTGCCCCCTCAGGCAGCACGTGGCCTGCCCTCTGGGCCGCCCTGAGACACCGGCTTCATTTCCAAACACTGCCACAGCCGGGCCTCTGCTGCCCCTTGCCGCAAGTGCGGCCACAGAGCGAGCACCACAGCCATGGGCACGGGAAGCGTCAGGGCCCCTGCACAGCCTGGGGAGGGGAAGGGCTGTGACCCCAGGCAGAGCCATCGCAGTCCCTGGAGATGAACCACAGCCCCTGGGGCCCACCGCAGGTCCGCACCTATCAGCAGCCACTGGTTGCGCATGGAGGTGATGCTGCCCTGCGGGTACTTGACGTCGGTGCTGGGAGTGATCTCGCACTCTCCCGACTCCCTCATGGTCACGTCGTCCGTGGTGGGGCCGTCGATCCTGGCCAGCGTGATGCCCTGCGGCTGGAGGACGGGGTGGTGGGGCCGTGCCACGCGCCAGGACTCCCCCGGCACAGGGAGCCCCCGGGGCAGCGAGGACACTCACCACCAGCGCCACGCTGTCGTGGACCAGCGAGGTCAAGGCGTAGAAGCTGGCCGCGTGCTTCCCCACGTAGAGCGCAGGCCTGCAACACAGGGAAAGCATCAGCCCCCGAGCCTGAGCGGCGTGACACCACCAGGCATCACAGCCAGCGCCCACCGGTGTCCCCAGTGCCGCCCTCAGGCTGTGACACCCATGGGTGCTCTGCCCCAGAATGAAGCCGCTCCCACCCAGAGCCTCCCCCGCAGGGCCCCGCAGCTGCAGCCCCCACCCCGCAGCCCCCCGGCCACGTACAGCAGCTGGGTCTTGGTGGCCGTGAAGTCCTTCACGGTCTGGTAGCTCCCCCTGATGAGGTGGATGTCCTGCGAGTGGAAGGTGAGGTAGCGCAGCGTCTCCATGGCCAGGTTGAGGTGGGGGACGCGGCGGAGGCTGTCTTGGTGCCACAGGTAGATGCCGACCACGGGCGAGCCGTAGTTGTGCGCCCACAGGACCTCCCCGCTCTCCTTGTCCAGCGTCACCACCAGCCCGTCCCCGCTGGAGGCGAAGTGTGACATCTCTGGCCAGGGACAGACGGAGCGGGCGCTGCAGGCTGCCGGGCAGGAGCGCTCCGGGGAGACCCCACGCGTCCGGCAGCAACCCAGGGCGTGCTCCAAGGGGCACGGTGACCATCCCCGGGCCAAGTAGGGCCAGCCATGCCAGAGGGGCGCGTGCCACTTGGCACAGAGCCGTGGCCTTTTCGCTGCCATGCAGGTGAGCCCCGGCACGGCAAGGCTGACCCAGCAGCCGCTTTCCCCGGTGACCAGCAGGGCCTGGAGCCGCAGGTGCCTGCCAGTGACTCACTGTAGGGGTAGGACTCCTCGCAGAGCGGCGCCGAGTAGTCGGAGTAGGTGGCGTTCCAGCGCAGCTCCCGTGACTTGGTGTCGTACATGGTGATGACGTACTCTGCGGAGAGAGCAGGGCCGCAGGGTCACAGCGCGCCGCGGGAAGGGGCAGCGGGGGGAACGCAGCGGGGCCAGCCCAGCCCCAGCACGTCGGGGTTACCGAGCCTAACAGCGGGGCAGGCTGCTGGGCAGCCCCAAACTCTCCGCTCCCTGCCTGTCCACGGGGACAGCAGAGGTCACGCAGCCCTCCCTGGGCAGCTCGGGTCCCCACGGGGCGGGCAGACAGCACAGCACAGGTAAACGACAAAGTAAGGCTGGCTTACGGGTACGGCCGATGTAGAGCAGGGGACTGGAGGGGCACAGCCCATCCGAGGCCTCCGTTGAGAGCGTGGTCTGCTTCTCCCCTGACTTGGGGTCCACAACGAACCAGGTGTCCTGCTTCTTCCCTGCGAACAAAAGCACATCGTGCTGTATGCCTCCAGGGCCCCACGCTCCTCTCCTCCCCTGCAGCCACTCTGCTGGGCCTCCTCCCCACCTCACCCCGGGTGGGCCCTGCGGCGGGGCTCTGGTACCTGTGTAGAGCACGCCATCCGAGCTGCGGCACGGCGACGACTGCACCAGCTCCGGGATGGTGAACGGGAGCTTCTGCAACACAGACACCGAGTGGCAGCGGTGCCAGCGCAACGTCCCCCTGAGCTCAGCCCCTGCCTCCTGAGGACGTGCTGCCGCCAGGCTGACACCGCCAAGGTGCCGAGGGCACGCAGGAGCCTCCGAACGCCCCGAGCCTGCCCTGCCCTGCCCTGCGGCTCTGCCCAGCCCCGTGAAAGCAGAGAGGGGCGGGTGGGATGCAGGCAGCCCCCGGCCGCACTACTGACCATCAGGCCTTCCTTGTTCTTCCCTCCCAGGATGTACAGGCTGCCGTCGTTGGGGTCGGGAAGAAACGCCGGTCTGAAGAGAGGAGAGTGAAACGTGAGCCGTGCCCCACTGCTGGGCACACGCCAGTGGCTAAATAGGGGACGCAGTGATGAAACCCCTTCCGCAGCGTGCTCCAGGGTGACTCATATCAGTGCTTAACCCTTCCCAGAAACCTCTCACACCGGGTCTGGTGCGGGACGTACTGGTCTGCCTCCGCACAGCGCCTCGGCAGTGAGCCCTGCAGCTGCTGCCCTGCCCGCCTCAGGGAGACTCTGCGCTTCCCTCCGTTCCCCCTGCAGCTTCAGAAGGATTTAGGGACTTTCCTCAATTTCCCTCCTACGCTTTTGTGCACAGTGGCACAGAGAGCTCATGGGCTGCTTGCTGCACGGCTACCGCTGAGCAGCAGGGAGCAGCTGGCCCTCATCGCGTGAGGTGCTAGCAGAAGGGTGGGTTTGAGATAACGCTACGGCGCGGCCTAGAAGTTTAATTTCTCTCAGGTTCTGGGTTCTTGCTGTGAATCTGCTGGGTCACCAGGGCAGCCTTGCTAGTCAGCACCTCCGGCTGCCCCCTGCACAGGCTGTAAGGCCAACAACCTGCACTGTCCCTGCCCCGGCCCTGTGCGAGCCATACTCACTCTGCAACATAAACCGGCACCTGCAGAATGGGATCTGAAAAAGAGAGCGAGACCTGCACGTCAGCAGCCTATTTGCATTTCAGGCCCAGAATAGCCCCGGCCAGCAGCAGGAAATAGCCCCGCAGCAAATGCTCCCTCTGCCAGCAGCCGTGCCTGGGGCTGGAGCCGGACCCGCAGCATTCCCCCGGTGGAGGTGTGCCGCCAGCCCCCGCTCGCAGCCCACAGGCACCCGTGCTGCGAGCAGCCCCCGCCGGGCCCATCCTCACCGTCCTTCAGGGTCCACTTGATGTCACCTGTGCTCTTGCTCACTGCGTGGAGGTTCCCATCGAGCGTGGATATGAAGAGCAGCGTTTCGGGGACAGTCACAGCGCTGCTCTTGAGGCACTACGGACAGAAAGGGGCCCTCAGGGTGCTGCAGGGCTGGGGACGAGCCCAGGGCCGTGCCCCCGAACTGCTCCCGCTGCTCACCACTGCAGCACCCGGCTGCAGGGAAAGAGCCCAATGGCCCCTCCTGGCCCCAAGTGAGGGGAGACTTGCCAGGAGAAGGGTTTATTCCTTGCACTGCAATCCCATCATGATTTACAGCCAAGCTTTCAAGGCAGATTTGTACAAGAACCCAGGTACACCAGGTTCTCTCATTTATTTCTTGAGCAGGTATTTCCCAGCCTGTGCTCCTGGACAGAGGCTGTACAAAGAGGCGACAACAACACGGGGAAAGCCAGCCTTCTCCCCAGGAGGTTCACATTTTGTCCACAGACACCGTAACCCAGCTGGAAAAGTTTCAAGAAATTCCGCAAACCAAACAAATCTGAAAAGCACAGCTCGGGAGAGCTTTTGCGCCAGGTTTCTCAACACAGCAGGGTATTAAACCTGCTCGCTCCTTCAGCCCCGGCAACAGGGGACAGCGGGGGGACCACAGCTGCCAGCCGCTGTCCGGAGGTGCTGCGTTGTCCCGGCCGCTGGCAAGAAGCGCGGGCAGGGCCATCGACTGAGCTCGCGGGCGGCCGTGCCACGTGCCGTGGGTGCTGCGGGTGCCGGGTGCTGCTGACACTGTCCAGGAGCCCCAGGGCAGGGCGGCTCTGTCCCCACTCCCCTGGGGCTGCGTGCGCGGGGGTGGGTGCGGAGAGGCTGCGCCCAGCCGCGGCTCCCGCTGCCTCCCTGAAGGTGACACCGGCAGCCCCACCGCCCGCTCCTTCCAGAGGCGAACTGGCCGGGTGACTTTTCATGCCAGAAGCACAAGGGACGCCAGCCCAGGCCTTGCAAGGCGCACGGTGACAAGAGCACAACTGCAAACCTGCGGAAAGGGGAGCTGCCACTCCCGCGTGCGGTGCCCACATGGCAAACGCCAGCTCACCCGTGGTGCTCACACAGCAGCCTCGCCCCGTCAGCAAACAGGAGAGCAGCAGGCAAACAGCACGGGGAGAGAAACGGCCGCCGAGAAGGCAGGGCCAGCACAGCGCCTGGGCTCCATATCGCCAGCAACTGAGGTTGGGGGGCCCAGGGCTCACCGTGGGCCCCTGATGGATTTGGGTTGCTCTGTACATGGCCATGGGGGAGTGGATGGAGCCTCTCGGGAGCGGCTGCTCCCGAGGGCCTGCAGCTGATGCGCACCCCAGGGCCCTGCACGTCCCCTCCCTGCCTCGTGCCTGATGCTCATCGCATCCTCGAACACGGAGCAGGCACAGGGCTCGGCCCGAGGACCTGGACAAGACAAAGGAGCAGGAACCGGCACTGCTCCATGCGAGCACGTGCCCATGGGGAGGAACTGGCGACAACAGAGCAGCCACAACACAGTGGGGCCGAGAGATGCACTCTCCTGGAGCCCCCGGCTGCTGCAATTCCTCCAGCAGCAGCACAGGCAGCCGATGGGCATCGCGCCGCCCGCCCTGCAGCTGCTGCCCTGAGCACACTTCACAGCCACTCCCCTGCCGTCACCCCGCTCCTGTTTCTTGCCTTTCTTCCTGCTTGGTCTGTAGGTGAGTTCAGAGCCAGCTCCCGCTCTGCCCAGAGGATGGGGGGCAGGAGGAGCAGCTGTTTCCTGCCACCCCTCTCCAGCACGGTGCAGGCTCGCCACGTCGGCTCACCCCGGCCTCGAGGGATGGTGAGCGGTTGGCGAGGCCGAGACCCACCAACAGACATCCTCCAGCGAGGGGGCACCAGGCTGCAGCCCAACGCCTCGCACTGAGCTCGTGGTGTGGCCACCTGCACGGGGACCAGAACCGAGAGTGCCAGCCCCGGGGCAGAGCCCTGCACCGGCACAGCTGCAGCAGCCCCCGCTCTTTGCTTTGCAGTTTCACCCACCTCTGCGTTTTTTGGTGGCAGGGCACCCAACCAAGGGCCCGCTGCCCAGCCCCAGTCCCGCTGCCCACCCCAGGAGCTGCTGCCTTCTCCCCCTTTCTGGGGGGACCCAAACTCAGCCCCCAGCGCTGGCCACCAGCAGCAGTCCTGCCCAGGAGCGCAGCCGCTGGGGCCGTCCCCTGCCCTCGCTCCCGAGGAGCAGCCCCGGCGCGCTGCCGGCTCGCAGAGCCCCCGGCCACGGGCGCTGCCGGCAGGACGCAGCCCCGAGGGCAGCAGGGGACGGGCCGGGGGCTCCCGGGGAAGGGTCCCGCGGCCCCGCGGCGCCGAGCAGGGGACGGCGACCCCACGGTGGGCACCCGGGTTGGCCGAGCGGGTCTGCGGGAGGCAGCGGGCGCGCAGCGGGCAGGGGGAGGCACCGCAGCCCCGTCCCCGCCGCCCGGCTCCCCAGCAGCGGGCGAGAGCGGCGCGGCCCGGCCGTGCCCCCTCCCACCCCCCGGCTGCCACCGGCACCCCCGGGGGGCGGCACAGGCCGGCGGAGCACCGCGCACCCGCGGGGTCCCGGCTCCCCGCGGGCTCCCCGCGGGCTCCCCGCAGACCCCGGGCGCTGCCCCCCTCGGGGCCATACCGGAGCCGTCCCGGGGCCGCCCCCCAGCCCCTACCTGTCGCGGCGCGGCGCGGAGCAGCAGCAGCAGCAGCAGCGCGGCGGGGCCGCCCATGGCCGGGGCACGGCGGAGGCGCGGGGCCGGCCCCAGCTCAGCGCCGCGCCCCGGAGCCAGCGCGGCCGGGCGGGACCAGGATGCGGCTTCCTCCCCGCCGCCCCCCCGGCACGGCTCGGCCCGGCACGGGGAAGCCCGGCCCCGGCGCTCCTTAAGGGGCTCGTCCGCAGGGCGGGAGGGAGGCGCTGGCCCCGGCCCCCGGTACCCGAGCCAGGAGCTGCCCGTGCTGCCAGCCGGGGGGGGGCATCGCCTCCCGGGGGCTTTGTTGCGGCAAGAGCAGCACTGAACGGGCGCTGATCGGTATTAACGCAGCCTCTTGGTGTGAAGCAATGGAGGGCAGCAGCAAACGCAAATCTCCATCCCAGGAGAGAGGCACCAACAACAGCACTAACAACGAGCCCTGATTGCTGGGGGTTTCTGTGAACGTCTTTCTATCCAGAAACAAAGTGCGAACGCACTCGGGGTTGTTCACACTGTGAGAAGTAGGTTAGCACGTACAGAACACTGAAACACTCAAACACAGAAAGAATTAATTATCAAACTTTAATTCATAAGACTAATATTACAGAATAAAACAAATAGGATAACCAGTCAAGGTTACACTTAAAAAATCCAGCAGTGCAAATCTAAGACTAAATAGTTGTCATCTCCCCCTCCCCAGAAATAGGCAATAGATTATTTAAAAATACCATAAAACATGGCACTTACATATTTCATTTAAAATAAATCTGCAGTGGACAAAAACATCTAAGACCTTCTTTCTTTGAAAACAAACAGACGAAAAGAAATGAATTGCTCAGAACATGGATAAGACATAGTGAACTTCCATGAGCCACAGAAAGCAAACCCTTGGCTAGAAGGTAAAACGGCCATATGGTTCATACAACACTTGCCACAGCTCTCCTGGTCCCTTTCTTCCTTCTCCCCAGCGACTGGGACATTAACTGACAAAGCAAGATGCTAACAACCTAATTCTAACAGGTGGCAAAAGGTCAGAGTACAAAACTTAAAATGAAAACAGTTCCATTGGAAAATAAAGTTACAAAGGAAAAAAGAGTAAACAGAAGAAGGAAAATGTTGAAAACAAACCTTGCTCCACTGAGTTGGCACAGCAAGCGACCGGAGCCTGGGCTCTGCTGAGAGCGCGCCCGTGCCCTGCGGCTGCCCCACCGGCACCCGAAGGGGGCACAGAACAGACACTGCCAACACACAGCACCCGCACGGCGTCACTGCGAGTGGACTGCTGTTCTTTGGACCTTAAAGTACGAAGTGATGGGTACAAACAGCGTCAAGTACGAAATTTAACAGGCTGTGTGCGTGTTGCCAGCTACAATGTATTGCATGCTAACAGTTCCTCTAGCTCTTTTAATTGGGATCACCTCTTCTTTTTCATGATTATCCTTACTTTAGTTACACATTTCTCAGCAAACCGTGTCACTGACGGACATTAACAATTTAATCTTAAGCTTGATATGAAAAACCCACAAGTAATACAAGATTTCCACGCATGATGCAGTCTACGTTCAAACCCACCCAAGGTTTATTGATGCCCTTTTGTAGTCCTAACCAAACACTGACGCAGGAGCCGCTCACACAGAGCGCAGCAGCAGGCGGCAGAAGGAATACCAAAATCTCAACCAGGACAGGAACAGGAACCCCGCAGCAGGGCGCACGGAGAGGTGAACGGATGGCAGGAGGTGCAGCGTTTCAGCTCGCCGTGGGCAAAGGGCTCCGAGCAGCTCCGTAACTGGTTCTTTAACACCGGTGTCCTGGCGGGCAGGTTCTGCTCCTGCACACCGCTGGCGAGGGCAGTGAGGACAGACCGCCCCAGTACTGGCTGCCACCTCGGCGTGGGGACACCGCCTGCGCGCTGCTGGAACCCGCGTCTGCACGGCGGGTGCTCTGATCAAACACCGGGTGTGATGCTGGAAGGAACAGTACCCAAAAACGGTGCTCACGGGGAGTTACATCTGTATCCAACAGGGACCTGATCTCCGCAGAAAGGCATCACAGCGTTATTTAAGTGAAATAATCAAACTTTTGCATAGGAATCACCACAGATATTACCATAGACTTCCTATGGAAGAGTACACGTTGGCTCTCAAAACAATCTTCATCAGCCAACTTAAAATTCTGACTGCATTTGCACTTTACTCATAATATTTGTGTCTTACCAAGGACTAACCACCGCATCCTTCCACAGAACCATTTCTTATGGCAAATCTGCTCTGGAGAGCATCACAATCATCAGAGAGTAAAATCCAAAACCAAGAGAGAGGCTAGGGAACGGCTCCCTAGTTAGACAAGCTGTGACACAGTGCAACTAAAGATATTGAATGTTTTCTTAGATGTTAATGATCACTAACACCAAGAATCACCTTGGAAAAATGGGTATATACCAGAAGATATAAAGTTCCATGATTCCAAAAGAGAAAGGATTTTAAAAGCGATGCTAAGTTCAATAGGAAAATTCATGTCAAAGAACTCCCAAGAAACCTACTCAATTAAGCCAACAAACACCAGTTAAAGCGTTTCAGATGAGCATCACCTTCCCGGGTTTTAATTCAAACTTTGCACATAGAACAAAAAAAAAAAAAAGAAAATTCCATTTTTCAAATCAAATTCAACTAGAAATTGAAGTACCTAAACAACCATCTTAGTTTATAATGTTCTTTTTTCACATTTAAAGCTGCTTTGTAACCACCACCTTTTATATTCTGTTTCTTTTGAGATGATTTATTGTACCTGGCACAGGACGCAGAGCACTCAGGAGGGAATGCTAAATGCTCACTCCTGCAGTGCTCTGCCTGCCCAGGTGCCCTTCTCACCTCGACAGTGCTCCGGTCGGGTGCGTGCCCTCCCGCAGCAGCAGCAGCACTGCACTCACCCGAGTTATTGCATCGAACGTGGAAGCCACAGCAACTCTGGGGAAGAGTTGGAACTAAGGTACACGTCCTCTCAGGGAGCAAGCCAGCGAAAGAACAGGAAAGGAAAATGGAGCATGAGTGATGTACAGACAGGGCCGAGCAGGTCAAGTAGCAAGTGGAAGCTGATAACCACAGAACCAACAACACTGGCAAGTGCAAAGGTGAAGCCAAGTGACAGAAAGAAACAGTGTCACTAATTATCCTAATATACCATATACATACAATATATGATGCAGTACTGTAGTGCATACACTTCCCACCGGGTACTGAAATGGAAATTTAAGCCTTAACACCAGGATTGGCAATTAGAAAATAACAGGAGTGACAGCTGAAGTTGTAGTTACACCTCCAATTAACGGCTGCCAGCCCCTCTGTCTGCATTCACTCGCCCCGAGCGCTCGGAAGGGGTCGTTCTGGGGAGCTGGCAGCGCTCCTGCAGGGATCGCGCCCGTCTCCGCGCACTCACGTCAAGACACACTGCTGCTGGCTTGTATACAGGAAGGAAATACCTCAAGCTACAAGAGTAACGAGCACACCACTAGTTTATATGTTGGATATGAAACACCTTAGCAGTCGTATTGCATGGATGTGCTAACTGAAAATACAAAACAAAAGCTGCTGATGTTGCCATCAAGAGTCTACAGGTAAACACGCAACCGTAACACACCATAAAATGGACGCTTTTCTGAGTCTCTCAAATAAAAAAAAAAAATACTCGTTTGGGAATTTGCACCTGCTGAGTTTCAACTGGGCTACTTCAAGGAAAGTGAAAAAAGGACGTGGGATATATTAAGCTCAACTATTCAAAAAGGATATTTCTAAGTGAGCTTCACAAAATGTTGAGCTACTTGTATGAATTAATATCAAACCCACAGTGTTACAAAAAAAAAGTGATCTGTTAGATGCAGGTTTAACACACAGCAAGACTGATTCAGTCTGACTGCACGATACAATCTGTTACGGTTGTGCACCTTTTCAGGACTGAAAGGTCCGTTCAGAAAACCTGAGATAAATGGCACGTTCGTTGCTGAGATGACACAGAATATCACAAACCAAAGGCAAGGAGCAGTATTTCAGACAGACCTAGATGCAAGAACTTGTTGTAAACTTGAGCAAAAGGAAAGCTGAAAGGTAATTTAAATTTCAAAAGTTAGTTGCTAGATAGACATCCCTCATTTGGTAAGGTTCACTGAATGCGATACTTTTAAACTGTCAAATCCAGGTCACAAAAGACTACTGCAGTTATTCCGAATGGGAAATGGCATCGGAGCTTCTCTCTCCCACCTCTGCCCTCCTCCCAACAAAAAACAAGACAGGAAGGTCTCTTTGGTTCGCTTCCTTTGCGAGATTTGTGTTTCTCCTTCCGTGCACTCCCATCAGGCAGCGTTGGCAGCGCACCCCGGAGTTTTTTGTTTGTTTTTTTCCAGTCGGACAGGTGAGTGTCACACCAACGGCTGCAAAACGGCTCCGGACTGCAACACGCACAATCAAGAGAATGCTCCTAAAATGTAGCACCCCAGGCAGGAGGTAAAAAAGGAGCAGGGAGGTATGCACACGAGAGGAAAACAACTAAAGTGGCATGAAATGGGCCAGTAAGCAGCACTGGGGCACGGTGATAACAACACATCCACAGTGGTATTCACCTGCTCCAAACATGCCACCCAGAGTACCAACCCGAGCTGAGAGAGGGGGAGAGAGAGCACACGGCATCTTTGGGTTTAAGGAAACAAAATCCGAGGTTTGCTACCAAAGATTCAAACCTGAAATAAAAGGGCCAGCAGAATATGGCTTACTAAACATCAATTTTGCATACTGTTTAAAGTTTATTATTTAAAAACTGTTTCTGAAATTCTCAGTCACAACCAAGTAACTAAATTAAGTTTAATGCTTGTAACTGAAAGATTATGAAAATATCTGTTTTTGTTCAAACCATGTAAAAAATCCTCGATAATACATTGTAATATTTACTTTTTAAAACTAAATCGGAAGATCAACTCTCAGCAGATTTAAGTGTATTACACACGGTATTTTGTGAATTAAGATTTATTGATTTCCACTGTATTTGCTTTAAATATGGTTGAAGCTGACTGCAGAAAAGGGATGGTGAAATTTAAGTTAAAAGTAAACTAATGGTGAAAGAACATCACCTCTGGCTTCCATCAATGCCTCGTTTATCATATTTTATTAATAAAGTTCCAGGACTATCACATCCAGGGATGTTGGAGGCCTCTCCCAGCAGTGTCCTTAGCTTTGTGTCATTTTCCTGTGCCAGAGGTGAGCGTGCTTTCAAAAATACTGCCACTTTCCCAGCACCGTGTCTTTGATTGCATCAACATATTGAGTTGGTACCCAATAGACCCAGTAGTAAGATGCTTCTGTTGGGCCCAGCTGAAATGCCTGCAAAGTTAAAAATGACAACATTTACATGTGGAAAACAGAACAGCTCATACCAGACAGCCTGGACATACGTCTTACCCACGGCAGAAAGCAAACAAGTCTGCTATACCCATGGCCTCTTTCAAGGATGTTGTATGCACCACACATTTGGTGTGCAATTAAAGGAAACGTTCCTCTGAGAAACAACTGCAAAGAACCAATTAAGTGATGCGCTCTTTCCTTTATCACAGCTGCAACAAACTCTTGGCCAGTTTCAAGAACACGAGGAACTTAAGGAAGACAGAATCTAATGCACCCCCAAAGGTAAGTCTCTAAAGAAATTATGCACAGAGTTAGGAAGCCAAACAGGAACTAAGACAACAAACGTGTTTTCATAAATGAAATCTCAGAATTTTAATTTGTCTATCTAAATAGACAGAATGTCCTATTCTCTTACTTATGTGAGCGGAAATCGGAGAGGAGCGTTACGGCATGCCAATAACCTCTACCCTTGTTTTAGAATGATTTTTGTATCATTTCTGGAAGAGGACATTTTCTTATATCGGTGATCAAAAACCAAATATTTGAGAAAAGACTAGATCAGCTCCTTCCTGCAGACAATGATTCTAAGGTACAGCATTTTCCCTTTCTTCCCCTAAAGAAAGGGAGCAGACTTATATAAGGAAATTACTTCAACTTCAGAAGTTAGTTACTGCAATTCCTGTAGAGTACATAAAGCAAAACCTCAAAAGAAACAGCCAGTAGAATTAGCACTGCTCTTCTTAAATGTGTTACTTTTCTATAACCAATACCAGTTTTTCAGAAAATTAAGTGTGAAAAAAAATATTACCGAATCAAATCACTTTCCTTTTTAAACCAGCAGCAAGACCTGTTATTTACATAAATAGAACAGAAGCCAGAAATTCAACTAGATATAGGAAAATATCACTAACATTAAGAAATCATGAGTATTTTTAAGAAAGCACGAGTATTTTTACACTGCTGTAACAGTCATGAGATGGAGGATGTTAAATGGCACTACCACTCGTGTGAGACCAGCCCAGAGTTCCACGGAGTAGCAGATATCCCGTACGCCACCCAAAATATTTACATTATGACTGCAGACAATGTTGACATTCCACAACACGAGGCTGGTATTGCTATCAGTCCCAGACTTGCTCTATTTTGAGAGCCTTCCTCCTGCATATTTGCATGAAGTAACTGGAATGATATTATTAATTAAAGTAGAGACATTACTTACCATCATGTGATAATCTTCGTGTCCTTCAATAGGTTCACTCACCACATTTTTAATGGACCCCATGGGTAACTTTTCTGTTCTCTCTACATTAAAATCGATCAAAGTATTATTTCTGAGACACGAGGAAGATGTATGTTATGCTAACATCAAACACCACCTCTGTCATTTCCAAAAGCTCCTCGGGTGTCAGGCTTTCCCACTGGGGTGAACTTTGGGTATCTGCTGCTGAGAGGAACATCTTCCACGTCACCATACAGCCCCCAGCTGGAGCGCTAGGAACATAAAGGAATCCCAAACTGGACCGCACAGATCCCCACCTTTTGATGTCTCTGCAGCACCCTAAGTACTTCAGGGTACCTGATGTGGGCCTTAAATTCAGTGAGGGGAAGTTTCATGTTTCTCCCTAAGGAACTCCACTCGTACCAGCAGGATTGCTCCCATAGTGAAACTCGTCCAGGTGTAAGAATATTCAGGACTATCAAGGATTATACTACGCTCTGCAGAAATGACAAGGCTGAAGGAAGCCGAGGGGGAGAGGCTAGCTAACCCTTTGAGGTCTAGTTCTGGTTTTAACCCGAGGCAGTGCTCAGCTGTCACTATAAGAGCACAGGCAAGGAAACATTCATGGCTAAGTAGGGAAAGAAAAAAAAAATTAAAAAAAAGGGAAACTGAAAGAAAAAAAGATGACTACAATTAGGTGATAGACTAAGGTCAGCCAGCCAGAAGCAACCAGCAAGAATGACACGGTGTAGTGTCCAGAGGAGATTTTCTGTCTCAGTTATGTCCCTGCTTCTTTCTGAAGACCTAACTCCAAGAAGCTTCCTTTCAGTTCCAGCTTTCAGTGTCAGCCTAAAATTACCTTCTTGCACATAAGACAGAAAAAAACGTAAACTGAACAAAGAATTCCTTAGCTCTACATAATTAATTCTTGTGAATCAGGAAAAAATCCACCTCCTTAAAAAGGTAAACAGGGAGACAAACATACTCAGTCTGGGCTGTAAAGACAAATATTCTTTATCTCAGTGCCGTAACTAAGCTGACTCTAAACTATCCCTGTGAGACTTGCAACTCCTTCACGGAGTGAAATCCTGCTTTGCACTCATTTATCACCCCACAATTGAATTACTTCTCACAACATCTCAGCAACAGGCCAATCCATACTACCGATGACTATATGAAATGTACACAGAGCAGCTGAGAAGCACGTACCCTTGTCAGCCCTTAGGCTACAAAAACGTACAGTGTGATGTGGGAAGCAAAGGGAGGCTGTCTATGGGATAAATCAGGTGCAGTTTTCCAAGACTGCCAAGTTAAAAAGAAAAAAAGAGCCACAACAACAAAAACTATGTTAACAGCTACTTGTGTTTATTCTGGCCCTTATGCGCTGGCATCTACCAGGAGTTTCTCAGAGCAGGAAGTTTCCCTCTCACCAGCAGCCAGCAATTATAACCAGTCCCTGAAGGAAGCAAGCTGCTGCTAATTTGGGGAAGCAGGGAAACAGGTTATATTAAAGACAGAGGACTATTAAGAAGAATCAAATTTCAAAGCTTAAGAAGCACTGATCTGGAACACTTCAGAAATACTGAACTTGAAACTGGTCTAGAAGGTGAGGGAAAAGGATTAATTACCTAAATACTACTCACGTATTTAGAACACATTATCAGTAAGAAAAAACCAACACGTGCCCAAGCTATAGAGGAAAAAATGCAGCATCCCTGTCGCTTAGCCTAAGAGATCTCACTGTGATTTGTACCAGTGGAGATTTTAAAGACAGAAAACCCTCGAGTTCACAATCAAGTCTGCCCTACATAGGAAAGGTCAAAAACTTTTGAGATTTCTGCTTACTTTGGAAATAACGTAGCAGCTGGAGGTGCCATCCAAAGCTAACATTACCATCCAATTAGGTTATTTTACAGGGACAGCGAGCAAGCACTTCTATTCTTCTTGCTCATCAATATAACACTGCCCCATCCTGGTCAAACTAAAGGCTTCCTTTGGAGGCAGGGGGATTATCTGAGACGTCCTCAGCAATGCACGTTATCACCACAGCACTGTCAGCTCCTCCTGGCACCGCTCAAGACGGTAAACTGATTCCTCTGCACAGCAACACATGCCATAGTTTCTGCAGTTGTACATCACTGAAACAAGACACCCAACTGATTTTGGTTGGAAGGACAAATAACGACAGAGATGCCAGCACTCCTACTCTTATTCCCAGCTCTACGATTCTCTTTTGAGTCGCAGCCAAGTCATTGAGCCGCTATGTGATGCTGGCATCAAACCAATGTTTATGAAGTACTTTCGAGATACGTTAGAAATGCCAAATATTGTAATTTATATTTGGACCTATGAATAGCAGATTGGAACGTCAGTCTACTGGCACAACTGAACTCATGTTTTCCAAGAACAGAAATAAAATATCAACCAATATTCGATAATACAAGAGAACGGCATTTGAGAAGCAGCAGCAAAATTTAGTTCTCAGGTAATAAAATAACAATATTATTCCCCCAACACAATTTAATCACATCAGAAACTTTCTAGCTCACACAATTCACATATACACCAAACATTAATTATTCATCTCAGAATCTGAGTCGCTCACCTTTTGTACCAATCCATAGCTGGTCTTGCTCAAGTTTGAAGGTCAATCTTACTTTCCCCCCTGATTTGTTGTACATGCCAGATAATGGCACTGTTGGCAGGCGCTCCTACAAAAAAAGCAACACAGTAAGGCGCGGTGAAACACTAACAGGAGAAGGCTTGTCCTTTTGGTTTTTTAAGCATAAGGATAATCTGATTTCCCAGTTTTCTACTAAGACAAAAAGGAGAGGTAAAGCCATCAAAGAAAGGTCTCAGGCCATAGAAAAAGCCCTCTTTTTTCTAATTGCAACAATGTCTCAAGTACTCATTTACTGACCTGAACGCCTTTAACAGAAGGCATCACATCATCGGGTTTTCCTTTATCCAATACTTTTCTGTGTTGCTACAAGGTAAAAGCAGAAGTTAGAATTTACAGAAACACCAGAGAATTGTTCACGTTACTTCTAACACGCCCTGAGCTGACCATCACCCAACAGCGCCAGGAGGCAGTTAAAAACTATTCAGTCACTATCACACGGGAACAGTTAATTTTCAAAGTTAACGAGCAGTTCCTAGGAGAGCCTAAACAAATTATACAGATGAATAAAATCCCAATACAATACAGAGGGTAACGACCTTCGTAGAATTCACGTCTACACTGTATGTATACAAAGCCCACGCCTCACTCTAGCATTGTACATGCTGAATCACATCGGTGGCATTTGGCAAGACAGTTTGAACAGTCAAGTGTTACATTCAGTGAACGGCAGAAAACCCTCTACATCTGACAGTGCAGCATACCGCAACACAGCAGCAAACCAGGCCAGATTAGAGCAGTAGTAACTAAGAAAAACATGCTCAGAGCTCGTAAGTTGCTGAGTACCTTTAAACAATGATGGAACTTACAGTGAACGTGAACTATGATAAATTACAGAGAAACAAAAGCACGTCTCATAAAGGTTGTAGATCAACAATGCATGTTTTAATTTTTATTTAAATTTATTTTGAGAGGGGCTGGTGATACCTTGAGCTGAAAATCCTTTATCAGCCCACTGTGCTGCAGCACAGCTGCCAAAACAAGCCTGGCTGCACCGTGCTTCGCTTCCTATTAGGAGGCAACGCTTCGACGCGAGAGGAGCATTCAGCAACCATGCACCCTGCAGTGCTTGGGAAGCTGAGGGAACTGCTCTCTTGGTGTCCATTTAGAGGCAGTTTTTGGAAATCAAGTTCTTTTGTGTCTACCAAAATTAGTTAGGTTTTGGATATAATTAATCTTGGCTGCGTTTGAGCTAACAACCACGGAACGTTTCCCTTATTTAACGTTTCTGCCCGAAGTGTCTGGCAGCAGCACAGGGGGTGTCCTCAGTGCCAGGCTCCGCTGGGCCAGGCGTTTCTGTGCTGTGAGACCCTCTCCATGCTCGGCTGTCCCAACCAAAGCCCCTGCCCTGCTCCGAGGGCCCCACGGTGGCCGCAGAGCCCCACAGGAGAACCGCCCGAGCCCCGTGGCGCTGCCCCCCAGGCTCACGGAGCCTCCCACAACCTTCTGCCTGCAGAGCGGCTCCTTCTTGTTCTCCTCGGCCTTGACCTCCTGCTGGGCGGCCTCCTTGGGCGTGTTGACCGCCAGCACGTCGTTGATGGTGGAGCCCACCACCATGATCTTGGCTCCGTTCGTCACCTTGATCTCCCGCAGCGTCTTCTCCTCGGGCAGCAGCCCCTTGAACATCACCTTCTGCATGGCGGGCGGGAGGCCTGCGGGCGGGGCGGGGGGGGGTTACCGGGGGGCCCGGCCACCCCGAGGGGCTCGGGGCCGCCCCCACCGACCTGTGAGCGAGTGGATCTCCTGCTTCAGGTCCGCCCCGGTGCCGTCCAGCCGGACCTTGACGTCGTACTTGTTCTTGTTCCAGATCACCTTCAGCTCCACCAGCTCCTCGCCGCCCTCGGCCGCGCCGCCGTTGCTGACGGAGGCCGGGGGGAGCCGGCGCCCCTCGCCCTGCGGGGAGCCGCCCTCCCCCCCGCAGCCTCCGGCCTCCGCCTCCATGGCCGGGCCCTCGGCACCTGCGGGAGCGCACGGGAAGGGACGGGACGGGACCGGCAACCGGGTGCGGCACCGGGCGCGACGGCGACACCGACACCGACACCAGCCCCAGCCCCAGCCCCCGGCCCCGACTCCGGCCCCCGGTCCCCGGCCCCGACTCCGGCCCCCGGCCCCCGGCCCCCGGCCCCGCCCGGCCCCGCCGCCCCCCGGCTCCCCCCGCCCCGGTGCCGCCCGCTCGTACCTGGCGCGGCGGCGGCCATGATGATTGTGTACAATCTGCCGCGGGGCACGCCGGGAAGCGCCCGCCGCGGGGAGCGCTGGGGGCTGGGCCGCGCCGGCACCCGTAGCCCCGCCCCCCCCCGGCCCGGCCCCGAGCCCCGCGCGGCGAGAAGGGGCGGCGGTGCCTTTAAGGGGAGCCCCGCCCCCGCTGGCTGCGGGAGCGCTGATTGGCTGCGCGCTGCGGGCGGAAGGGGCGCGGCGGGACGGAGCCGGCACCCAGGGCGGAAGCGGCGCCGTGATTGGTTGGACGCTGAGGGCGGAAGTGCCCTGAAAGGTCGTGCCGGCACTGAGGGCGGAAGAGGCGCTCTGATTGGCTGGGAGACGACGGCGGAAGAAGCGTGATTGAACGTGCCGTCCCTGAGGGCGGAAACGGTGCTGTGATTGGCTGGGCACTGAGGGCGGAAGCGGCGTGCAGTGCGAGCCAGCACTGAGGGCGGAAGCGCTCCGTGATTGGCTGGGAACCGAGGGCGGAAGCGGTGTGTGGGGCGTGCCAGCACTGAGGGCGGAAACATTCTGTGATTGGCTGGGAACTGAGGGCGGAAGCGGCGTTCAGCGCGTGCCGTGGCTGAGGGCGGAAGCGGCGCGGTGCCGGCCGGGCGCTGCGGGATGGCGCGGGCCGTGGGCGCCGTGCGGGCGCTGAGCGGTGGCGGCGGCGCGGCCGGGCCGGGGCCGGGGCCGGGGCCGCGGGTGCGGTTCGGGCCCAGCCCCACAGGTACCGGGCGGGGGGCGGCGGGGGGCGGGGGGCGCGTCCGGGGCCGCCCCGAGGCTCCCCCCGGCCGTGACCGCCCCGCGCCGTCCCCGCCGCAGGTCGGCTGCACCTGGGGGGGCTCCGCACCGCGCTCTGCAACTTCCTGTTCGCCCGGCAGCGCCGCGGGGCCTTCGTGCTGCGCATCGAGGACACCGACCGGCTGCGGGCACTGCGCGGCGCCGCCGACGGCATCGAGGACGTGCTCGAGTGGGCAGGTAGCGGGGGGGGGGGGGGGGGCACAGCACAGGGCACAGCACCCCGTGGGGCCGCGCCGGGAGCAGCAGTCGGCGCTCGCAGCCCCCCCTGACAAATTATACAATAAATGAAGGGATAAACTGCACGTACGGTGTTCACCAAAAGGCATCTGAAGGTGTCGCTTTGTGCTCTGAGTCTTCTGCTTTTTCCTTGACCCTAAGAGCGAGGGGAACCTTAGAGCAAGCAACTACAGTGCACTTAGAGCCAGATCCCACAGGTGTCCCCACAAACAGATACATTTTGGAGATCCCTGCCATTGACTGCTAATTCTGGAGCAAGTGAAACAATTGGCCACGATCCCGGCTGTATTTCTGAAGCACCCTTTGTACACCTACCCCTGACTAATCCTTGCTCTGGGTCACCCATCAGAGCCGCCCGACCATTCACTGGGTTTCGGTGTTTTTCCTGCTGTGGGCTCCCCACGCAGCGCTCCTTGCCCTGATGTCTCAGCCTTTCCACATTTCAGGCATTGCCCCTGACGAAAGCCCTCGCCGTGGCGGTGCGTTCGGGCCCTACCGGCAGTCCCAGAGACTCGACCTGTACAGGCAGGCCTGCGACGTGCTGCTGGACCGCGGCGCGGCGTACCGCTGCTTCTGCACCCCGCAGCGCCTGCAGCTGCTGAAGAAGGAGGCACTGCGGAACCAGCAAACCCCACGGTAGGCAGTCCTCTTCCCCGGCCATTGCCTCTGTGCTGTGCGCTCCCAGCCCCTTGGGACAAGGTGTGTGTGCTGGGAGCATTGGTGGGAGTGTTGTCTCTGCGCCCTCAGAAGCTGAGGGGGGTGATGTCCAGAGATGGGAAGCTGACTGGAGTGTAATGGGCAGACCACAGCTGAAATTCAGGAATTTGTTTAGATTTCATCCAATGTAAGCGTGGTGGGGGTTGGTGTGTGTTAACCTGAGACCCCCGCTCTCCTTTCTCGAAGGTACGACAACCGCTGCCGGCACCTGACGCCCAAAGAGGTGGCTGAGAAGCTGTCGCAGGGCCTCGACTGGGTGGTGCGCTTCCGGCTGGAGAGGGGCGTGGAGCCCTTCCAGGACCTGGTCTACGGCTGGAACAAGCACGAAGTGGCCGAGGTGGAAGGCGACCCGGTGATTCTTAAGGGGGACGGCTTCCCCACCTACCACCTGGCAAACGTGGTGGATGACCACTACATGGCCATCAGCCACGTTCTGCGAGGAACCGAGTGGCTTACCTCAACGTCCAAGCACCTCCTGCTCTACAAAGCTTTTGGCTGGGATCCCCCTCAGTTTGGCCACCTCCCGCTGCTCCTGAACAAGGACGGTGCTAAGCTGTCGAAAAGGCAGGGGGACGTCTTCGTGGAGCGCTTTGCTCAGGATGGCTACTTGCCAGAGGCTCTGCTGGACATTATCACCAATTGTGGCTCTGGATTTGCAGGTAAGGGCAACGGGCTTGTATTCAAGAACTTTGACAGAGTTCAAAAGGATCAGGAAATAGTAGTCAAGCAACCAGTCTGAAGGGGCTTCTGTCACCGAAATGCTGCCAGGGCTTCTGCAGAGCTCCTGGGAAGGCCTCGGTGGTGGCCTGGGATGATGTGAATATTTCTGTCCCTGGGTAGCCACTTAAGTGGAGTCTAAAGTTTAAAGACTTCCTACTGGGGACAACGTCCTTCTCAAGGTGAAGAAGCCTTCTGCAAGCTCTTGGGAAAACTTGTATTCTGTGGTTAATGATTGCAGCCAAGTAACACATCTTTCACACTTGTTTAACCTGAAAGACCGTGAGAGGTTGACTCAGTTACTCCTTTTGCTCTCGCTGCGTGACTATTGCATGAACTTATGTTTCAGGAACTTGGCTTGGGAATGAAACCTTTACTGGACAGCAGAGTCTCCTGGCCAGGTGTTATTTCTGCTGGGCCGAATGATGCAAGGGGTGTTTCACTGAAGGGTGTAACAGAGCCAGGCAGAATGTCCCAGTTTCTAGTTCCTTCACAGAGTCTGCTCGTCCAAAGAGGGCAACTTCCAGTGCGTGCCTGCCAGAAGTTCCCTCCTCGTATGTCGCTGCTTCCTGTCAGCGCCGTGGAAGGCAGCCCTCCTCCTCCTCTCTCACCTCTCGGCCGTGCTGCTGCACCACCGCTGAGCCTGGGGTTTGCAAGGAAAAGCAGTGACTTCAGTTCTCTGCTGGAGAGCGAATGCAAATCATAACCTCGTTGGGTTACGTTGCAGAGAAGCAGATGGGGAGGACTCTGGAGGAGCTGATCTCACAGTTTGAAATCAGCAGGATTACGACCCATTCCGCCTTACTGGATCTTGAGATGCTCCCGGAATTCAACAGGTACAAACACCGGCGGTAACGTTAAATCTGAATGGTCTGCTGCAGGACGTCTGCATGGGGCTTTGATGTTGCTTTTCTAGCAGGTCTAAAGTTCCAGCTGGTAAGTGTTGGGAGACTGAGATCATTGGCGTTGGACTAACCCAAAGCAGTCTAAAAGCAGTTCTCTCCCTTGTCACAGGGTGCACCTCGCTCGCCACATTGAGAATGAAGAGCTTCGGCAGAAGCTAATTTGGGAGCTGCAGTCACTGGTGGAGCGTGTCTATGGGGATCAACAAATGGATAAAGAAGTTCTAGAAAAGGAGTACGTGGAGCAAGTCCTCCTGATGAGAAAAGTATGAAAAGTGGTAGGGTTGTGTTACTGCTTCAGGTAGTCCTGGAGCGTGGGACGCCGTGGGTTTGTGGGATTCCTGCGTGGAGACTCAGCCGAGTTCTGGGCGTTGCTTTGACCTGAGCTCTGCAGCCTGCAAAGAACAGGTGGCTGCCTCTGCCAGTTCAAGGGAAAAACTGCCAAAACACGGTGGTGTAGTTAGCTGACCTGAAGGAATGGGTGGCGTAGGCAGTGGACAGGATGGAAGATACCGTGGCTCTTCCAGTGTCAGGAAAGAGGTGAAGCCAGCAGGTTCCCAGTCTGCCCCTGGGATGCTGCTGTAGCATCTGGTGAATTCCTTGCAGGCAATGAAGTGTTCTTAAAAGGGCAAGCAAAGTCCCTGTCTGCAAGCACGAGGATGGTGGTGGCAGCAGGGACTGGGCCGGCCATGTGACTTGCTACGTGTCTCATGAGAGGCAGCGCTGAGTGTGGCAAGCCACTTCCCAGGCTGAACTCTGAGTCAGCTGCATGTGGCTGAGCAGGACGCGTAGAGCAGCCCCGCAGGCTGCTTTCGTGTCGTGTTCACACCAGCTGGTTATGGCTGCAGAAGAACGAAGCAGCCAGAATGTCAGCGCTTCACGTTTCTTTTGAGAGGTACAAAGCGCAAGGCAGCGGGGTGTTTGGACCCTCTTCAATTGTTTGTGAAGTCCAGAGAGCAGCAGCTACCTCCCTCCTCACCCCCTCACCTTGGCCCTCAGCTGTGACAGCTTTGCTTTCTTCCTCCAGGGTCACATAAGCCTCCTGAAGGACCTGGTGTCGTGTGACTATGCTTACTTGTGGGTTAGGCCCTCAGTGTCCCGAGAGCAGCTCCAAACTCTTTCTGCAGAAGCAGATGACATAGGAAAACTAGTCTTAGGGTAAGTGTCTCTTTCCAGCTCTGTACGCACCGCCTGTCTGCCCCAGAGCATCGCTCTTGGCTGCTGTGCTCCTGTTGGACACGCTCATGGTTTTCATTTGTTTTGGTTTACTTCAGAATGTGCTGCTAATGACTGGTGAGGAGTTCTGAGTGTCTTTAACTGAAAGGCTGCTTACCAGCACGAACGCTTACATTAAAGCTCTTGGGATTGAGCATTAACGCTTAGGGCAGGAGAGAAAACCCTGAACTGCTAGAATTGTGAGAAGATTTTGCAAAACCAGTCTGAGGCAGCTGGCAGTTCTCTAAGTCACTAGATGCTTCTGGGTAGGAGTCCTGTGTGCTGTACATCCCCAGACTGTAAAGGCATCATCTTTCCTAAAGGCTTATGGAGAGACAAACGGCTGTTTTGACCATGGAGGAGTTGAACAAAGACCTCAGAAACCTTCAGAAGCAAACCAGAGAGACTAAGTACAGCAGCATGATGAAGCTCCTTCGCCTGGCTCTCAGTGGGCAGCAGGTAAAAAAAAAAAAAAAAAAAAAAACTGAGACTGGGACCTTCTCTTTTCCTGGCTGTGGTTTATTTTTTTCAAACAGCTACCTTCTCTCTGATACCAAGATACTGGTATTTTGGCTGCACATCCTGCAAGAATTCACATCAGTTGCAGTTACAAGTGAAAGTCCTGATGTGCAGCTCTAGAGGAAAGGCTGCTCTGAAAGTTTCAGAAAGGCAGAAATTGTTAAGGCATGAATGTGCTGGTCACAAATGTGGAGTTAGAAAAACTTCTGGACCAGCTGTCTTTTTGGTTCAGTTTGATCATTCTTAGTATTTTGGCACTCGGTATTTTAGTACTTTGGGAGGGGAAAAAAAATAAATCTTGCTTTGAGATTGCTCAGAAAACCCCTGCCCTCGGTCTAACAGCAATCTGATAGCTAATCACGCTGTCGCTTCCTGCCTGGTGATGCAGACATTTGGACTGAGAAGTGCAGGTTTCCGTTCCTACAATGACTTCTCGTGTGTTTCAGCACGGACCGAGCGTGGCGGAGATGATGGTGACCCTGGGACCCAGAGAAGTGTGTGGAAGGCTACACAAAGCGCTCTCGAGCTGACACCAGACCAGTGACTGCGGGCGTCAGCCCTGGGCTGCGGCTGGCACAGCACCGTGTCCCTGAGCCCTGTGCCTCCTGGGGACAGCGCGATCAGCTGGGGTCACACGAGGAGGGGGGCTCCGGGCGGTGTTTGCGGTCTGTACGGCTGTGGAAGCCAAGTGAAAGGCAGCCCGCCTGGCGGGGAGCTGGCTGCAGGAGCGGCTCTGTCCTTGTGCGTTCCTCGCGGGCACGGCCGGGTGGGCAGGCTGGGGGGGGAGCAGGGTCCCCCGCGCCCGGTGGCAGCACGGAGTGCCCCGGGGAGCCCGGCACCGGGGGGGGGGAACACGAGGACCGGGCGGGGCCGTGGCCGGCGTTGTGCCGGGCTCCCCCCCGGGCCGCGCCGCTTCCTGCCCGCCCTGCGGCGGGGCGGGGCGCTGCGCCCATGGACGGCACCGGGCGGCTGCAGCGCTGGCTCAGTGAGAGCGGCACCGGGACGGGAACGGGGGCACGGGGGAGGTGGGGAGGGGGCGGCGGGACGGGGGGGACGGGACGGGACGGGGGAGGGGGAGTCGGGGTCGGAGCCGGGTGCCCGGGGCTGAGCGCGGTCCCCGTGCGCCGCTCGCTGCCCCCCGCCCGTCGGTCCCCATCGTCGATCCCTAGCCCCGATCCCTCTCCTCTCCTTTCCCCCCGCTCAAGATGAAGCCACCGACCCGAGCGTCCCCGGGGAGAAGTGGGAGTGCATCCAGCGCTTCTGCGAGGAGCTGAAGGCGGACACGGCCGGGTAAGGCGGCACGGCCCCGGCCACAGCCACAGCCACAGCTCCCCTCGGGGCCGGGCGGCCGGGAGCGGCTCCGGGAGCTGCAGCCAGGAGCTGCCCGGAGGTCCCCGTGCTCCTGCAGGCACAGCTCCTGCCACCCGAGCCCGCTGCCCCCCGCCCCGGCTTCCTCCCGGAGCCGGCAGCTCTCCCGTGGCTCCCCGCCCTCCCGCTGTCCGCGGTTTGGGAGAGGCGCAGGAGCTCGTCCTGCCGTGGAGCTGTCCCAGCTTCATGGTTGCCCGCTTCCTGACAGCAGGCGCCCGCAGCCCGGCACCCGCAGCCAGCCGGGCTCTGCGCTGGGCTGCGAGTCAGAGCTCCTGGCACCACAGGAGCAGTTCTCGTGGTGCCTGTCCCACGGGCTCACTTCTGAGCCATCAGCCTCTGGTGGGGCTGTCGCACCGTACCACGAGCTGCTGATGTCTGCCCATCACACCCCGTGTGTGTGTAGGGACCCCAGGCCAGCCCTGTGCCAGGGAGAGGTGTCAGCGATGTGGCACGTCGTGCATCTGGTGACTGCTACTCTCTGCAGGGCAGAACTCGCAGTAGTTGTTTTTCTTGGGAACCAGTGCGTTGTCTGACTTGCTTCTGTTGCTCCCCAGCCCATCGCTTGCACTGAGGCTGCTGGCACACAAAATACAATCACCCCAAGAGGTGGAAGCTCTCCATGCGCTGACAGTAAGTGCTTTCACCCACGTGCAAGGCGAGGCAGTAGTTACTTGGAAATGCAGTTTGCGGGGCAGGGACGGTGCAGCTGCCTGGACGTCTTTTTCTCTTGGGTGTCTCTCCTTTACATGTGCTTTTTTACATTGCACTATGGATCTGGTACCCAGGGCAGAGCGGAGGGAGTCACTGCTGTTGCTCCTTCCCTTAGCATTCTGCTGAGGTACTTAAGAGGTCTGCAGCTCTTGTCTTGGCTGTGGTCTTGCCATGGGGTCAGTGAGTCCAAAAGTTAGTGATGGGGAGAACAGAGCAGATATGTGTGTGCTGCTTAGGAAGGTTGGGTGAAGAAAAGAAACCTCTCGTGTACAACTTCCTTAGTATCTTGTGTGTGTGCATGCAGTGCCAGAAAGTTCTTGGATATTGTATCTTAACAGCAAGTTTTTTAAAAATCCCACAAAGCTTTCGTGTTCAGTTTCTGTTTGGTACCGGTTTGTTTTCTGCAGGTGCTGGAGATGTGTGTGAATAACTGCGGTGAGAAATTTCACAATGAAATAGCAAAATTCAGGTTTCTGAATGAGCTGATTAAAGTGCTTTCCCCAAAGGTAGGTGGTTGTGGTTACGCTGCACGTAGCAAATGGGACACGTTTATTTCACCATGGATACAAAAACTTAATCTCTCATAGAAGCAGAACAGAGTTTCTGTTCTGTGCTTTAAAGCACAAGGATTAGAAGTGAATTTCCCTGTAAAAGATGTAATAATTTTAACTCTTCTTAGGGTTAGCAGGAGAAGGACATGGAATACAAAGGAAATGTAGAAAGCATCTTGCGCTCTCTGCGAAGCTGAGTGGCAGAGGACAGATACCAGGAGCCTGTCCCGTGTTTTCTTATGTTCTGTCCTCAAACTCTTGTGCTCAGCCTGCTGTCCTTGTTGCTTTCTCATGTCAAAGTTTACGTTGAGTTTGGGTCCTGTTCATGAGGCAGGTTCAGCCTAAAAAGAGGACAAGGGGGGACTGGAGTTGAGCAGCACTTGTGCCGAGCTTGCTCCACCACCGTGTGGAGGTTGTGCATTTGTGCAGCCCCCTTTGGGGTCCTGCTGGCAGTGTCCTGAAAGCTGGGCAGGGGGCTCTGAGCCCCGGCTGTGCATGCCTGGCAGTTGAGGACGGAGCTGAGAGTGAGGTTGGAAGGGATCATCTGTAGCTAACGTGCAGGCAAAGTCCCTTCCAGCTGCTCTGCTTCTCTGGCTTGGAGTGTGTTCATTGCTGCTCCCTGCTGTGGTGCACTTCTCTTCCGAGTGTCATCTCTGCCCCCTGAGAAGAGAAGCAACGATCAGAAATGGGAACTTCAGTTTTAAAAGCCAAGTGAGGAGGGTTCAGAGGGAATGCACTGTGGTGCACTGCCCGTGGCTCGCATGATGAAAATTAGAGATCTGTTTTATCAGAGACGGCATGATCGTCACACGTTGGTCTTTGCATCAGATAGCAGGCCTGAGACGTTCTTAAATACCCTTCTCAGCAGCCCAGTACTCGGTTCCCTCTGTTAGTGGGTACAGCACACATTTACCACTTGCAAGGGCTTCATTTTCCATTACATCAGCTTGACGGCAGGGATGCATCACCAGTTTCAGTGAAATGTTTAACAGAACAACAAAAACTCTTCTCTCAGTCACAGGTTTGGTAAAGGTATTTCAGTGAAACAACAGTTCAAAGAATAGATTGCTTTGGAGAGGGAGTTTGCTGTTTTGACAAAAGAATTATTACATGAGTTTAAAACACCTTGTGTTTCAGAAGTTTGTATGTGGTTTTTATCATTCTTCCTGATGGTTTTTGTAGTACTTTAAAGTGAGTGCTCATGGCAATAATAAGAGAATTCAGAGAAAATATCTAAATGCTGAAAAAAGATAACTTCCCTTTCTAGTTTTGTTCAGTTTTCATTTCTCCAGGTCTATTTGTATTGCAAACAGCTAAGGAAAGTATTTAAAGTTGAGTACAGAACTGTTTTCGCTGAAATTCAAAAAAGAAAAAAAATACTTTCGGTTTCACATTCAGTAACTGATCAGAGAAGCTTTGAAATGGTTTCATTTCGGTTGTCATATAATATTTATGCAATTACCATACACATTCCTTTCATTCACACCCACAGCCGTGCACGCTGTTCCGTGTTCTGCAGAATGCAGTTGACAGCACCGTGGATGTGTCACAGGAATCCATTTGCTCCTCGATCTTTGCATCCAAACAACTTGGGGCTAGACCCACGTGTCCTGGATGGCACAAACTCTGTGGTTTTGATTTATTTTTCTTATTTTACTTTTTTCTTTTTCTTTTTCCAAGTACTATGGAACCTGGTCTTCAGAAAAAGTCAAGTCAAGAGTCACAGAAATAATATTCAGTTGGACAGTCTGGTTTCCTCAGGAAGTTAAAATCCGGGATGCTTATCAGATGCTGAAGAAACAAGGTTTATTTCTGTTATTGCAGCTTCCTTTTTAACTTCTGAAGTCCCGTGGCTTTAGATCACACGTATCTGTCCCCTCGGCTTTTGTGACTCAGCTTTTTTGTAAAATGTGTGCAAGGGAAACGGGGACAAGGGCCACACTTACAAGGCTATTGGGGTACTCAAGGGTGCATGTGACTGTTTAAAGAGATTTACCAAAGAACAGCTTTGTTGAGTCAAAGATCAGCCTAACCTTGTGGCCTCCGTTCACACGGTGCTCACACCTATTGTGTGTGGAAGAGGCTCAGGACAAATTCAGAGCGATCTTTGCCCTGGAATACTCTGCTGGGATTATGAAGTGATGGGTTCAGAGAGCTTTGAAGTCGGGGCTTGGATCCGTTCCTTACAGTGCAGTGCTGTGTGCCGAAGGGCCGGCTGCTGCCGGTGCTGCCCAGGAAGCCACAGGCCTGTGATGCAGGGGCAGAACGGGGAGGGGGCTTCGGGGGGCTGCAGGGCCGCCCAGGGGCAGCACAGCATGGGCTCTGTGCGGCCGTAACCTGCCTGCAGAGTCGTGGCAGCCGGGTGCCTCAGCCGGTGGTGCCGGTGGCAGCAGAGCAGGGGCTGGGCGCCCGCTGATGCACCCGTGTCGTATTTCCCACCCGGGAAGTGTTGTGTGCCCTCTGGTTTGTTTAATGCAAGGGAGAGAGGGAAGTCTTTCTCTTTGAGGTGTGTGCGAAGGCAGCCCCTTGCTTCTGTCTCATTCTGCAAACTTGTGGGGACGGATGAAGGAGCCAGGCACAAAATCCAGCGTGCTATTGAGCACTGCTGTTGCAGCAGCTCAGGCATCACTGAACAAATATTGCTACCTGTTCCAGGCATTGTAAAAGAAGACCCCAAATTGCCAGAGGACAAAATTTTACCTCCTCCTTCTCCAAGACCGCAGAATTCTATTTTTGACACAGATGAAGAGAAATCCAAGGTAAGCCTGAAGGCTTTCCTCCCCACTCCCCCTCTGAGTTTCAGTGCTGAGCAGACATGCTGGGTTGTGTTTTGGCAGCTCCTGCTGTGTCTCAGAACATCAGGATACTGCTGATACTGCTGATACTTCTTGCTGTGCCAGGGCTAGAAGTAGAGAGTGAAAATTCTTTGAGACTTTGTCAGAAAACATTGCGTGGTCAAAAGTGAAACATTTTTACAGAAATAACTCAGTTGCTATTCACCTCTCCTGGGGGAAGGCTTCTGCAGGCCCTGCAGAGCCAGTTCCTATTCCCAAGCACCCTGTGAAGGAGAGCTCTCCTTTGCAGTGCCCAGGGCTTGGGTCATTTTCTCCCTTTTCCCATGCCCCTGGTAACAATAATCAGCCTTCGGGCTGTTCCAGAAAGTGTTTGTTCTAATCTGTCTGTGCTGAGCTGCTTTCTGTTGCATAAATAAACCCATGTTTGCTACAGGGGCTTGAGCTTGTATCTCCTGTATCCCGAGTGAGTGCCTGAACCACGGGGCTGTTGAGGGCTTCTGCCCCAGTCCAGTACAAGGGTTTTTGGTGGTGGAGGGCGGGCTGGCAGAGATGGAGCAAAGCTGCAGCGTGAGCCTGTGTTCAGGGCACCCTTGGAAGTCCCCATGGTTCAAGCACTTCCTCAGTCTCCTACTGCTCAGCTGTTACTTTCAGTGTGGAACTTCAGATCTGTTCCATGTTTCACTGGTAGGTGTTTGAAGTGTTACAAACTAATAATCAGCGTGAGCAAGTGCCGGGGAAGCGGAGGGCTGTCATTATTCTGCTCTTAGACATGGAGAGAAGCAGGGGGCTAAGGAGCCCTGCCACAAAGACAGATTTGTCGGAGCCAGCTCTGTTTTTTTCTCAGCCTGACCTGTAGTTATTACCAGCTTTGCTCGTGCACTTTTGACTGCTGTTCCTCTGCCAGATTACAAGACATAACCCCAGGTATTTCCAGGGTTATGGAGACAATTATGTCAGTGGGTGTCTGTGACTCTGCTCTGTTGTGAGGTGTACCTGCAGCACAGTGCCCAGGGATGTTACTGACTGCTGTCCCATGGTCTCGCTCCACAGCTGCTAGCCAGGCTTTTGAAGAGCAGCCACTCTGAAGACTTGCAGGCTGCCAACCGTCTGATCAAGAGTATGATTAAAGAGGTAGGCATTCGCAGGAACCGGCAGTTCCTCTGGTCAGAAGCTGTTTGTGGCAGGAGAGGATGAGAAGTGACTCGACAGTTGGGTTTGTGGCAGAGGGCCCTCTGTACGTGACCTCCGGAATGCCTGCTGCCGTCCTGGTGTTAGAGGCAGGACCAGCAGGTGCTAGTGGGGGCCCAGAGTTCAGCTTCAGGTGAATCGTTTCCTCTGCCCCAGAGGAGGGATGAGTTTTCAGTATTTGCTATTCTGAAGTTACAGTGTGAGATGTCTTACTTTGTTTCCCTAACGTATGCCAATTGCTATGAAGAGGGAATATTTATTCCCAGGAGCACGCGTGGCAGGATGCTCGCTCTTTAGTGGCATCCTGGCAGTAGTTCTGCATTAGTGATGGGAGGTTTCCAAAAATAAACTCATTTCCCAATGGGTGAAAAGCTACATCTGTACAGAACTGTCTCTTTCCTGCAGGCATTGTGTGTGTGTGTGCACGTGCACTGGAGCTCTTCGTGGAGTTGTTACACACACGGCTTTGTGCTGCCGTGTACCTTCAGTAACGTGTCAATAGGAAGCAGTCCTGCAACAAGAGTTATCCGGAGTGACCCTGACAAAAGCATGTGCACTGTGTTTATTAGTTAAATCATTGTCTATTTTTGTTTCATTTTTCATCAAAGGAACAAGAAAAGACAGCCAAGGTGTCCAAAAGAGTGAATACAATCAGTGAGGTTTCTGAGAACGTTAAACAAATGGATGAATTGCTGGAAAATTACAAGAGACAAGAATTAGCCAAATCTGACCATGAGACGCTCCAGGTAGATTCTATTTACTGCGTGGGAGGTTCTTTTGGCTGGCTATGCCTGGGAGGGCTCAGGACAACAGGATTCAAAGGGCAGCAGGCTGCACCCAGTTTTTGCAAGGGAAAGTGCGTTACCACAGCAGGAATAGCTTCCAGCATACCTGATGAGCGATGTCCCTCTTGTCTGAGAATGGAAATTGGAATGGAATTGGCTTTGATGTACCACTTTGAGTTTCTGTGCAGATTATCTGCTCTTCTTGTGGTATCTTATAGGGAAATGGTTCTTCCTCTAATAGTGGAGTAACACATGGGAATTCCCTTTAGTCCAGCCGTGGTTAGGTGGGTGTGTGGAGATCTGATCTGGGCAGCTTAAAGCTTTGGGTTCTTCAGCTTCCATTATGGTTCTGTGATTCCCCTTTTTTCTACCCAGAGTTCAGTAGTCTGCCTCACAAATCATTCATGTAATACTTCCTAAAACACTGTGAAGAGAGCCATAAAGGTATTTGCAGCTGATGGTCATAACACTTCCCTCTCACTCATCTTACATCCATGGATGCTTTTTTATTTTAAATTGGAAGTTTTAACACTGCCTTACCTTACACCTGTATGCATAGATGAGATGTGACTGAGGAGGAGATGCTAGTAACACTTGTTCCAGTGGCTGTACTTCCAGGTCGCTGTGAATTTTAGGAGTGCAGCAACATGCAGCACTGATGTCCTTTGTCTGGACCTGGGCAGAATGCATCTTGCTGTTCTAGAGTAGCATTGCTTACAGATGGTTGGATGGAGAGAAGTGCTGAGAGTGCCCAGGATCTCCCAAGCAATGACACAAAACCTTTCCTTTCTTAGAACCTGTTTCAACGCTGTGAGAAGCTCAGGCCGCTGCTCTTCCGCCTTGCCAGTGAGACAGTTGATGATGATGATGCTCTTGGTAAGAGCTAACACTGTCTTTGGAACTCATTGCATTTAAATTCCTCTAACATCCTTTCATAAGTGGGGTATTCCTTTCCTCAGAGGAGAAATGCTCAGGTACTTGTGAGCCAAGTTTTCTACTTGGGCTTTTAAACCGTTTCCATGAGAAGTGGCATAAGGATTCTCTTATTTCTCTTGAAGGAAGCTATTAATTTTCCCTCAAAGTTAAATGATGAATCCAGTTTCTTCCATCCAAGGAGGTTTTCAGAATGTGTTGAGTTTTACTGTTCCGAGAATTGAAAGCTTTTGAGGCTTTTCTCCAGAGAGATGGTAGTTTTCCCTGTCTATATCAGAGGGGAGAATGCTTTTTGAATTTTGTAAATAATAGAAAGGGGAGGGTTATATGAGCAGAATTCTTTGAATTCCACAGTTGTGAAATTTAGCCCTTCCCAGAGTATTGCATTTCACAGTCTTATCTATTTGTCTCGAAAACATTACTGAGATGATGCCTCGCTGAAAATGCAGACAACTTAAACAGCAAAGAGCTAATCTGTGCCTCAGACATTTTATGTGCATAAGAGATGCAGGGACTGTGAGTACTTTGGAGATCAGTGGTCTTGATAAGTTACAGATAAGACTAAAATCAACGAATGTGTGTGCAAAATGCTGTGCTTCAGAAAACAGAATGAAAAACGTGCAAAATGGGGACACTGGGTGGAGAGCAGGGCAGAAGAAAAGGATCTGAAGGCAATAGTTCATCATGTTGGGTGCAAGTCTTCCTCTGCTTCTCTTCTTTCCCAGCCGAGATACTGCAGGCCAACGACAAGCTCACACAGGCGCTGGGACGGTGCAGGCAGGTTGTAGCCAGCCTTGAAGATGATGGTGGAGGAGGTTCAGTCACCGGCCTCTCTGATGCACCAGGTAAAGAGGATCCTGCAGTGTTCCACTTCAGCTCTGCTTCCTGCTTTTTGTGTATGAATGGAGCTTGGAAGGGGAAACGCTTCTTGGAGAACAGATGTGGAGAAAATCCTCTAAGATGGGAAAACTATGATGTAGTGATCGTTGTGTTGTGTTAGTTTTTTTGTTTGTTTTTACATTTGGTTGACTGAAAATGTTCCTGGAGGTTTTCAACTGAGTCCTTTAGTACCTGCTTGTAGCCAGGCATACACTGCTCCTTTTAGGAGGCTTCCCTTTAACTCTTTCTGCTCTTTCCAAAGCATGTCGGCCAGCCCCAAGACGAATGAAGAGCTATACATTGATTGACTTCTCTGAGCTGGAGGCGACCTCCCAGTCTGCTACAGACCAATTTTCAGACGTAACCACTGCCTCCCGACACAGCAGCACCACCTCCAGTTGTCTGCTGGAGGAGGAGTTAATAGGTTTGTACGCACAGTTCAGTCCTGTTGTCCTTGTTACCAGAGTTCCTGGTATTTAACAGGTGTAGAAGAACTTTGCCTTCAGTGTTGGTCCTAACCGAGCGTAGACCCTTTTAGCTAGAGAGAGTTTTCAGGAATGTAGTTTCGTTAATGGTGTTAAACTGTAGTCAAACTGCTGTTAGACAGCAAAGGAAGAACGTATGGAAAACAATTGCTTCCTGTAATTGATCTGTGCTCTTGGCATCTTTCTTAGGACTCAGCAACTCTCCTGGTTTACAGAAACCACCACCTGACTTTGGAGTGGCAGAGGTTAGTGATCCTCAGGTACTTTAGTCAGTAAAATACAAAGGACAAAACTCAGATAGCATTTTTGATCTCCTAGCCTTCTCTGGTCCCTCTATTCTGAATGGAAACTGGAATCTTCCTGCTCTGTAATGAGTTTATAAGTTGCAGTTTGCAACAAGATTTCTCACATCTATTTCTACCTTAAGTAGTAGTATTAAAAAAAAAAAAAGAGTTATTTTCAATGGAACAGGTTTGATTTTTGCTACCAGTATATAGCGTGAACCAGAAGTACCTTTTTTTCAGACTGGTGTAAACAATGGATATAGTGAAATTGTAAGTGCCTTTGAAACGCTGGAACTGAAGGAGAGCTGGGAAGACAGGACTTCGTTGAAGAATGAATTTCAGGGCCTGGCTGATCACTTCTCTCCACCTCCCAGGACCAAGACATTATCCTTGTAAGCAAGCCCTATGCAGCTCAGTCTGACTTTGGAGATGAGGAATATTGTATTATAGCAGTGAGGTTTGGGAAAACCTTTTAACTGCATCTGGTTAATGATGGCAGGCTATCCATCCACGCATCAGCTCTTAAGCAGCAATTGTGCACCTGTTTATTGTAATTCCACGCTCTGACTTTCAAAGGGTCAGAAATGTGGTAAAACAAATCCTATGGCATAGTAACAAGGTATTCTTGAGCTAAAGGAACAAAACCTTGCAGACAGATCTCTTAATAACCTGTGACTAAGAAAATACTTTCCCCAGCTTTTTTCCAGGCTCTGAGAAGATTGTTTCCTGGCATTCATTAGAAACCTCATAGTTTATGAACCAAATTAATCTCCACAGATCTTCAGAGTAGGTGACCATTATGGTGAGCTTATCCAGTCTGTCAGAACATAGGCCGAGAAATTTTACTGGAAATTCCTCACCATTTGCATTGTCTTTGAGCTAGAACTTACTTTAATCTCACAGACTAGAGCCCCAGAGAGCCTGCACAGCCCTCCAGAGCCCTGGACAAAGTTTCATGACAGTAACAGAAACCAAAGTCTGCCTTAATGAATGCTGAAACAGCAGCTTCTTCTATACAAAATAGAGGCAATTTTCAAGCTTTTTTAGAACTCAGAGAGCGTGAGCTTGTACTTTATTTACACATAAAAGGGTTGAGGGATTGGGAACATGAAAATGGACACAGCAGAAAATGGTATATACCATGTAGCCTTCCCAGTTAATAAAAGCTTTCTACGTGCTTTTCTTTCCAGGGATTTGTCACCAATGAAATTGCCCTTTCCAGATCTTCCAAATAGCCCAGTGGCAGATCCTTCATTTTCCAGCCTAGGCTACGAGCAGAAGCCTGCTGCCTCTTTGAATCCAGCTTCCAATGATGTTTCTCTAGCAAACATTTTTGTCCCTTTAATTTCAATTACACCGAGTAAGTGCAATAATTTCTGTGCCCTGGCTCTGCTTAATAGAGCTCTCATTGTGATTTTTGCACAGGAACAAGAAAGCTGAAGTATCTTCATGTTGTGAGGGTCAGCTGGAGAAAAATAGAGTATTCTATGAAGGACTTAGTGTATCTGAGAATTTGAGAAAGTTCTAGGAGTTATTCCATGGAAATGTCCTTGTCCTCCCTGGTCAGTAGTCAGGAGTTTCCTGTCCTGGCTAATCTTAGTGTGCTTCTAAACTTTTTGGCCCTAGTATCTTTAATCAGACTTCACACAACTCTTTTCCAGAGGCTTAAGAGATATCTACACATGGGAGTTATCCCATTTCCTAAGGCAGAGCTGTTCTTTCCACCTGTACTTCTTGATTTAACGCTGTCTGAAAGCGCTTCATGGAATGAGCGTTACCCAGGGTATGTGGCACCCCAGTGTCCCATCGTAGGGCACGTCCTGTTACAGGAGGACTGCAGCGTCTGGGCTGTTCTTATTTTTGAAGAGTATGGGTACAAAGACATACTGACTAGGTTGTCTTCTGACTTCAGTCTCAAGCTCAGGATTTGTCAGGTTTGGGAAAGGCTGGATGGTAATAGGTGTGGATGTACCCCAGCGATAAGTTATATTTTTACTCCCAACTTCCCTCTTGGATTCATACCTGATCTCTCTGACTGGTAACAACTGAGCTACTAGTTGTCCTGTACCTAATTCAGGCGTTCAGATTCCTTTCTGTGTCCTAGAGGTGAAATGTAAATCGTGGCCAAATGCTGTATGCTGTTTGGCCTGTGAGTTTGCTAGAGGAAGTACAAGTTTGTACGAGTGTCTCCTGCTGCTGTTCCTTATCCTGTTTTCACCGTTCTGCCCTCAGAAGGGAGGGGCAATCTATGATTCTTTTCTTATTTTGCTTTTATCTCTGGCAGGCGATATCTGTCCCCTTACGGTGTATGACAGGAACGGTTTCAAGGCTATGCTCCACTTCTCCAGAGACCCAGCTCCCGGCCGACCAGATGTGCTGGTGATGGTTCTCTCCATGCTGAGCACATCGGCTCAGCCAATTAAGGACATAGTGTTCCAGGCTGCAGTCCCAAAGGTAAGGAGCCAATGATGAATAAAAGGGAGCGTGACTACTCAGAAATGTCCCGAGAAGGAGGTTTGGCATTTTGTGCTTAGAATTAGTCTTGTATATTGGAAATTGCACAGCTCGTTTTCTCTGAACTGTGAACCAGTTGTATGGTGGTGCCTGTGGCCCAGGTGCCTGTTTCAGTGTGGATCCTTAGCCTTGAGAGAAAGAAACGGGGCTCCAGACATGCTGCTTTAGCCTCCTGGTAAGGCACATATTCTGCCCGTATGCGCAGCAAAGAATTGTCTGTTTAAGAATATCTGCCTTTAGAGGTAGGCTGTGGATAGGCATGAGTTTCATTAAATGACAAAATCTGCCTGACATCTTGAACTAGCTCTGTGGCTTGGTAATACTCCCAGCTCTTTTTCAGCATGGCCCCAAAGGCTTTAATTTTGTTTTGTCTTTCAGACCATGAAAATAAAGTTGCAACCAGCATCCGGATCTGAGCTTCCAGCCTTCAGCCCTCTTCTTCCCCCAGCAGTGGTGTCCCAGGTCCTGCTGCTGGCCAACCCACACAAAGTACGTGGCAGTGATCGTCTTGGCAGGTCACTCTGAATGTGACTGTAATGGGTAGGGTGTTAGCGTGAAAGGCAGGAACGATGTTATTAGATGGGAGATGGGTGGAAGAGACAAGCCTGGGTTGTGCTGGGAAGACATTTTTCCCACTGCCACAGCTTTTCAGATCAATAATCTGAAGGGGTAGTTGCTGCAATGGCCTGCACAGTTCTGCCTGCTGCGATGGCACCTGGAGGACATCGTGCAGCTGTCTGCAACTAATGGAACGTGAGGCCACCCAGGGCACAAGTGAGAGGTGGCAGTTCTGTTGCTTTGATGAATAATTATGGGACAGAAGATGGGTGTAAGGGAGCCCTCTGCCTCTGAGAAGGTTGGCCTGGATCTCCAAGCATGCCCTTGCAGGGTGTGTGCAGGTCTCCTTCCCAGGAGCTCCTTACATATGTTACAAAGATCTAAGTGTTGCTCCATGCAGGGCTGAAGCATTAGTCTCTCCTTTGAGGGGGCGATTCATGCAGCAAGGCTGTGAGGGCTGAGGGAAGGAGACCAGGAGCCTGCAGCCACGACTCCCCTCTCTCTGCCCCTTTCTCCCCTAGGTTCCCACCCGCCTGCGCTACAAGCTGACCTTCACGCAGGGTGCGCAGCCCCTCAGCGAGGTGGGAGAGGTGACCGGCTTCCCAGAAGCAGAGCTGTGGGGCAAAAGCTGAACTTCGCCTGGCTCGGACATTGCCACGTTGCCTTGGGGGGGTGATGGCGAGGGTGGGAGCGGGGGGCTGTGTGCCAGGAGTGCCCCCTGGCCTGGGCAACGTTTCCTTTCCTCGGGATCTGTCATCCCTTTCCTCCTGGTGTGTGGCAGGAGGGGTGCACCCGCCTGCTGCTGCCCTGCCCTCTGCGTCCTGCCCCTTTTGTGGGGCCCTGTGTGCTCTCAGGCTTCCTCCGTGCCGCCTTCCCTGCGCTTTTTTGGGCCCCTTTTCCCGTTATGTGCTTTTATTGGTTTAAAAAATACACGTTCCAGCCACCAGCCCGCGTGGGGTCGTGAATGCAGAGCCCCCCAGCCCGGTTTCGGTGGAGGGGCGGGCACGGGGCTGGGGGGGCTCGGGGCGGCGGCTGGCGGGGGGAGCACAACCGGGGGGGGTCGGGGGGCGGCCACCGGCCCTGCGGGGATGATCGGCGCTGTGGGGGCACCGGGGGGGCTCCCCGTCATCCAGCCCCGGGCAGGCTCCGCCCGGCGGGGGCGGTGCGGGGCGGGCGGTGTCCGCACGGTGCCCGCCCGGTGCCGTACGGCGGCCGGGAGGAGCCGGGGAGCGGTTCCGGGTCCGTGTCCGGGTCCGTGTCGGTCGGCGGGGCCGCGCGGCCCGGTGCCGGTGGCCATGGACATCTCGCGGTTCGCGGCCGCCGACTTCGATGTGAAGAGCTGGGTGAACGCCGCCTTCCGCGCCCAGCAGGACGGCCCCGCGCAGGCGGACGCTCACGCGGCCACGCTGGTGCTGAAGCTGCAGGTCCTGATCCAGGAGGTCAACAACGTGCTGCAGGGTACGGCACGGCACGGCCGGGGGTCTCAAGCCCTGAGGAAGCGCAGGCCTTGGTCTGCTAAACGAGCATCTTAAAGTTCACGTTTAAGTGTCACCTGTACTGAGTTCTGTTATTTGCTTTTTAAGTGTCGCGGCTACTGACATGCGCCCTCTGTCACACAAGGGCTGCTGTGGTCCCCTCACTGTCCCGCTCTGTGCCCCTGCAGAAACGAGCCACCAGGCCCTCCAGAACATGCCGCGGGTCCTCCGGGAGCTGGAGGTCCTGAAGCAGGAGGCGACCTTCCTGAAGGAGCAGATGGTCCTCGTTAAAGAAGATATCAAGAAATTCGAAGAAGACACGGCTCAGTCCATGCAGGCAGGTTCTCGCCTTCCTTAGCACTCGTCGGTATCACAAAATGCTGACGTTGCTGGGCTTGGTCACGTTCAGCAGCCTGGTGAAGTAAGGATGCACAGCGACACTGTTAGCGTTAGGGCAGAAAGGGGCAGGACGTGGGCTGGTGCAGGCTGTGCTCCTGCACAAAAGCTGGTCCTGTTTAAGTAGCTGTGAGCGAAGGAACGAGCTCTGCAGTCAGAGGAGCTGTCACCTGGCAGGCAGTGCCGATTGTCAAGGTTTCTGCCTGTTGGTAACTGGGGTACGTAGTGTTATCCAGGCCAAGTGGATACTAAAAGTACAGCTTGAGTATTCAAACTAACCTTTTGTTTGATTTTCAAAGTTGTTTTAACACCTCAAGCTTTTTCAGTCAGCTCCTTTCTCTTTGTAACAGACATACTCTTTTTACCCAGTTTTTAAAATCTAAACTAAAAATAACACCCATAATGTAAGTAACTATGGCAGTCCCTTTTTCGATGGGTAATGTTTTTTGTTTTGTTTGTTTGTTTTCCTTCAGGTCCTGGTAGAGATTGACCGAGTGAAATCTAGAATGCAGCTGGCTGCCGAGTCACTTCAGGAGGCAGACAAATGGAGCACGTTAAGTGCAGACATTGAAGAGACTCTTAAAACGCAAGTAGGTACCACGTTGTTCTGTTCGGTCTTTGGGCCTTCAGCTTCCCAGGCAAACTGCATTTAAAAGCAGGTTCTGGAAGTAAGCTCGTTACCTTTTCTTGGTGGCAGGACGTGTCTGCAATTTCGGCCAAGCTAACAAGTATGCAGAGCAGCCTGGCTATGCTTGTGGATACGCCAGATTACTCTGAGAAGTGCGTGCATCTTGAGGCTCTGAAGAACCGACTGGAGGCCATGGCCAGCCCTCAGATTGTTGCTGCTTTTAACTCTCAGTCTGTAGGTCAGTAAGGCTTGGTGTCATTTACTGTCGGTGCAGACTTTATCTGTTTTCAAAAAGTACAATGTTATTTGGGTGTGCAACATGTGTCCTGAAGGCTTTTGTCTCTGTGTTATGTGCTTTCTCTGGTGGAGTTGGATGCGATGAAATGGTATGTACTCTGCACTTGCCTGTGTGTCCAGTGCACCTTTGCAGTCTGGATTAGTTTATCTGCTTATAAAGGTCATGCAGATGTGCGAAATGGAGGTGCTGAGGCAGGGCTGCCCTGCTGGCATAATTTAGTTATGCCATGGATGCCCTCTAAATGGGAAATGCTGCTCAAATTGGCAGAAGGCCTCTGGTTTTGTGTCATCACAGTATTACTGGGCTTATTTGGGAGAATTGAGCGTTATAACCAAGATGGACACTTGTTTGGGAACATTCTGACTCCTTGCTGCCTCTTAAAAGTTGTTTTATAATATTTCTCCTTTATGTAGAAAATGATTTTATATTTTTTCTGAGAACAAAGACTGTTCTTTGTTCTCCTTTCCTCTCCTACTGTCACAGCACTTCTGAAAAATACTTGTTCTGGTTGCTGCCTCTCCTCTACGTCCACATGGAGGTGCTGCTGCAGGTCTGGGGCTGTGGTGTTCCACTGCACAGCACTGCCTGGCGTCCTCACCTGAGTAAAGGCAGGGTGCTGCAGTGTGTGGCTGCAGACAGCCAGAGGAAGAGGAGGAGGGAAAAGCAGTTAGTGTTCATAGCTCCACGTGCCACACTTCTAATGAATGAGACTTAATCCTTTGCAGAGATCTCCTCTCTCCCGTGCTGCTTCTGGCTTTTCCACCAAAGACAGCATTGGTGCAAGAAAGTGGCTGGCAGCAGGTGCACTGGTACAAGGGCCTTTTCTGGGGCATGCTATTCAGAACAATTCAGTTTCAGTGCTGTTTGTATTGTCTTTGTAAAGTCTCTCTGGGGCATTTGGGGACATGCTTTTTTCACATTGAAGAGAATTTCTCTCTTTTTTGTGAAGTCGTGTTTGTTCCTGGAGTCCCACGGCTATGAAGATAACACAGCCCCAGCCCCAGAGTTTGTAATCTGTGACTTCCGTAGCTGTAGAGCACTTAAGTAACAGCGTTCTAGTTGGTCTGCCCTCTGGGTCCTGTCTCGTTACTAATTTCTCTAAGCCCAGATGTATTTTGTGGACAGAACTGAAGTCATTACCTGTATGGTACAAAGCAGGCTTCTGAGGAACATGAACTGAGAGGCTGTGTGTAAGAGCTAACCGCGTCATGAGTCGGTCTTGAGGCAGCTAATTTAGGGATCAGTTTGAGGAGTGGTGAAAGCAAAACTGAAGACTTTGTAAGGTATTTTCTTGTTTTGTAGATAGAAGCTTGTTTCTGGAAAATAATGTTTTCCTTCTAGAATGTGTTCTGGCTTTATCTGTCTTAATCCTAGAAGCGTTCGCTGATTCAGAAGTTAAATCCATTCATCATGTCTGCTGTGTGTTCTTGTCTGCGTATGGGTTTTAGACAATTCTGCTTCTATTTGAGAAAATGAGCAAACGGAAGATGAGAGTGTGTCTTTCAGCCATTGTGCATCTTCCCTTAGGAATTCCGTTGCTCAGTTGGGGATATATTTAGTGTAACATCCCTCCCTCTGCTTTGAGACTGAATGTTAACTGACTATTATTTTGTTTTAATTAGATCAGGCAAAAATGTTTGTGAAAGTCTTCACTGAAATTGATCGGATGCCTCAGCTTCTTGCTTATTATTATAAATGTCACAAAGTAAGTATTTTGATAATATTTTAATGTGGAGGAGTGAATATTTGAATTCTTGCTTGGTTTAGGCCATAGGTGGCGCTACTACACCGCAGATGTGCTTCTGTTCCAAGAAGAATGGAACCTCTTCTTTGCCCGTCTCTGACTTTTCTTCCTGGCTCTTAACAGCTTTGGTTACTCCTCATGTTTTGAGAGTAATTCTCCATTGAGGGCTTTGTGTTCCTTTTCAAAATAGACATAGGATATGTGTGTTCTGCTTGAGTTATCTCTGTGCCTTGTAGTTGTTCTTGTTTTGCTTTTCTTGGATGTGGCTATGTCAGCAATAACTTTATTGCTGCAGTTTGCCAGCTGCTGACTTCTGTAAACTCTTTTCAGGTAAGATTAAAAGTTGGAATTCCAGACAGTTCTGTAGCCATAACCTGATCCTCAACAGTTCTCTCATGACTGTGACTTTTGAGGATTAAGTTCAAGGCTAGGGCTTGCCAAGTATTTCAACTATTATGTGGGGATATCAGTTACAGTCTCATTTTATGAGTCAAATACCAACGTTAATTAAAACTTTGAATCAACTAAGAATCCTCTAGCTTCATGCTGAAAGTTGTTTCCTTTTGGTGGTGCTGAATTATCGAAAAGTGTTACGTTGAAATCAGGAGAGGAGAGTCGGGATGGGCATTGTATTTTAGCACAAGTGCATTGCGTGCAAAGTTCTTGGTTCAAAATAACAAGATGGAGCTGTGTGAGCTGTCAGTTCTCCTCTCAGGACGGTTCTCCTTACCCCTGCAGGTGCAGCTGGTGGCCGTGTGGCAGGATCTTTGCCAAAGTGACTTAAGCTTAAATCGCCAATTGACTGAACTGTATGACACACTCCTGGGGACCTGGCACGCGCAACTTCAGTGGGCAACACAGGTGCAGTCACTGCTTAGTACCGGTGCAGCATGCGGGAGAGGACAAGAGTGAGCACGCTCCCAATTCTCATAAAGCTCAGAGCGTTTTCCTGGGGCTCGATCTGAGTTACGCTCTGTGTCCTGTCAGTGCAAGGCAGGGCTTGCAGCTTTCAGTTTCTTGTCTAACTTGCAGACAAGATTTGATTTCTGGTGTTACACCGAGAGCAAGGTTGCTGTGTTATTGACGTTAAAGCTGTTCTATCACTTTCATCTATATCTTAAGTTAAATTGAATTTGCTGGTGTTGCAAATGTGTTCTGTTGCAAGACATTTGAAATGCCTGCATTGATTTATCGCTTGGCGTGGAGGAGGCCCTCAAGGTCATATTGGACTGACTCATGTCACTCAGCGTGGGGTATCTGGGGGCTTTCTGCTGTCGCCCCTTGAAGTCTGTGTGCTTGTTTTTCCTGCGAAGAATGATGTGGGATCCAAAAAGTTACTGTCCTTCTTTAGTGAAATGAAGTAAGTTGGTATTGTTACGCCTGTAAGAGTTTTTCATCCATGAAGGGTATGAGATTGTTATCTTCGTGTAATGAAGCCTGGTCCAGGTGCTAGGCCTTGTCCTGCAAAGGAGCTCAGTGTTATTTTGAAGTGTATTTTTTCTGCCTAATGATTTGATGTGAATTACAGGTCAGATGTCACCTTGCATTTTAGCAGATATTTTTTAAACTAGGGATCGAAAGAGAGAAATGGCACATGGGAGAAAGTTTGTGTCCCTTACTCTGTGTTCGTTTCTGCTTTCTGAAGAACTGTTGGGCCTTTTTCACACTTCTCAGTACCTCCGGCAACCTTGCTGCAGCAGACTAGTGGTGATCCCAGCTTTCAGAGCAACTGAGAGAGAATAGCTGATGAGAGTCAAGATAAAAGGCTGTAATGCATGTTACACTTGTAGAGTTGAGGTTGGTGGATGTAAATAAATAAAGTTCCCAGCCGATTACAGTCTTTCTAGCCTTTCCAGTGCTGACTTCTTATCTGACCACTAAATTGGCTCATGATATAGTACTATTGCTTCATAGCTTACCCATGTGTGTATTTTTTTCCCCAAACACCTGTGTAAACCGAGTGCACTGTTTTCAAATACCATTTTCTGCCAGCTGGATATTCCAGTGACTGCAGTGCCTGTGTTCTGCTGAATTCAGTTTTTGACCTATCTTTATTTTTTTCAGCTTCTGCATTCGAAGTGCGGTTTCAGTGCAGTATCTGTAGACCTAGGCTTTGGTAACAGGGCTGACCTACGTGCTAGATCAGCGAGGTTCTTGTAGTCTTAGCAGACCTTTTTTCTGTGCAGGGCATGGAGAAGTCCAGCTCGGCTGCTCCTTGCTTCTCTTTCGGCTCTTTACTCCCTGGTCGTGGCTGCCTCTCTGCTGACAGCATTTGCAAACCCATCTGTTCTGCCTCTTCTGTCCCTGTTTCAGGAGCCCAGGTCTTTGTGGCAAGGGCATAAATAAGGGAGACTACCTTGGCCGTGACTGCCACGGGAAGCGGAGTGCTGCTCGTGCAAAGGCTGCTTCTGCTGGGCGGGCAGCAGCACGTGTTGGGGGGGAAGGTGCCAGCCGCTCAGCTGTCAGAACCCACGCGGTTTGTCGGTGTCTGCTGAGACAGTGACGTGTGGTTTGTACATCGTGGGGCTCTGTCTCGAAGCTATCTGCTGCTTCCTGCTGTGTTCCTGTGAGATAACGTGCTTTTGCTAATAGCTTTTCTGTTACCACAGGTTTTCAAGAAACCCCATGAAATTGTGACTGTGTTGTTGATTCAGACTCTGGGAGCATTGGTGCCTTCCATCCCTGTCTGCCTCGGCACTGCCATGGAAAGAACAGGCCAAGAAACCAAGCTCAATAAGCTGCTGGAGCTCTATGATGCCACCATCCACTTTGCAAAAGGGCTGGAAGTAGCCATGCTGCCAAACCTGAGTAGGTTCTTGCACCAAGTTAACGCCTGTTGACACCTCTGTACAGTTCCGTTCTGAGATTTTGTTTAGTTTTACGTGGAAAGAGGCATTACCTCTTCTACAGCATTTACCCCTTACGTGGCATTTATATCTTTGTGTGTGTGTGTACACATCTGACACTGAACGTATTGACATGATACTGAATGAGTCTACTGTAGTAGACCTATTCTGAGCATGCTTGCTGCCTTGAATAAATAATTTAATGCTTTTCCTTTTACAAGCATCAGTATTTCATCTACCTAACAGATGAGGAAATGTCTGTAGGGAAGCTATCTGTGAAACATATTGTGAAAGATCACAAAGAATAAAAGTTGAGGAGTTTCCTGGAATTAAGTAACACCTTAATAAACAAGAGAGAACCTGTTAGAAAGCTACTTCCATTGGATTTTTAAATTTAATTTGCAGTTTTTATGTTGATACTGGATTATGGTTTAATTAATTGATAGTGCCGGACCAAATATTATTCTGAATGGTTTGTAGCTTATTCCTTAGCAGCATCCTTGGCATTTGATTCAAAATCTGACCTATGTTTTCCTTATCCTGTGATGTTTGTCATCTCGTTTTGGTCATGATTTGGTGAATAATTCCAATGAACCGCAAAGTGGTGAGGTGCTGTGTTTACATAGGTTTATACCTGACCTGAAGTGTAGACTATTTATAGTCTTATATTAATCTGTTGGGGCTACTTCAAAAACTAGGTATGGGAAAATCCTAAATTAAAGCTAATGGAGCATTTCTAATACTGTGTTTCCTGTTTTGCTTCATCGTAACATTGTCTTGAGCTACTTAAACCCAGATTCTTACTTGATCACGTAAATTACGATTACTGGGCAATTTCAGGGGACACGACTGTCATTCTGTCTGTTTTTATTGCTTTCATGATTGTGTACTCTTGTCAGTCATTTTCTATTTTTGGCTTGGCTTAATTTGTGGGTCATATTAGAAAAGATTAAAAAAATTGAAATAATGATGTCAAGGTCTAAAAGATGATGGAATGGGGAGACAACCGCTTAACTGTTTCACCGGAGTATTTACAAAAGAAAAAAAAAAAAAGGTTGTGTTCTGTATTTCCATCTCTTGTGCCGCAGGATGAGGTGTTTAGGACAGAAGTATCTCAAGAATGGAGAGGCCAGGTGACTCAGCAGAACAGGGTCAAACCAGTTCCTACTCGATGTGTGTGTGACGGGAGGGTTCAGTTATGAGTCATAGCACAATTCAGGTCGGAAGGGACCTCTGGAGATGATCTAGTCCAATCTCCTGCTCGAATCAAGGTCCGCTAGCAGCTCAAACCATGTAACTCAGGTTACTGTCCAGACTGATCCTGAGAGTGGAGCGTGGATACTACTTTGGACAACCTGCTCCATGGATCGCCTGTCTATAGGGTGTAAAAGTTTTTGGTTATAACCAGGATTTAAAGTAGTTCTGGTTTGGTACTAGTTGGTGTTTGTTAAAGCTTCCAGTTAACACCTAGTGTCCTGATTTGAGAAACAATCATTTTTGACCTGTTTTTTGTTGGAACAGGTAGCTGCACCAAACCCAACAGAATGTCACTGGGATGCTAAGTTCAGGGTTCCCATTCAGCTCTGGTTGGTGAACACCATGAAGTGGTAGTCTTAAGTGAATCAAGTTACTGTCAAATTATTTCAAGTATGAAACAGGCTTTCTGGTAAATGAGAATTGCCCCTGGTTTGAATTGTGGCAGCAATGTGTTTCACTTCTCAAACGGTTTCAATACTTAGCTTCTACTGCAAATTGAAATGTTTAATAGATTGTTGTCACACAGCCTGTTTTGGAGCAGTTAGTTATTTTCTTGAGGTACCCGTTGAGGTAGAATATCTTGGTTTTAAGAAGCAGGTAGAGATATTAACCTATTTAAAAATAAATAAATCTATGTAGTTGAGACTTAGAGCTGTTGTGCAACATCGCAAGCCTACATAGAGCGTGCTCTAATTGAAGAACTCATGCATCTTGCTTGGAATAAAGTTTATAGTATCACATGCATTTACTTGTAGACTAAACATCTGATTCTTTGTAGAGGAGCAGAACCTGGTAAAAGTGATGGAACTAGCAGAAGCCGTGTATGATCCGTACAAACCCTATCAGCTCAAGTACGGAGACCTGGAAGAAGAGAATCTCCTCATTCAGATCAGTGCAGTGCCCTTGGTAATTCAGCAGCCTTTGTTCATCTATGCGGGGAGAGGCTTAAAACTTCTACTAAATACGAGGGTCTTTGTGAGGGTTACTGCTCTCTTTCCTCCTGTACAGTTTTGGTACTATTTTCTGTTTGCTGTATGTTTAGATACGGTTGAGTAAATTTTGCTCAAGAAATAAAGTTCAACATCCCTCTCAGGTCATAGATAACTCCTTTCTTCTGCTCTTTCACCCAGTAGCAGGCACTGTGTAGATCTGTGAAGAAAAACTTTACTAAATATTGTCAGCCAAGAGACAGCCGCAGGTTCCATAGTATTTATAGAGTTAGTTTCAACCTTTTTTTTTTTACTGTTATTGTTATTTAGGAGCATTGGGAAGTAATTGACTGTGTCCAGGAACTGAACCATTCAGTCAACAAACTCTTCATTCTGGCTTCTGGAGCCATCGACAACTGCGTTAAGCTCACCGATGGACTGGGAGTATGTGGGCTCCTTAAGGCCCTGAAAGCTCTCTTCACAAAGTAAGGTGCTTTTATTTGCACTACTGTGTATAACCTAAGGGAGTAGGAAGTATTCAGCTTGTGGCCAAGGACTTTGTAGTTTATGAAAAATGATTGAGCGCTGGAAGTATCTATAAACTTAATGTGAATCACCTGGCATCCCCTTCTACCACTTCTGTGATTCAGGCAGTCACTGTTTCTTAGTGGAAAAATGGAAGATTTTATAGCTAACGGGAAGACTTCCCTCAACCATTTCCCATTCTGGTTGGGCTGAATTTTCATTTTATTAAATACTTTTGGAAGGAGAAATGCTTCCACAAACAAAATATGACAAAAGCAGATCAGGCTGATGAAAGTAGAACTAGTGGGGAAATACATACTTACTGAGACAAGCAACCTCATATTCAGAATCTGCTTGTAAGTGTAAGATACCCTAATGAGTGAGGTCCGCTCTAAGTTCTTGCTTTAAAATGTCATTGACAGACTTAAATGGTATTCCAGTACTGTTAACTTCCTTATTCTTTCCTGATATTGAAAGCACTGTTCATGAGCTCTTACCTCACTGTCCTGTGAGGAAGAGGAAAGAGAAAAGCACCCTTCCCTGATCTCATCTTCTTTATGGGCAATTACATAGTGTGCGTGCCTCCAGCTTATGGGCATCGTTTAGAAAAGAAAATAAGACTGGGGGGGGGACAAAACAAAATGTTCTCCTCTTAAACTCATTCTCATCTGGGGAGTAGCTGAGAAAACAAATTCATGAGATTGTTGTCACTGTGTTCCTGGAATAAGGGCCAAGTGATGGTGGAGTAGCAGTAGCTTTATAAGCTTTGTCTGGTCTCTCCTAGGAGACGTGATCAGTGCAATGCTAACAAAAATATCTTACTCATACCTTATCATAAGAGTGAAAAGTTCCTAGTAACCCATATGCAGCAAATTGAAGGAGCAAACACATGAGCCGAGTTTCTCCCTGACTTCTAGTGTAGGCTTGGGAGGACAGTGCCTGATCAGTTCTTCACATGCATGCGCTTGGGCTGGAACAACAGTGTCTCTTGTGAACTCTTCTTCTAATATTTTTAGTTCTTACTTGGCCATTGCAGAAGGCTTAATGAGCAGATCAGAGGACATGCAGTAAGTTGCTCTCCAGTCTGTTGTCTTACACTAGTGCTTGTCTTTTCTCCATTTGCCATTGCAGGTATACTTCTGACTTTACAAACACATTGCAGTCTATACGAAAGAAATGTAAACTGGATGATATCCCATCAGATTCCCTTTTCCAGGAAGACTGGACGGCATTCCAAAACTCTGTTCGGTAAACGGCATTTTTTGCCTGGCCCAGCACTGATTTTTGTAACAAAGTTGGAAGGGAATTACTTGGGGTCATTTTACACAAGTTCTTAGCACAGAATGCAGGGCTATGTCCACTTTGCTGTAGTGTTGCTGGGAGTGTTAGTATTAGTGACGGGGTTTCAGATTGCTGCTGGCACAATAAGTGCAATGTGGCCCCCCACCCTGTCTGGAGCAAGACTACGTGTCATATCACTTGAAATAGCAGCAGCTCTTAGAATGGTTCCCAGTGACAATGAACCAGCATTAGCCATGGTGACAGCAAATAGCATGCTGATGAGGGTGTTGGACAGGCTGGTGTTAACAAATGGATGTAGAGTTAATAGCCATAGTACAAGATGTATGCGCTGTGGGCTGTGGTTTGGTTATTGCATTTTTTAACTTATTGACACCTGGCTGAGATGGGTTATCTGGGGATCTGGCATTATCTGCCTAAAATTTTGCAAAATATGTTTTTATCTTGTTGTTTCCCAGAATAATTGCTACTTGTGGTGAGCTCCTTCGTCAGTGTGGAGACTTTGAGCAGCAGCTAGCCAACAGGTAAGCATTACTGGACTGAATACATAAGCTGTCAAGATAGGTACCCAGTCAAAAAAAAAAACAAAAACAACTTTCCAAGGTGCTTTAACTTTGTAGACCACAGATGGAAGAGCAGAGCCACTGCAATTTTTTATCCCATCTTTTGAAACATCAGAGATGGATTGCACACTGTCTCACTCAGTCCTGTGCTCTGAGACAGCCATAAGAATCATTTTTTTCTTGGACAGCTGGCTGGTGTGTCTTGTTCACCTGGCTGGGCATCAAATGGACTGCTACATTGTGGTAAGGAAGGAATTTTCCACCAGATCAAATTGGCAAGATTCTTACCCCCCTTGTGACATGGGACATGAATCATTTGCTGACATGCATTTAGGTGTGCCTTAACTGATCAATTTCTCGTAACTTGAGGAGCCCAAAGCATGGGCAGCATGTAGGTCTTTTGTTGCTTGTGAGCAGTGTAGTGTTCAGTATGTTGAAATTCTTTATTCTGACTCAAGTGGCTGTATTTGGTGTAAGACATAGCGGCCTGCAGTGCCCACGAGGCTGGGATTGTTCCACATTTTCCAGACTTACTGAGAGCCCAGTCAGCGTAGTATTTATGCAGTCTTCTACTTGCACAGTAGAAGTGAGAGCTGGCTGTAATTAGCATCTTCCACCAATGATACTCTATCCCAGCGTTGACACTCAAAAGCCGTTAGAAGTTATTGAACTGTTCAAAACTTGCATCTGGTTTTCAATTTCTTCTCTCTTCTGTGTCCCAGAAGAATTAGCCTTGTATTGAAAAATACGTGTATAAAATATATATTACGCGTGTGTGTGAATATCTATTCATACATGTATATATATATGTGTGTGTGTGTGTGAACAGAATGTGTGAATATATGCATGCGTACCTAACTGCCACAGGTAAGCCACGAGGCAGTCGGCAGTACCCTGGGTACAGTTTTACAGGTGCAGTAAGCTGATCTACAAGGTGAATTGGACCAGTTGCATGATACGACCAACAAGTAACCTTGTTCAAAGAGGAATGCTTTTCAATTAGGCTGGCAGACAAGTGTGAGTCTGTTCTGTCAAACACCACAGTGCAAAGGGTAAAGGAACTTGGGGAAGAGTAGCATGGCCTCTGCTCTTCAGCTGTTCACAAACACACCCTAAACTACCTAGTGATCAGACCAGACAAAGATTTATGCCCCATATTTACTGTTTCTGAGACCCCAAGGGCAATGGTAACTAATTTGTAGCAGGTTTAATTGCTGTGACAAAGGGAGGGAGTGCACTCTTATAGCTCTACTCTTCCCTTCTGGAAACTGTGAGAACCTCATCTCAAAGCATTTCTACCAGTATCTAGAACTGTATGGTCTCTTTGCAGTGTTTTTGCTACCAGTTGGTTCTTAGAATTTGATGTGACTGCTTTGTCATAAAGATTTTTTTCTCTCTGTGGAGGGCTCACTGGGCATTGTGGTTCCAGGTTGCTCAGTAGGAAGCTGCAGAGCGATCTGTGATGCTGCCCTCCAGCTCTGGGAGGGAAGGTGTGCAGCTGAACCAGCCATCGCCTCGCAGGGCAGAACAATAATCACAGGCTGTGCCAGCAGGGTGATGGAGCCAGAGGCCCCAGTAGCTCTGAGTGCTATTTTTTCTCTCACTTACCTTGAGATGCTGCCATGGGTTGTCTTTGGAGCAACAGGAGGACAACAGGACTGATTTTGGAGAATTTTGTTGGTGACTTTTTACACTTGTTTTCAGGATTTTGTCAACTGCTGGGAAGTATCTCTCGGACTCCTACAGCCCTTGTAGTTTTTCTGGCTTTCAGGATGCCAGTTCTACAGAAAAGAAGAGCTCTGTAAAGAATCCCTGGCAGGAATACAATTACCTTTTGAAGGAGAATCCATCCGAGTATGCCAGCCTTATGGAAACACTTTACACCCTGAAGGTAGCTTTGGAGCGTTGGAGAACCTGCCTTTATATCAGGCTGCTGTTAGGCCTGTATTTGGTAGATGAGGCCTGGATTCCCCCTGCAGTGCAACTACATTTCACCCCTTTTGAGGGGCTATGCTCTGACACCAGTCTGCTGAGAGAGAAAATGTCCAAACGTGAAGCCTGGGCTCATTTCATCTCTTTGCCAGGTCACGTCTGTTCTGTGAACATGCCCCTGTAAATTCACTTGGGGGCGATTCTGTCACAGAAAGCATTGGGGTGATAGTGCTGAAGCCATCTCAAATTTTGGGCTTCACATACTGGCTTCTCAAGACTTTATTTGCTAGTTATACTTCACTGCTATATCCATTTTGAAATGTAATTCTGCAAGATCATTCAAGCATGCATCTGTGAACAGGGTAGAATGACTCTAGTTATCTTCTTGTGGATCTAAGTTATGTTTGCCGTCATCAGTCACTTATAATAGTGAAGTCGAGGTTATGAATTCTGTCTCTTATTTCCTCAAAATGTTTTGATTTCTTTTGTACTTGATTTACCTGCAACGTATGCAGCTCTGCCATAAGTATGTTGACTTTAAATCTTTGCTAAACAGTCAAGTTTCATATGTACTCTTCATGTAAAACTCTTAGCTCAATTCCATGCAGGAAATTACTTGCACCATTTGAGTAAATGGTCATACTCATAATTCTTTTATTGCAGACAATTAAATTATATTTTCTAAAGTTTCTTTTAGAGTTTACCTGGCAGAATATAATACACTTTCTGTGTTTCTGCCCTCTCTGCCCAAATAAGGTAGGAAAATTGGAGGGAACTGGATTGTAGTTTAGTTATTTTCATCTCTACTAGGGAAGGTGTAGAACAGACGTAGTGCAACGTGAAGCTTTGTACCTGTTCCAGAGGCATTCTGATCAGGTGCATATTATAATGACAGTTTTGCCATTTTCTCTGCAAATTTCTCACTATTTGGCCTCAACTAGTACCTCACATGGCCAGAACATGATGCTGATTCTTTGTTAAACATTTCAGGCAGCAGTGCTCAGTTTCTGTCTCAAAAAACTAGCTGGAATAGGGCATCCCAAAGGAAGCAGGCTGTGCTATGGCAGAGGAAAGCTATTTTGTATTAGGATGGCCTAATAAAGACCTCTTTAAGAATGTTAACATAGCTTTTCTGTGGTCAGTTTAATGTCATCTGTATGTAAACATTTTCCTTTGTGTGTGCGTTAGGAAAAAGGTACAAGTAACCACAACCTGTTGTCCTCATCTCGATCTGCCCTGAGCCGCCTCAACCAGCTGGCACACCACCTGGCTTTTGATTCTGTTTTTCTTCGCATCAAACAACAACTCTTACTTGTTTCAAAGATGGAGGTGAGTAATGGGTACATTCATCTGATCTGAACCTGCAAGGTTTACCCGTGGGATACCTTAGGGTGGAGTACAGCTCAGTGTTGCTTACCTTTCTCCTTTTCGGAAAATTTCCCTATGGTATCACCTTTCTTCCTTGAATTGTGCTCAGTGGAAAAGTTTGCTTCCCTTCCTCCACAGCATTTGCAGCAGACAGCTATGTTTGGAAGCTGTGATGTTTGTTTGAGATGATGCTTTTCTAACCTGTGAGAGCAAGTATTTCCCATAGGGATCTATGTAAAAAGGATGTGTATATTTTGGGGATGAAAGAGGACAAGGGAAGCGGTTTTCTCACCATCTGTCCTCTGTATGCTAGAGAAGCCTTTGGTATTCTTAGCTTGTGTTGTCGGGTGACCCCTTCTCAGAATACTAATGGATGTCATGCTCCAGAAAGTCATAAATAAGATTTGCCTTTCTTTCTTTTTTTTTTGCCCCCCTTACAGGGTTGGAACTCTGGTGGCATTGGTGAGACCCTGACAGAGGACTTGCCAAACTTTAGCCTGACTCCTCTGGAATACATCAGCAATGTAAGAGCGTGCAAAGATAGTCACTAGAAGCTCAGTGCTGGAAACAGCCTGAGCTGTTATCCTTCTAATCCCCATTTGACTTGCTGTTTTCTCTTTCTAATGCAATAACAACGAAACCTTTCTGATATTGAGGTGTCCTGAATGGAAAGGCAGAGTGAGCTGTTCATTCCTCCTGACTGGGTACTCCTCAGTTCTGTGCTGCTGAACATCATTTAAATTCCTCTTCCATTCTCCTTGTTGGTGTTTCAAGTTGCTTTCTTAATACAAAATATAATTTAAGAAGCAATTTTTTTTAATGTTACTGTCATTCTGTACATCACACGGGGAACAGATTTTTCAAGGACAGGCTGCAACCGAAAGCTTTTAATATTTTGTTTTCACTGGTTTATGGCCTATAGAAATGGGTAGTCAGACAACTTGTGGTATAATTTAATCGTGAGTAGTTCTGAATTTAGCTACCTGAGGTCTTTTATGAGGTTTAGAAAGTTCATGGGTAGTGTATCAGGTAAAATTTCAAGGGAAGGTTGCTTTTGAATTTCTAAATAGCTTTCTTATTAAAACAGTTCAGCAAGAGGGACCTGCACATTGGTGAGAGGCTGCATATGCTCACATCACTTTAACTGAAAGTTAAAACTGAGGTGTTCATGGCTGTTACTTGATTCTGTGGGGAATCAAAGGACATTTCTGCCTGTCCAAGGCAAAGAGGAACTTCAGAAAGTTTCAGATAGATAGCATTTGTTTTCATGTCTTTTCGGACATCTTTTGAGATCCACCCTTTATCCAAGTGCTGAGCAATAGGTGGGTCAAGACTGAGTCAAGACTTAGTTTTGGTTAGTCTTGGAATTACTCTACGACATTATGCAGTAAAACTGAAAACTAAGAAGCTAAAATTACAGTTCAGAAACAAATTGATGTGGCATTTATGATGTGTAGAATAGGATGCAAAGTGCTGTGAGCTTGGGAAAATATCTATTAATGACTATGCTCCATAATGGGGATGCACAGTACTCTGAACTGTGCTTGCATCTAAGAATATTCTGTGTGGCTCAAGATCATCACTTTATATACAGTGCAGTATTTGTTGCATGTCTAAAGTTATGTTGCTCATGTGTGTGTGTTTGTGGGCATGCAGCCTGCCTGGGAGTGAGATGTTTCTGTAACTCATTGTTACGTTGTCACTTGAATCCATGTTTCCTCTTCTGTGCTTCTGTTTGGTTCAGTCTCTTAGATTCTGATCAAGAAAAAAAAAATTGCCAGGAACACTGCAGATTATCAAAAATGTGCACAGAGCAACAGTTCTCTGTGCGGTTTTTTCATAATGTGGTTGTTTTAATGACTGGCTCAATTACTTCCTCAGAAAGTATTTCTTGTACAAAGCGTAACGATAAGCAGGAGACTTATCATAACAGAGATTTGTTTCTGAGCTACTGTGGGTTAGTGAGCCGTTGTCCAGCTCAGCTTTCTGCTTTCAGGTGTGGATAGCTGTGGTTGATAGTTCTTTAGCAAAGCACTTGCTTCGCATTTGTTCAGTGACTCAGCTTTTTGTGCTTTTATTCTAGATTGGGCAATATATTATGTCGCTTCCTCTCCACCTTGAACCATTTGTCACTCAAGAGGATTCTTCTTTGGAACTGGCATTGCATGCTGGAAAACTGCCTTATCCCCCAGAACAAGGTAAGGTGAAAACAAAGACCTTGTGTGTCTGGAGGAAAGCTTTCACATTTTGACATTACAAGGGCACGATGCATTATGGTAGCAGAGCTGTTTGAGATGCATTTCCTATTGCCTGTTCATGCTCTTTCTTGCAAGAGTCTCTTGGTATTACCCAGAAGGAGCTTCTAAATAATCAATAAAGCTACTTTTTAGTTTTGTTCAAACAAGAAGCTTTAGCAAAGTCTATTTAAATTCATTGTTCATTAGAACTGTGGATTGGATGCCAGGTGTGAATTTTTACTGTTTCATAGCTGGAGCAGTATCTAATTTCCTAGGTGCTTTCTCACAATCAGCATGAGTATCTGATATGCTTGCTCTTGTTCCTTGAGGATGTTGAGCTACCATTGTCATCGTTTTTGGGGTGCTCGTTCACAGCACAGTTCTGTGATAATGATACTGGATGTTCTACTATCTCTCATTAAGCTCAAAACTAGCATTTAGAGTAGTTTATTGCATTTCATTTAGTCCTTAGGGGACCACCTTTGCTCTGAAAGTGGAGAGGAAGAGGCACAGGTGTACCAAGTCCTTACATGCTACACACAGACCCAGTTATTTTCTGGAGTTACCTGTGTTTAGGCTCATATGAAAACAAGCCATTTTAAACCCACTTGGAGATTAAAAATAAATAAATAACAATTGAGCTCTTTGAGCCTCACATTAAGACCTGCTTTTTAGTGCCTGGTTATTTTTGTTGCCTGTTCTCTGTTTTGGGCATTTTCGTGTATTTCAAGAAATAGGGATGTCAGGATGTGACACCATTTTTGAACTTTGGGTTTACTACTATTGTGGAGAGGGATGAGATTATTGCCTAGCATGGTCTGTTAGTCATATTTTTATATATCACTAGATTGTAGTCTTTTTGCTACAGTCCTGTGCTAAGAACCTGTGTCAAAGTGAAAATCCCAGTGACAAAAGCTTCCCAGAGTCACTGCTTTTCAGAGCAAGAATCTCCTGGGTTTTTGGTGTCCGTCAGTATTGATTTCTATTTGATGACAGTATTACAATGTGCTTGGTTTGTGTTTAGCTGTATTTGTGCACTAGGAGGTGGCAGGGAGGAAATTCCTGTCGACTGATGATCATGTTTGAATAGCTTCTCAGCTGAGCTTTTATAGCTTCTGCTCCTTATCATGTCCACTGCCATCCGCTACAGTTCGTGGTGAGGCATGGACTGCCTCGCAGCTTGCTGGATGGGGGGTCCTGCTCCAGCTTTGCACTCCTACCCTCTCGTTTGTGCTGCTTCCGTGGCAGGGCCAGTTCTAGTCTTCTACTCCACAGAAAAGGAATCACTTTTTAAATTTTATTTATTTATTGGGACAGTTTCTTTCAACAATACGTCAATGAAGAGATTTAAAGCAACTTCCTAAGAATGCTGCAATGCATCAGAGCTGCGCAGGAGTGAGCAGCAAAGAACAGGCGAGGAGGAAGCTTGTGACTTTGTTTAGAAGCAGTGAGTTGTGAGGTTGGCTGACCATCTGTGACTGTGTCACCGCAGTCTTCTCATTGAGGCCCTGGAGTGTGTCCAGAGCAGGGCTACGAAGCTGGTGAGGGGCCTGGGACACAAGTCCTGTGAGGAGCAGCTTTGGGAACTGGGGGGTTTGGTCTGGAGAAGAGGAGGCTCAGGGGGGACCTCATGGCTCTCTGCAACTACCTGAAAGGAAGGTGTGGGGAGCTGGGGGTCAGCCTCTTCTTGCAGATAACTAGTGATAGGACCAGGGGGAATGGCCTCAAGTTGCACCAGGGAGGTTCAGGTTGGAAATGGGGAGACATTTCTTCCTGTTGCTAGAAAAAGGAAGCTGCTGAGCTCCTTTTCCTCAGGAATAAATTATTTGGTCTTACGCAAAGTAGTAATGCTGTTTACTTGTCAACAACTTTTTCCTCTGCCTCTGTTCTCTGTAAATCCAGGAAAAGCTACTGTTATACCCTCTGTGAAATGTTAACCTGTGCTTATCTGTTCCAAAGGTTAGGATCCCATGGTCAGCAACTGGTCTGCAGTCTGTCTTGTTTCAGGACAGGTTCTGCATCTTTGGGAATTGCTTTTCTTAAGGGTCCACCTATGTGTTCTGTCTCTACAGCCAGGATCTTGCTCATAAGAATGCAATTCTGAAATGCTGACCACTTTGTGTAATTTAACGGTTTTAACTCTAGCTGAAAAATCATTAGAGCTCCCCTGCTACTACCAGTGCCACCTGAGCCTTCAGCGATGAGATACTGGGCAGAATGGTTAAAACCCGTGTACTGAGGGAAATGCAGGTGGTGCAGGTGGCTGCGGACACAGCTATGGTGCAGTTGCCTATTCAAGACTTTCTCCTCAGAACCCACTTCAGAAGCCCTGAGGAGTTCTTTCTGGATGTCTTTCATTAATTTCTTGCAGCAAGCTGGGTTTTGGCTCATGTTTGTTCTTCAGATGGCTGTTCTTACCTGTTGTGTCGTTAATCCTCTTGCATTTAGTAGTGGCTGCATAACACTTCCCAGCAGGTTGGCAGCACCCCAGCATTTGCTGTGGTTAATCTCTTTTCAGTGGTGGTTTCCACTGACAGTCAAGGAAGTGTAGACCTTGGTATTTATCATCTTCTCTTGACTTCTGAAAATATGCTTTTTGGTTTAGGTTTTAACATTAATTATTTTGTCATCTTAAAGAATTTACATGTTTAATAGTTCATTAATTTTCAAGATGAAGATGAGCACAGAATGACTCTAAGGCATTGAGGAAAAAAACCTGTGAATCCATGTAATTGCAGTAGTTTGTAAACCAGTCCTCAAAGATGATCCTATAGACCATGCCAGGCAGTGCCTCTGATTCCAGCCTGATCTCCCAGGCTGGTGATCAGGTGGTCAGGTCTTTAGAAATTGTTAATCTGGAGGATTTAGAGAGGGAACTGAAGTGTTCTGGGTCTTGAGCTAAACGTTATTTTACATCACAGAAGATATGTGGCTGCTTTGATTACTACAAAAACAGCTGACAAGATGAATCCTAATCAATACATTAACATCTTCTAGAAGAAACAGTTAACCATTTATGAATTATGTCTTGTTAGAAAACCAGCAAATGAAGGTGAGCGAGACTGCTGACAGCTAATGAGAATTTTTTGTTCAGGAGATGAATTACCTGAGCTGGACAACATGGCTGACTACTGGCTGGGCTCCATCGCCAGAGCTACGATGCAGACTTACTGTGAAGTCATCCTGCAGATACCAGAACTCACAGTACATTCAACAAAGCAGCTTGCCACAGACATTGGTAAGCTCAGTGTACACCTTGTCCTGAAAAGCGTCGCTGTAACACATGGGCTTTTTCATTGCGTTAGTTTTAAAGGAACTGCAACATGGGTTCCTCCTTTAGTCCTCAGCATGATTTTCTGGTAGGTATTCCCGCTTCTTAACTGCTTTGTGCTTCTGACTGTGAAAGTCGGGGCCATTCAGAACTGACAGGATTTCCTTACAAGCCAGTCTTAGCAAGGAAGACACTTGTACGTAATCTTTTCAGGTTTGGCACTGCCCTTTTCCTTCTTATTGGTGCTGTGTACTGCCAGCATATCATGTGTGGGGTATGCAGCATGTTCTGAGTCTGCTGGGAAGTGCTCCAGTAGGTTACAAAGGGAGCACCTGGTTGATTTTCTCCATCCACATAATAGCTGGAATAGGGAAAATGGGCCAAAGGCTTTTAAAAAGTCATTGTGGATCACCTGACCATCATCCTGCATTACAAAACTTATCGTATCAGCTCCTCGGTGAAGGTTAACTTACTGCCCTGCTGCTCTGCATGTGTTAGATGACTAAAGATACTTTCAACATGGAGAAATTTTTGGGAACAAAGTGGAAGATAGTTGGCACGTGTTCACCTCTGCCTTATTCCATGTCATGCAGAGTGACTGAGGGAGGACTGATGGAAGGTGTTGGGACAGGTGACATGTAGAATGTTGAAGAGATGAGTTTTTTCTTATCCTAAACTCATGAAAATGCCACCACCACACAACTGCTACAACTGGTGTTAATGCAAGTTAGCCCTTTTCCCTGCTGTAAGTCATGGGTGCTGATTTCCCCCTGGCCAAGCTTAAAAGTTAAAGATACAGACAACATCTCCTCAGCTGACATGAAAGTATGCTTGAATGCTTGTGAACTCAGCCTTCAATCTTATCTTTTGTGGTATTGCTTAAAAACAAACCACTGGAGTAGCAGCTGGTTGCTTGACGTTCTCCCTGGTTCATCCTTAACTTCCCCAACCAGCTTGGAGCCAGTGAGCTGGAATCCCCTCCCACCTCGTCAGCCGTTCACCTCTGCAGACATTCCCATTTTTGCTGCAAGCTCTTCACATCTGAAAGTGCAGTTGTGATCTGTCGTGTGCGGATACTGAAATGTGGCACAATGTGTCTCAGTCCTCTGAACTCAACAGCTGTCTGAACTAGTGTACAGGAAGCCAAAGGTGTCCGTCAGTCAGCACAGTCCTCTTCCAAATGCACTGCAGTTCTTGGTTTTGAGCTAGCAGTGACAGTTCCGGCTGTCATGGAGAACAACTTGTATTTGGGTGCTGCTTGCACAGTGTCTGTTGTCTGTTCAAATACATGTTTATCCTTAATCTTACAGATTATCTAATAAACGTGATGGATGCCCTTGGCCTTCAGCCGTCAAGAACACTGCAAAATATTGTAACTCTGTTGAAGGCAAAACCAGAGGACTACCGGCAAGCTGCAAAAAGTGTTCCTCGCAGAATGGCCAGCAGCATTGCTGCAATGAGAGGCCTGGAGTGTTAGCTGTAATGTCTCCACTGCTAGATTCAACTCAAGGGCTGAACTGCCTTTTTTTTTTTTTTTTTTTGATTCTGTACAAACTTTGCAAGGACTGGGGAAATGTTTCTGGAAATAAGAGGATTTGTATCTGAATAAGTTTAAACAATTGCCTAATTCTAGGAAAAACTGGTTCCATGGTTCCATTTTTCCATCTTTAGAAACATGGAAAGATGTCCCACAACCAAATTTACCCAAAACTATCTGGATTATCTTGAACAGGCTGAGTGGCACTGACTTCTAAGCAGAAATGTTCTGCTGCCAGCTGGAAGTTCATGCTTCACATCGGCAAGATGACCGGCTTTTTCGTAAGAGTTTAATCAATTCTGAATCTAAAATTAGGGGGTAGGTGCAGCAAAGATCAACTGATTGGAAGCTCTCTTACCTGGTGGCAGTGGTCATTGCTCAAGTTTGTCATTATTCAAAGCCAAGAAGACAGCCTCATCAATTAGTAGAAGAGGCATGATCAAGCTCAGTTCTGAGAATGAAACCAGTCTTGTAGGTTGTTTCTTTTGAGATTAATATGTCCTACTGAAAGCTATGAAGATCGTAAATTTAATGGAAGTTTCATTTTCTTGTAAAATTCATTAAAGCTTGATGTATCTTTGTAAAATGTCTTGTCTAGCCTAAGTACACTTCCAGAACTTCCACAGCTTTTTGTTAATGAGAAAACTGGGCAAAACACAAAGAGGTCCTAAAACTGTAATGCCAGCTGTATAAACTGTGCTCTATAAAACCTTATGTGCAAGCTCTCCTGTTTTGGAGGAGAATAAAATCTTTCTTCCCTGTCTTTATATGCTTCTACCATTTTCTCCTCTTTTCAACACCAGATGCCTTGGGTAAGTAATTTTTTTCCCAGTACGCCTATTTTTGCCTCTTTCCTTAACTTGGTTCAGGTTGCTCTAATCAGTGTTTTGCTTGATCCACAAATCTCTTTGCTGTCTTTGCCAAGGAAAACAGTCCAAAACAGCCTCTGTTTTTTTTTAACAGCTATTGCTTGTTGTCCCAGCATTGCTACGTTTGTGGTGGCCCCTTTTGGGACTCTTCAGTCTGACACATCTCCCCTGGTGACTGTGTGCTTAGCTGCCGTGACTGCCAAATCTGCTGCTTTTTCTCATCAGTCCCCTGCCTGTTTTTGTCACACCAACACCTTTTTTTGTGTGTTCTATAGCACACATGTAACATGCAGATACAGGCTTATTTTTATTAGGTGTGTTTAGGGGGTAAAATCGGGTTCCTTTGCTGCTCTCGTCTGGACTTTGGTCATGTTTTGCTGCCAAAAATTTAGTCTGGGGAGGTGAGGAGAGGAAGGGTATTTTATAAACAGTTTCTGGACTTTGCAAATTTTGGAACCTAAAACGTTTCAGAACAGAAAATTAAAAGAGTTTTCTGCATTTATTTTCTTGGCACTGTTCTCAGTTAGATGGTTATTCTTTTTGTTTGTGAGTATGAAAAGACTATTAAAAAATCCACAAATGAATGGGGAATTTGGTGCTGTATTGAGCTGGGACTTCTCGGGTGCCTTGTTTTGCTGTGACTTGCTCTTGGACACCTCTGTGCCCAGTCCCGTGCAGGGCACAGCCGAGTCTTCCTGTGGCCACACTACTGCAACAGCAAAAAAATGCTGCATACATACGCTTATCTGTGTGTGGCAATCAGTACATTTGGGAAAGAGCTAAACTAGTAAAGAGACTAAGTCAAGTACCCGAGACACTTTCCACTTTTATTAGTTGTCAGACGCCCTCTATAAACCAGCAGTAACTGGAATAGTAAACTGTCCGTGTCCTGCCAAAGTACATGCTGTTCCGATTTACCATAGGTGTGAGAGGGGTGAATCTCATTGTTTGTGCCTCTCCCATCCTTTTCCTGGCTTGTAACTAGAAAGTGAGGATTTTTTGAAGCTGTTCTTGCCCGCTGTTACAGCAGTTCACAGGGCAAATAGCCCTGGGCAGGCACCCAGCTGGGGCTAAAGGTTTGAGGTGCTGGAGGCTGCCTGCCCTGCCAGCTCCTCGCTGAGACCTGCTGCTGCCTCTCCTGTCACTGCACGGGGTGCCCTGCGATGGGACCCGCGGGGGGCTGCACGGGAGGGCTGCCTGCCCGATGTGCCCCCACCTCCCCGTCCCTGCAGCACGTCTCGCTGCTGCCAGCTCCTCCTCGGTCCCGGTATTTCAGCAGCACCAGGAGCAGGCTCAGGTGGTTCTCAGGGGTTCTGCCCTGCAGAAAAGCGCCTGGCATCCCTTTGCAGCATCTTTCTGTATGGACAGCTGTTTGATCATTATCAGTGATGCTGATAATGTCTGCTGGGGAGAGCACGGGGATACGTGCCCAGGCTCTTGCTGTCAGCTCTCGTGGTGGCTTCCTGCATGAGCCCGGGCACATTGCTGTATTGCCTTGATGGAGGGGGCGGTGTTTTTTCACTTGCAAAATCATTTGGAGGTCTTCCCCAGGGAAAGTATGGGTTGGTCTGTGCCTGTGGGGTTGGTGGGGAAGGGCGTCAGTCGCTTGTTTCTGGGTCAGCTGTTGTGGGACGAAGCACTGCCACCGCACAGGGCTCTCCTTTTCCGTGAAGGAGCCAGGCCGTGGCTGGCAGCATTGGGTAAGACAAACATTCCTTTCGGGAGAGGGGAAGCGAGGAGCTGAAAAGTCTAGGACAACTCTTGTAAGAACTGGATTCCTCTGTCTGTAGCAAGTTTCCTAACCACCTTTCATCTGCCCTCTCACTGCGGTTGTTGTCACTTGCTGAGCTCTGGCTGTCCCCAGGATCCTTACGGTGCCCACTTGCACAATGCCTCTGGTGGCCTGGAGCGGCTGTGTCAGCAGGCTCTTGGTGGGGGAACCAACAAATACAGCCCTGGGGCAGCCAGCAGATGTTCTAAGAAGGGGCACCCTAAATCTGGATTCCTCGTATCCTTTATTTTAGGTATTCTTTGGCTGCAGGTGACTGCAAACTACCCCTACTTTTCCCCTCCTCACCCTAGTCGGAATCAGAGGCAGGTGAGGCTGCTTACCCACGCCGGAGGCTGGAGCTGGGGGATGAGTTCTGCTTGCTGAGCTCTGACTTACTGCTCCAATTCACACGGAGTCTGGTGCTGCAGGATTGAAGTGTTTTTTGTTAAAGTTCTTTTTCTGATGTAGCATAGCAAATCTGTTCTCTGCTTCGTCTATGGAAGGTAATCGTGTGTTGTTACTATCTGAGGCAAAACTTCTGGAGGAATTGTTCCAGGTGCTATAAAAGGCCTTTTAAAAATACCAGCTGGTTCAAGTGGAATGGTTAGGAATGGAAATGCAACACCAGAAAAAACAAATGTACCAAGAACGTGATCGCTAAAGCAGAATGGCTTCAGCATACAGAAACCTGCCTGCCGGTGGCAGCTGCTGGCATCACAGTTGGTGTGTTTCCTTGTAATTCTGTCTCCTGGCATTGTTTTGTTATTTAAGAACTGGAATTTAACTTAAAGACAGTGGTTGAGTGTCCTGTTCTTGGAATCACCAAGTGAAACTGGAAAATGTCTGTAAAACTTGTAGGTATCAGAAGTAGAAAATCAAAACTTCATTGTAAATTGCCATTGTTTTTTGGAGGTAATCATAAAGTTTAAAAAAATCATTAGTCAAGTCTTTTGAAAATGAAGGCTACAAATATTCCAGCACATTGTCTTGTAACGGCAACTGCAGCCTTAGACCAGCAATCCACCAGTCATTAAGGGTTTGACTTTTTCAAAGAATTTTGAACAGAGAAATTCCTCGCAGAGAAGGAGCGGGCAGTGACAGTGCAGCCTCACCAAAGCCATTGCCCCAGTTGACTGGGATAGCAGGAAGCAAAAGCTCATTCTCTCAGAATTGCAGGAGGCCTTTGGAGTAAATAGAATAACCGCAAATGCAGTCGATAGGTTTGATTCTCCTTTTCCTTCTGTGACATTGGCACTGGCAGCTGCAGCTTTCTGATGCAAGAAAGTTCTAAAATTCCTAAAATCTGGTGATGGTGTTTGGTTTTTATATACCTGCTCCCTTCAACTTTTCAGGTTCTTGCTTATTTCCTAACTTCAGGGAGGTTCTTGTGGTGGCGGCAGCGTGCAGCCCCCGTTCATTTACCACTGCAACCCCTGACCCTGGAGATGCATTGCTGCCTTATCCCTTAAGCAGCTGAAAGAAACTCCTGTTGTGGAAGTGATTTGTAATTCGAACACTTGAGGACTTCACGCTCCAGACAGTTTGTCAAGGTAAATCTGTCTCTCTGTATCTTACCTTGTTTGTTGATAGGCGCAGAAAAGGAAATGTAAGCAGAAAGACCGTGGGCAATGGTAACTGGTTCTAGCCTGTGCAAACGAGGTAACCTGTAACAGGCTCCTATTTTAGAAACAGATCATAATGAAAGGCTCCAGGAATTTAATAAACCAAATGAAAGGCTTTGCTTTTCTAACCCGTGCTTTCACCTGTGCGTGTGCAGGAACCTTCCGCCTGGCAGAAAGACAGAAATTGGGCAGTGCAAACAGCAGGAACAAAAACTGGGGGAAAACAGAACAGGGGACCCTTAGAGAGATGATTGTGTCCAGGCCAGCATCTCCTCCCTACCCAGTCTGGCCCTGCGGTTGTCATGGTTTATGGCTCAGTGTGCTCAAGATGCGGTGCTTGGGGCCGGGTCCTTGTCTGAACGTGGGGATCAGCCATGGGGGCTGCTGCCAGCCGTGCTGCGGGGCACTTGGTGCTCTCTGTCCCCACGCAGGGGCAGCGCTGGAGGCACGCGGGCGCTGTCCTGGTGGTTTTGGGCAGCTGGGCACCCTGCTGCCACCATGGGCGTTGGCAGCATCCACCCGTGAGCAGCACAAAGCCCTCGTCACGCTGCCACCAAGCACGGCGTGCTGCGAGAGCCCCCGGCACCCCCAGGGGCACAGCACCCACCTTCACACCCACCCGTGGGGAATGCGCCGGGGCCCATGAGGAAGGACGGCGCTGGGACCGGCTGCCCCGGGACCCGCAGCCGTCACGCCACGCTGGGAACCATGCCCAGGACATCAAGTTCCCAGTCCTGTGATTTAACCACACGATCATGTTTCCTCTTGAAGTTTTGCACAAGTACTTCAGCAACGCAGATCCTCAGCGTGGCTGCGATGGGCACGGAGCCCCCGGGAAGGCGCGGTGCCAGCAGCCCGGTGCCGGTGCCCTGGGCTCAGCGCCCTGTGCAGGCAGCAGCGAGGTCAGGCGAGTGCAGCCCCTCGCCCTCTGCCCCGAGAGATGCTGCTCAGCACCCTGCCAGGCTGAGCTCCACCCTCTGCCACCAGGAACCTCTCTAAAGGAGACTTTTCAATTAATTTGTTTATTTATTGCCAAGAATGGTACTGTAAATGGCTTGGCGCTTCCTCTCCACGCCTGAAGCTTTATCAAGTCTGGAGTACTTATCTCTGACACACATTAACCGGTGTGCTCACCTCAGGGCGAGCATTAACAACAACTGAGCAGCAAACAGACTGCAGAGCGTGCAAGCCTCCAAGCAGCAAAAGGATGTTCTTTTCACTCTGTTTACATCAGAGCCATTTAGACATGGAATTACGGTGATCTCCAGTCAAAAGCAGTCTGGGGCCCTGCAGATCTGGCTCAGCCCACGCTGCAGCACACACTTGCAGCACAAACTGCAGTCTCTGTCCAACGGGCCGTGACAGTTCCTGCTCCTGCACCTTGGAGGGCTCCCGGGTCCCCTCCCAGTGCCGCTGCCTCGCAGTGCTGCTTCCTCGTGCCTCTGGCAGCCTCTGGCACCGCAGCCCCTTGGGCAGACCCAGGAGCTCGGCATCCTCCAAGCTGCCCAGGAGGAAGAGCTCCACGCATGCCTGTGCACATGGCTGCTCATCGGAGAGAAACGGGGTTATTATATCACCAGTCGATTCATACAAGCTCTGTGTGCTAAAGCCAGAGCCTGACGCAGGCTCTGAGATTTATTGCAGGATTTATTAGAGCGCTTCTTCACAGTGAACATTTTAGGGGAGGGGAGGAGAGCGAGGGCTTTCGGCTCCTTCCTGATTTTGCCAAAGCGTTGGAGGCTGCTCAGCGAGCTGTGAACCGAGCACGGCAGCAGCAGCTCAGTCCGCGGGGGCAGCGGGCGCGCTGCTTACTCGGTCTCCGCGTCGCTGTCCGGGCCCAGGGCATCCAGCGGCCGCACGCGCAGCGAGTCGTAGTTGGGTGGGGGGGTGCCGGGCTCGGGGGGCAGCACCTCGGCCCCTGGGCTGGGGACAGGGCTGGCCTCCTCGTGCTGGAAGCCCAGGTTCGTGTGAGCCTCCACCAGCTCCGACACCGTGGGCGGTGCGTCCGGGTACCGCGCCTGCGCCCGCTTCTGCTTCAGGCCTTTGCACCAGCCGATGATGTTGATAACAGTGATCCACAGGGAGTCTATGATGATTTCCCCGAACTCTATGAGGCACAGCACGGAGCCGCCCATCCAGAACCCGAACTGGCCTCCCAGGTTCGACAGCAGCCAGACAATCTGCAGGTGGGAGAGCGGGACAGAGAGGTGACGTGGGGCTGCTGGTGCCGTGGGCTCTGGTGCCGAGCTCACAGGACCCTGCGGCAGCACCGCATGAAGCGAGCGCGGGGCACTCACCGTCGTGGCAGCAGACTCCGAGATGGTCCGGTAGTTGTACTCCTGGAAGTAGATGTTCAGCTTGATGATGCCAGTCCTGCAACACAGGACGGGAGCTCAGAGCAAGTCACGCTGCGGGCGTCCCACGGGCACGCACCGCCCGCTGCACAGGGGGAGGGCAGCTCCCAGCCCAACAGCAGGAACCTCTGCCCACTGCGGGGAAAAGCCCAGCAGCGTTCCCCACTGCACGACACGTGCTGGGGGAGGGATGTGGCTCTGCTCCTGCAAAAGCACTTGTGCACCTGGAACCTTCTCCAGGGCTGCCCGCTGTGTTTTTTTCCCAGCTGTCTTAGTTGGTCTGAAGCCTCCCCTGAGCACTGCACTGCTTGTGCTCTAGTGCTGCTTGTGCTCCAGCCGCAGGGACACAGCAGCCGCATCGTGCAACAGCCCCAGGGCAGCGGGAGCCCAGGCCCTGGTTCTGCCCTCAGCAGCCAGTCAGGGCGCGCACGGAGCTGCTGGCGAGGCTGGGTGGTGCTGGCGAGGTGTTTGCTCACCATGCAGAAGTTAAGCATCTTCTTTTTGTTTTGCTCTGATTTGTTTTTAGGGCCTGGCATTAGGGCAGGACCCGGTTGGAGCTTTGTACCAGCCCAGGCTGTGTTGCAATGCGTGGGTTAACGCAGGGCTCCTCAGCCTCCACAAGAACTGGCTTTTCAGGCATGCTGAGCAACGAACACCACGGGAGCTGCCTGTGCTTCCCCAGTCTGCCCATTCCTTTCTTCCCCGCAACTCAGGGCTTAGGTTATCGAGGGATAACTCATCAGCCACCCTGCTTTTGGTGTAACCCCCTCCTGCTGCTGCTGTTGGCAATTTGGAGGCATAAGTATAAAGGGATGAACGCAGCACTACAGGAGCTGAACCCTTGCAGAGCAGCACATCAGAGCTTCCAGGCTGCTGTATGGGACCAGCTGGAAGCATAGCTCATGTTCATGTTAATTTAACTCCACGTTCGCAGTTGTGTCTGACCCCGTTTGTTACTGTGGGGAGCACACGATGTGCGCGAGGTGCGTTTCTTGCTTCATGTATTTTCCAGGCAAGCGTGTGCCGAATCTTGTTCTACTTTCTGCATTAGCAGTGTGCGCTCTGGCTCATGGCCAAGGCACGCGTTCAACTAATGTAGGCAGGCTCGACAGAGAAGATACAGCGGTTGTGCTTTTCGCTTACCTGTCCAGGGTCACATTTGTTGACATGTCCCTTTCGTAAGACAAAATATGGAAAATCCAGTCCTAGGGAAACAGAACTAATTCAGAACAGAGAAGCAGCATCCTGTCTAAGCACTTGCCAGGGCAGGAACCCAGGGCAGTAAGAAACCTGTCCTGAATAGTCCTGTTTTAATCCAGCTCTGTTGGATTAAAAACACTGAGTAACGTGTTGGTCGAGTGTCCTCCGTCCCACTCCCACTCGGTGGTTTGTGCAGGGGTTACAGCACGTCACCACGCTGCCTCCACTGACTCTGTGTCCACAGATGGTGTCTGGCTGCAGGGGTGTTCTGGTTTAACGCGGTGAGTTCATAAGGCACTCGTCCCATGTGCTTAGAAGGAGGCAAAGGCAATTAACTGCTTGTGGCAGAAGATGGTTTGTGTTTACCCATTCCTAACTCCTGCGCTTGGCAACTTGTAGATGCCTTTGCTCAAGCACAGTTGCTGTGGCTGCGTTTATGCAGTGGTAGCAGTTGTGCTGGCTGTCGTTTTATCAATTCAGGATTAGAGATTATTGTTAAGATAAAGTTTTTCTGTAAGAGCTGTGTGTAAAGTCCTTGGTGGCCATGTGCCAGAATAAATTGAATCACAGTGCATGTCTGAAATCTCCTCTGAAATCAGTTCTAACCGACTCCGTGTCACGAGGCACACCGTACCGAGCAGGGTTTGCCTTGGGAGCCGTGCTGCCCGCCTGGAGGATGCGGGCACGGCGTGCTGTGAGGCGGGGAGCCAGCGGGGCAGCAAAGCCTCTGGTGCGTGGCGGTGGCAAGAGGCAGGGCTGCACACCTAGCATCGATGCCGGGTAATCCTGAGTGCTTAGTGCATGGTCCAAACGAGTATTTGTTCTCTCTTTAGGGAGCCCACGAGACCTGACTGCCCCTGCAGCCTCCACCACCCTCGTGCTGTGGGCAGGTGGCCCCGTTCCTGGCTGCTCTCTGCTCCCAATGGCATGAAGCCTCAAGGTGACAGCTCCCAGTGAGTGCACTGCAGACCCCGACTGGGCGGCGTGTGCGAGGCAGGGCTGAAGGTAAGCACCCGTGCCCTGTGCCATGCCAGCGATATTGGAGGAGGAAAGCCTGTGCCATGCCCTGCCTGCACTTGCCTGGCAGGGAGCGTGGTCACTCAGCTTTGCTCTGTTGTCACCCCTCGTGCCTCATGCTCTGGGGTTAGGCTCTGTCTGCAAGCTGAAAATGTGTAATTTAGCAAAGAGGCCCTTGTTACCTGGGCATTAACTCTAAAAGTACTGAGTGATTCACGTGGTTAAGAACGGGTAGTTATTAATGGCTGTTTCAAAACAAGAAATCAGTGTTACCTCTGAAGCTTCAGATGGCCAGTCTGCCATAGAGATGGTCATCTTATACTGCGTGTCGCTAGGAAGAAGGGCGAAAGAACATTAACACACAAGTCACTGGAACTTCAGTTCTCATTCAGATAAGCAACCCCACTCAGTTTTCTGCAATTTTAAGGAGGTCAGAATTGATGGGAGACAAAATGCAGGATTCTTTTACCTCTACAGCTGCCAGAAATAGTCAAAGTACTTACTTGCATGTTTCCTTACAAGAGTCAATGCAAATTTGTCTCTGTCTTATACTTGATCTCAGTGATGAATAGCAGTATGCTGTTTGGTGAAAACAAAAAATCGAAGCTTCTGTTTAGATAAGAACTGCACTTACTGGATTATATTCATTTCATAGATTCAATTCTAATTTCTCAATAGTGATAAACGCGCGCCCAGGCCCTCCCTCCTGCGTGCCAGTGCCCTGGGAAGGCCGTACAGTCAGCTTTGTTCGTGCTCTTACCCCAGCCTGGGTTATCGTCGTTGTTGCAGTAAGTTACCCCTTCGGGTAAAGGAAACATGTAGTGACCGCATCCACAGATCTCAGCCATGTGATTTTGGAAACAGGAACGCAGGCAGGCCTGGAAAAAGGTAAGAGGGAGCTGCTTAGAAGTGGGGTGTACTTCCCTGGTGATCTCTGTGTTGCTGCTGTCCGTGTTTGCTATGTGAATTAGCCTGCTCCCAGGCACGTTCCTTCCAGGGGCTCTCTTGCACCAAGTAGAAGGTTTTGTAGCTCCATACAGAGAGAAAGCTGCCTCTGCCGTGGGAGCCATCCTACAGAGATGCTCCTCCAGCCTGTGCCAAGCGTCTCCGGGTGCTGCAGCACAGCGTGGCAGCCCCTCACAGCGGCACTGTGTTTGTGGTCTGTCATAGAGCAGTGATTCCAATGGAAAGAAGAGGTTGGTGAGTAAGCTGTCATGTTTATAGCTGCACTGCAATTACATTTCTTTTTATGTTGCATTTTTACTACTACTCTGGTTTTTAAGCTAAATTGTAGTGGCAAGTTAACGTGGGTAATTCACCTCGCAGGAGTAGAAGGGAGCTGCATGCCTGCTCCCAGCTGCACAGGGAACTGTTCAATTCTTAATTATTTTAGGGTTTTGTGGAAGCAATATAGAGTTTCCAAAAAGGAATAAAAATGTTCTATTTTATCCACAGACACAGCTGTTGTCTCCAGGTTTTATATCACATATTGACAAAGGGTTGGTTTCCACTTGAAAGCCAAGACTTTAAAAATACTTCAACAAAAAGAGCAGGCTTTAGAAATCTGAATTATCTTATCTGTGCATCTGTTTCTCTCCTTGAAGGGATTACAGCTGCAGCTCCGACAGCATGCGATCCAGGGCTGCAACACTGCCATTAGCTCAGCGAGGCATGAAGTTAATCATCAGAGATTGGAGTGGGATTTTTCATGAAACAATGCACAAAGCAATAACAAAGTCTATGAGAAGATAATTGAATTTAACAGTTTCAGGTAGGTAGGACAGTCAGAGAATGTCTATGTAACATGAAATGCTTACAGAATTCACTATAATCATGGAGTGATAAAAAAGGCTGGTGTTGCTGAGAGGTCTCTGAAGTGACACGAATTATGCGGACATAGTACCCTGGCCAGTGTTTAGCAACTTTTAAATAATAATGCAATCATTTCAAGTATTTGCTTAAACATTATACAAGCATCTTAAAAAGTAGGGTAAAGTGGTCCAATTGTTATAATTATATAAAGGCAGAAATGCAAAAAGCCTGCTAGACCAAACCCCTTCAACTTGTCTGAGATGTATTCTTCAGTCATTTGTAAATAACCACGAAAATGTTTTTGGTGTTTTCTTTATTGCCAGATCTCACCCCTAAGGACTGTTTCTCCCTTATGTTATAGCCTGTTACAAATTAACCAGTGTTTGATGTTTACACTATATTTTTATTACAGATTCAAGGTTTACAAACACTCAACTTTCTCATCCCAATTTTAAAGTGAAGAAAAGACAAAGGTCTGTCTTCGCTTCCTGTACAAACTAAGCAGCCCTTCTCAGTGTAAAAATTGACTTATTTCTCTCAGAAAGAGAAGGATTAAAAAAGAAGAGGTGTGTTCAGGAGAGGGATCCCTCCCGCATGTTTATCCCTGTCAGGGCAGTAGCACCATTATGTGCCTACACAAAATACAAGCTGCTTTGCACCTTAGGGCAGCAGAGCAGCAGCGTGGTTAAAGCCAGCAGCATGACAGTTACCCAGGTAGCTGTTATCCGCCCGGAGCAGCCGGAGGCATCCTGCTTCGTGACAAGCTGCGCTCTCAGCAAAGCCTCCTAGCACTGCAGTCACCTGGGCACAGCACTGGCACTGGCACAGCGGCATGTGAGGGCGTGCTGACTGCTCAGTAACCCCGGGAGTTTAAAGAAGGTTGCGTGTTGAACACAGGTAATGATTGCACGCCCGCCCCTTGCAGTTGATCTCCTTATAATTAAAAGATTTCAGCCAAGCATGGAAATTGTAGAAGAAGATATTCTCACAGCTGAAAAGAAATTAATTGCCTCAGTGACATGGCAGGATCAGGTATTCTTTAAAGGACCCCTGGAAGGAGAAAGCTGAAGTGGCAGGCGGCCGGCACGTGCAGCATTAGCGAGGCACTGACCCCTTCAGGAGCAACACCAAAGAACCAGGATGTGTTAATGGGAGCAGGGGAACCCGGCTCGCCTCCTCTCGCTTTGGTGTTTTCAGGTGAGAGGAACCTTTCGTGGGGGGAGCTGAGCTGAGGCAGCAGTGTGCAATGAGACCAGCTTTAAATCGTGGTCGTATGTCAAGGTAAAAACATTTTGCTTTTTGGTCTGCAAATCAGCGCTCTGCTGGTACATTGCCTGTACCAGGGTGCCTAACAACAGAGATGCTGGGGGATTTTCTGTGTTACGGCTTTTGAGAAAATTACAGCAATGCCCGTTTTCATCCCTCTCAAAATGAAACAAACTTCATGCCTAGATAAGGCAAAAATTACTAATACTGCTTCCTTGCTATGTGAGCTGCTTTGGAACAGGAATGAGGACTGTACGTTACACTAAACTGCGTTGTCTGCCAAAGCAATATTCCTAATAGTTTGATGTAACTTTGAATAATTACGTCATTAGATTTTGATCCTGCAACACAGAGTGTAAATACAGTGACTTCACTGGATTGTTTCCAAACCCGGGGCTACTGCATGTTCAGACCTGAGTTCTGATTTATTACCAGAAAAGAAGGTTCCCGTGCTTAGGTTATGCTTCCTTCCTTATCACTGCTGAGCCTCCAGTAACCTGACAAGCCAGTCAAAATCTGCAACTGCTTTGAAGATTTCCCCTGAACATCTTTGTTTGATTTAAAATCACGTTTTACCTGTATGGAGTAGGAAGTATTGTATTCGCTGTAAAGGTTTTTTACAGGGATGTCAGACCCATTCATGGTACAGTCACTGTAGGGGTAGCCCATCCGCTCTAGTTCATCCTGAAAGAAAACCAAGACAGCAAACATGAGGTTATTGCTCCCCTGAGCACCTGGGGCTGCTTTTCCAGATATTCTGTAATTCCCATATGTAATTCCCTGCTGGCTTTGAAAAAAACCTCAGAGAATCGCTGTCATCTTGTGCTCTGGCACCTCTGCTCTAGGAGAACCAGAGGCCCAGAGCGGGTGCCCTGGCCAGAGTTGCCAGCCAGAACTTGGGCTCTGGAGTGACATGCCAACAGCATGTGTTAGCGAGGAACCTTCTGACATAGTGTGAGAGGAGGGAACAATGACCTGGGCTCAATATTTTGGCTTTAATAAAGCACTTTGCCAGGACAGTTACATAAAAGTCTCCATAAACTTTTCCAGCCCATAGCTAGAGCACGCCTTGACTCTTTTGGTTTGAGCCAGTTCAGCCAAGACTTAAAACAAACTTGGTTGCGCTCCCATCAGATAACATTATTCTCAGACAATCTGCTCTAGAGGAATGCCACACATACCACCAACACGCCGATGGAGGTTTCCGTCCCAGCCATCGCATAGATGCCCTGATCCTTGAGGAATGGGAAGCTCTTCTGTTGATGCAGCATCAGCCGTGCCCCAGCAGCAGATGACAGGTAGGGGATGTAATCCTGCTGGCTGATGTCCAGAATCAGCTTCAGCCCTGTGGCACCGAACAAAATATTCTGAACAGGAATAGCATCAAAATTCAGGTCTTTATTAAAAAACAACAACAAAACACCTGAGCATCTTTTCCTCTCACTGTGCACAGAAATCTCCAGTCCTTGGGGGAAGAACCCAAGCCTGTCTGCCACAGCAGTGTTACACGTGCATAAATACACATGATGGCAAATGCACAGAATGGAAATATCTCACTGAGTGTTCAGCCATTCCCTCAGATACTTTGGCTATCCAGATGTTACACTTCTGCTAACTGTAGTCACGTTACTTCTCTCTATGCAACAGATTTCCATTCTGGGGACTTATACCCTCTGGAAAACAGTTATTCCCTGCTGTAGTGCTCTGTTGAAAAAGAAATTACAAATCTGTTACAGATAACAGAAATTGCCATTGAGAGACAGAATAATTCCCAGCGCTTCTGTTCCTTTAACTCTTTCTTTAGTGGAGCTTTCTCTTACCAAACTCGGCTCCAGGGTTGGAAGAATTCAAAGCCTCTTTGTCCATGCCCCAGTTAAAGATGTAGCAGTTACCGTGGTCTGGGTGATAGATTTGGGTGAAATTCCTGGAAGAATTATGCGCATAAAACTGTGACTCTCAGGGAGAACTGAAGGGTTATCAAATAACGGATGTGGTGAGACTGGCTTTTGGCAGCTAGCTCTGGGATTCACTTTAAATTGCTTCATTTGTTGAACACTTGAATAGAAATTTCAGCTGATGTAATTCCAATCAATCTGCTGTTGGAAACAAAGAAAAGCCAGGTACTGACATGTACCGAGGCACAGCTGTTGAGGATAATGCTCTGTCGTAATGGAAAAGAATAGCCTGCCATGCAGATGAGACCAAAAATACTGGCTTGATCTCAGCTATAGTAACAGGCTTTGGCTTGTGTCATATCTCATTCTTTGATACTAATTCTCTGTTGCCTTCTTTGCAGAAGTGGTATTGCTGGCAGGATTCCTTGAAGCCTGGGTTGCTCTGTGCACTTGAATTTCTCAAAACTGTATATATAAATTCGGCATTCACAAGAAACAGTGATGGATAAAATGCATTTTTCAGAGCCTTGCGTAAAAAGATGAGGTGTAACTGAGGGCTGTGTCTCTGTGCTGACTCAACACCTGAGCTGGCAGCGATTATTGCTAAATTCCTAGTGAAGGTCTCATCGGTGCTGCTAGCCTCAATACATCGTGAGCAAAATGGCCCATCCAAACTAAACACCAAGCCACTATCCAAAAATACCATTTCAGCCAGGATCGCATCCAGAAACCATCTGGGAAATGCTGTTATATATACTTTAAAAACTAGAAAATAAAAATGCTGTCCTGCCTTCAGCATCCTGCACCACTCCTGATGTGCCAGGAAGGGCTCAGGGTGTACCTACTTGTAGTTGCAGGGTTCAGCCCCGTAGAGACACGCCAGGATCATGTCCTCTGCCTGGTAGCCCATCCTGATTCTTTCTTGCAGTGGGACTTTGGAGAGGATGCTGGTGGACTGCAGGATGTACCATTCCGTCACTGCCTGCGCTGCGCTGGTGAAGTTCCTGTAGGTGCAGTTGTTGGAGCCCTGGTGGCTGCACTGGAGACACACACAGTCAGCTCCTGCCCCGGTGCCAGCCCTGTCCACTGGTCCTGAGGGACCAAAGCTGCGGCCAGGCAGGAGCTGAGGGAACGGCGGCCACATCTGAACGTGCTCAACAGGTGGGTCAGAGAGTGATACCACATGGAGTGGGGGTTGGAAGGGGCCTTAAGGATCATCTAGTTCCAACTAGATGCCACCCGCTAGATTGGGGGCCCTTTCCCAGGGATGTTTCCCAACTGGACAGCTTCTCCATCAGTCCCAGAGGTTACCTCACCATGCTTACAGAAAACATCATGTTTTGCTCAATTCTTGAAGGCTGCAGTTGCCTCAGCTTCCAAGATCTCGGCCTGTAACACTGCCTGGCGGGACTGAGGCCATGGGAGAACAGGACGGGGGGAAGCAAGGCCACCGCGTGCCCCCACCATGCCCCTGCAGCAGGCACTGGGCAGGGGATGTGGCCGCAGCCTCTCCCCAGTGCTTTGGGTATGGGCACAGAGGAAGGGGTGGAGGTGGCAGGCAGAGCCCCCGCCTCTGCCCTGCCCTGGTGCAGCAGGCAGCCCCTGGCTGGGGGCTGCTGCGTGGCGCAGGGACAGGCAGAGCCCTGCCCGCATCCACTGAGGCTGCGCCCGGCCCTCCCCGTGGCGGAGATGCTGTCGCCACTGCACCCCCTCTTACCAGCTTCACTGCCAGCTTGTACTTCTTCTCTTCGGAGGTGGTGTTGGACGGGGCAGGAGGAGCAGCAGTGGTCCCATTCCCTGGAGCGGTCCCATTCCCTGGAGCGGTCCCATTCCCTGGAGCGGTCCCATTCCCTGGAGCAGTCTCATTCCCTGGAGCAGTCTCATTCCCTGGAGCAGTCTCATTCCCCAGAGAGATCCCGTTCTCTAGAGCAGTCCCGTTCCCTGGAGAGGTCCCGTTCCCCATAGCAGTCCCATTCCCCGGAGCGGTCCTGCTGGTCTCAAAGATCTCCACGATGACAGGGTTGTCCTTGTCATGCTCATCAATGAGCACCAGTGGAATCTGGTTCCAGAGTGCCAGATCCAGCCCCTCGGAGGCATTGTCGCTGCCGTTCAGCAGCAGGGGTGTGATGGTGTCCCCATGCGTGGGCTGCAGGATCCTCTCCAGAGCCGCCTCGATCAGCTTGTCCAGCTCTTTCAGCAAGTGCTTCACCTCCGAGTACCTGCGGGGCAACAGACGGGCACCAGCTGGCGTAAGGGGGCTCAGGACGTGGCCGGGCTCCGTCACGCTGCTGTGCCAGGCCCGCGTGGGGCTGCGGCTGCGGGGAGCTGCAGGAGGTGAGCTGCACGGCAGCACGAGGCTCTGTGCGCAGCCAGCGGGGCGCCGCGTCTCCCAGCAGCTGGGTGTAAAATCATCTGGAGATAAACAGAGTCCTTCACTGGCAAACCTCGCTCACAGCCTGTTGGCACAGGACTGCCTGTGTTGTATTTCAGCAATTCACTGCAGTTTACACAGAACAACTTTAGCAAGCAGAGAGAAAAAATCCCTGTGCCTCAGTCGAGAGCATCTCACCTTGCGCTACGCTACTGCATGGATATAAATTTGAAGCAACCCTAGCAAAGATCAGTTGCTCCTTTGAAATTATAATTATGTTGCTGTAGCTCACAGCAGATATCACTGTTTAACTAGCTCTTAATGGCTGGAGTGTACGCGATAAGAGGTATGTTCATGGCGAGGAAAAAGAAAGGAATTGTGGGGAGAGATCACGAGACTGATTTTGATTGTGACAAGTTAGTTGAACTTCAAGTTTTCTCTGAGCCAGGGAAAGTTTACAGGGAGGCAATAACCATTATTAGATTAGCTGATACTGTAATGAGAAACAGACAAACTCGCAAGCACACAACCCCTTCTTTGGATCTGAGCCATTTGTTTTTACATTGTTCTCGTTTGTTTGTTTTTTAGTGCCACTTGGTGAGTCAAAGGATAATTTTCACTGCTGCTCCTAATGTGATACCTGAGACAGGAACAGCCCCGTGTATCTTGTGCTGTAACTGCGTGTGTTCACATGCAACTGCATAAATCAGGCAAAGGAAAACTTACTTGAAGGGGTTGGCGTTGCAGACCGTGACTGCTGGGAACTTCATGGTCTTAAAGCCGATAGAGAGCGACGACGTGACGTTGTAGGAGAGGTACGTGTTAATGAGGATACCCCACTGCCAGAAGACCAGAGACGCGAAGAGCAGCGTTAAGAAAAACCAGATGACTTTCTTCTTCGGCCCCTCCTTGATGATGCGCTTGGGGCCGTGCGTGTTGGTGTTGTCGCAGTACCAGACCAGCAGCTCCTTGTAGGTGTAGCCGGGGCCCTTCTGGAGGCGGTGCAGGGCCCGGACAAAGTACTTCTTCACATTCATCCTGGTGTCTGCAAGCAGGAAAGAGAGATCAGAGCAGCTGCTTGGGGAAGCAGGGCTTCGCAGCAGGCCAAGCCCAGCGGTGCTGCCAGCGGGGCAGAACGGCAGTTGCGTGGTGACAGCCCCGGTTTGTAGCCCTGGAGAAACCTGGGGCTGGAGCTCCTCATGGCAGGCTGTGACAGTGAAACGGCCCCAAATTCTTGAGAGAGTGTAAGGGAGGACTTCTGCTTTGCAGTTCCAAAGTGGTGGATGCTGCCGTGCCCCTTTTTGTGGGGCCTCTCAGCCCCACGGGAGGGAAGCTGCTCGGGCCTGCGTGAGGTTTGTGTGCCTGGCGGTAGCGCACAGAGCCTTGGCTCCGTACACGTCCTTCCCATCCCTCGGAGGGTGGCCGTGCTGCACCCAGGTGGGCACACGGTGCCGGGGCAGCAGCAGGAGCTTCCTCCCAGCACCACCAGCAGCTGTCCTTGGAGGGCCCCTCGCAGCCTCCACCGCGCGGGGCTCCTCCGTTGGGGCGGACAGACGGACAGTCCTGTGCGAAAATGGCTTCGAATCGCCAGGCCTCTGACATTTCAAGTTAGCCTGTAATGGGTTTCCTTGGGAGGAGGGCGGTGTTTTGCCTCCAGTATCACCCAGGTCACTGTAAAAAGCCACAAGCACTGTTGCTGCTGCAGCCCAGCAGTGTCTGAGGGCTTTGTCAGTGCTGGACGGACCGAGCACTCACACGTGGAAACGCGCTGCTCTCACACCGTCAGGATAACCCTGCGCGGTGTTCGGCTAACGCGGGGCTTACCAGAGGGGCTCTTAAAGTGGGTGAGGAAAAAGTATTGCAGTGGGCCAGAATACCAAGGGGGGACAGGACTTAGAAACTGCAGTGTCTTTCCCAGACCAAGAATGCTGTTAAGTACATGTTGCCTGCCAGAGGAAGAACAATAGATGTTTTTTTCCCACCAAATTCCTTTGTCTTTAAGATAGTATCGGTATGTTTCTATGGCTCATGTGAGAGATGCTGCATATTTTACATTCATATTGTGAGTAAATAGAACATTTTGTGCTGCTATTTTTAAGGCGAGAATTTGTGTTACTAAATCTTAATATCCTGAGGCAGGATTTCAAAACAAAACAGAGTCAGCTACTTAGAAAATTCTCCAGACTTCAATTGTAGGGGAATAGAATTCAAGATAAATGTTGTGTGTATCACAGCATCCTAGAAGCAGTAGCACTGAACTAATACAGCAATATTTCAGTAACGAGCAGTACTCAGTACTGGGCTCGAGTCACAGGCACCAAGACGGGTCTGATTTATAAACAGTACAGTCAAAATACACTTAAAGGCAGAGAGACCAGCAAAGCAAACTAGTAAATATTTTCCACCTTTTAAGAAATCCAATAAAAGATTTAGATTAGATTAAAATTTAAAACACACCTACACTTTGCTGGGCAAAATCCAGCCCTGCTGGACCTGACTGGCTGCATGCCCTGCAATCTGTTTGCTTTCCTGCTGACACACGGCGCTGCCTGTGCGTGGAGCCTGGGCTTCTGCTGCTCTCTGAAACCTGCTAGAGAGGATCCCAGGTGCTCAGTGCACGGCTCCATCAGCTGCACATCAAGCTGAGAACACCAGAAGAAGTTGTTATTTTTAATACTGTTCCCTAAGCCTGATTTTAACAATTTTTTCCTGATGACGATATTGAGATGTGTACATGCGGTTTGAGGAGCGCATGCAGAATAAAAGTTTCGTGTCTGACTGAAGTTGCTCAATGGCCAGTTTTGAACCTGCCTTTAGTCTTTGTTCAGTTCTGCAGGAGTCACTCACACATTTATTCTCCATCTTGAATTTATTTCCATTTAACCACTTTAAGAGTATCTTTTTCTTGCTAGCAATAGCAGTGGCAAAGTGCTGCCATAGGAAAAGATGACCACGTTCAAATCAGTTTTAAGTAAAGATTAGAAAACCTTGTGGTTTGCTTTATGTCTTCAGCTCAGCAATCATAAAAACACCGTGCTGAGGGGCAGCATTTTCTCATTTTTAAGTTATACTCAGGCCATACTGTGGAAAATTGAATTGAAATAGTTTTTAGATATGTTTTAAACTGATCCAAACCATTTTCTCCTCAATGTCAAAGCTGCTGGCCTGGTTCAGGTAATTGAGACCCCCTCACACAACCCCCTCCGAGGAAGGTGGCAGGGCTGCAGCAGGGCAGGGGCCGAGGAGGCTTCCCCCGAAGGTGTGGGAGGCACGTGGCAGTGCTGAGCTAATGCTCACAAAGCGCTGTCCCTGCTGCTGCCCCCAGCCCCCATTATTCATGCTGTGTGCAAGCTCAGGGATCCCAGAAACATGGCAGCTCGTGGCTGCTGCAGGGGTTCCCTCCCAGGAGAACTGTTCCGTTCCCAAGGTCAGGGCAGGGGAACACACACCCGTTGGGCTGCCCTGCTCCTTTTCCTCCTTTGTGTTTTTTATCATCGCACTGCTGATCTGCAGGCTCCCCCTCTAACACGCCGATGGGAGCAGACCTCGTGTTCCCCTCAGCCACCTGTAAATGCGCTGCTGCTGCTGCGCGGCTCCCCGGGGCTTGGCAGGGCTGCACCTCGCAGTGTGCAGCGAACGAAGCACCACGGCCCTGCCGCTGGCACCTGTCTGTAAGCTGGGCTCCCCTGGGAGCACTTCCAGGACCTGCTCCCAGGGCCACGAGCCCTCTGCGGTGCACGGCCGCCCCGAGCCCTTCTCCCGGCAGCACCACAGCTGCGTGCTGACCGAGGCCGTCCCGAAGGCAGCCTCTGTGCTGTGCGGGTGTCCTCACCTTCCCCCATGGGCCATGAGTCCGGCCTTACTCCTAGCATCATCCCAGGTGAAACTCCTCCACCTTACCGGTGAGATCAGACTTCCACATTACGAAATTACCGTGTTGACTGTGTTTAATCTCCTCCAGGGTTTTCCTGGGGCAGTTACCATTTACAGGAAATAAAGACATAAGCAAAACTCAGCATGCTCCAGGAGACTGCAGGTGATACCTGGGCTGTAAAACCACCCCAGCAGTACTAGCCCGATACTGCAATTATTCCCTACTTTCGCTACTGAGACACACAATAGTCATAGCTCTTTGATCATCAGCTGCTCGTATGCCATCTCCTCTAGAGCCAGATGAAAAGACTGCAGTAAAACAACCAGCCTTGTTTTCCTAGAGAAGATGGTTATGCTAGCTAATGGTACTTTTGCAGCTTAGAGGGAAGTTTTTTATCATACCATGAGTTTACGGGATGGCAGATAAAAGGAACAGCGGAGCAGCGAGGTGTGACTGTGCAATGAAAGCCCCCCAAGGCAGGGGGCACAGAGTGCCCAGCGGGCGCTTTGCTTTGCTGGCTCTGTGCGATGCCACATGCAGCCGCCGGCTCAAACGCCTGCCGGTGCCGCCTGGTCCTTGCCAGGCACACACAGCACTGGGAGCTCAGAAAGCATTTGCCTGCCTTTCTGCACTGTAGGTCAGATGCTCCATCCCTTCTCTCCCTGCCGTGAAGCCTGGATTTCCCATAATGTTGCTGTCTCCCAGGGCAGTGAGAAGCCTCACCCCCCACTCGCCACTAAGGTCACGTTGCTGAGTTACACCTGCTGCTTGTGCAACGATCAGCACGGATCCCTGAACGCGGAGGAGCAAAACCCCTCGGTGGCTCCTCCCCAAACGCAGCGCTCCGGTCCTGCAACAGGCAGAGCCCGGCCAGGGAGCATCCTCTGTCGGCACCCCGGGAGGCAGCAGCGCGGGGCGGGTGGCACCTTTCCCAGAACAAAGGAAATGGACAGTGAAACGTTCAGAAAGCTGCGGTCTGCTTCCATACCTCCTATCAGGGAGATTAAGGTATGAAGGCCCTGTGTAAACAGAGGTTAAATAAGAACAACTACACCTGACTGCACAGTAAGCGCGTCCAGGACAGCCGGCTGGCACGATAACCCGCACGGATGCTGCCAAAGCCAGAAAAGGTCGGGCGGCCTCGGGGCTGTCCCAGCGGGTCCCTCACTGCGGGCACCACGGCCGTGGGAGCTCTGCATCCCCCCAAAACGCCGGCAAAGAACCGCACCGAGCTCTGTCCCTCTGCGCGCGATGCTGCGCCCGCAGGGACGGCAACCCAGGGCCCTCACCCGGGGCACGTCCCGGTCCTGCCGGGCACCGAGCGCCCCCTCCCCGCGCGGTGCCGTCGGGCTGGGCCGTCCCGGGGCGCCCCCGGACCCGGCGCCTCGCTGCCCCCGCGCTGCCCCCGCGCTGCCCCCGCGTCCTGCCCGGGCCCCGCGCCCCGACGGCGGCGTCGCCTCCCCGCGACAGCGCCCGCCGCGGCACCGCCACCGGCAGCCGTCGGGCCGGGGCGCCGCGTCCACGCTGGGCAGCGGCAGCCCCCAGCCCCCTGCCCCCAGCCCCCAGCCCCCAGCCCCCTGCCCCCGAGCCCTGCCCGTACCTGCCCGTAGCTGCCGGTGCCCGCGCGGTCCGCGGGCGCTGCGCCCTGAGGCCGGCCCGGGCCGGGCCCTTCCGCCGCCGCCGCGCCCCGCCCCGGCCCCGCCCGCCCCGTCGGAGCCCTCCGGGGCCCCGCGGCCCCCCCCCGGCCGCCTCGGGCCCGGCTCCGTCCCCGTCCCCGTCCCCGTCCCCGTCCCCGTCCCCCCGCCGGCCCGGCCCGGGGCAGCCCCCCCCTGTCCCCGGCCCCGCGCGGGGCGGCTCCGGCTCTGCCCGCCCCGGGGGTGCCTCGCTCCGGGGCCGCCTTCCCCGCGCCCGCCCCGGGGCCGTGCAGCAGCCGGGGGGCGCCGCTGCCTTTGGCCCCCAAGCGCAGGCGGCTGCAGCGGCGTTTGGGCCGGGCTCATGCTCCGAAGGGAGCTCCCAGCCCCGTCCTGCCGGCACGGCAAACTCCCCGTTAGCAGCTGTGTTTACTATCAAGACCGCTGCTGGGCACGGTTCCCTGCAGGTGTTTTGTACACCGCCTGTCTTTCAAGCACAGACTGCACCGTGTTGATGCTTAAACAGAGCAGGAAGGCTGCCCCGGCCCCGGCAGGCTGCTCCCGAAAGGTGGTGATGTCTTGCTAGGATAAATGATCTCTGCTTCCACAAAATGACAAGAAAACCGAAGGACATCTCGCAAAGCCAGAATAAAAATCAGCAAATGGGTAAAAAGCCCTTTGGTTTACTTGAGGTGGAACACGAGTGCTGGGATGAGGCCGCGCACCCACGGCCGGGTTGTCGGCCCTTCTCAGACTTCAGCTGCACATTTGCATTTTATGTCTTAATCTCATCCTCACGTCTGTTACACGCCGGTTCCTTCTGATCACACAATTAGTCCTTTGGGGGTGTTACACGTGTAGCCTCAGATACGTGTGTTTTCTGTGTTTTCCCACACCAGGGCCAGTACACACTGTGCCAGCAAGGTGCAACCCCTGAACCCAACAGTCCCTCACAAACATGGTTTAGAGGTAAAACCCCGAGCATCTTGAGTGACTGTGGGAGTCGTTAACTCCTGACAGCAGAACAGTAAACGTGTATAAAACTCCTTGGAACCATAAATTGCTGCACAGTGGCTCAGCATTGTAAAACGTAACGATTGCTAGGAAAAGTAATCACAGATTCTTGTTCAATCAAGACTTGGTCAGACTTTCCCAAATGTCCCTGTGTTTTGTTGTTTGGGAACAAAAGGGATTTTTACTTTTAAATTGCACCAGAGTTCCTCCTACCATTATGTCAAAACTGGAATGTGGGATTGTGTTTAAACAGTATTTTCAAGTGAAGCTAGAATGAACAGGTTTCACGGTGAATACCGGGACTTACCCAGTTTCTAACCTCTGTCCTGTCAAAATAATTGCCCTTCTATTGCTACTTATTTCCCTGGAGAACAATGTCCATTAACAACACTGGCAGCTCTAATGCTGAAAATAGAGCAGGCTCCATTTGTTCAGTAGGTTGAAAAATCAGCTGTGAAGCCAATGAAGCCAAATGACCTTGGATTTTGCTTGACTTTGCGTTGTCTCTCTACTTGCTTCATGAGAAAGTTTATTTCATAAGCAAAAACCTCCTGCTAAAAATACAGCTGAAAAACACTGCGATGATCTCCTCTACACTCAGGGCATTGTGTGTTATGTTAGCGTGATGCACTACTGACAGTGGTTAAATACAGCTGAGAAATTAGGTACACGGGACAAACTGGCACAGAAAATGGCACCATCGATCTAATCTGTAATGTCTAAAACATCAGCTGGTCCTAAATTTACCTGGTAAAGTTAAATATTTTAATGGTGACTGAAGTTGATACAAAGAAGGTTGAAAAGGCTTCTGGGATAGCTGTAAGTGAAGATGTAAATAAAGATTTAAAAAATAAAATAAATAAGTGGAGGTGTTTGTGCCAGAGCCCAACTCAGAGATCCTGGGACAGTTCCACAGGGAAGAAGTCACGCAGCAGTTACACTCAGGTCACTGGACAACCCGTACAGCTTTTCATAACTGGTTCCTTCATTTATGTAAACCCACATTTCTTCTGGCCCAATGATGCCCCTCAGCAGGGGGGGTGGGCGCCATCCGGGGTGTCCAGCCTCTACCCAGCCTCTGCTGGAGCCCCACACTGTGCTGCCCCCCTCCGGAGCTGTCCTGGCCCGAGGAGGCAGCGCGGCACTGGCTGCAGTCCTACCCAGGGCTCAACATGTGCACCGCTCAGGACCTAATTAGGATGCCATTTAACTGCGAGATGTACGTGCTCAATACCAGTCACTTCTGCAGCGAGGCTTCCAGTTGGACAACTGGTGTATGCAGGCAGCCCTCCTGCTCACAGGAGCGGGAGCAGCGCACGGCTCCACGTCGCCTGGATTCACCCGCTGCTTATGGTGAGGAGCTGCAGCCCGGGCAGCAGGAACACTGCTGTTCTGCACTGTCTAGTGAAATGGCATCACCTGTTCCTAACTAGGGTGCAACCAGGCTCATTCAGCACTTTAATTGCTTGGTTTATCAGAAACACGCCATTACTAAACAAAATAATATACTGAGTAATTTAGTTTTAACCGGTGAAGTCACAGTCAAAGGATACCGAACATCTAACCAGCTGAGTTACACGGGTAATCACCACGTATAAAACCTTTTAACTAATCTCTGTTTGCGTTACAAAGATCAGGCAGTAAAGTGAAGACTGGTGTGTTTTACAGCGGGAGGCAGGAGGGAAGCTGTCCCCACGGGCCGTTCCCACAGCCGCTGCGCTGGCGGCCGCTGCCTGGCGCCGAGGGGCTGGGAGCGGGGGGGTGATGGGGTGGTGGGGCAATGGGCGGCGGGGTGGCGGGGTGGTGGGGTCCCTGCAGGGACATGCACTGCCGGGGTATGGGCTCCATGCGCTCCCTCCAATTCAGGGAGCTCCAACTGCCCTGTTTGGTTCAGAACAGGAAAGAGGGGACAAAACCTATTTCAGGCCCATCTATTAACGACTGATAATTTAACCCTATGGCTGCACACCTCTGTGGCCTTAAAACTAGCAGGGTCACAGCACAAGGGCTCGGTGCTCAGGCAGGGATTTGCCACAGGTGAAGTTACTCCCAGATACACTCTGTGTTCAGTGATGTGACAGGGAAATAATTGCATTAATTTGCTTTTTCTGCCATAAAGTTTAGTGGGAAAAATGACCACCCTGCCTTTGCTCCAGCTTCATGGGGTAGGCAATAGCCCAGGGTGCCTTTGGCGTGCTGGGTCCTGGGAGCGCAGCGCTGCTGGGGCGCAGCTGATAAAGCATTGGCGGAGCTGGTGCAGACGAGGAAGCTCTGCAGAGGTCCCCGGCTGCTGCTTTATGGGCCCTTTCCCATGCTCTGGGGGAGAAATGTAAAATATTCTGTGACCAATGAACTTTTATAACAAGAACAAGACTAAGGGATGATTACTAGTCGTGTTTATCTCAAGGAACATGTTGTACCTTTCAGGATTGATTATGTAAACTTGAGTGAGAAGGTCTTAAAATGTAACAGAGAAGGAACTGTAGCAATATAGCATTATGAAAACACCGTGATTCATGGTGACTCTGACTAGCAACTAGATTTAGCCATGCTTCACGACAATCGCATCTTCTTTGGGGACTGCAGCGTGTTTTTAATTTCAAGTGAATAAATACATATATAAACATATAAATGCATCTGCTTTTCCATCTCTAGAAGCATATCTGAGACAAAAAAAGAGTAGAAAGAGCCAGAGAAATGATCACGTATCATCATGCTGCATAGGGCCAGTCTCATTCAGATGTTTGGAAATCCTGGAGTTCTGATTTCGGGTGAGCAGGAGGAAGGGAGGCCGGCAGTGACACAGCCTCGCGCCTCCTCAGCTCTGCGTCAGCCGGCTCGGGCAGGGGCCTCGCTCGTGAGCTGCATCCTTCTGCGCCCAGCGCTGCCGCTGCTTTGGAAGCGCTGCCCACAGCAGCCTTGGCAGAGTGGGAGCGGGGTCCTGGGCAGTGTAGGGCAGCGCCCCGAAACCACTGGGGAGTCAGCCCTGCTGAGGGACCTGAGCCCCCCAGGAGGCTGTTATAGGAGCTGCTTCAGGAGGGATGTTGAGAGCCAGAGTGGGTAGGGGAATCTGACAAGAATGCGACAAAGCACGGGTGGTGATACAGGAGAGAAAAAAATGCCAGGAACATGTCGTCTGTGGTCCTGGAGCTGGATGTGTTTTTGTGTTTATAGATCGGGCTGTGTTGCAACCGGGCCAGGGAGCAGGAGTGACTCCCAGGTCAGCCCCGGAGCCCGAAGCGTGATCTCAGTGTGAGGCAGGGGAAGCGCCGCATTAGCAGCATTACAGCCTGCACTGCGGCCTGCTGCGAGGAACTCGCCGCGCTGCATTCCGCGGTGCGCCGCGCACGGCACGGTGCCGGACAGCAAACCGTGCCCACGCCGCCCACGTGCCCGCACCGCAGGTGCCCTGAGTGCCAGGCGGGACAGCCAGCCCTGCCCTGCCGTGGCAGGGGGCATGGACGTGCCCTGTGTCCCACGTCCCCTGTCCCATGTCCCCAGCTCAGCCCTGCCTCTGTGCTCAGTGCTCTGTTAGCCAGCGTCCCTGGTCTTCACCAAGGAGCTTTCTGGGGGCTCAGCTGTGGGCTGCCGTGGGGAGAGTGGGTTAACGAGGCCGTGCCCTTTATGGTTCGAAGCACTGTGTGGTGGCTGTTATCTATGCTGGCACCATTTAGTTGTACTTTTCATGGTCAGGATGAGTAATGCACATACTGAAAAAATGCAGATCTTACTGCTGTGTGAAGGACGTGTTCTGCATGGGAAAGGGAATTAGGGAGCTGTGCCACAGCAGGTACTGGCAGGAGAGAGAAACTCCTGATTCATCCTGAATTTCTCTTTCTCCCTCTTTTTTTCATTCATGACTTTGTGTTCTCTCTTAAATCCTGCGGGTCTGGTTTCTCTCTGTGCCGAGTGCCTGCCTGGTGATTTCATTTAGAAGTGTGGAGGAAAAGTGCCCGTAAAATTAGGTCCCATGTTGCTGTGGTCTCCTTTGTGTTTTCTTTGTACTCACTGAACTAAAAAAGCAGTAAGACATAAAAAGGGAGATGAGATGCTTTTATAGCCAGAAACCAAGGGAGCCATGAGAACTGGCGGGCTGGAGGCTTGCTTTGCTAACACACAGCAGTTCACGGAGCTCCCCACGCCAGGGAAAGGGACACAACCCTGATAATGAGGTGGCCCTTAAATGGGGCAGGCTGCTGCCTGTCCTAATTGCAAGGCAGCTCTTCAGAAATTCTGCATTTCCTCACAAACCTCTCCAAGTCTTGCACTTTAATGGGTCCTTACCAACATGCCTACAATCTCCACTCCGGGGCTGCCTCTGCACGTGGGTGAAGCCCAGCTCGTGGGGCTGGGGTGTTGCTCCCCCCCTCTCCTCAGGCACCAGTTACACTCTGACAAACTCTCACTCTTCCCCAGTGCCTGTCCGTGATCAGCGCTCTCCGCCTTGGTGCTGGCAACAGCTTTGCCTGGTGAGGCTGACGGAGGAGGGAGGACATGTCTGTGCCCGCACGCCTGCCCGGTCCGTCCTGTTCGCGGGGAGATGCCGGCGTCAGGATTAGTGCCAGAGCTGCCCTCAGAGCGTCTCACTCCGGAGGCAGCTGCTGCAGTCACTGCGTAAGGTGACTTACTCACACCTGCCTGGCACCGCTCACACGCTGTCACCGCTTGGGGCTGCTTGCTTGGGATGCTCCAGCTCATCGTTGGGATGCTGGAGCTCAACCTGAAAGCACTCCTGCCCCGAGCGGGTCTGGCTGATGGAGAAAGCTGGTGTTTGGCAGGGCTGGGAGTCACGGGGCATTGCCTGCCGCCCCCATTGCATTCGTTGTGGTGTCTGCTGCAACGGGCACTGACACCTTGGTGCTGCAGCAATGATTTTGTACAGCTGAGCACCTTCCTGCCCCACGTCTCCGTGTCGCATGCCCTGGCCCCTCGCAGCATCCAAGCCGTTTAAGCCTGGGTGCAGCTGAGGCCAGGGAGCCCCAGACCATGTCTGCAAGCAGAGGGGAGTCATTTCTGTGTGTCTAAAGCATCTCTTGCTTCAATACAGACTTTCTGGGAAGTAATGGCAGCTGCTACCAGGGCTGGTGAGGCAGAACTGATTTTCTTACAGCCAGGGGCTTTGATTGCAACCTGGCTTCAGGGCACAAAGGAAAAGTACTCTTGAAAGCCCAGTTCTTTGTGCTAGAAATGCAAGAGAAGGGCATTTTCCTGCAGTGGCAGCTTGGCTGTGAGTGCCGAGGGGTGGGAGCCAAAAGTTTGCCCTGCGGCTGTGGGGTTGTGAAGCCTGGGCCCTGCCTTGTGGGACCAACGGCTGCTGGCGTGGCCCCGGTGTTCCCTGGAGCACAACCTCAGAGCCCCACGAGCCCCTTCACAGGTGCCCAGAGGATGGCCCCAGCACTGGCAGTCACGGGGCTGGCTACCTGCTCTCTGCAATGAAGGGGCAAAGTTGCACACACCACTGCTCCTGCAACGTGTCCCAGCCTCCCCAGGATTCCTCTTTATCCCAAGGCACCAGTGGAGGCTGGAGCCTGAAAGGGTTTTCCATAGGCATGTGCTGGAGATGCCTTTCCCCAGCCCAGCCCCATTGACATTCATGAGGCATTCAGCATCCAAACCTGTTGGCCTGCTGTCGGCGGCTCCCTGCTGCCTTGCAGCTCTGAGGCCGTGGATTTGGTCTTGGGGAGCCAGGACCCTCGTCCTCCCCCAGCAGGGGTGCGTGAGGCTGCGTGGGGCTGGCAGGGCACCCTCCGTGCCTGTACCACGCTGGCCGGGCACCCCCAGGTCCCCTCGTGCGGGGAGATTGAGCCGCCAACCTCACTGCACGCTGTTCCCATGGAGCTCGAGCCAAGCTGCTCAATAGCTTTGAATTTATGATGTTCAGCAGGTGTCAGACCCAATTCTCCTACCATTCCACAGACCTTTCTGGTGTTTCAGTTGACTCAGGAGTTCAATAAAGTTCAATATTTAATTCATGATGAAGTAATCCATTTCTGGAGCTCCTGTAAAGGCTGCCTGCCTCCTGAGGGCTCTTCCTATGAAGGACAAAGCGCTGCTCCTGCCCCGAGGAGCAGGCACAGAAGTCACCCGCAGACGACCTGTGGTTCTGCAGCCCCTGGGGGCAGCTCAGCCTCCAGCTGCCCCCGGGGCTCACGGCAGGGTCAGGGGGGAGGCGACCCCTCAGCAGTTTTACTCCTGGCCGGGTTGTGTTTTCCCCCAGAAGTACTGCAGTTACCAGGTGTGCCGTTTGCCCCCTTCCTACACTGGATTTCTTGTAGGATTGGTGCCACCCTGTTTTAGAAGGCTTTTGCTTAAAAAACTTTCTAGAGGTGTCACTGGTGGAAGTGCCATCTGTCGGGTTCTGCTATAACAAGAACTTCACGGCACTGCAGGGCTTTATTTTTTTTTTTTTTCTTATGAATTCCGAAGTAGATATGAGAAAGATGTGGGAACTGGTTCGTGGCAGCACGTGGAAGCAGCACGTGATGCCTGACTGCCAGCGATGTGAAGGGTGCCTGCGGAGCCGCACCAAGGGCACGGCTCCTGCCCCGGGCCACATCCCCCCAGCCGTGCCTCGTGGCCCACCCGTGGGGGCAGCAGCTGTGGCATGGCGGGGGCACGGCCGTGGCCGTTGCATGCAGGTGCTGAGGGAGCAGCACATGGCCATGGCCCTGCTGTGTCCCGCAGGGTGCCAGGTGCTGGGCCAGCCCCACGGAGGGAGGTGGGCTGCAGGGAGCCCCCAGCTGCAGATCAGGACGTGGTGGCTCCCTGCTGGGCTGGGCTGCGACCTTCACTGGGACCTGAGCTCCTCGTCAGGCAGGGCTGGGCTCTTTTGGCTGCGTAGTGCCAGCAACCTGAGAACAGCTCCTGTCTGCCCTTGATAAATGCCTCAACACCAAGTGATGATGCCCTTGCTCCTGACTGGGACATGTACAACACATCGTGCCCCATGGCTGCAGCCCCTGCTGCCCTGTCCCATCCCCACGTCCCAAGATGCCAGCGGGATGGCGCAGGGTGGTGCAAGGGGCAGCAGGTACAGGGGGTTTCCTTGGGGCAGCAGATTGCTTCATCAGTGCCAGCTGATTTAATTGAGCTCTGGGGGCTCAGCTGGGGGTGGTGGTTTGGGTGGGCTTGGGGCAGAGCTGTGCTGTCACCTCCCCTGCTCGTTGCTGCTGTGTCGGTGTGAGCTGGGCAGGGAGCTGCTGCCTGCTGTGTGTGCATGTTCTGATGAAGAGCCAAAGAACTGCGGTGTGTCCCGCTCTGAAGTGTTTCTCAGGTAGACTTTGTGTTGTTTTTACTTTTTCTCAACTTTCAATCTTCATGAGGTTACAGCCTGTAAGAGCTAGAGTTAACGTTGCTTCTAGGAACTCTTTGCATGTGTAAGAAGTTGTCTCAGGTGCTCCCGAGCCAAACTGGCTCCCACATAAAGGAGAATCAGCCTGGAAGGAGGCTTTCTGTAAGATGCTGTCTGGCTTAGACCTGCTCTGCCTTCCTTGCTGCTGTAGTTACAGCAGCTCAGTGCCATTTCCCCTCACGTTACAGACGTGGTGTGTGTTTGGCCCCTGCAGGCTGTCCCAGCTTTCCCCCCTGTCTGTTCCCTGCTGTCCCAAACAGCCAGTGTGGGGATAAGGAGCGCTACTGCTGGGGGGACCCAGCAAGTAAGGGTGGCTGGGGCAAGCAGCTGGCTGCTCTGAGTGCCTCATCCTTGCCCATTAGAGAAGGGGCTTTGGGGCAGGGTGAAATCCATTCTCTTCTCCCTGATGGCCTCCCAGGGCTGCCCAACAGCTTGTCTGAAGGGAAGCACCAGGCATGATGTGTGTGCCTGCAGGTCAAACCCGCAGCTCCTCTCTGCCTTGTGGGCTGCAGACAAGTACTGAAAGCACAGGTGGCACCGGGCACTTCGGCCTGGCCTTTCCTCGGGTTGTGCTGCCAAGGCAGCACTTAGATTTACAGAAACACGACTCTCTTTTAGGCCACATACTCCTGGGGAGTTTGCTGCACAGCAGTCCTGGGGCAGGCACGGGAAAGTGCTGGCATCTCTTGGGCTGCCTGCAGGGAAACAACTCGCACATTGCTGCTTTAATAGGTGAGGTGGGGAAAAAATAGGAACAAGCACTTACTCAAAAATATATCTTTATTTTTTCAGTTTATCAGCTATTTAAATAATCCGATTAAAATATATTTTATTGCACATTAAAGAACCTTTCTGGATTCTCACTTTCCTATATAAAATAAGTTCATCTAGAGAGAGAAAGCAGGAGAGGGACTTTGCACATTGACACACGCACGCATGTGTGCGTTCACTATGAAATCCCCAAGCAGCCAACCCAGTGCAGGATCTGCTGCTCAACATCTACACAGTGTGCTCTGGTCGGCTACGGAGAGGCTGCAGTAGGCAGGGCCGGGTGCAGGATCTGGGGCTGTGGGAAGGATGCTGTTGCTGCTGGGTATCCCTGGATGGCCCCTGCAGGGCCAAGAGCCAGCTCTGCCGGTGTTTGGGCAACAAGCTGCAGGGCGTGAGCCTGCTGGAAGACAGCTACAGGCTCGGGAAGGAAAGCCACAGCTCTGCTTCGTGCTCGGACAAAGCCAGTGTTGCTGTCGCCTGGCTGCCAGGTGCTCCTGCTCGCGGAGGTAAGGCGGGGACCTCTGTCGAGGAGGTCTCGCCTGCAGGACGGGCAGGGGCAGCAGAGGATGGGGAGGGGCAGCAGCCTTGAACAAATGGCGCAAAGCCTGGCGCTGGCTCTGCCCAGCACGGTGGCAGTGCAGGGAGGGTCTGGTGCATGGGAGGCAGGGTGTGGGGTGCGTGTGGGGCTGGGGACACAGCAGGGGGGCAGAGGCACCCTGTGCCCCCCTCCTGTCAGGGCGGTGCACAGAGCCTGGGCAGCAGCAGCCCTGCTGTGTCCCCTCCCTGGGCAGCACCACCGCGGGCAGTGTTGGGGCACTGAACCGGTGGCTGCGGGAAGAAAAAGTCCTTGCCTGGGGTTGGGCAGGAAGAGAAGCCGGCTCCCTTTGAGGCTGCTGGGAAGTAATCAGTGGCTGAGCTTAACGAGTTACTCCAAGGCTACGTTTAAAGGCAGCTCAAGCAGCATTAAATGAAACAAGCTTGCAGAATACGCGGTTCATTACTCTAAGCTGAATTAGGCTTCGTGCCCTTTCCGATGACTATTTTGGGATGACTTAGGTTCTCCGACTCAAGCTGTGAATAACTTGCTTTACAAGCACATCGGTGACTATACTAACTCTTCACCCCAGAATAACAAGCTCTTCAAGCCACCTTTGGAATCAGGCTCCTAATCAAAACTCAGCTTGAGAGCTTTCCTTGTATCCATTTTCTTTTCTTCCCAAGCCTCTGTCCTTACCCTTCCTGAAAATGTCATGCTGCATTCCTGAAAGCCCCGGGTTTTTCCCACAAGTCAAGCCACACAGCAGAGAGCAATTAGTGTTGATAGTCAATGTGGCATCAATCTTCTGCTGTGGAGTAATTCCTGCCCACAAATAATGGGGTGCAGGTAGTTGGTTGCAAACACACGCCTCTGTTTGGCAAGACATCCCAGCTCAGTGCTACATCCTGCTCCAGCCATCTCCTGCAATAATTACCTTGGGAATTGATGTTGTTTGAAGTTCCTAATGTTTCTGAGCCCTTGGCTTTTGCGTCTGAGCTTTGCTCAGAGAATCTTAGGCTGCAAGTTCAATCCTTGAATAAGGGTCTGACCCAAGAGCCCTTCAGTGCTCGCTTGGGTGCGTGCCTTTCACCCCAGGCACGTGGGTCCAGCACCCACCTCTGACTTTGGCACCTGGATGAGCGGATAAATAAGTGTCAGTGTTGCCCAGCCTCCAGTGTGTCGGGCAGCTGCTCCGTGAAGGCGGTCTCTAGCCGCAAAGTGCTGTAGTTTGGGGGGGGAGTCCTGGGCAGGTGGCTCTCCTGGGGCAGCGGCAGGCGGAGGGCGGTGTTGAAGGTGGGCAGGTCCTCGTCGATGCAGACGGGGTTGTCGTGGCCCTGCCGCTCCACATCGCCGACCTGAGGCTTCCCCGACCCTTCCCTTTTCCGGTCGTTCCACCACTTCTTCGCCTTTTGCCACTGGCGCCGCATTACGATGGAAAGCGAGTCGATGAAGAAGACCTCGACGATCTCAATGACGCAGACGACCGAGCAGCTCATCCAAAGGCCCAGCTGGCCGCCGAAGTTGGAGAGAAGAATGACGATCTGGAAGAGAAGAGAGCACGAGGTCAGCAGCTCCTGTGGGTGCGTGCCTGCAGTGATGCTGCACCCAGGGTTTGGCACAGAGTGCCGTGAGCCCTTCCCCTGCCGCCTGTGTGGTCCCCTCCTGCCCGCTCTGCTGTGGCGGGAGGCTGGTGAGCTCTGTGCGTGTTCGGGGTAGCCCATGAGGTTCAGAAGGGCTGTGAAAGGGCAGGACTGGGCACCCCTGGCTGCACCGGGTTTCCTGCCTCTGCCTGGACGGGACCCTCCCGTGGCTGGAGGAAAGCCTCCGGCCCAGCAGGAGGACGAGCTGTCCTCCTGCTGTGTGCTCACCGTGTTCGTGGGATTCTCCGAAATGAATCTCTCATTCAGGTCTTTGTAAAACACCATGAGGTTTGCGAGGTCCGTCCTGAGAGGAGAAACAGAAGGCGGCTGAGGGTTTAGTAAAACAATAACATGAAACATACTGAAAAACTATGCAAATAACCAGTTGGACCAGTAGGGCTGGGCCGCTCTAAGGGAGCTTTTTCCCCAATTGCCATCATTAGGGCTGCTAAGATTATATCTGAGCTTGAGGTGCAAGCTAGAAACATATAAATGGAAACTTACTTGTTCAACTTGTTGATTTTTTGCCCTTTGTCCCAAGAGAGAACTCGAAGCATCCAATCCTGGAAAAAATATAGAAAATAATACTATAGCTGTGTGCACTTATGTAGAAATACCCTAGAAAGGGAGCTCAGGCTCCGCAGCTCCTGGGACCAGCTTGGGCTCCCAGACCAAATGCGTGACAAGCCAGCTGTCCCCAAGAGGACACAACCCAAACTTAGTGTCATGGCTAATGAGTATCCCCTGGCCCCTCTGCCACTGCATTGAACTTTGGGGTTTGTTTAGCACCTCCTTCTGCAGTCATGGCTAAGCAGAACTGGGAACTGACCTCTGACACGATGGACGGCCACTGGGCGATGCTGGTGGTGAGCGCCCACTCCTTGAAGCTGTGGGGAAGGGCAGGTTGTTAGCTGTGAGCCCAACGCCCCCGCGCAGCCCTACCGCTGCCCTGGGGCAGGGCTTACCTGCAGGCGTCTTTGCAGATTTGCTGGCAGCCCAGCTGCTCCTTCACGAACTTCTCATGTAGTCTGTAGTAGCAGTACACTGCAAGAAGGGAACACAGGAGCTGTCTGAGAAGCTGGAGAGAAAAGCAGTGACCTTTTGCTGCCTATGCTGGAGTGAGGCGAAGGGGGTGTAGGTGGCCCCTGGGGCCATCGCCTCCATGATGGGGATAGCAAGATTTCCCCTACAAATATTGCAAAATACTGAGTAGTAGTTGTCACTTGCTGTAAGCATGCATGATTGCCTCACACAGTCAAGTCCTCCACTCGGCACTCCTGTGGTGTGTCTGAGTGACAAGCAATAAGGAAAACTGTCAGACACAATCCAGACGAGAGGCAGCTCCCGTGCTCTGCGGTGTGAGTGCTGTGTGGGCTACAGATCCCCTTTCCCACCCGCTGTGTGGGTGCCAGGCGCAGGCAGGGCCGTGTTGTGCTGAGGGCTTTGCGGCTGGCATGGGGTGGGGGTGTCCCAGCACTTACTCCAGTTGGGGTTCTTCTTGTAGTTGCAGTACTCTGCCCCGGCAGGTAACGGCTGCGTGTACTGGGCGCAGCCACAGGACTCCACCATGGCCTTCTGGAAGCAGGAGTGCAGGCAAATCTGGGGAGAGAAACCAAGACCTGGTGGCTCGGAAATGCGGGCTGCTGCCTTCTGCCCTGTGCTTGTGCAGCACTTGCCCCTGGCTCCCCAAAACCTCCCCTGCTCGTGGCAGCAGCAACAAAATGGGAACCCCAATGAACACAAAGATGGGCAGAAAGTGCTGCGGAGCGTTTAGGTGATAGTGCAAGGAATAGGAATATAATCCTTTATGAGGGGGAGGACTGTGTGCATGCTCCCCCTTTCCTCGCAGCCCTGTTGTTGCTTTTTCCATCAAAACCTCCACAGAGGCTTTTGGTCTGCTGTGGCACCTGGTCCATGATTCAACAAGGTGGGGGAAGTGACTTGCTACTGAAAATGTTCACAGCTCTGACTGTTTTGTGTTAGTTCATGTCTGGAGATTGGAAATTGTAAGGATTAAAAGGGCAGTAGTCAGTATTTTCTACTAAAATGCTGAATCAGTTGGAGCAAGCAGGAACTGAGCTTTTCTTTCACAATTCCTAGTCATCTTTTTGTTCCCAGTCCCAGCCTTCCTGAGCCCTGAGTTTTCTTGAAGTACTGTTATTAAAGCCTCAGATAATGTCTGTGTGATCCTGCTAGGCAATACATCACAGCAGATTTTGGGTTTAATACCCATAAAATAAAAATCCAGCCGAGGAAAAGGATTTGCAGAAAGCAGCAGCTAATAATGTAATTGTGATTCTTCAAGTGGAGAGTATCAGAACAACTGACACTCTCCAAGAGGACCCAATTACAGAAACCAAGGAAAATTAGTGGAAACTTACTCTGTAAACAAACATCCTGCTATCTGGATACTGATTAGATGGTATCTGTTATTCTTGGAGTCCTAAAGGTCACAATTTCTGGCTTCAAGGGTTACTAAGCTGCAACATTTACTTGGCCAATATTTTCCAGTCTCACAGTGCTTGAAAATTGCCTAATGAGCTAATGTTCCTTCTTTATCTAACAGGGTGCCTAAGGGAACTTCAAACATCAACCACTTAGGAATAAAACTCTGATTCTAAAAAGTGCTGCGGTATCTTGCATCAGTGATTGAAAGCAGTGACCCTATGCCTGGGCTGTTAACAATCTCAGATCCTGAACTACAGAATATTGTAGAGCTTTTTATGAAGGTAGTTTTCAAGCAATTGATAAAAAACAAATGCAACGGTGATTTACCTGGAGGGAGTAGCTCTTGTTATAGAGATTTTCTACTGGTATGTCAGCACCAGTCTCTGTACAGTCACTGTAGGGCTTGCTCAGCTTGCGGGACCGAGTCTGAGAACCAGAAAAGAGCAAATTTTGGTTTGGGAACATCAGAGAAACCAAAGAATCTCCTGGCAGCTCATTTGTGGTTGTAAAACTTTCAGTGATGGGGTGGTTTGAACAGCACGTTTACCTTCTGCCACCTCAAATGATTTGTCAAAATGAAGGTTTTCTGGTTTGTACAGTTCATTTCCCAAAGTGCTGTTCTAGCTTCATCTAGTGCCTCCGTATGCCACCTCTGCAGGAATACTGAGGTAGTATAACTGTGACAGTGAGGATTTTCCACAGCAGAGTCTTTCATCAGTGTAATTTCTCTCACTGCAGAGTCTTAGTGACCATGTACCACTTATCCTGAAGAGAAAGCACCTGGGGAGAGCTGCGCTGCCCCGAGCTGCTGCTGTGCTGGCTGCTCCTGCTCTGCGGGTAAAGCAGCACTTCGGGCTCCACTAGTGCTCAACAGCACCTCTCCAAAATCACTCCAAATGTTTGTATCTCCTTCAGGACCGTTTCCACGAACTGCTTTGACCCTTCCACTCTGTTGAATGCTAACAGCTTTTCCTGTTCTGCAATCTATGCTGAGAGAGAAGGGCTGTGAAATGCCAAGTGCTGTGCCTGCACGTGGAGTTGGGAGCCCTCAGCTTCACGAGACCTGCCTCAGGTTAGGCTGTCTGCTTCCTGCAGCTGTACCTCCCTCAGCCCCAAACTCGCTATCTTTTTGATATAATTATCTACTTATAGCAAAGAAAGTGGCCCAAATGCGACAAGAAATGTCACTTATTTAACAATCTGTTCACTCATCTTTGTACAGAGTTTACATTAGCGGCTGGTCCTTCAAAGGCTGATAAATGCCTGCCTAGCTGTAAGGTACTGACTGTAGAGCAACAGGTTACTGAGATCAGGCCTGACAGCAAGCATCACCTTTCTGTCTGCACTACAGAAACGCCAAGTCTCCAATCATGAATTTGACAATAAAAGGTAGGACACATTGGCTCTTTTAGAAATATGCCCAAACCTCTCTTTGGGGAAACACGGAAATGTATGATTTCAGTATTACAGGTGGGCAACTTCTGAAAAAAACAAATGAAACCAGCTTTTGGTAGTTATTCTTTTAACTTCTGTAGACAATCTGATGCCAGGATACCTGCCTTGGCGAGCATACTCCCTGGCAGATGATCAATCCTTTTTATACATTATTATTTTTTGTCACAGCTTATGCCCCTATGAAAGCAAACTTGTTTATTTAGGTACTGAAATAATTTCCAAACTAAATATTTAACTGAAGTACTGAAACTGCTACCAAACAATGCCTTGTTTGCATTCCAAACATCTTGGAATATTTTTGGGGGTGGGGGTGTGTGGGAAGTCCTGGTATACAGCAGAAGTACATGAGTGATTAGGAACCTAGACGCTGACATTTGCATTTGGAAAACGTCCCTTGCCCCGCTCAGGCCTACAGAGTAGAGTGGTTGTGTGCAGCACATCCCTGCGTCCTCCTTCCCGTGTTTGGATGCAGGTACAGGGACTGATCCAGCCCCTCGGCTGCGCAGCCCTGTCCTGATAACCACAGCCCTGTCCTGATAACCACAGCCCCCTCAGCAGGCTCTCTGCAGTCTCGCTTCACTGGCAGAACAGCGATCACCAGATACAGGCGTTTGTTTTGGGTCCAGAAACTGTGTTGAGCTTCTGTTTCAGCTGATACATTAGGATGCAATCAGAACACTTCCTCATGCCAAATCTTAAACGCAGCCACCAGGATGTATTCACTCTTGTTTTTATACTATATGCAACAGTTCAAATCTACTGTGCCAAGGAACTCTTGCATTAAATATTGATATTCCTTCTGCAGTGGCTTTCTCCTGCATGGTGTAAGAGTTACAGAAGAAATACAGCTTTCTGAGGGTCTGCCTCCTTCCCACCATTCTCATTCTGATGCCTTCTATTTGTTTTTTAGGCAGCATTTATCCCTGCTGGTTAGACCAAGCAGTTGGTGCCCCAGCTTTTCAGACAGCTGGAAGATAGTTAGCTATTTGCACATTTTAAAGCAGTCAGCCTTGTATTTAATGTCTTTTCTAATGCATGGACTATCTAGATCTGGCACACCCAGCCGGGACAGATAAGCAGGATCCCTGATGCATTTGAACCAGCCATCAGTGAAGAAAAGGCAGAACTAAAGCGCTCACTTAACAGCCCATCCAGATGAAAGGAAAGTCTGGCTTGCCTGATGGCACTGCTTTCACTTCTCCACCACAGAAAGAAGCCCCTTGGGTCAAACGCCTGGTTTGCACTACACTAATTGGGGGAAATTTGATAGCCGTTTGATGGCCATGCATTTGATAGCCCATCTCAGTGGCTGTGGATTTTGCTGTGAAAACAACACAGATACTGTAAAGCCAGGGGGCTGGAGAAAAGGTCCCCAGTAGCTGCTTGGTTTATAAAGAACAGATTTTCAATCCTCAGAAAAGAAAACTGTTCAGAATAGTGCTATCACAGGGTTTTCCTAGGGGTGCTTCAGCTGTACAAATGAGGAATTAGCTGCCCTCCCAACTGGCTGTGTTCAAACACCGCACTGGTTCACATTTACACCTGGTTCATAGAAATAATGCCGTGCACCTGCAAACAAGATTGCTGTCACTCACAAAGTGCATCCCTATGGAGGTGGCCGCTGCAGTTTCGATTTCTGTGCCGATGTCCTCAATAAAGGGATACTCGTCTTGGTCATGGACAATGATCTTGGCTCCTGTTGATGTCACCAGGAAAGGGTTGTAGTCTGCTTCGTCGATGTACAGAACAACCTGCAATCCTGAAGAACAGAGATGGGGTAGGAGCAGTGTTAAACCAGAAGCCAGAGCCAATTTTTTCTCTTCAGGGAGGGCACCAGAGTTTACTCAACACTACCTGGCCTTAAGTGGAATTATAACAGTCAGGCGATGCCTCTGCCATGCTAGACTGAGACACTTAGAGCAAGTGGTGTCCCTCTGCAGCCCCAAGTACAACAAACAAACAACGACTCCTTAGAAGGCAGCTGAAACTTACTTTAAGAAGTTATATAACTGGAAAGCAGTAATTTCAGATGGAAAACATTAGTGATGCAATGATATTATCTTTGTATTCTCTGGCAACAGTTTGCACTAGTTCAAACAGGCACTTCCCCAATCAGACTGCACATCTAGAGCCAACACATCAATCACTCTCCAGCAGGATCCAGTTCACTGAACCGCTCGTTATCTAATAGTTCCTCCACAAGCAAAGTTTCCTTACCGTACTCGCTGCCTCCGGTGGAGGTGCTCAGGATCGTCCCATTTTCTCCACTGTTGAAGGTATAGCAGTTGCCGTGCAGGGGATGATGGAAACGGGTGAAATGCCTGAAAGAAACCAAATATTGTTGCATTGCCCTCTGCAGTTTTAACTGGCTCTGGCAGAAACTCAGCAGGTTTGGACTTTTTTTTTTTTTTTTTTTGGCCAATAACATAGCAGGACTGGATTTGGATTTTTCTGTTCCTTTTTTTTTTTTTTTTGTGTGTAAGCACTTTATTTTCCTGATTTTTTTTTCTTTTTCTTTTTTTCCCTTAATATCCCTTAATATCTTGAAACTACATGGAAATATGATCTGGTTTAACAGCACCAGGAAATGAAAGATTTCAGAGGTTTTAGTGTGGGAGTCGGGGCTGAGAGAGTGGGGGGGCAGATTTCTGAACTAGCAGGAAGGTGGCAGTGGAGGGGGCAGAGTCCTTTCTCATTCAACAGTCAAGTGTCCAAAGGAACATGAATCTTCATTTTTCAGAAAAGATGTCACAGCCACGGCTGTGCAGGAGAGGCTGAGGAAACACCCTTGCAGTTCAAGCACGTTCATGTCTTTCCTGAGAACCTCCCCTCCCAGTCAAGCAAATCTCTCTTAATTCCAATAAAATATTTTATGATTACAGACACAAACAAAATGCTTCCAGAAAAGCTTCAGCTCTACCTGCTAAGGTGAGAGTTACGATGCAGCTCACTTTGTACGTGGCAGTGGGAAAATTGCTAAAGCCATGTACAAGTGCAACTTCATCCCAAGGGCTGCACCTGGCAGCTCTGCCGTTATCCCGGCATTAAGGGATGACTCTCCCACTACCAAGACACACGGGAATTGCACCGCAGCAATCATAAGCAGGTAGATCCAATTCTGACAAAAAACATGAGTTTATCTGAAATGTGGAGAGCAGAACACTGAGACAAATGAAATCAAAGACCATAATTGAAGTTCATTAAGACATGAATGTTTGCTTTCATTTAAAAATAGAGCTGGTTCTTGCTGGAATTCAGCAAACTCCAAATATTAAATTCCTACGTATGACATACTTGGAAATAAACCGGTAAGCTGGCAGGTATTTTCTGTGCACTGACCTTTTGTCACAAGATAGGCCATCAAAGAAACATGTCAATAGAAGGTCGTCAGCAGAATAACTCAATTCTTCTTTAGTCTCCAAGGGAATTTGAGCCATGATGTTCATGTAATGCAGTTTGTACCACTCTTGGATAGCATTAACACCAGAACTGAACGTATAAAGTGCACACTCACTGCTGTTGTTTGCATCGCACTGATAATTACAAAGGAGAAAAAGCATTTCAGACGGAAAGAAATGATATGTCCTATAAAGTCTGCGTGTATCATTTCTTTCCCACTGTAATAATCACATTTGAAGTTCTAGTGGCAGCAAGAGGACAAAGGGGCACCAAAAACCTTTCATTCAGGGCTAAACGATACAGTCAAATGCTTCAGGCCAAAAAGAAAGGTCATGGATGGCACTAAGTCTGTTTTGGCTAGACTTCAGGAAGGCGTTTCTCCTCCAGAGAGCAGGAGATGGATCTGCAGGCAGCAGCAGAGAAAGACCGGGCAGAGGGGTGGGCAGAACTTTATTCACTATCGCGCCACTAAGTGAGCAATAAAACCCCCCCAAAGAATACCCCCCCAAACACCCCCTCAGTGCCCCCAGCAGGAGGTTGCTGCCCAAGGAAGGGTGCCACTCACCAGCTGGAAGCCGATGATATCGTTTGAATCCCCGGAGTTCACGATGGAGGAGTCCTTGTGAAAAACACTGCCCTCAATTTTCCTCTTCCTCCCGCTGCGGAGGTCAGTGGCCGTCCTGGAGAAGTCCTCGAACTTCAGCAGAGGGATCTGATTGAAGAAGTGGCTCTCCGTCTCGTTCCAGTCACCCGCCGAACGGCGCACCTTGGACTTGCCCTCTGAGAACCCGTAGAAAGTCTCCAGTGCTTTTTTTGTCTCTTTGTCCAGTTCTGACAAGTAGTATTTCATCGAACTGTACCTGCGTTAGAGAAAACGGGAGAACATCGTGTCATTCACTGCACTCCCCACCTGACTGCAGCACGCTGCCCGCTGTGCGTCTCAGTGCTCAGTGAGTTCTTTGTCACAGACCCGCGTCCACCGCTTCTGACCCCACTCATTTAAATCGGCGTGGGGAGAGGCTGAGAGGGCTCAGGGAAGGGACCAGGGAAGGGAGCATCGTAAGCAGAGCAGACTGAGCCGATTCCTGAGCTCCCGGGAGGTTTTGCCAGCAAGCCCGAGGAGGCAGCACGTGTGGAAATGTGACTTCTGCAGCTGTGCCAGGAGGCAGCCGGAGAGCTGGACAGCGGGGAGGGACTGGGGAGGATAGCTGGCAGCAGAACAGACCTCAGCATAAAGCGTAATTTGGCAGGAAAAAGATATTGTTGATAGAAAAAGTCAAGGCATCCCCTAGGAAAAGAAAGGTAAGGGAGTGACAGCTGCTCCCTCTCCCCTCTTCGGGAGATGTCACTGTTTGTAATCCTGGAACGGCCGTCCTAGGGAGAAGGAAATTTGAAGAGTGCCACAGACCCGCCAGGGGCCATCTCCAGCAGAAAGCTAAACCAAGAGCTGCGGCTCGGCAGGCAGTAAGTGGAGAGAGATTGTGATCCACAGGTGTCTGAGAGGATGAGCACAGAGCGGGTGTGTTAGCTGATGAGCTGTGAGGGAAGGGAAGGGAAGGGAAGGGAAGGGAAGGGAAGGGAAGGGAAGGGAAGGGAAGGGAAGGGAAGGGAAGGGAAGGGAAGGGAAGGGAAGGGAAGGGAAGGTGCTGAGGAGCAGCAGGGCCATTCTGCCCGAAGTGCCCGCAGCCAGGGCAGCGCGGGGCCGGGACTGGCAGCCCGGCGTCCACCACAACCTTACTTGTAGGGGTTGATGTTGCAGATGGTGACGGCAGGGAAGGGCAGCTTCTGGAACTGGACCGTGACGGACACCGAGGCGCTGTAGTAGTTCAAGAGCAGCTCCGCGCACTGCCAGAGGATGAGCCCCACGGCGCTCAGCGTCAGCAGGATCCAGATGAACCTGCGCAGCCGTCCCCGGGACACGACGATGCGGCGGCAGCCGTGCGTGTTGGTGTTGAGGCAGTACCAGCGCATCAGCTCGCTCAGCGTGGGCGCCTGCGGGCCCCGCACCGGCAGCGTCCTCTTGATCCTGGCCGTGATCTTCTTCCCGGGGGCCATGGCGCTGCCTGCGGGGGCACCGCGGGGCTGAGTCCGGCCCCGACGTGCCCCGGAGCACCGCTGCCGCCCGCAGGGGCTGGGAGGGGGCCGGGGCCCGCTCCTCGCCCCCGCCCGCGCCGCTTGTGCCGGTTCGTGCCCTCGGAAGGGACGGGACGGGACGGGACGGGTCGGGGCAGCCCCGTTCCCCCCGCCCGCCCGCGCTGTCCCGGGGCACCGCACCGCCCGCGGCAGACCCGAGGGGGCGGCCGGACCCGGACCCGGACCCGGACCCAGCCCCAGCCCCCCTGCACCCCCCGCGCCCCCCTCACCTCGGCCGCCGTCCGGGCCCGTCGGGGCCATGCTGCCGCTGCGCTCCCGGCCCCGGCGCCGCCGCTGCTGGCTCTGCGGCCGCCCGGCCCGGCACCTACCCCCCGCCCGCCCCCGCGGGGCCCGCCCCGGCCCTGCCCTGCCCGGCCCTGCCCGCCCCGCCGCGCCCTGTGCGGGCACACAGCGCCGCCAGCCGGCAGGGACGGGAAGGGACGGGGCGGGCACGGACGGCACCGGGCGGCCGTCGGGGGCTGCGGCCCGGGGGCGCCGGGGGGCGGCTCGCGCGACCCCCGAGATGAGGCCGGCCCCGGACACCCGCCCCGTGTCCCCGTGGGGTGTCCCCGTGGGGTCCCCGCTCCCCCCCCGCCGGCAGTGGCGGTGTGACGGGGGGGGGGGGCTGGGGGGGGCCGCCCGTCGGGGGGCGGCCGTGCCCTCAGCCAAGATGGCGGCGGGGCCGGCTTCTGCCCGGCGCGGCCATGGCGGCGCGGTCACGTGGGGCGCGGCCCGCCCCGCCCGCGGCATGGCGGCGCCGTGAGGCGGCTGCGGCCCGGGGCTGAGCGCGGCGGGGGGATGCGCGCTGCGCCGCGCCGCCATGCAGCGGGTGGGCGGCCCCGGGCCGGCGGGCAGCGCCAAGGAGAAGCGCTCCTTCAGCAAGCGGCTGTTCCGCGGCCGGGCGGCGGCGGGCGGCGGCGGCGCGGCCCCGGCCCCGGCCCCGGCCGCGGCCCCGGCCCCGGCCCCGTCCCCGGCCGCGGCGCCCGCCTCCGCCGCCCCGGCCGCGGCTCCGGGGCGCTCGCTGGGCGGCTTCATGAGCCGCGTGCTGAAGACCCTCTCCACGCTGTCGCACTACGGCGGCGAGCCCGAGCCCCGCGGCCCGCAGGCCCCGCGCCCGGCCCCGCCGCGGGCGGCCGGCGGCCTGGGCAGCTGCCTCCCGCCGGGGCCCCCCCGCAGCCCCGAGCCGCCCCCGCCGCCCGCCGCCGGCCCCGAGGCGGTGCCCGGCGTGGCGGGGCTGCGCAACCACGGCAACACCTGCTTCATGAACGCCGTGCTGCAGTGCCTCAGCAACACCGAGCTCTTCGCCGAGTTCCTGGCGCTCGAGCAGTTCCGCGGCCCCGCCGAGCCCGGCGAGGTGACGGAGCAGCTGGCGCAGCTGGTGCGGGCGCTCTGGACGCTGGAGTACACCCCGCAGCACAGCCGCGACTTCAAGGTGAGCCCCGCGCCTCACGCACGGTCCCGGCCCCGAGAGCTGCTCTCAGGGCCTCGCCGGGCGGCACCGCGTGGCTGCGGGGTGATGAAGACGGCGCCTCTCGGTGCCCTGCCCGCGGGGTGCCAGCCCGCACCGTGCCCCTCGCTGCAGGGCAGCCCGGCCGGGTTCTGCTCCATCGCCACGTTCGGGGCCCCGCGGGCCTTTCCCGCGGTCAGCAGGTCGCTGTGCCCCGTGTCGGTGCCGTGGGACGTTTCCCCCGCGCTGCTCGGGGTGCTGCAGCCCAGCCAGGTGTGGGGTGCGTGCAGGCACCTTGAGGAGCAGCAGAGAGCCCGGACCCGTGTGTGGGTGCCAGGTAAGCGGCAGCACCGTGTGTCCCCGCTGCTGCTCGGGGCGGCCGCTGCCCAGCTCCTCATCCCCAGCGGGAGCCCCGGGCAGGTGCCAGCGCACTCACTGCTGGCAGCACTGGAAGCCAGCTAACAGCTCTGCTGCTAATTGCCTGGCGGAGGTGCCCGTTTTGCTGTTTCATACCTCCGTTGTGCCGCCCTAGAAGTTGCAGCGAACTTGTGGCAGGGCCGGGAGCAGCGGCTGTGCAGAACAGGGCGGCTGCTGCAGGAGCTGGTGCTGCTGCCAGCGGGGCCGAGGCCCTGACCCCAGCACTCCCCCCTCTTGCCCTGCACACCAGAACCACGCGGTGCCCAGCATGGGCAGAGCGGGGTCCCCTCCTGCCGGCCTGCAGCAGGGTCCGTGTACCTGTGGTTTAACCGCACCCTGGAGCGCCTTTGGGAGAAATGAGACCCAGCTGCTGTGAAAATGCTCCAGGCCTGCCGTGCTTCTGGAAGCCGTGCAGGGTTGTTGAGCTTTAATGTGAGGGCTCCCTGGCACGGCCGTTGGCTGCGGGGAGGAGCAGGCACAGGGGCAAGGGCCATGTGCAGACCCTGGCAGCCGGCACTGCTCGCTCATGGGGCAGCTGGAGAGCGGCTGCCAGCCCCCAGGCTGCCGGGGGCCTGCCCTGCTGTGATCTCCCTCCCCTGGAGCCTTCCTGACACCGGCAGAAATTGTGGGCTCCTCCTGAGTAATGAGAATCAAAAAGCTCGAAGGCGAAGCTGTCTTTTGGCAGCACAGCTGATAAAGGGGAAAGCAGAGCAGCTCTTAGGCCGAGAAGCGCTCTTTGTGCGAGCCCAAGGTAGAGGTGCTCAGATAAGAGAGGCAGAAAGAGGAAGGGAAACAGATACGGGGATTAAATTAAGGCCATGTTCCAGGCTTTGTTTTTTTCCTAGTGGAACTTTCTTTGGCTGGTGGCCGCCGTCACTACCGGTAAGTGAGTGCTGCTCTGCTCCTTGGTGGTGTCGCTGGAGCACATCAATCTCCTACCTGCCAGGCCCTGGGAGGCTTTAAAAAGCCTCTTGCTGGGGGGGATCTTGTGCAAGCAGGTCCTGCTCAGAGCCGTGCGGTATCAACAGGCCTGGGTCCTATCCAGGGGACTTTGTTGTCGTGTCAAGTGCTCGGCTGTTTCTGCACAGGGGTCAATTACTTTCACTTGTACGTTAATGCCTCTGAAGACAGTCAGGTAGCCTGAACCTGCTATTAAATGCGGTGTTCTTAATTAAAAATTTCTTCAGCAGCAGACTTGCACGGTTAATTTAAATGTATAAACAAGAGGCTTGTATTTGAGAAAGGTGAAGATTGGTGTTTGCACTCTGGAAACTTGTTTGTTTGTTTTTAAATGGTGAAAAGTGTTTTCAGGACAGTTGTTTCGTACTTTCACTCCAATAGTAGCAGTTATTGACAGCAACATTTATTTGGTACTTGAGCAGCTCTTTATCCAACGTGCTAAGAAGTGTTTCTGTTTGTGGGGTTTCTTTTTTTTCTTTTAGTTTTCCTCCTTTGCTGCCGTGTATAATCGGGTAAAGGCAGCCCTTGATTCCTAAATCCTTACCTGCAGGTGCTGAGCATATTTTGGGGTGCAGGATAACAGTTATCCTCTAGCTCATCCTTACAGCCATTGGCTTTTTTTCTTGGGGCACTTTTCCAAGAAAAGGCCTCTCAGTGTCCTTGTGGACAGGGCCCTTGGAGGGGGTGAGTCTCTGGATGCTCGTTACCCTTGGCTGTTTTTTTCTTGGTAGTATTCAAAGCATTTCTCCTTGTTTAGGTTGGTCTTTGAGAAAATACCCATCCTACGGATTCATGAATCACAAAGTCCTGCTGCTAGAAACGAGCACAATGCGACTGAAACAAGTGGTTGTGTAGCTGCAGGGCCAAGGGGTCGCTGTGCGGGTGATGTGCAGGGCTGTGCCCTACGGGGCAGGGAGGGAGCCCCTGGAAGTGGCCTGCTCGTGCTCCTGCTGTGGGGCACCGGGGCTGCCCCGGGGGCTCTCCTCGTCCCCAGCAGGTCCTGGGAGGGGGCAGAGGGTCTGAGGGCTGCGGGGTGGAGGCAGGAGAGGGAAGGAGCCGGTGGGTGCAGGCACTGGCACCGCACATCTCCCCTCGGGCGGCACAGCAGAGCCGGGCGCTGCTTTGGCTCCCCGATGGCCCCCTGCTCTCGTGCAGTTTGTTAGCAATCCTTCCCCCGACAGCTCTGTCCTTTTTATTTTCCTGCCTAAGCAGAGCTGCTGCTTTCATAACTAGTGCCAATATTGCAGCTCGTGCTTCCTCTCTCCCCTTTGTGATGGGGTGACAATAGCAGCAAACATCCATTGTGTCAGCAGGAGCTGTGCTTCGGGCTTGTTTTTTTTTTGCAGGAGCTGTCCCTGTGTCCCCGCAAAGTTCCCGGGAGCTCAGCTGTGCGGACACAGTGCCCTTTGTGATGGGAGCCAGCCTGCGGCGCTCGGAGGTGCTGGTGGGGTCTTCACTGGGGAGGAGTTTTATTTAAACTACTTGGGTTTTAAAAATCCTATACACTTACCCAAATCCTCTCCCTTTGTCCTTCTCGGAGTTCCGATCTGTGGACAGTGAGGTTATTTTTTTGTTTGGAGGCTTTCTTCCTAGCTCAGTGTTGGGGTCTAACCCGGCCGGCAGCTGAACACCACACGGCCGTTTGCTCACCCTCCTGCCTCCCTCTATGGGATGGGGGAGAGAAACGGGAAAGTGCAGCCCGTGAGTTGAGATAAAGACAGGAAAATAATAAGAACAATAATAATAATGACAATAATGATGCTAATAGTACTACTACCAATAATGTGTACAAACAAGTGATGCACAGTGCAATTGCTCAGCACCCGCTGACCGATGCCCAGCCTAACCCCGAGCAGCCGCCCCCCATCCCAGCCAGTCACCCTAGATATAGCTCAGCATGGCCCCATAAGGTATGGAACACCCCTTTGGGCAGTTTGGGGTCAGCTGTCCCGGGTCTGTCCCCTCCCAGCTCCTGCTGCACCCGCAGCCTGCCCGCCGGCAGGACGGGGCGAGGAGCTGCAAAGTCCTTGGCTTGGTGTGAGCACTGCTCTGCAGCAAGTGCAACATCGGGGGGTTATCAGCGCTCTGCTCACCCTGAGCCAAAACACAGCACCCTGCCAGCTGCTAGGAGGAAAATTAACTCTGTCCTAGCTGAAAGCAGGGCGCTAGGCTGGCTGCACGCCAGAGTGTCTCGGTGTTTAACGAGGCCCTTTGGGTGCTCAAGCTGTACCAGCTCGGTTTTGTCCCGTGGGACGCAGACTGCCTTGTTTTTGGGAGCTGTGTGCTCAGCAAATGCTGTAAAGTCATAAGGGCTTGGTTGGGTTGGGTTACCAGAGTTAGATGTGGACCCCAAACGGATCCCTGTTACTGGAGCAGAGGTTGCTGTGTTGCTAATGTTGCTGTTTCAAGTTTTTGTTTTTTTCTCCAGTCCGCACTCCTGGCAGTATCCCACAGCCGCGTGTGGCTGAGTTTCACAGTGCTCGTGTTTCAGAAGAGCTCTTGGTGTAAAGGCTGAAGTTGGGACAAGCAGCCATCAGCTGCGGTGATCACTTCTTTGTGAATTAATTAAACAAACAAACAACCCAACAAAATCCTGAATTGTGAAGCATCGGGGTGCCTGGCTGGGGGGTGTGGGGGGGCTGCAGGCGGGCACGGAGCTGGCTCGCTGGGCGTGCTGTCTTCTCCACGCTTTGGCCTCATCCAGCTGAGGTATTTAAAGGAGGCATTGTCCTTCCCGAGTGTGCCTGCTCTTCTCTGTATCAGGAAAAGCCAGACAGGTCTGACACCCAGCTCTGAAAGCTCGCTGTCGGAGCGTTTCCTGAGGCTTGACCTGCGTGCACTTGGCCGTCCTGGCAAATCGCCTCCTCTCCGGTTGTTTGCCTCGTCCCGTCGGGCTCAGCACAGCTTTCAGTACGGCTCAGGAACTGAGCACAAAGGCCCGGTGCTGTGCCAGTTAGCAGGGTGCTAACTGCACGTGCTGCGGTGCTCTTGCCTTTTGTTTTCCATTGTATTTTTATTGCTCTTCCTCCTGATGTTTCCTCCCCTTTCCTCTCTCCCGGCCATGCCCTGTTCTGCAGGCATCGCCCATCGGTCCCTCCACCCACGGCCCCTTTGCTTCTGCTCCGTGCCCATTGCCGTGTCCCCGGGTTTCTCCCCCTGTGCTGCGGGGCAGAGCTGGAGCTGTGGGGTGCTGCGGGGTGCTGCTGGCTCAGCCCCGTCCCTGGGGCTGGGATGGCTGCGAGCCCTGTGCTGTGCTGTCTGCGGGGTTTGCTGCCCGCAGAGTGGGTGTCTCGTCTCGCCTTGGAGAGGGGAAGTCACCGTGTGAGAGTGCAGGGACTCAGGTGAACACTTCATGAGGTGTCTGCTGTAGAAGCTGCCCAAGCACAAAGCTGACTGTGGGATTAAACAGAAAGACACCACCACCAAATCTCTGCCCGAGCCTGACTTTACGATGTTCAATGAAAGGTAAATAACAGGCTCTCTTTCCTGCTCACGTGTGTCATTGTTTCAGGGCCATAATGAGCTGGTTCCATCCGTTCGTGCACAAAAACCTTTCCACAGCTGCTTCCTAGCAGGAGCGCTGGCAAACAGCAGGCTGACATCTTTCCTGTGGTTGTCTGTGTTAGCTGGGAGAACAACAACAGCAAAGGGGAGGCCAGGAGTTCAGCTATGTTTGGCTTTATTTATTGCATCTATTTAGAGCAATAGATGATTAAACTTTCAGTGGGCTGATAAAAATGATAATGCATCTTTGCCGTAAATCTGCTTTATGGATGGACAGGGACTGGGTTGGTTGTAGGGTGCTTGCATTAGGGGGTCAGGTACGTGCGTGTGATCAATAGGAAATTATGATTTTTTCCCCCACTTATCTCTTCCAGCAGTGCTGCCTGCATTCAGGATGTCTGTGCTGGTGCGCCTGTGGGGAGGGGAGGGGAGGGAAGGGAAGGGAAGGGAAGGGAAGGGAAGGGAAGGGAAGGCCTCGTCCCCTGCCCTGCCCTGGGGCTGTGCTGAGGTGTGCCCGGTGGGCAGGCAGCCCTGACACCTCGTCCTGCAGCCCCCAGGGTGTGGGGCAGAGCGGGCTGCACGTGGCCCCCAGATCACTGGGGACTCGCTGGTGGCTTGCTCAGACTGTTCAGTTTGGGTCTGCTCCTTCCTCCCAGCCCCCGTGCGTTCTGTGGCACCGCTGTTCGCTGTGCTGTGTCTGTGTCTGTCTGCACCGCGCTCTCTCTGCTGGCTTTGCTGCCGCAGCGCTGTGCGGTGCGCTGGGAGGGAGGCGCGTAGAGCTCCGCAGCAGCGGTGACAGCAATGACAGCAATGACAATAATAACAATAATAATAACAGGCCACTTGTCACGGCGACGGCAGGAAGCGTGCGTAACGCTGGAACACGCTGCTGATGCCGGAGTGTTTGTGCAGCACAGCCTCTTGTGAGGAAATCACATCTGATACCTTGTAGTGCTTCCTGAACCGCTTCCAGCGCCGTGCCGTCCGTCTCCACAGGCAGCTCCGTGTCCCTGGCACACGCAGGCTGCGAGGAGCAGACCCGGAGCTGCTGGGACGGGAGCGGTGCCAGCACAGCCCCAGCCCCGCGCTCGCTGTGGGACCGGGCGTCAGCAGCACCCCGCGGGGTCTGTGCGGGTGGCGTGCTGGTGGCACCGGGAGGAGGGCGATGAGAAATCGAGCCGGGATTCCCCAGCTCCGTGGTTACGCCTGCTTCCACAGAGAAAGCCCCTGCACGCCTCCCTTCGGACTTGAAATACCAGATTCGCTTCCTCCTGGCAACGCCGAGGACCCTTTTATCTTCAGCTCTGTCTAGACGAGGGCGCAGTGGGAGCACCCGGTAGCTGGCTTCCCTCAAACAAACCGGCCCAGGTACGGCCGCCGGCTCCTGGCACGTCTGGTGGGAGCCTCCCCTCCGGCCTGGTGGCCCTCTGGAAGGGGCAAGAGCAGCAGCTGTGCTGGCTGGTGTGCTCCTGCACCTCTTCCTCATCCCCCTGTGCTCACCTCACCCCGGGCAGCATGATCCATGGTGCCTGGCACGGGGCTTGGCAGATTTTGGCTGATTGGCTGACTTTTGGTTCAGAACCTTACGTGGGTTTTCAAAGGTAAATTCAATTTTCAGAAGTTTTACATTGAACAAGGATGATGCTTGCCAAGGAAGTTTGTGCAGTTGTCCTGAATTCTTCCCTGTACCCTGGGGTGCAGTGAACTGATCAGCCTGCCTTCCTCACAAAGCAGATCTTGGACATTGTAGGTGCCGAGAGCACCCACGGGGACAGGCTGGTGGCCAGCAGGGCCACGAGGCTGCATCTGCGGTGTCACTTCAGTAGGGTGGTAACCAGGTACTCCTCGTGCAGCTGAGCCACATGTAGGTTCCTCTAGGTCACTGCAATCTTGTCCTGGTGTTTTTTTGGTGGGTGAGTGTCAGGTGTTCAGGCATCGGACCAGGATCTGCAGGGACGTTAACTGTATTTTCGTGGCTTAGTGTTTGATGTTATAAACTGGTGCAACACAAATAAATCACCAAGCTTTCCACTGATGGACAGCGAGAGGTATAAATAAGGCCAGCACATGAAGAGGATTAAGGTCCTTTCTTTTAGATTACGTTTTGTCCTCCCCCCATAGATCTTGTTTTGCTTGATTGGAACTTGGGGTGGGGAAGGCTTTGCTCTCCTTTAACCTCTGAGTCCCCACAGACTCCTTTACCCCTCGGGACTGGCTCGCGGCAGCACCCGAGCTCCTGTTGGTCGAGCACCGAGCGGGGCTGCTGGGCTGCGGCTCTGTGTGGCAGAGGTGGGCACCCACCGTGCACGGCTTGCTTGTCTCAGGCTGTGTTTGCATGGTTTGGCTGGAGGGTGCTGGTCCCTGTGCCCGTGAGGGTGGAAAATCTGCTGCCAGAAGGCTCGCGCATCTGTAATGTGAGCAGATTATTTCTGTTTTCTGTAATTTTGCTGCCTCGAGGCAGGTGGGCAGATTAGAGGACAGACAATGTGTGTCTATCGGTCCTTTCCCATCTTTCCCATTGCCCCTCCCTTCTGGTGACCCCATTTTTACAGGGATAAAGCCAGCAGCCCGGCCTTGTTTCTGCGATCTGTTGCCGAGTCAGACTAGAGAAGCAGCAGAAGTCTGGTGCAGCGGGCCTCAGGTCTGCGGCTGCCCCCTCGCCCTGCTGCTGCCCCTCTCTGCGGCCCCGTCCCACTGAGGCTCTGCTGTGCCCAGCTGGGCTGTGCCTGTGGCAGCACTGCCTGACCCCGTGGCAGTAGGTTGCTGCTTGGCTGGGAACACACCAAGCATGGCATTACTCCAGAGAGCGTTTGTGCCAGCGTGCTGAACGCAGGCGTCAGTGCCTGGTTCCCGTCCTGCAGGGCTGTGCAGAGCTGGCTGCCCCAGCGCCGTGGGAGGGGTGGAAGTGAGATCAGGGAGCTGGGGCAGAGACACCAAACAGCTCCTGGTGTTGGTCGCTTCTGGGGAAAGATGCGACAGGCGCCGTCCTGAGGAGGGTGGCACGTGTGGCCCAGCTGGGGGCTCGGTGCAGGTGTCCCCAGAGCTGCAGGGCAAGGGAAGGCTGTGGAGGTGCAGGTCTGTGTTGCTGGTGAACTTCAAGACCCTCCCATTCGTGTCCAGAAGAAAAACAGGTTGGATCAAATCCCTTGGGTGTGCTGGTGTCCTCCTGAGATGGCTTTTCTGGAAATTCAAGTGTAAATTACACGCATTCCCCAGGCTCTTCAAGCGTACCCAGAGCAGTACGAGTTGCCTTTACCACGTGCCACCTCTGTGTCTCCGCAGAACATCGTGTCCAAGAACGCCATGCAGTACCGTGGGAACGCCCAGCACGATGCGCAGGAGTTCCTGCTCTGGCTGCTCGACAGAGTCCACGAAGATCTGAACAACGCGGTGAAGTACGGTGGCGTGCCTCCCCTCAAGGTGAGGAGTCTGCTGTGCGCCAGCGTGGGACAGCAGCTATCGCTTTGCATACGATCTTTCTTTTTAAAATAAATCTGCCTATTGGCTCCTTAACTCCAGTATGCAAACGGAACAAAAGCTTGGGTTAGAATCGTTTGTTTCTGGCCTGTGAATGTAACTAGATGTTTCGTGAGGCCCTGGCACGGGCTCCCTGCTGCAGCCCTTTGTGAAGGCTGGGAAGCCTGGCAGGGGAGCTGCCAGGAGCCTCATCTGGGGCGAGATCCCTGCCCGTCCTCGGCTGTGCCGCGTTCCTGCGTAACCACCTGCATGCCAGGGAGCACTCGTTGCTTAAAAACTGTGTGGTGCTGTCCTGCTGTTCCTGGTCAAGGAGTGCACAAATTCAGCTGGGAGTACTGGAGCTGTCTGGTGCCCACCTACACGCTTGGCTATGCTTCTGGGCTTTATTCTTTTCTTTTAGCCACCGCTGGAGGATGATGTGCTGCTTGAGGGACCAGCCTTTCCCATCAGTAGTACTTTCGTGCAGGAACTCTTTCAAGCCCAGTACAGGTATGATGTGTTGTACCTTTTGAGGCGTTACTGCATGTACTGGTGACCCCAGTGTACTCTACCCTGACCCTAGCTCACGGTACAGTTGAGGCTGGTGTCATGTTAACTGCTACTTCTGAATTTTTCTGAATAGATTTTAAACTAAGATCTCTCACCAGAGGAGAGAGAGAGTTTGACTGCCTCAGATTTGGTATATTGTTTGAAAATCTACAGCATGTGCCACCTCTTCAACTGCCCTGACCCTTCCTGAAAGTAAGCCAGTGCTTAAGGGAGCAAAGGCCCAGGGCAGCTCGGTGCTGCGAGGCTCGCCCTGCCTGCTCGGGGTTGGAGCCTGTAGCAAGACCTGGAGGTGCCTGCAGGCAGCTGGGGAGCTGCAGGTCCCAGGCTTCTTGCAGAGTTCTCGTTATCTGGTGCTTGGGAACCCAGAGTCGAATCCTTCCTCGTCCCCTCAGGGTATTTCCTGTGAGTTTCTCAGACTTCTGGGAAGTGAGCTTTGTAACTTCAGAACTACTGCAGGAAAACAACCTCATTGTGAGTTCCTTGATAGCTTGTATCTGTGCTGCGATGGGCACTTGAATTACCGGGCGTTCCCCCCAATGTTTGCCAGGTTTTCCTTTGCAAAGGAGACACCTTAAGCCCTGGTGCAAAGCCAGCATAAGGTGGAGGTGAATCTGAATGAGAGACGTGTTGTTTGGGGTTTTTGCCTCCTGAATAAGAGATCTGTGTTCCTGCAGTGCTCACTGTCCCCGTCTCTTCCCCTCTCTTCAAAGAGAAAACCCTTTCAGGTCTTGCACATCGGAGCTGCGATTGGTGAATTATTAATCTTGCAGTGATGCTTATTAAAAGCCAAATTCAGTGTCTCAAGCAAAGTCTTTTCCTGGCATGCCGTGTAATGAACTTGAGACTAATTACTCTGAAAGGATTCAGACATCCTGAGCCCCTCACTTACCGCGGCTGTGCCTGGTGCACCGCTGTGCAGAGCCGCTTCGTAGGGAGGAAGAAGAGTGCGAGGGCAGCCGAGCTGACACGCAGAGGCAGTGATTTGTGATGTGATCATTTATCCATTCCTGATGACACGATGTGTAACTGTCCTCTTATTGGTGTTGTAACAGGTCCTCTCTGACGTGCCCTCATTGCCAGAAGCAGAGCAACACCTTTGACCCTTTTCTCTGCATCTCTCTGCCAATTCCCTTGCCTCACACACGGTATGTAGTTATCTGTTGGTTGTTTTCAGTGTAGTCAGAGTTGTGCAATTTGGTATAGAAGCAAAAGAGATGACAGCAAAATCTCTGTTTTAAAAGTCTCTTAAAAAAATACAAGGACCTATATGGTACTGAAATCTTCGATTTGCAGGTAAATTGGAAAATTGAGCCTTTTACTCGTTCCAGAATGTTTCAGAGAAAGAAGCCTTTTACTTGTTTCTTCACCCCTACCCTTCCAAAAGCTTCCTAGAGAATTACTTTGTGGAGAGAAGTTATACTTGATTCAGGGAACCAAAATATTTTGCTTTATTTATAGAATGTTGAAATTAAAAATGGGAGAAGGATGAAACTTTTTTTTCTTAATTTTTCATGGGAAAAGTCTCTGATCACTTTAATTTTAAAAAGCAAAGTTAAAAGCTTTCCTGCAAAATGTTTTGCTTTTGAAATACAGCTGTTGCCAATAAAGAAAAAGGGAAAAAATGTTTAGGTAAAAAGTTCAGAGCAAACATCATGAGATGCTTATTTATGTAGTGGGTAGTAGGGCTGTGCAGCTCCTTCACCTGATGCTGTGTGTGCAGAAACTTTGTGTGGGTTCAAGAAGCAAAGGAACAAAGTAATGAAAGTACTCAATGTGAAGGTGTCAGGTTTGGTTCGAAGCTCCTGCTGCACCACTAAGTGGAGGCTGAGGGGGATTTCCAAGGAGAGCGCTTCCTGTAGGGTCGCTGCCCCGCTGTGCTCCTCTGAAGGCATTGCTGGTACTGCTGGGGGAGGCAGCACCTCATTTAGAGAGACAGCCCGGAGATCCGTCCTGGTGGTCACAGCAGCTCTCCTTGAATGTTCCAAGCTACTGCTTTGGGCTGACCCACATCACAGCGCGCTGCCTGGAAAATCGGATTGTCTTGCAGTGGAGAGTTTTTTATTTTTAACTCTGGGATTTTTTTCCAAGAACACTTTCTGCTTGTAGGAACAAGCAACAGCAGCCCATGTAGTAAGAAAAGTTTAGAAATCCCACACGTGTGTCTGGCTGAGGCTGAGCACAGCTCTGGGTCGTCAGCAGGGCCCCGTAGCTGGCAGCAGCCTGGGTGCCCGGGTTCGGGTGGGTCCCCCTGCAGAGGCAGGAGCTCCCCCCAGGCAGCGCCTCTGCTCCCCGCAGGCCGCTCTACATCACCGTGGTGTACCAGGGCAAGTGCTCCCACTGCATGCGCATCGGCGTGGCCGTGCCCATCGCCGGGACCGTGGCCAGGCTGCGGGAGGCGGTCTCGTCGGAGACCAAGATACCCACGGAGCAGGTAAGGGCTCGCCTTGCCGGGACCCCTTGTGCCGAAGGAGGGCAGTGCTGAGGCTCCCAGCCCGTGGGAGCGGTGCTGGCCGTGTAGGAGCTGCAGTTGGCTGTCCCTGTCTGGATGGGGGAGCAGGGTGGTGGTGACCTGAGTCACTCTTTTCCCTGTGCCTTGACCCCGTGAGCGCTAGCGGTGCGAGGGCAGCCCCCTGTGCTGTCTGCGCTGTCCTGCCCCGTGCCCTGCGATTCCCACGCGTGGGCAGCGAGAGAACTGTGGGGCAGCTGTGGAACAGGCACAGCAATTCCTCTGCAGGAGGAGTTCCAAGAAAGCTGTCAGATCCGCCAGCACCCCCTCTCGTGCTGCTGTCACCCCAGCTCCAGGGTCACGGCCGCCCTTTTCCCGGCTCCTCGTGCCGGCTGGCAGCAGGGTGCTTTGGGGGATGCCATCCCGTGGCGGGTAGCCCCAGTCGAGGCATGGGGCAGCTCAGCAGGGCCAGGACTGGTGGCATCAGGGGTTCTGCTTTGCTTCTGCTGGCTCTAGATCGTGCTGACGGAGATGTACTACGACGGGTTTCATCGCTCCTTCTGCGACACTGACGATCTGGACACGATTCACGAAAGTGACTGCATCTTTGCCTTTGAGACCCCAGAGATATTTAGGCCTGAGGGTATCCTTAGTCAGAGAGGTAAGTGGATAACTGCGTGGTGCCCACCCGGGTGTTTAGATGAGGAAGGCTTGGTTTTGTAAGCAGATGTACTTGATAATGAAAGTGCCACAAGTAGACGATGCCCTGGTGTATTGATTTCAGCTCTGACTTTGTCCAGACTCATTCCAGCAGACTCAATTCCCTCACTCCCTCAGCTGGGAGGCTGTCAAGAAGTGATGTACGTGACTTTCTTCCTCTTCCTGGCTCTCATTCTTCGGGCCAGGCTGGCTTCTTCTGAGATCTGTTGTTAGGCTTGCTTTAAAGGCCAGACCAAGCCACCAAAATTGTGTTATTTAAAATCAGATTGCCAGTGATGAACAAACAGTCTGAGGAATGAGGAAACACTTTCTCTGTTAAAGCTCAAGAAATTCAGCTTTTCTGTGCCTCCCTCTCAGAGGAAGGGAGTAATTGCATCCTGGGTAGACAGAGGGTAGTCAAAGGCAAATTTCATTATTGGAAGTAACAAGGAGGGTGTCTGCCACTTCAGCTTCTCATGCAGTCAGACAAGATATGAGTATTTGCACAAATTACTGTGAAAAATCAGTTAGTTGAGCATTACATAACACTTATTTCTGTAAAGACGTAGGCACCATGGAAAGTAATTGCGCACTGAAGTCTTTGTGCAAGGCTAATAAAAATGGTCAGTCTCACTTCCACGCTGGCCTGCTCCTCGAGGCCCAAGGAAGGCTTCCCGAGGGGGATGTATATTGTAAATAATGGTACAAAGTATCCCGTTCTCCTAATTTTTCAGGATTACATGTGAACAATAACCTGAATAACTTGAAATATGGCACTGAGCACTCCCGAACAATATCCTACTCTCAAGGAACAGTGAAGTCTGGAAAACTGGAACAGCCTTCTCCTAGACAAACAGCAAACGACAAGATTGTCTTGCTGGTGTGTAACAGAGCGTGCACTGGACAGCAGAGCAAAAGGTGACTGGCAGCTTCCTGGCCAGGCTTACGGCTCTGGCTGCTTCCTTGGTGGCCTGGGCTTTACTCACCGTGTGGGGCAAATGCAAGGTGTGGGAGGGACGGCTTGCGTGCACGCTCTTTTGATCTCTTCCTCAAATGCTACTCCTTTCTCTAGGTTTGGCTTGCCCTTTGTGTTGCACCTGGAAAAAACAATTGCTTGGGATATTCTGCAGAAGGAAATTCTGGAGAAGATGCAGTATTTCCTGCGGCCTGCAGCCTGCTTGCAGGTGAGCCAAACGGTGTGGCTGCTTTGAGACTAAGTGGGAAGGGAGGTTACTGGGAGCAATGGACGTGCTGCGCTGGTGCCTTCCCATGTTTCTTAGTGCAGTAGTGTCCGAGTCTGATGTGCTTTTGTCTGCTGTTTGCTGAACGTTACAGGTAAGAGTAGACTGATCAGGTGAAGGAATGACGTGCTTCTCTTCCTTCCTTATCCCCAAAAGCTACTCGAGAAGTCAGTGCTGCTGTCTGCACTGGAAGTGGTGCTTGCCTTAAGGAAGGCTGCAGTTTGCCTGGTGACTGCTGAGCGTGTGTCTGATGGGCATTCCCTCTGAGCAGCACCTTGTCTGGTCGCTGCAGAGGAGGTTTTGTCTTTTGTAAAACACGTTCTAGGATAAATCATTTGCCTGTGCTGTGAGGTGATGTGTGTTTGAGTCATTCAGATGGCTTCTGTTGTCTTTCTGCAGGTTTGCCCGTTCAGCTTGCGAGTGGTCAGTGTTGTGGGCATAACGTACCTGCTACCTCAGGAGGAGCGGCCCCTCTGCCACCCAACAGTGGAAAGGTAGGGGCAGGGACCGGCCACCTGGGGCTGAGGGGCAGTCCTGGCACGGCTGCGTGCAGTGGGCTTCCTGGGCCTGGGAGCTGGGAATGACTGAGGGTCCTCCAGAAGCTGTCAGGATTGCTCGGTCGTGTGTCATGCTGTCTGGAACCTGCTTTTTTCTACTTTCCAAGCTTGATCTGGGTGGCAGTGGGGGAAGGTGAAGGGCTAAAGAAAATAAGCCACATGCATATGAAAGACAACATAGCCCAACTTGGAATCTGAAGCCTAACCTCTGTCTGCTCCTTTCTCCAGGGCATTGAAGTCATGTGGACAGGGGGGAACTGCTCACGTGAAGTTAGTCGTAGAATGGGACAAAGAAACGAAAGATTAGTAAGTATGGAGTAGGAAGCCTTAAAGTGAATTCACCTTGACAGCCTTGCTTGCAGCCAGCTCGGCACTGTGCTGCCTGTGGGACCCGGCGGGGGCCGTGCACACTGAACGTGCTCTGACCCGGAGCCCTTTGCCCTGCAGCTGGCATTCTGCATTACAGGGCAGGTGTCTCACCTGTAGCTGCTTCCCTCACCAACTGCATTCATGTGACACATCCTGTGGGCAGTGAGCTGCTGCCGAGATGCTGCTGAAGCTGCTCACGTCTGTGTTCTGATGTGTTGCTCTGGTGGGGTCTTGCCAGGCAGCTCTCGCTCGTGGATAATGAGACAAATGCAGGAAGGAGCTGCTGGTTCTGCTTCTATCCTTGTGTTGGCTCAGCAGCAGCGTGGGGAGCAGGTGGCTGTGCTGGTAAATGTGTCGTGTCTCTGGTGCAGCTTGTTCGTGAACACGGAAGATGAGTATATTCCAGACTCTGAAAGCGTCCGCCAGCAGAGAGAGCTTCATCACCAACCTCAGACCTGCACTTTATCTCAGTGTTTCCAACTGTACACCAAAGAGGAACAGGTAGGGGCACGCCTGTATAGCAGCCATGACTCAAGGCCTGGTAGGTCTGTGTGCTGCTTGAATCCCATGCTCAGCTGCGTTCTGCAGACACTGATGTGTTGAGGCAGGAGAATAAATTTGTTAACACAGCACTAGGCACCAGTCCTGCTAGCAGAGCTTTTCTGTGGTAGGAAGAAAGCTGTGGGCAGTACTGCTCCCCCTCCAGTCCCCAATGTTAAGACTGCAGATCAGAGGAGCAAATTCCTGTGCTTCCCCCTGTGAAACAGCAGTGCCTTTCTGGCGTTCAGGATGAAGGATCAGATCAGCGTGGCATCTCTGGGAGTGTGCTGCTGTTGTGGAGCAGTTGGGTGCTCCCAGGCCTGAGCTGGGCAGCTCCCAAGCTGAGTGGGCTCAAGGCAGCCTGTGCTGAGCAGGGACCTGCTGGGCAGTCACACAGGGACAAGGGGCTCCAGAAGTGTGGCTGCACTTCTCCAGCTCGGTGTGAGGAGGTGGAAGGGGCAGGAGCGGTGACGTGCCACAGCGCAGGCTAGAGCTGGGTCTGGTCTGGCCCTCACCTGGAACATCACACGAGTGATCTGTGTGTCTTTGCCAGAGGTCTCTAATCCCCTGTAAAAAGGGATGGTCCCAGATGTGGACTGTGGACCTGCGATTGAGCTTTAATAATTTTGGAGCCTTTCTTGTCGCTTCTTTCAGAGGTGAGAGAAAAGTTGTCTGACAGCTTACAGCTCTGGCTTCTCAATTTTCTGAGCGTGGGGCTCTGGATGGAAGTGCTTGTCATGCTTGTGGCTTTTAAAAGATACCATCTCCCTGGTGGAGAGTGAAAAGCTCCATCGTCTGTAACTTTGTGCTACTGGGACATGGAGAGACATGGAGAGGGCTCTTACAGGTGTCAGAGACAAAACTTGGAGTATATCTGTAATCCTTCTGGTCAGGTTCCTTCTTTGCTGCTGGTGTTCCTGTAAGGATACTGCTACTCAGGCTGCCAAGCCTGCTGGCTTTCTCCTTTTTTTTTTCTTAATTTCTAAGGGACGGGGGGTTTGAAGGATGGAAATAGTTTCTCCGCACAGCAGCACCAGCTGAATTCTGTCTTGCAGTGGGAGGTGCCTGTGCCGCGAGGCACCCCTCTCTTGCCTCGTTTGCTGTTTTGAAAGGCATCATTGGGAGCTCTGTGTTTCTAATGAGCTTGATGAATGCTGGAGGTAGCTGAGGTGCGTGTGTCAGTGCCTGCACTGCGCCTTGGGCAGCGGGGCAGTGGTGAAGAGCTGCCTTGGAACCAGGAAACTAATTCCTGCTCCTGCCTCTTGTAGCTTGCCCCAGATGATGCATGGCGATGCCCACACTGCAAGCAGCTGCAGCAGGGCAGCATCACACTGAGCCTCTGGACCTTACCTGATGTTCTCATCATACATCTCAAAAGGTTTAGGCAGGTAAGAGTGTCTGGGGGGGTGCTGGATGGGGAGCGACCTGATGAGAGCATCTCAGCAGCAGCTGCTCTGTCTGACACATCTCTTCAGGGTTTTGTTAGTTCTGCCAAGTGCGGTGGCCTCGCTGCAGCTCATGCTGTCCTCCACTTACACAGGAAGGAGACCGAAGGATGAAACTCCAAAACATGGTGAAATTCCCCCTGAGTGGCTTGGACATGACTCCTCACGTGGTAAAGCGCAGTCAGAGCAGCTGGAGCCTGCCGTCTCACTGGTCACCCTGGAGGCGACCTTACGGCCTCGGAAGGGATCCTGAGGACTACATCTACGACCTGTACGCAGTCTGCAATCATCATGGCACCATGCAAGGGGGACACTATACAGGCAAGTGCTCTGCGATGTTATGTCTGTTAGATCCTTTCAGAAAGAAAACAGTTCTGTTCTCTATCCTGTCTGTGGTTTTTTACTTCTCTCTTGACAAAAGGACCTAACCCAGTTCAGAAGGGCTGGCTATGTGATATTGGATGGGGAACTTTTATGACCCTGGGAAATGAAACAATGCCTGTTGACCCCCAAATGTCCTACTGTATGTTCCTTTCTCCATTTTTTTTTTTTTTTTTTTTTTTTTACCTTGTGTGTAATGTCACCAGCCTTTTGTGTCTCAAAAATGTTCTTTCCCGCCACTGTAGTTGCCAGAGTCTTTTATATATGAGAAATATTTGCACATTGCCTGTGCGTACAGCACAGGTTTTGAATTCCTCTTTGCATGTTTTGGCAGCTCCCAGGGCAGCCAGAGGTAGGCTAAGTTGTTTGGTGGTTCTTAGTATCTGTTCATTTTCACTCAGCCCAAAAAACATGCATCTGGCATTGCCCTCTGCTGCACACCTCTGGGCTTCATCCTCCTGTAACCTCCCTTCTGGGACTCCATCAGGAGGAGAGTCACTGGTGGGGGCAGATCCTCCACAAATAACAATGTGGAGTGAATGGGGCCACCCCAAATAGTGTTCTGTTCTGAGCAGCAATGCTGAACAAAGACAATCCTGAGCTGTGAGCTGTTCATTTTACTCTGATTGTCTCAGGCTTCGTTCTTGCTAGTCAGACTGGAAAAGGATGTGTTGCATGAATGAATCTGTTCCTTTCATTCTCCTCCGAGTTTATCGTAGCAGATAAAGTCACGTTCAAGTTATCATACGGGAATCCTGATAGTAGGAGTGAGGAAAGTCTAATGGTAACGTTTCTCTCAGCATATTGCAAAAACTCAGTTGATGGCCAGTGGTACTGCTTTGATGACAGCGATGTTCAGCAGCTTTCTGAAAATGAAGTCTGCAAGCAGACAGCTTATATTCTTTTCTACCAGAGACGCACAGCAATCCCATCGTGGTCTGCTAACAGCTCTGTGGCAGGTAAGCCCTGTTACCTTTGTCAGGGAGTGGATGTAGTTCTTGTCCTGCATGGAACTGAGGAATTTTCTGCCCGCCTCTGCTTACACCCCAGCTCTCTGTCCCAGAACTCACAGTGAGCTTGTCTCAGAGTCCTCTGCTAAACCGAGGAGACTGTGGGAAACTTCCCACCTGCTCTGCTGCCCAGCCTTATGTACCCCACGCTAGTTATCACAAAGAGGTTGTGGAGATGGGGGAGCCCCCTCCAGTGCCACGTGTTCAGAGCTGCCCTTGCTGAGCCAGGACGTAGCCGTGTGGCTGGTTCATTCCCCCTGCCAGTGCAGTTGGTCTCGGGTAAGTGGCCAGCAGCTGGACATGTTGGTTGTGAATCTGGGCTGAGCTGTGGGCAGGTACAGGCTTGATTATTTGCCTTCATAAATAAAAGGGTTTGCAGGGTGCATTTGTGGCAGCTCGAGGACTGTCCTCCACCTCTGTGCTGTTGCACTGAGGCACTGATTCTTTTGATTCATATTGGGACAAGTGTGATGGTCTCTGTTGCTTATGACACTGACTCCATATGAACAGAGGTTTATTTCTGCATTATCTGGATGCTGTGGCTATGTGAGACAGCCCCAGACTCAGTGACTGTTGAAGCTGGTGCAGTACTGACCTGGCTCTGTGGCCTTCCCAGAGGTTTCACATGTTGTGCAGCTCTGTGCTGCTGGTCTGATGTCTCTGCCTGATGCCTTGCAGGCTCCACGAGCTCCTCGCTCTGCGAGCACTGGGTCAGCCGCCTTCCTGGTAGCAAGCAGCCCAGCATCGCTTCAGCAGCATCGTCACGGCGCACGTCTCTGGCTTCGCTCTCTGAATCGGTGGAGCTGACCGGGGAGAGGAGTGAAGATGATGGTGTGTATTAACGATGCAGTGCCTGGGGGAACTGGGTCAAAAATATTTTCTCAGGCACTAACTTGTCAGTTACGAGATCCCTACCAGGACAGCTGCAGGTGAAGTAGTTAGGATGGATGGTTTCTCTAGCAGCTGGGGGAGGCAGGCACAGTGTCAGTAGGAACAAAGGTGGGCTTTTCTCTGGTGTGAAATGATGGGCAGGAACCTTAAGGAGCCTTTCAAAGAAAGAAAATATTGTCAACTAAACCTCTCAATCAAGTATTTTGTGTTTTTATTTTCTCTGGGTTTTGCTGCAGCACCTTTGCAGGGAGGCTGACGCACTCCTGCTGCTTGGTATAGGCTCTAATTGTCTGCTGCCCTGCTGTACCTCTTCCCATGTGACTCCCACCATGGGGTTGAGAAGACAGGCACACTTTTTATTGAATTCCTTGTTCAGCTTTTATACAAGGAATGGTGCCTGTGGTGCAGGTGAACTGTCTGACTTGTAGGGAAACGGCATCTGTGGATGGGTGGGATAAACTGTGGGCTTGGCTCTCATACTGATGATGTTGCTTCCTCTCTAGGAGGATTTTCAACTCGGCCCTTTGTGAGAAGTGTCCAGCGTCAGAGCTTGTCGTCTCGATCCTCTGTCACCAGCCCACTGGCAGTGAGTGAGAACGGCGTCAGGCCCTCGTGGTCGCTCTCTGCGAAGCTGCAGTTACGCTCCAACTCCCCGTCACGCTTCTCTGGAGATTCCCCAGTACACACCTCTGCTTCCACCCTGGAGAAGATCGGGGAGGCTGCTGATGATAAAGTCTCCACCTCTTGCTTTGGCAGCTTGAGGAACCTTTCCAGCAGCTACTTGGAACCCTGCGATGGCAGCCGCCGAGAGCACAGGACGGCTCGCAGAGCCCCCCTGGCTGTCATGGAAGGGGCGTTCAGGGAAGAGTCTGTTGTAAGGACATCTAGCTCAGACCTTTCAGATGGGCTTGGCAAAAGCTCTGTGCAGCCAGACAAGAATCACCCTGCTTTGGACCCTTTTGATAACAACAATCAAATTGCCTTTGTTGATCAGAGTGATTCTGTGGATAGCTCTCCGGTCAAGGAGGTGAAAGCCCCCAGTGGGATGGGACTGGCTCCAGAGAAGGCAGAGGGAACCCCTAAGAAGGCTCACAGCTCCAAGGGAGCTTCCGAAACAGACAAAAGCTTGAGGAAGGGAAGGACAGTCTTATCTACCCACGAGACCAAAGTCTCTCGCTCTTCTCCTCCTCCCCAAAAGGGTTCCCAGAAGGTTTCCCGGTCTAGGAGTAAGACTGACTCCTCCAGGGCCAGCGGGCGACATGGGTCTCCTGCTCCCACTCAGGCTAGGAAGGACCACAGCACCAAGCCCGTTGAGGTGGCTGTCCCAGCAGCTCAGCAGAAGCAAAAGTCAGGTTCTTCTCCCTCTTCCACAGCTGCCAAGAAAGCCACATCAGGCTCATTGACTAAGGGCTCTTCTGCTGGGAAGAGCCGGACTTCAGAGCGAAGCCTCAGCAGGGAGGGCTCTAAGATAAGCCTGGGCTCGGACAAAACGAGCGTTACCAGCAGCTCAAGAACGAGCTCCCCACGGATAAGCCACTCCAGGAGTGACAGCAGGGCAGTAGACAGCAAGCACGTGAGGAGCTCCTCCATGGCCAACCTGCGGTCTCCCAACGTTGGTATGCGCTCTGGGCTGAAGAGGGACAGCAAGTCAGAAGAGAAGGGGTTGTCCTTCTTCAAGTCGGCCTTACGGCAGAAGGAGACCCGGAGGTCGGCAGACCTGGGAAAGACCACGATGCTCTCCAAAAAGGCAGCGGGTGGCAGTTCCAAGTCAGTCAGCAAAAACGTGCTGGAGGACAAGTCTGAGAAAGGTGGTGTCCCACCAGCCTCTCAAACCAATGCCAATGTTACTGCAAAAGAAAAGCTCGTCCCAAAAGATGCCGCACCCAACAAACACTCGCTGCTCTCCAGTCGCAAGTCCAAGTCTTCCCAGCTAGATCCCGGAGCCCAGTCTCCTCCTTCCAGTGGCAAGCAGTCCGCTGACAAGCCGCTGAAGAAGTTACCTTCCAGCATGCAGGTGTCCGTACGGCCTTCTCTGGAACCTCAGTGAAATGCTGCAATCCAGGTGTCTTTTCTGCTGAGAAGCTAATTTATTCTGAGCTCTTGTTTTTTGTTCATGTGCCTAATGTATGTTTTGAGGAGAAGTTAACTGCGAGTTGTTAAAGCGCCTTTTGATTCTGCCATCAAACCAAATAGCCACAGGCAGGCAGCACCGATGCAAGTAGTCTATCTGGAGTCGTTGTTGAACCCGAACGCAGCTGTCCCATAGCACTTGTGCAGGAGTCTCTTCGTAGAAAATGCAACAACTTCCTTCAGACTCAAGGTCTGAAATCGGAAACCCAGTTGTACTGACACTGGTGTGCTTCGTAGAGCTGTGAGCTGATGTTCCTTTGGTCTCGTTCTGAGCAGGCTGTGTCTGCACTGGCCTTGTTCTGCGCTGTGGAGGATGCGAAGGAAGCTGGACAGGAGAGCCTCCCGCTGCTTACGCGCTCTCTCGACCCGCTCTCCCTACTCCCTTCCATTTTCTAGCTTTCTTAAGGGCAATATCTCAACACTAATGTTGTTTCTCAGGTATATACTCAGCCAGTATAGGAGGGACTAGCATTAGTGGATGGACAGAAAGGTACCCGTGTGTCTGTGCGTACGCGTGTCTTTGTAACAGATCTCACATTTGCATTCCGACAGCGGAAAGATTTTTCCATAAAATGTTATCTGCGTTTTTTGTTGCTCTGTCTGTGAAGAGTTTTACTCTGTCCACACCTAAGGCGACCTCTAGCCTGTTCTCTTTAATTGCTTTCTCTCTTTGAAGCACTATACTCAGCAACAGAAGTCACTGAGCAGCAGCTGGCTCCAGCCCGTTCCTGTGAGAGCGGCTTGTTGGTGCGGTGCCCCGGGAGGTGGCTGTCCCCGTGCACCTGGTGGGCAGTGCTGCTGGGACCCCTGCCCAAACTCCTGAGCAGCGGCGTTTCCTGATGTGCTCAGATGCTTACCTGGCGTGGTGCGGAGGGAGCACCTTTACGTCCAGCTGTGGTACTTGGCCAAGGCAAGTGTCGTCCTGTCCCTCTGCCTTCTCTGAGCGAGGGTTGGAGGGGCTGTGCCCTGGAGCCGTGCCGGGGTTGCTGCCCTGCTCCTCCCCGGCGTGCTCCTTGCGTTCCCCATGGTCTGCCCCCTGCGTGTCTCTTACGGCCGCGGTCCCGTCCCCCTCTGGGTGTTGTTCTGTCAGGGCTGAAGCACTACATCTAGCGACATCCTTGTTTACATGCCCTTCTCCAAGGGGACATTCCTCAAGCTCTTTAGGGTTCCTCTCTGAAGGTGGATTCCTCAAGCCCTTTTGTATACTCATGGTGTAATTTTTTTTAATTTCATGAGGTTTTATTACTGCTCTGCATATCCTTTCTGTACGGCAGCAGCCTGTCGTGTGGCTCGTGGCATGCAGCCGCTGGCAGTGTGCTGTGCACGCTTGTCTTTTGGTGAGGTCTTTGCCTGCTGCCCAGTCTCGTCCAGTGAAGCTCCCGGGCTCAGCCTGCAGACCCCAGCTCGTTCGTCTCCCGTCACCGTGGCAGTGCCCTCAGACGAGCAGTTGCTTGCAGCTGGGCTGTCCCAGCTCCACTCCTAGCTGCCGTGCTGGTGACCCTGCAAGAAGCCTTGCCCCAGGCTGCTCGGGTGCGTTGCTGCTCCTTGGGTTTGTTCTCTGCTCACCACTTACTGCTTTGGAGAGAAGCGTGCCTCGGGGCAGCTGCTGCCTGGTGCAAAGCTGGGGCGCGGAGCTGAGCCGGGGAGCTGCAGGGCTCTGTGGCTGCAGCACAGCCCTCGGCCTGTCCTGGCTGAGCCCTTAGGACCTGCCTCCTGCATCCCAGAGGCAATGCCAGTGGCCTGCCTGTTTTTACGGTCTGTTGGACTCTGTGCTGTGCCCTGGACTATATTTTTAAGCCTGAACGTGACCATCTTCCTGATCCGTTTCTTCTCCCGTGCGTTGTTGTCACCTTCTCGTTTAATGCAGCAACAAGAAGCGAAGGTGGTATCGCTTGCTTCTTAAATGTGTAACTTGGGTTCTTCTCGGATTATTTGTTGTTATACCCAGCAGAGCAGAGGAGACTTGCTTCACATTTTGGTACTTAAATTTCTCCCTGAAATGCCGATATTGAAGTACTTGTTTAAGATTTGATCTGCATTAGGATCTTGCACCGTGTTGGCTCTTCTCTTGTAACAACTCTTCTAGCAAGAATGTAATTCCGGTAGCTGTTGCTAACTTGGTTTGACATCCTTTTAATAGACAGAACCTAGTTCTCTGTGCGTTTCACCATGGGACGTTTGTGAAAGGCTATTTTTATCAAATGACACTTTCTTTTCATGTCATCCATCATTCACTGGAAAAGTTCCAACTGGAAGATGGTGTATGGTTTCTGAGGTGTTTTTTGCTAATGTATTGCATGTCTGTACTGAAGGAAACTTGAAGCCATGTCCAAGCTGGTGTTTCAGCCGAATGCCAGTTCAGAATGTTTGTATTTGGGGCACGAGAGTGGTCATTAGAGCTGCCGTTAGGATACAACGGGAACGAGAGGTCTTGGTGCCGAGCGTTCCCGTAGCTGAGGTTAAAAGCAGTCAAAGCTCTGCATTCCCAAGATAAGTTACGTAGCCCTTCCTCTTTGTGCTTACTGTAATTTCTGATGGAAACTGCTGCCAGCTCCAGCACTGTCTGCTCTGCATACGCTGCCAATTTGGTTTTCTACCCGGCCCTCTGAAAAACAGAAGCTCTGGTGCTCAGACGCCTCGCCCCATGGATAAGCGTGGGGTGGGCAGAGGAGCTGGCCCTGCCAGCGCCCTTTTCTTCCCATTAAGCTGGTGTCAGAGTGACTGAGGGGTGCTGCTCTTCTCCGTGGGGCTGCCAGCACGTGGCGTGTCCTCTGGCTCAGGAGGGCTTGCCTTCGGGTGTCCTCAAGCAAAACGCTTTGACTTGCAAGGGTGCACTGTTGTTGAGTGTAAGACACCTCGGGCAAAATGTGGCAGGCATGTCTGTAGGGACCTGCAGAGTGCGGTCCCTGCTCCCGTGGCTGTGTCGATTCTGTAACAAAGCAGTTTGGAAACTAGCTGCCTGCTGCCTCTCTGCGTCCTCTGCTTTCTGGTCTCAGATTTCCAGCAGTCTGTGAATTTCTTTGCATAGGAGAGGGCTAAAGGATGCAGGCCCAGGAACAGCAGTGTCCGTGATGGGTATAAATCCAGGTCTGATCACCGTTAAAACCCTGGCTTCACCAGTGCTGTGGAGTAAATCTTTCTAAAACTGATCGTGGGCTCCTGCAGGCCTTACTTAAAGTGACTTGAGGAAAACCATCAGTCTCCTTCCTTTAAGCAGACTTGTTTCTTAGCCCTTTCCTGCAGAGGAAGCCCGGTCTGTGTGCACCACGCTGTCCCGATGTGGATGTGGCCCAGCTCGAGGGGTGCTCCAGGGAGGGACCTTCCCAGCACAGGCTTGGCTTTGCCTGGGGGGGCTGTAGGATGGCGGGGGCTTGTGCCTGCTCTGCGGCAGCCGCTAGTGCCCGGCCACCCCTTTCCTGAAAGTTCGGGCCCTGGAAGGCTTTGTGATGTGCTTCTAGCCGAGGTCGGATGGAATTCACCTGGAATTCACCTGCTGGGGTCTGCCCGTGCCCCTCATCACGCCCCTGGTCCGAGGCTTGTGCCGGGGGCCAGCCCTCAGGGCCCGGGAGAGCAGCGCCCTCATTCCAGTGCTAGGTTCCTGCTGGGGTCACCTACAGAAATTATTTTTACCCTTTTTGGGCTTTGTCTTTTGGATAGTGTTTAGTAGTGTACAACTTATAAGCACATTTTCAACGATGTGTATTAAAGAGGCACCTCTTATTTGTATTAATCACATTTGATAGAAGATTTGGTGCCTGCAGTTCTCAGTAACTCGTGTCTCACTTTGGATGTATAAATTGTAACCCTTTCCAACTACCAGATATGGCTAAAAAAAAAATAAAAAATAAAAACGCTTAGGATAGAAAATTAGCAGCTTAATTACAGTACACTTACTGCAAGTGCCCTCATCCTTCTTAGCTGCAGAGTTGTTTGCTTTCCAAAGCTGAAACTTGAGCATGATCAACCATTTTTTCTACGTAATAAAGGCAGTTTTGCATGGCAGTTCTCTTGCTGTACTCAAATGCATGCACTTATTAACTATGCAAGCATCTAATACAAACCATAGACCGTGCTTTCAGTATCCAGAGCTGCTCCCTCGGTGCCGGAGCACTGCTTTGACTCTGTACTTCTGTTTCTTGGTGCAGCTATGTGTCAGCACACAGGAGCATGTACCTGGTTTCCTGCTTTATTTGCACATCTTTGATTCTTTTCTTTGCAGAATTTGGGATTACTGACAAGGCTGGAGCGTAGCATAACGTCAAAGGAATTTGAAATGTTGAAATGAGAACAAACTGGTTTTCTGTATTGTATTGTTTTCTCTCTTTTTTTCTTTTTTTAAAAAAAACAGGAAAAACCCGATCAGTGTTCGTATGTAGCCTGCCACGTTGTGTACCTGTACTGACACACTCAGCGCTGTGGGAAGAGGCTGTGCCCGTGGTGGTGCTCGGGGGGCAGCCCCCAGCAGCCTCCCCCCGGCCAGCCCCAGTGCCACGGCTGGGGGCTGCCCTGAGCCGTGCCCGGGGCTCAGCTGCCTGGGGAGGGTGGGGAGCGACATTCCGAGTGGTTTTGCTGTCATCTTTCTTTCTATCTTCGTCATTGCCTTCTGATCCAAAATAATTTGGCGGCATCTGATGTTATCTGTGGAGGGAACTGAAATTTAGTTTTAATCTGTGGTGAGATGAAAGTACTATGCGGTTTCCTTAATAAAAGCACCATGAAGCATTTCCTATTAGGAGCTTTATTTTGTAAAAATAAGGGTATGTGAAGACTTGTATGTTATCTATATTAGGTTTAAAGGTTTAGGAAGTCTTCTATTTTTTTTTAAAGGCGATAGCACTCAATTTATCTGCAAATAGTGTTTTTTAAAAGACACAGATTAAAACTAAGTGTAAACACAAATTGTTTTGCTCTAGGCCCTGCAGCACAAACGCGCTGCAAGAAAGTTAGCGTTAGGTTTGTATGGCATTTGTGCAGTGCAATAAGAAAACATTTTTAGGTGCTACATTGCCTTGGGTAGGGTGACACAAGGGAATACAGGCTACAAGTGGCTACATTATTTTCTTGTGGCCTTCCAAGTATTAATTTGTACAGATTTGCTCACCAACTGTGCCTCACCATTGGTTAAAATTGAATTTTAAGTCCTGTTACAAATGTAGTTTCTCTTCTGGACACAATGTCAGATTTTACACTGGAATATCTACAGTTCTGAAAACTGCATGTCACATCACTGTACGCCGATACTGGGACGTGGGGCTTGCCCACACCTTTGATATTCTCTTCTGTATTTTAATGTTTTTGAACTGTACAGTAATCTGGAGAGCAGGCTGTCTTTACTTGGGATTGAACATTGTACCATAAATTTTAAATTATTTGAGGACAAGTGCATGAGACTGTGTCAATGCCTTTTATTATTTATTTGTATGTTTTATTATTCAAGGTGTATGCACTTTTAATACGCAGAATTTATATTTTTATGTTAAAAATCATTTTCTTTCAGAAAGAAGAGTTTGAATATGAGGAATTGGGATTCAGTGGAAAAAGGGGAATATGTAATAAAATACAATAAATTTATTACTAGGCATCCTGGCTGCGTGAGCCTTCTTTCAGGTCAGCATCGCCGCCCAGCTCCCTGCAGTGACAGACGGGTGCGAGGGCCTCCTCTGCCTTCCTCCTGGCTGCGGAGCTGCTGCCAGTGGTCGCGGGGGTCTTCTAGCTAGAGCCAGCCGCAGGGCCCTGTCTGTGGGGTCCTGGGGCTGTGGGGTCCCGGGGTGCCACCAGCCCCCCGTGGGCAGCAGGAGGGGACGGCGGGCAGGGTGCCGTCACTGACGTCTTTGCTGTAGGTGGGTGAAACGTGCTCCGGCTGCAGCCTCGGCTGGCGTGGGTCACCCCTGAGCTCTCCCTTGTGCCCCAGCAGGGACATGCCATCAGCCCTCGCCCTGTCCCAGCCCTGATCACAGAACCGTCACCACGAGCTGGCTGCAGCGGCGTGGGTCTGGCCGAGGCAGAGCCCTGCACCCCGTGGCCCCTGCAGGTGTCGCGTGGAGGAACCTCACCTTACTCTGGGCAGTCACAGGGCACGAGGAGACCTGGGCTTTTATTAGTTATTGGAGAGCATAATTGCTTCGTATCTTGTATGGAAATGGGGATGACAGATGTCATATTAAATCATAGGGTCATCACTTATTTATAGGTGATTACATTAAAGAGAGATTAATATAGCCAAAGGCTCTGCAGAATTAGAGTTAATATATTTTTGTTTATTATATTTGCCAATATTTCTCCAATCCAGATGGGTTTTTATGGCCACTTATTAAATAGCGAGCCCACTGTGGTTCCCTTAATCTAGCTGGGAGGGTGGTGAGAGGACAATTGGAAAACACTTGAGAACTTTGATCTTGGAATGATTAAATTTTATTGCCTCCTTGTTTATGAGGCATCCAATGGCAGGTGCTTTGTGCACTGAGATGAAGCGAGGGCAGGTTAGGACTCGGGCCGTTATTAAATCCAGGTCAGCAGGGGAGGCTCGGCCCTGGTGCGGGGTTACGGCTGTGCTCAACCAGCTCTGGGGCCCTGCGGAGGGAGGAGAAGGTTTTGGGTGCCCGGGGGTGCCTGGGGCTTGGTGCCCATCCCACAGAGCTCTCAGCTCTCCCTGCAGCCTTCCCTGCTGTCCCTGTGCAAACTGCAGGGGCCGAAAAACACTTGCTGGGTGCGGAGCCCCTGATGGCTGTGCCGTGCTGGGCTGTGGGGCACTGGGGCACGGTGCAGGGTGGGCAGGCGGCTGCCCCTGCTGTGGGACGGGGGCCTGGGGCTTGCCGTGTTTCATTAACACCCAGCTGCTGCTGAGAGCCAGAACAAAACCTGATCTTTGGAGGCCGTCAATAAATTATAACATATTAGGCACTGTCATCAGTACCTCTGGACTCCTAAATTTTGTTCTAATTGGAGTATCGCTTTTCCTTTCTCAGCACTTTTTCCCCTCTGCTGGGTATCGATCCTTTCTCTGTGGGGATCTGACCAACTGTTGACAATTTATGGTAACATAAACCCGGTGCCTCTTACAGCAAAAACACAGCTTTTAATAAAAACCGCTGACACCAGCCTCTCGCTGGCAGCCTAACCTGATTACCGCATGGATTTAGCAGTTAAGGCCGTGCTGATACCCCGGTCGTTTTGCACATAGGGATTTTTACTGTAACACTTAAAAGGCTTTCAATTGTCATAATATTTCATAAATACACATGTACCTAATTGAAAGCTGGGAGGCTGATAGGAAGCATCGAGAGAGCTGCTGGGACCTTGGCTGGCTCCTGGATGCTCGTGGCTTGTTATTGATGGTTAACTGGGGCATCCGTAGGGCTCGTAGAACTGCACTGCTGACAAAACCATTCCTTCTTCTGCCAGGGAGAAGTCCATACGCAGGTTTTTGTCGTACGCAGAGATGGGACCGATAAGGTTTGGGAGCTGCAGGGCCCTCCTGCTCGCCTGTACCCGCGGTGTGGTGCCGTGCCGTGCTCCTGGCCGGTGTGGGGCCGTGGCTCCAGGCCCTGCTGCACCTCTGGGGGCCGAGCAGTGGCCCCGTCCCACTGCCTGTGCATGAGGCCCCTGCTGCTGGGCCCTGCAGCAGCCTTGGCGCGAGGCTGGCCGGGAGCCTGCCACCGGTGACCGGGGCCTCGTCCCACCTGCACCACATCCCCGCAGCCACCAGCTGCCAGCGTCCTGCCCCACGCTGGGCACAGCCCTGCAGCACTGTGCACTGCCAGAGCCCGAGGCCGCCCACCGCGTTTCCTCGCAGCGCCCCGCGGCCTGTGGGGGTCTCGGGCCTGCCGGCTCCAGCCTGGGAGCTTTGGAGAGCGGTGACGGCCGCTGCCACGGGGCAAATCCTTCTGCTGTTATTGGGGTGCGTGTGCTAACTGGAGGCTGCCGCAGCCCACCCAGCCGCGCTGAACCTGGCCCTGCCTCGATGTCCTGGAGACGTTTAAATGGGCCTGGAACACGTCGCTGGCTGCCGGAGCAATTTATCGCCTCACCGCACGGTCCCTTTTCCACATTAGATTCATCCAGTGAAAAAAAAAAATAAGAAACCGCATGTCTAACATAATGACATGAATTTCTTAATAAACGAATGCAATGTGGATGGCTGTGTGTTTCCACTCAGCCTGAGCCAAACTGTGATGAATTGATCCTTCCTAAAGGTATTGAATATTTCTCAAACTATTCATCAGCCCCACGACAAATGCCTCTGTCAGCCCCAGCTGACATCCTATTTTAAATACCTCTTCCAGGGCACCAGCATGGAGCAGTGGCTGCTCGAGAAGCAGGGACCTTATCATTTTTTAATGCACTGCAGTTCTTGGGCTTATAGAATATTTATAACAACACTGGTATTTACCAAACAAGCCGGTGCGTTTGCAGGAACCCCTGGTGAGTGTCTTCTGTGCACGTTCCCATGGGTGGCTAACAGCCCACGGGGTGGGTGACCCCAGTGGGGCAGTCCCAGCCCCAGCCCCATGGGACCTGGGTTCCTGCCGTGCCCCCGGCTGTGCCCTGCCTGGGGCCCAGTCCCACTGCCCACGGTGTGCTCGTGCCTCTGTGCTGCCCACCCGGCTCCTGGCCGGCTCTGCGCAGCACATCCCGTCCCCTCATCCCACCTATGTCCCCTCATCCCAGCCCTTCCCGTTCCTTCCCTCCCAGCACAAGTCTGAGGGCTGAAAGCGCCGTCCCCGTGTAATACAGTGCTATCAGCTTGTTCTTCTGGGTGTCACAAATACCGTAACATCTGCTCTCCCTGCCATTTGCTTCAATCTAATTCTTTTTTTATTGAAATGAGTCTAAATTGTCTGAGAATATATTAGATTACTCTTTCCCTGAGGTTAGCACACTTGTATAGACGTGAATAAAGTGCACAGTTAGCAGCACTCGCATGCTCTTTCGCTCCCTTTTTTAATCTACAAGAAGCTGGCTCCCTGGAGAACTGGTGTGTTTCCTAACGACCTTAATGAGTTTCCATAGCTGAGGTCAGATTATCTAGAAAGGCTGGTAATGGCAGGGCAGGAAGGTGGCTCTTTCTCCACTGCTGTGAGTCTCTGATAGCTTTGTACTCCAGACTGTAAATAAAGCAGAATTTGATAGCTCTGCCTGGATCCACGATGAATACATTTTCCCCTTTAATAGGCAGAAGTGTGTGTGTTGCAAAGCAATTCATGAAGACCATATGACAGTCTTTAAGCATTTTAATATTTTGCAACTGATTTATCATTGGTAATGAGCAGATGATATACTCCACTTCAAGGGTATGGATTATCTATTAAAGTCCACACGTAAAAGGCATCTGCCGATGACATATTGCTAACAGAAAATGGAAAGTACAACTTATCTTTTGTTTAACAGGAGGGGTCAACAGCTTCTGCCACAGTTCAGGAGATAACCTGCATTTTCATTCTCTCCTGTAATGACGTCGGTAAATATCTCCTGCGTTTGGGCATTATGTCGGGCCGGCACCGATCCTGCCCCTTCTCCTCGTGCTGCCTTTGGAGGCACCGGCACATCGAGCCGGAGCTTATTTAGTGCTTGGTTAAGAGCTGAGGGCGGTGCTGATTCACTGGCTGCTGCTAGATTAGTTTATGGTCTCTGATATCATCTCTCCAGGGCTGTTTGTGCTCCAAGTAGTTTGGGAGAAGTCTGCTTGCTTATTTATTTATGAAGCAATTCATACGACGGGGCTGTTTGTGCCGCGGGGGCGGCCGGGTGCCAGTGAGCCCTGGGGGGGAGATGCCTGGCCGGGGGGTGGCGGTGGGCAGGCACTGGGGGTCCGCAGGCTGAGGCACCCTGCTCCCGAGGGGTAGCACAGGGCCCATGCTGCTGCTGCTGCCGCCCACTGACTGTGCCCCACGAAAAGCTGGTGGACGAGCGGTGGTTTCCACATCTCAGCAGTGCTGGCAGCACCTCGTGTCCCCCCCCAGCACCTTGTGTCCCCCCTGCTCGGCCACCCATTGGCAGGGCCGTGGCTGAGGAGCTGGCGTTGCTGCCGCCTCTCTTTGGAAGACAGCAGGCAGGGGCTTCTGGGCTGGAAATTCAGTTTTGGTGCCCAGTTAAAAGCCGAGCTGAGAGCAAGCGGCTGATGCTGCCTGTTGTGCATGGCCCCATGCCCAGGCTGGGGCTCCCAGCAGCTCATCACAGCCTGTGGGTGTCCCCACGGTCCTGAGAGCTGCAGCAGCCCACGGTGCCGGTGCCGCGCCGCCCGGCTCTGCTCAGGCATGCTGCGCCCTCCCGGCCCCACAGCACGCCTGGTGCAGGACGCGCAGCTCTTTGCACAGCCTGGCACGGGCTGTTGTGCTCTCTCCCACACTCCTGAAACTGCGACACCCCAGCCTGGCTCCTGTGGCAGGCACAGCGTGTCCCAAGGGTCTGGTGCTGCTCTGGGGGGGCTCTGAGCACCGGGACAGGCCAGGCGAGAGGGGCCTGGTGGGCTCGGGGTGACGGTGGCAGCGGGATGTCCCCGTGCTGCACAGCCCCACACGTGCCCCTTGCCCTGCAGCCCCTGCCCGCCGAGCAGCGGTGCCGAGTCCCCTGGCAGGGCCCTCGCAGCCCAGCGCCGACGCTCACACGGGCGGGATGGGGGCTCACACATTGTTCTGGGGCTTTGTTAGGGCGAGGTTAGTGCTGGTTACTGGCTGGGAGTTTTATCCCTGAGTGCTTCCCCTTAGCTCCTGAGACCGACTTCGGTGCAGATTTATCACCCAGCAAATAAATAAAAGTGCAGGTTTATTTTGCCTCCTTGTTCATCAGAAAGGAATGAAAATGTAAGCAAAATATTAAAAATAAAATAGTCTCAGTTTTACTTTAATTGACCTTTGATTTTTAGCTTAATACCTTCCCTGTGTTGCTGCCTCAACCTTTAATTTCTCTTGGTGAAGTGGCTGTGTTCAATGATTCATTCTGTCCCGAGGCAAAGCACACACTGTAATTGGTTTTTAACTTCCTGGAATGTCAAAGCCAGGATTGAAATTTTACGTATCACACCACCAATTCAATACTGGCTTTAATAATAATGTTGCAGAAAGGAAGGCAGATTTACAGCTGTAGAAAAATGTAATCAAATTTTAAGCCAGAATGCAATAAGTCCAAATGCTAGTTTTCATTTAGAAGCTTGTTAGATAAATGTGGCATCACCTGAGCCGCTCCAGAAGCATTTCTGCCGTTCCCTGCCCGATGGAGCATGGCCAGGGGATGGGGGAGAGGTGCCACACGCTGCCCTGCGGCCGTGCTCTGCGCTGGGGCACAGCCGGCGCCCGCAGCCCCCAGCCTCTCCCAGCCGGCATGCTCCCCACGGTGGCGGTGCCCTCACGCCCTGAAACCAAGACACCTCGCTGGGCCACTGGGCTTGGTGGGCTCCTGCCGTGCCTGGGGCTCCCCGGATCCTGCAGAGGCACGGCAGCATGGACAGGGCTGCCCCACAGCCCAGCACAGAGCTGCTGTGGGAGCTGCCGTGCAGGTGCCGGTCCTGGCAGTGCCGACTGCCCTGCTCTGCCTGCCAGGGCTCCTGGGGGGGAAGCACCCCTAATACACTGCAAATGCCAAATAACTAATCGATTCTAGCCAATTAATGTCTGATAGAAACTAATAACCCTTCTCTTCCTTTCTTATTACTAAATGACCTCCAGCAATCCATTAGTTTAACAAATGATATGCAAGTCTTCAGCATGGCTAATGACTCTGGATTAAAGCCGGTGACACCTCATCCGTCAGCGCACTCCTGTACCGCAGTGCCCATTAAGCCTCGGCGTCGTCCATCACGGCGGCTCTTACGCCCGGCACAGCCACGTGGCAGCGCTCCTGGCACTCCTGGGGGAGGCGGCCCCGGGGATGCCATGCACCCTGTGCCATGTCCCCTCATCCACTGCTGGCTGTGGCTGGAGCGGCTGCAGCCTGTGCCAGGTGCCCTGCGCTGCCCGGGGGCCGCACCAGCCCCAGTGCCTTGCCCTTGCCCCGCAGCCCCCGTTGCCCAGGGTGAGCTCCCTGCTGCTCACAGCTCAGCTCCCTGCTCCCTCCTCACACTGCCCTAAAAAGCTAACTAAGCTGAAATTATTTTCCTTCCTTAGAAGCCTTTAAATAATGTATTGCCCTCACTTGCTGTTAGCGAATGTTTTAAAAATCCAGGGGACTTTTCCTCCTTGCTCATGAATTTGCATGTGTTTGCTGCGGGGCCGTGAATTGCTGTTGGCAGGTGCAATTAGCAGGCGATGCCCTGCCCACTGCGCCACAAGCCTGCAAGAGGCAGCGCGGGGCGGGCGGGAGGCACCCGCAGACATTGCCCCAGCGCTGGGTGCTGGCTATGAGGGCGAGCCCAGCGTGGGGCTGCGCTGTGTCACTGCATGGCAGCCCTGTGCTGTGCATCCCCCTGCAGCCGTACCTGGAGCCCCTCGCTGCCCCGAGCTCTGCGGGTCTGCCCCCAGGTTTGCAGCCCCCGAAGGGTTGGCAGCCCCCCAGGGGTTGGCAGCCCAGCCCTGGCACCACAGAGGAGACGTGGCCCAGAGGGGCTGAGCCCTGCCCAGGCGGGCTGAGCCCTGCTCGTGTTCCCAGCCAGCGGGGCAGCTCCCCCATCCTGCATTCAAGTGGCAGTGAATCAGAATTAAATTGGAGGCACCTAAAACAGAGCCCCTACAAACGTCTTCCAAAGAAGCTTACCTCCTGAGAAATGGCGATAAGAACTTGCTGAAAGGATGATAATTAAATCAGGGGAGCTGTCAGCAAAGCAAACACCTCCTGTCCTGAGCAGCTCGTAAATGTTTTCCTTTCCGCGCTGGTTTTGTGCGGATACTTGTGTACTCTGCAAGGTTTTTAATATTTTAATCAGAATTAACCCAAGCATTTACCAGACCATCAGGGCCTCAGTGCTTGATGTTCCTAGCAGGCTGGCATTCTTGATCAATTGGAATGAAATCACTTATTTGAGCCACTTTCCTGGTTGGCTGAACAGCCAAACTCATTTGCAACCTGAATTTCACAGGAAATTAAGCTCTCCCAATAGGGCTAAAGAAAATATGAAACTGGGTAAATGTTAAACCTGTTAGAAATTTGTCCCATAAAGTTTCTTCCAGATATATCTCCCTTTTCCCTGAAGTGATAGTATTTTTGAATCATGTTTCCATAAAGCGCAGGGCACTCCTGGGAGAAGCCTCCCTAACTGCACCGTCTGTCTCTGTAATATAACGGGGCTCCCTGGAGGAGCCGTAAATTCTCAGCCGAGGCTCGGCCCGGCTTTCAGGCACTGCGCGAGCAGAGGCAGGGGAGCAGGGGGAGCTGCCAGGGCTCTGGGGACTGCGGCACCCCAGGGCTGGGCCGGGGGTGCCATGGGGCCGGGGGTGCCCGCTGTTAGGGAGCATGAAGGGCAATCACCAGAGGCTGTGCGGGGCTGCTGTCGGCTGCTTGCAAGTGACAAAACCTCCCTGCTGCTGCCGTAGGCTGCTGAGCGTTTTGTGAGCGACAGGAGCTGCCAGCTTGTGGCCCAGCTGCCCGTCCCCTGCGTGTGGGTTCGGCAGGGTCCCGCTGCAAGGCGAGGTGCCGCTGCCCGGGCCTGACGCCGGGGTGAGGGACACCCGGAGCCAGCTGCCGGGTGGTTTGCACAGCTCGGCATGCTCTGCGCTGGCACGGGCTGCCCTCTGCAGCCACACGGTGCAGCGCCAGGCACGGATCCTGGCTGTGCCTGGCCCTGGGGGAGCGGCTGCTGCCAGAGGAGGGGGCTGAGAGGGGCCGAGAGGGACATGGGGAAGTAAATGCAACCAGGACGGGGTGAACCGGTGCACAGCTTTTACGTGGCAGCAGGGCCAGGGATGTGGGGTGGCTGCAGGGGGATTTTTCCCTCTCCTCTGAGGCTCTGGGCTCTGTGGCACCTCCCCTGCTTGCCAGGGCTCAGCCGCCAGCTCTGCCAGCCCCGTGCTGGCTGTAGCTGCCCCTGACATTCAGAGTAAGGACGGGAGTACAGTGTAATATATGGAAATGAATCTCCAAACTCATACTGTGTCTGTTTTGCATGATTGATTTCTATTAAATTACTGCTGTGCAAACACTGGTGGAGCCCAGTGGGTTTGTGCTTTCTAGAGAATGGGAGTTTCCACGATCACTGCTCCGAGCCACATCTCCCGTGACGAGCGACTCTCCCAGCTGTCCTTTCATTCCCTTCACAGCACATTATTTTCTGTGACGATTCAGCTCTTGGCCTCAGGTTTTCTTTAAGGTGTTTTTTAATACTTAAATACTTGTTAACAGCATCTGGGGCTCTGCACACAGTCAGCTGGGGCTCTCCTCATCCTGTACCCCCCTGCCAGGGATGGAGCTGAGTGTGGGCATCAGAGCCCCAGACCCCAGCTGGCCCTCGGACAGCAGCAAGAGCAGTGCTTCTCGCTACAGAAAGCCCATTTCCAGTTCCATTTCTTTTCTTACTTCGTCTTTTAATCCCAATTACCAATAATTTTAATCCCAATTACCTCGCGGGTGGTGGCACTGACACATGTGAGGGCTGTAAGAGCCCCCAGCCCAGCCTGCGGCAAAGAAAGCTGAGCTGTTACTGGGAGCAGGGCAATGAGGGATCGCTGCTGGGGCTCCTGCTCGCCCTGCCCTGCCCTGCCCTGGTGCAATGCGGGTGCACGAGGTCCCCGTGGGGCTGTGGCGTGTTCCTGTGCCCCACGGCAAGCAGTGGAGGGGCTGCAACAACCCCTCTGCTGTCAGCCGAGCCCTTCCCCTGTGAGTCTGTGAAACGGGGCCCAAGCCTAGCTGCTGCTACTGCCGGCTCTGTGGCTAATTCTGTTGTTTTACAGCAAGAGGACCGTGTTTGCTATTGATTGCATAGGTTGCTAATGGTCTTTTTCATACAATAAGAGGCTTTTGTGGGGACTACTTAATCCAGTCATATCGCAGGGTGAAATTGCACAGCTTACTGCGTAGGTTTCCAGGACGTGATCTGCTTTAATAGCAGGAGCAGTTTTATCTAATACATTTAATGTTCCAGTGTTTTTACAGCACGAGGGGCTCTAATTGAGCTGCATTTCTGTATCGGGAGGGCAGAAGGCAAGAGGCCATTTCCGTACCAGCCCGGGGAGGGGTAGAAGCTGACATGGCACTTGGTGGCCTGCAGGGACCTCTGCTGCGTGACCGTCACCTTCACCAGCTGCTGTGCAGAGCCTGCTGCTGCCGGGAATGCTCGTTACTGAAGCAATCATCACAGTGATGGCGAGGCTTCTTGCTGGAGACCACAGATCTGTGCACACTGGGACTTTCTGTTTCCCCCAGGGATTAATTCCACCCCCACCTCTCCCAGGTGTTGCTGCTCCTGCTGCTCCATGGTGAGAGCCTTGCTGCAGGGGCAGAGCCCCGTGCTGCAGGGCCTGGTTTGCAGGACGTGCTTGCGCTCACCTGTGGTGCTGGATGTGCTCATGACCTTTGGTGATGTGCCTGCACCTTTCCCACCCCGCAGGCAGCTGTGTGCTGACCCAGACCTGTTTCGGCATCGTTTGAGGAGACAAGGGAGCAGCTGGCACCATCTTCTGGGCTCACCGTGGCTGAGAGTGGGGCTCTGGGAGAAGCATGCACCGAGGGAATGGGGTTTGTGCTTCTGCCTTTGAATTAAGCATACAGGAGGTATCTAAATGGATTGTGACTGCCAGGATTAAAGGTTAGGAAATTTTTCTGTGTATCTTATGTAAATGAGAACTAATGAGGTTTTCATGATTACCTTTAATTAGCTTTCCCAAAAGTAGTGGTGATTTATATGGTGTGAGCCTGGACAGATGACACACGCAGATACGCACACAGCCACACACCTTCATTAAAACTGTTTTTAAAAATGAATCTACAACATGCAAATTACCTATTAAACACTCAAGAAAAAGACTGTAAGAGGGAAAAAGGCACAAACACAGCACGGGTTCTGCAAGGCCTCTGGGGCTGCGCTGTGTTAGGGTGGCGGGCTGGGCTGTCCCGTGCCTGCTGGTCACGCTGGGGGGTCCCTGCTGTGGGCACCACGCAGCCCACGCTGCTCCCAGCACAGCCCAGCTCCTTCCCAGTGCCAGCCCCAGCTCCAGGGAGTGCCCAGCGCCGCAGCTGAGCGCCTGGCAGACACTTCATGGTCATCGGTGCCCTCCTGCAGCTCTGGGCTGAGCAGGTGCTGCTGCCTCTCATCAGAAATGGGGAATGGGGACTGACTTTGGTCAGGAAGCAGCGTGACCTCCTCCTTCTCAGATCTGAACAAAACAGGGAAATGCCCATTCTCATTAAAAGACAAGAATCCTTGTCTCTTGTGGATGCAGAGAGAAATGGGTAAATGAGGCCTCCAAAAGCTCAAACCCTGTAAATCAGATGATGCAAATGGAAGGGAATCAGCCAGCCGGTGTGTGGAGGCCCAGGAGAGCAGCAGAGGTGGGGTCGGTGGGGAGCAGGCACACAGCACGATGCTGGCGGGTCCTGTGGCAGCCTGGTCCTCAGCCCTGCCGCAGGGTCTGTGCGGATGGGACGGCTTAAATTAAAGTCAGAGCAGGGAAATGGTGTTGGGTGGGAGGAGAAGGTGCTGTGCTGAGACACAGAAGTGAGTGAAATGGCTGGGATGACTACAGCCAATTAGCTTGACATCAGTCCTGGGCAAATCAGTGGAAAAACTACTGCAAGAGTCAATTAATGGGAGAATTAGAGCCCAAGAATATAAATTCATGCCTGTCAACATGGTTGAAAAGAAGTAGGTCTTGTCAAACAAACCTGATTTCATTCTCCGATGCGATTACAAGTTTGGCTGGTGAAGGCAGTGGCACAGAAATAACAGGCTTTGGGCAGCGTTTCGCCCGGCGCTGATGCTCTTGTTCACCAGCTCGGTGCGGCGCGGAGATGTGGGCAGGGGGCGCGTGCCGGGGGGCTTGGTGGCACGGGGATGGCCACGGGCTGGGGGCAGCAGCTGGGCGCTGCAGCATGGCCCTGGCCTTGCGCAGGGGCAGAGGGAGGCGCCTGGGGCCGGGAGCTGCCGGTGGCTGGTGCGCTTTGCAGAGCAGCGTGAGCGGGGAGAGCAATGAGGGATCCTCGAGCTGCGCCTGGAAAGCAAATTGCCGGGTTCTCTCCGGTGCCTGCGTGCTGCCTGCCATGAAATTACACACAGGCTCTCCGGGGAAAACGTGCGTTTTTCTGAAAATGTCAAGTTTGCTTTATTTTCCTGAACCTTTATGTGAAGATGATTCTGAGTGTAACTAAAGCAGCAGAAACTGTGCCCAAAGAAAGGCCAAAATCCATCTGATTATGAATGGATTTAATTAACCAAGATATTCCCTTTTATCAGGGTTCCAGCAATTGACAGATTTATGCAGCTCTTGTCTCATCCCTCCTCAACACTTCAGTGCGTATTTCAAGGTGAAAGAAGAGGTCCCCAGTTAATTGAGCATCTAGCTCCAATCATGCCCTGCCCGACTGCCGTTGTCTCAGGCGTACGTGCAGGGTGCTGCTCCCCTCAGGGCATCCTCTGGGCACGGTGGCTGAGGCAGATGAGACCCCTCAGCCCTGGACACGGCCCTGTGCCCGCAGCCCCTTCCCGCACAGGGCACGGGCAGCTCACCCACCCAGCTGCAGAGCCCTGAGCCGCTGGTGGTGCCAAAGAGAGGGCACTGCGGGGCTCTCCTGCACTCAGAGCGGTGCGAAGGCAGCTGCCTCCTGCCCCACTCACGGCTTCTGATCTCCAGACTCAGCTCTTCACCCAGCAGCTTTCAGGCATTAATGGGATTTGTGCACGTGGCCACAGCAGAGCGCTCCCCTGCCCTGCAGCCCCTGAATGGGCACTATGGCCCTGGCAGCTCTCTGCCTGTGAGAACAGACTACCTGCTAAAGGCTTTTATTGCTGCCTTTTAAATACTATTTTTTTCTCAAAATACAACAATTGCACAGCCGTTGTAGCCGTAATTGTAGACAGGTACAAATTACATCCTGCACTAAAGCTCCCGAGGGGAGCTGGAGCAGCCAAGCCCGGGGAAGCAGTGGGGATACCTGCGTGTGCTGCGCTCGGAGCCCCCTCCCTGCGCCCCCTGGCACGGATGTGCTCACCAGGGCGCACAGCGTGGGGGCTGTCCGTGGGGGGGGACTGCCCATGGGGGGGCTCCCCGTGGGGGTGCTCACTCTGAGAATCCAGCGGGTACAAGGTCCTGCCCCAGGCTTTGCTGCTCCTCTGGGGGCTGGTACCCGGGGGGCTCGTGTGCGGTTGGGGGCAGCACGCGGCTCCCACAGCCGCCGTCCCGTGGTGCTGTGCCTGGCGCTGCTGTGTTATGGCACGGGCTGGGAGGGGAGCTCAGAGCTGCTTCGCTGCTGCCCCATCCTGCGTGTGCCACTGCCGGGTGCTGCTCTGCCCACAGAACACGTTACAGAGCCCACGTGTCCTTTGCCTGCAAAGAGCCCCATTACAGCGCATTAATAAACCATGACAGATTACCTTTCTTCTCTAAAATAGTACAACAGCTTTTCAAACACACAAGTAATGAAAATTTTATTGCAGCTGACTTGATCTCCTGCCGGCCTGTTGTTTCAGAGCAGGTCGGAGTCCACCCGGAGCCCACGCAAGCTGCCACAAGACTGAGCTGCTGCTGAGTGGTGGGGCACAGGCTCTCTGGCTCACTTGTGGGGATGTTTGAGCCCAATTTCTTTCTGTTTTTCAGTCTTTTGATGCCGGATGCACACTCAGTTCCCTTGCACTGTCCTGGCCTCCTACATCTGGAGACAGTGGATCCCCCGGTGATAGCTCCCAGTGCTTTTGGGAGGCTGCAGCTGAGCAGAGCAGAGCAGACGGTGTGCACGCTGCTGCAGGATGCTCTCTGCTGGCATGGGGCCACACGGTGTAGCATAGCAGGGGGGCGATGCATGCCATGGGGCTGTGATCAGGTCCTGTGCAGTGGCCTGGGGCAGCGGTGCCCACAGGCCTCCCGTGTCTGCACAGGATGGTGCAGGGAGCCTGGCGCGGTGCTCAGGCATGCGGTGAATAATGGCCCGATTGCTCTTTCCCTGGGATGGCTTAAATAAAGTGCAATGAAGCAGCACAGAGTGTGCCTTTTACTAACTCCATCCAGGCAGTATTAAGATGTGAAGATAAAGAACATGTAATGCAGTGTACCAACGTTATCTATGTAGAGGAGGTGGTTAAGTGAGGCGTGAAGTCTTCCTGGCCCAGCCCTGACTGAAGCAGGAGCTGCCCCGGCCCCACAGTGCCTGGTGCTGCCTGGGGCACCCAGCGCCATCCGTCGGGGCTGGGGAGCTGCTGCTGGGCAGGGCTGGGTGCTGGGGGCGGCAGGGACAGGGGATGTTTTTTCCCTTTGTCTTCACTTGGCCTGGTAATGAGGTCACTTTCTCCCTTCCCGTTGTTTCTGTGCCCTCCACTAAGGACAGGCTATTTTCCTGAAGAACTGCATCAGGCTTGCAGTGAATTCACTCGCAGCACACGGGCGGGCTGCTGGCACAGCGCAGTGCCTGCTGCACAGGGTCCAGCTCTGCGCCCTCCGCCCGCGTCCCACGGCTGCAGTCCCCTCGTGACCCTGGGGTCTCCCCGTGACCCTGGGGTCCTGCCCTCCCCTCCTGGCAGCCTGGCCGGGTGTACAAGGCGTCTGTGTGCCCATCAGCACGTGTGGGCACAGCCGCACAGAAATGCACCTCCCGTGCTGCCAGCGGCTCGGCAGGGCTCAGGGAGCCGCGAGCCCTCCTGCCCTGCGCTGCCTGTGCTGGCTGGGGCTGCCCAACCTTGGAGGTGGCGGGCATCGGGCCGGGGGCTGCCTGCCCGGCAGGAGCCTGCTGGCTCCGGCACCGCCACCAACTCTTCCAATTTCCCCCTGGAAATTGCTTCTGTCAATATTTTAATTTCATTTGGGCTGCGCAGGCAGAGGCGGAGGCGGCACATCCCAAGCAGATCGTTTGTCACCCGCCTGGCTCTCGGTGGAGGCCCGGCACAGGGATGATGTCCGTGGCACGGGGCAGCGTGGTGGGGACCCCACAAAGCCCCCAGCAGCGAGACATCTCCCCTGGCTCCGTGCAGCAGCTCTGCTTCGCCTGCAGAGGATCGGCCAGGCCACGTGCGGGGCCGGGCCAGGCCCTGGCTGTCTCTCCCACTTTTTCACATTTCCTGCAGATGCCGTTTCTGTCAATGAGGTACGTTTAACTGGGGGAATGAAATGAAGTCTTAACCAGATGGCAGGGCTAATAAATTGCTCAGGAAAAGCAAGCTAGTACTTGCAGCATGCACCTCCTCTGCGTACCTATTGCAAAGTGCCAAAAGAAATCTGTCTCAGGAATTATTTCAGAGAGGGTAATTTCTGTTTCCCAGTTGCTTTCATACATTAGAAATATCTGAAATGCCTCCAGTTGGTTACCAGTGGTGAGGAGCAGCCAGGGGCTGCCATGTCTGAGCAGCACTAAAAGAAAATAAATTAGCCTATTGCACTCAGCCCTTCCTTAGCTGCTGAGCCACAAGTGACGAGCGGCTGTTGCTTAAGTAACGACCAGAATAATGAGGAGCAGAAGATCCGCAAGGGAATATTAACTCGGAGCAGCAGCGTTTTCTCCCCCTTTTGAAGTCTGCTCCCGGCAGCCCCGGTCCTGCTGCACTGGGCCACGTGTCCCGCGCTGCCCCTCAGCACCGGGTGCCGTCGGGTCCCTTCCCTCTCCTTCTGCCCGATCCTGTGTGGGTGCTGCTCCTCCCGGCTCACCCAGGTGTAAATCCCCGTGTGTCCCCTGTCCTGCCAGCACAGCCTCCTGCAGCCAGAGCCGGCTGTGTTGCAAACTGCCTGTTTTCATGGACAAACTACTGGGAGCCCCGGCTGGAGCCGCCTGGAGCTCGTCAGTGGCTGTGTCTGAGACCTCGCTTCCCGGCGGGGGGGACAAGGGCAGCCCTCCCTGCTAACAAGTGGCGAGAGCAGGAGCTGCAGCCTGACAGACCGGCCCGCTGCTGGCTGCAGTGGCTTTCCAGGAATGGTTAATAACTTAGCAAACCAACCGGCTGCTCGTGGGCACCTTGAAGGAGAAAAAGAAATGAGAAAAGGATTTGTCAGAAACAAACTGCATCACTTCAATCTAATTTCTGCCTATGACAGGGCAAGAGGCCGTGCAGGTAGGGGACAATATTGGCTCGAATCAGGCTGCCGAGGCTGTCTCCCATGCCGTGCTCACAAGCAGGCATCTGGGTATGGATCAGCCCCAGCCTGCCCAAAGGCAGCCGCTGGCTGGCTCCAGGTGCAGGAGAAGGGAAATCCCAACCAAGGTGCCAGCAGAGGTGGGCACGGCTCTAGGCAGGGCGCCTTCCCCTCTCTGTTTTCCGTGCACTGGGGAGCTCTTGCTCCCCGATGGGCTGGGGCTGCCCTGCAGCGTGTGCTGGGTGTGTGCTGGCACCGAGAGCTGCAGCAGCACCGGCACTGGCAGTGCTTCTGTGCCCCAGCTGCAGGGCGCTGTGCACGCACCCGTGTGGTGTGGAGCTGTGAGATGCCTTAATCACAGGCTCAGTAGCACGATGTGAGCATTGGCAAGCTGTCCCCTCTTATTTCTCCGCGTGCAGCTCACGTTGCTCTAACTGCTGGTTTGACTAACTCCGCTGAATGAGCGGCTGCGAGGCGCCCGTCGTGGCTCGGTGCCGAGTGGTTGCAGACGGTGGCGGGGCTGGGGCGGCGCTAAGCAGCAGGCGGCAGAGCAGGGATGTTCCCACTACTTCCATCCTGGTTTATTCACAAGAGAGAGCGCTCAGGTGCTGCGGGGCCCTTGCAAAGAACCGTATTGTTCTGCCAGCACCTCAGGCCCCTGGGGAGCCCCACCTGTGCAGTCCTGTCCCACACGGCTCGCCCAGACCATCTGGTGACGCCTGCCCCGGCCTCCTCGGGGCTCCACTCGGGCTTCCTAAGCTCTGCCTCTCTGCAGAGAGCTCTCTGAAATGAGGTCCCTTGGAAAGTGCTCAAAGCTGAGAACTCGTAGCTGCTAAATGGCTCTTGAAACATGGGCACGCTGTGCCAGCTGGCTGGGGAATAACCGAACTCTGCTCACTTGTTGTCACTGCCTCATTATAAATAACAATAATTATCATGCGAGACATTCTGCTCTCGGTTTCTCTAAGCATCTGAGCTGTGATGGCTGGAAATGCTCTCGGGTGCCTAGCCCCAGAGCGACCCAGCCGCAAGGAGCCCCCCGATGGGCTGCCCCCGCGGGGCTCTGCTGGTGGTGCAGGACACAGCGTCCTGCAGGATGCTCTGCCAGCATCGCCCCACACAGCTCATCTCCGTGTCCTCTGTAAGCTGCAGAAGGGGACTGGAAGCCTGTGGGGAGCAAGGAAGGCTCTGGGCAGCTGCAGCTGGCGCGGCCGTGGGGCTGCATCGTGCGGGGCTTTCCCAAGTGGCACGGACGGATGATTCCCTCCCCGTGGCTGTGCCCTGCCGCTGCCTCCTGGCCCCGGGCTCCTGCAGCAGGAGGCGAGGGGCAGCCCCGGGCACTGCACAGAGTGTTTGAGGCACCCGCCTGGCCAGGGGCGGGCGGCGCTTTGTGTTGCTGTTGTCAGTTCATGAAATGAAGGAGCTGGTTGTGAGCCCTGCTCCTGGTCTAATGAGCATCTTAGGGAAGGTTGTCCCTATGACAATGTAAAACAGAAGCACTCACGATGTTCAATTCCTTTATTTCCTCTCTGATTCCTTTATCTCTTCTGGCTGTCTGAGTCATCTGGGGAACATTACCCTGACTTACTGCTGGTTGTTTGGATCCACTAACAATTATATGGGGGGGCAATTTTGAGAACTACCTCATTTCACAGTGCCTGATTAATGATGGAAATTTTCTTTCCCATTTAGCAGTTTGTTAGGTACCTGTTGCAGCTGCAGCTATCCCCAGGAGGACGTGTGTTCACTTAATGTGTCGTCTCAGGGAAAACAAGGCATTCTTCTGCTAAAAAAAGGCAACAAAGCAAACCTAAATGGGGCCATAACTTTTCTCAGTGTTATTTCTCTTCAACACCCTTTTCCATCCATTCCAATGTGTGAGCAGTGGGTAAGAAGTCATTGCACTGCGTGCTCTCCCCAAGGAAGTACCAGGCTACCTTCCCTCAAACGTCCCCGTGCTGCCAATTAACCCGTTTGGCACTCGGTGTTGTCTGGGCCGTGCTGCGAACGCTGCAGCTCGTACGGCAGCCTCAGCCTTGGATTTGGGGTACTGTAGGCGTCTCTGCAGCGGATGTTTCCAGCACCTACAAAACTAAAAGGGCACAGTGATACCCAACAAGCCCGGCCCTGACCCTGCAATGTCTGCACCCTGTGCAGCGAGCCAGGCCCCTGCCCTGCCGGGACGACACGCTGCAGCCGCTCGCTGCTCAGTGCCGGGCTTGGCCTGAGCTGGGCTTGAACCCAGGGCTCAAACCGCTGGGGCAGCTCCACCGCTGTGCTGGAGGAGGGAGGGCTCTGAGCCGTGCCCGTGGAAGGGGAGAGGAGCGGCTGCTGCAGTGCTGCCCGGGCAGAGGAGCGAGGCCATCACGCTGTCGGAGAGCTGGGCTCTCGGCCTCCGTGACAGCCGTCACCTCCTGGCCCTGGGCTTTGCAGGGCTCGGCAGGAGGGATGCGAGCCACTGTGCGCTGCACGGCCGTGCTGCCCGCTGCAGCAAGGTGTGCGGCACGTTATTAACGTGAACCTGCTGGGGAGCTGCGGGCAGTGTGGGCACGGGCTGCACGGTGGGCACCGGCTGCTCCTGGGGCACGACACGGGCTGCAGCACCGCAGTGACGGCCTGGGAACACCCCTGCTGCTCTGGCAGAGGCGGCTCTGGGACAGCAAGGTGATATTTTGCTGGGGAAAAGGAAGATGAGAATAGTCTCTATCAAAATTATTGTAGCGCTGTTCCTTAGTCAACAGCCCAGAGCTGTAAGGGAGGTTTTCTTCCTTTTTTTCTTCCTTTTTTTTTTTTTTTTTATTTTTTTAATTTTTTTTTCTTACAAGGCGTTTTAATGCCACTTAGCGCAGCTCTGGCCACAAGGCACCTAGCACCAAGCTATCTGCCATGCAGGCAGCTCATGCTAATTACACCACGGTACATGGCAGTTCCGAAATTACATTAGCAGACTGGGGGCTGGGGGACGGCCCTGGCATTAAGAACCCTCTGTGCTCCTATTATTTCTACAGAGATACACATTTGAACGAGCTTGTCAAGTGAAATTTTCTGTCTGGTTAGAAATGGATTTTTGAGCTTCTTGCTCACATGTAAACATTTTTAGTGGTCCCCAGATAAAGCAGGAACAGCGAAAGCAAACATCAGACTGAGCAAACCCAATCCCTTTAGGGAAATCATCGGCCACAGAAGGAAACAAAATGCATGATGGCTTCAAAAGACATCCATTAAACTGTGTGCTGAAGTGATTCATAGTGCTGGTAGTTAGAGTTTAATTAGATCTTAATCACGTAATTTTATCTTTGTTTTAGAAATTAGAGCTTAATGACCGTATTGCTCTCACAACAGTGCCGTAGCTAAACACAGCGATATCACATGGCAGCGCTGCAGCGCGCAGCGATGGGACAGAGATTATCTGCTGGTCTCAGATCATTGTTCCTTAAATAAAGAGCTATATTCACAATATTCGAATCCAGCAGGACCTGCCAGGCAGGGAAGGTGGGAGAAGCTGAGAACTGCCTTAAGACAAGGGGCAGGTGCCCATGGCCCCGTCCCAAGCTCCAGCGATGCCCAGAGCTGCGGGAGGTGCTGGGCAGCCCCCAGACCCCCAGGCCCTGGCTCTGGGGACATGGCTCTCACCACCGGCCTGGGCACAGCAAGGCCTGACACCGCTCACCTGCCCGGCTGCCGAGAGCACGGCGTGCCAGTGAGGGGAAAATGCTGTGTGTGATAAGGAGAGATGGACCGCGGGTGCTCACTTCAGCTGGCAGGTCAGATCCTTCGCAGGATTAGCACCAGAGTGATTCATCTCCATCACTCCTGGGCACTTCTTCTGTTGTGTTGCCTCTTAGGGCATTGCTGTGCTTGTAGACTCCCACCCTGCAGCCCCGTGGTGTGCGTGGCTGGGCATGCTCCAGTGGCAATAGCAGCACGGACTGTGCACCTGGCAAGCACACACAGAGCCCGGACACCTCTCCCAGAGGGGATTTTCTCCCTTGCTGTGCTTTGGGATGAGTCAATACCTGCAGCAGCAGGACGATGAGCTCAGCCTCACAGCCTGCTGTTTAATTATTTTATCTTGTTTGAGTCAGATGAAGTCAATTGAAGTTTGTGCAGTGAGTCTGTAAGCTGGGCAGGACTGGGCTGCACGGAGGCGTGGAGCCAGAGCCTGGGTGCCCTGCGGGAGCTGCAGCACTCCGTCCTGCAGCACATCCCATGCACAACACCAGTGCTGGGAAGCCCTGTTCTCCCCCACATTTCAGCTTCTGTTTTCCTTTCTGAGCTCAGTCAGCCCTCCCTGCACCGTGCCCAATGCTCACCTTGCCCTGCTGTTGGTGGGCAGAGCAGGAGCCCTGCGTCCCAGCGCCGCGGTGCTGCCGCAGCCTCAGGCCGATGACTCTGCTGTCCTTGAGCCCTGCCCTGCCCCTGCTGCGGATGGCAGCCGTACCCTTCCCACCTCCCCTCTCCTGTTTATTATGCCACTTGAGCCACTTGAACTCATTACTGTGGCAGATTATAGGTCCCCAGGTAATAACGCATATTCAGATAATTACTAACAGATCCTCTAATAGGAATGAACTCAGCTGAATCCATTCAATCTCTAGGTAAATATTTATACCGAAGCCATCCTTATTGCCAGCCAGTGGAGCGTGCACGAGCCGTTGCTGTCCTCACTGCCGTGCCTGCCTCAAGAGCAGGCTGCAGCGAGGGAGCTGCTGGCACCCAACACGCTGCTGTCTGAACCTGCCCCACTGCCACAGCTCAGGACTGGCCAGGGACCCAGTGCCACCCAGTGCTGGCCCCACACTGGTGTCCCTGTGCCCCCAGGACCAGCACCGTGGGCTGGGGACTGCCCAGCAGCCAAGCGCTGCCAGCACGGCCCTGGTGAAGGTCCCTGCCCCACACCACTGCTGCCTTTGGGGCTGCTGCTGGAGTTGGTTTCCTCGCAGGGGTGTGAGCAGCAGCACCTCTCCGTCGGTGCTGAAATGCTCTTGACGGGGCATTTGCAGCCATCCCCGTGCTCCCGTCTGTTGGCAGCAGCTTCGTGTCACAGCTGACATCCTCACCGGGCCCCGTGGCCCCCAGCGGGCGCCTGCTTGTGGGGAGCACCAGGGCCCCGCTCCCTCCATGCCCTGAGCCCTGGCTGCAGGAGTCACCCTAATTGGACCAGCTGGTTAATTAGCTGTCAGGTAATGAATTATGCAGTGATGCCCAGACTTCAGTGCAGTATTGATACCATCAGATCTTCTCCTTTTCACACGCTCTTGTTCTCTGGAGCGCTGCACAGAGCTTGTGGAAGAAGTTGGAAAACTTTCAAAGCAAATTGACCACGTTAATCAGTTGTGCAGGACGTGAGCTGCTGGGAAAGCAGGCGGGCAGGCTGACACCCAGCCACGCTGACACCCTCATGGGCAGCCAGCAGTTTCTCCTCATTGCCCATTCCCTCCATGCAGTGGGACCAGAGCAGGGCCAGCCTCAGGGCACTCAGCACCCACCCTGCACGGGGGGCTGCGGAGCAGGATGGGACCCCCGAGGGGGCTGTGGCTGGGCAGGAGAGCACCCCGAGTGTGCCAACTGAGAGCCCGTGGCCGTCACAGGGGGCAGCAGCCAAAGGCATCAGAGAAGGGGCCGTGGGGCTGGGTGGGCTTGGTTTCCTAAGTGAATGAAGCCCTGCAGAAGATCTGAGCTTCAGAGGAGTTTGATTAATTTATACACTGTGCCTCAGCGGCTCACATAAAAGAGAAATTACATTTACTTTTGCAAAAGGAGCCTGGGCTCTGGGGAGGAGGCTTGGAGCCTGCCAGATGCAGTGGGGCTCCCGGGGGGCGGGAGGCAGGGAGCTCGGGTCTGTCTGGGGGTCTGTCCAGGGGTCTGTCCAGGGGTCTGTCCCCCCCGTCCAGGAGCAGCAGCCTGTTGGCACAGCACACTCAGAGGTGTCAGGACGGGGATGGGGCTCCCCCAGCACAGAGCTGTCCACAGCCCCCGGCTCCAAGCACCCCGCTGGTTCCTGGTCCCCGCTGTGGGCAGTAAGCGTGGAACCAGAAGCGAAAGTGAATTATATTAATTAAGAAGAAGTTAATCAAATTTCCTCAGCGCTTACGGCACTGTGTTCCCACCTCAGTTTGAGAGACGAATGATGCTTCTTGAGCAACCAAAAATACTTGGCCTTAATTTAACGTGCAGTGCAGAGCCACAGCTGGAGCTGGCTGACGCAGTGCTGGTGCTGAGCTGGCCCGGTGAGCCCGAAGGGTGGCTGCGTGCCCGTCACTGCCCCGGCCAGGGATGGGAGGTGGCAGCAGGGCAGGAGCAGCGCCGCGGCTCCCAGGGGCGTGCTGGCAGCTCTGCTCCGTGCGGGCAGGGCAGAGCACTTGCCAGCGATGTAAATTCGGGCCCAGAAAGGTTTCCTTTGACCCAGCATGTCTCAAGAGCTCTTCAGCGTAAACAGGATCAGGGACCACTTAAGTCGCATTCATTATGTTTAAGTATTTATGAGCTGATAAATATTAAACAGCTGCCCTCGGGGGTTCAAGCCTGAGCGAGCGGATCACAACACGCCGCACGCAAGGGCTGTGGAGTGGCCGCACCAGGGAGCTCCGCACGCAGCGCCCCGTGCCCCTGCAGCTGGGCAGGCCCATGGGCAGCACCCCCACAGCCCTCGGGGAGCCCCTCTTGGTGTGGGTCCTGCCTGCGTGTCGAGCAGTTCTCTCATCACCCCGCACCCTGAGGCTGTGGCTCCCCAGCACCCCTCACCTCTGCGAATGGAGCAAGGAGCACGCCAGGGGCTTGCAAGGAGCCTGCCAGGGTGCGTGTGCCACAGGCAGCGGGCACGTGCTGGGGCTGGGCCGGTTCTGCAGCACCTCTGCCTGCCCAGAGCCGCGCAGGGTTGCTGAAGGTTCACATCATTCGCGGCCAGCTCCATCCCGCGGGGAGAGCCTGGCTGGCCGAGCTGCAGCCGCAGGGGCAGCGCTATGGCACCGCGCTGCACTGCAGTGCTGACATCCACGGCTGCAGCCACAGCCCTCCTCGACCGGCAAGCTGCATTCAGCACTTTGAACTCGGCACGCACATTAATCAAGTCAACAAAAGGTCTGCCTTGTCGGCCTGTCTTTGGACATTTTCATCAAGTCTTCGAAGCACTCTGGTGAGGCTCCATCACCCTTAGCTGAGAAATAGTGGGCTTAAAGTGCAGCCCAGTAAAAATTGAACAGTGGTCGTTACAATTTACATGCTAGCTTATAAAGTTCACTCTTAAAGCATTTTCCTCCCAACTATTACAGCCAAGTAATGGCATAGAGGCTGCTCAGGACCGCAGCTACACGGCACAGCAAACACTTTTTACAAAGCCAATTGGTTTGGTTGCCCAGGAGGTCTCCCTCTCGCACAGGGGGGCTCCAAGGGCTCTGTGAGTGGATGCCATCGGCACTGACGGCACAACAGGAGTGCCCACAACACACCCCTGCAGTCCCCACTTTTCCTTCTGGGGAATGTGGGCGCAGCAATCCTAGCACACAGCACAGCTGAAGCGGCAGGGGTCCTGCTCGGGGTGTCCCCCAGCAGCTTGCCAGGGCTGTGGTGGATGCGATGAGTGTCCCCTGATGTCCCCTGGCAGCCCCCGGCACTGCCAGGCACTGTGCCCAGGCAGAGCCTCCCCCCCAGCTGCCTGGGGACCGTCCCTGGGTCAGGCGTTGCCGAGCACAGCCCGGCCGGACGGGGAGCCAGCACCAGCCGTAACTCCAGCTCTTCTCCTTCCTGACTGTGACCCTGCGTGCCTTTGCAGGAGCTCACAGAGCTTGCTAAGCCAGAGCTTTGAGCTGATTTAGCCACTGGGAGGGGATTAGTCGCTCTAATCCGGTCTGCTTGAAATCTTGCTGCTGTGCCCGGATGGCTCTGCGCCGTGCCGGCGGGACCCGCCAATGTGCCAGGCTCCTGGGGAAGGACGGCTGGGGACTCGGTGCCGGCACAGCAGAGCTCCGTGCTGCCTCGTGGGTCTGAGCGGAGGCTCTGGCACCCACGTCCCTGGACGGGCACGGTCAGGGGGCAGCGGGGAGGACCCCAGCCCGGCCGAGGGGGAGCTGCCCTTTGACAGCCCCTCTGCTCAGCGCTGGCATCTCCAAGGCAGCGTTGCTCGACGTTAATGAACCTCCCGTCCTGCTGCTGCCTCATGCAGATTGCCTCCTCGAGCGCTTTTTAAGCCACGTTTTAAGAGCTCCTAATGTGATCAGCATTTTCAGTACAGCCCTTCCTGAGCCCTCATTTGCTTACCCTTTGTAAATCTAATACTTGATTTAAGCCCTTTTCTGCTCCCTCCATTTGTACGGACAAATGTAAAGTAGTTGTTTGATATTGCAGCGGTTTCTTCAGCCTCCAGCTCTAATTTCCCACTAATACAGTATTGTCAGGGGGATCAATCTAGCCCAGCACCTTCTGCCTCCTTGGACTGGATTGGAAATGGCTTTTCTACCGCGAGTCTGGGATTTGTGAATCTTGCTGCGAATATGTTTGTCCTTTAAAGGAAAATTCATATAAGAAATATCCCATCCTCCTGCAGCAGCTGGTAATCCCCTGCTTGGCCGCCTGCCTGCAGCTGTCTCTGGGACCCTCGCTGCTGGCCTCTCGGAGCTCCTGCAGCTCCTGCAGCTGCTGCTGGATGCTAGTGGAAGGGGAGGCAGGGTGGGCTGTGTGAGATGTCTGTTAATTACCTCCACCTTTTTCCAATTAGAGCTCTCCAGACAGGCCTTACTTCCAGTGAGGTCCCTTGGACTGAGCGTGGTTGTGCTGCTCCCCTGCCTGTCCGCCCCTGTGCCATGCACAACGCTCTGCAGCAGGCACACTGGGATGGGGAAGGTTTTTTGTTCCCTCTGTCCCTGCCCTGCTGCACACCGGGGGCTAATGGCCAGCACCCTGAGCAGCAGCCCTGTGGCAGCACCCGCACTGCTCTGCCCCATGGGGGGAGAGGCTCGGCCGCCCCGCTGCTCCCAGCCCCAGGGACAGCCTCTGCTCATGCTGGCAGCCAGGAGAGGCTGAAGGCTCGGGCTCTCGCTGAGATTTAGATGCTAGTGGTAAATTGCAACCTTTGACAGAAATGCCTGAGATTTACTACGAAAATCAATAGATGATTCAAACAGTCCAGCACTCGGAAAGGCAAATAACACCGCTCCGACAAGAGCAGTTATTGATATTCACGAACGGAAGTGCTCATTACAGCGCCTGCTAACAGGGTGGTGAAATGGATTGCTGCAGGATGGGACGGGGCCAGACCCGTGTGTGTGACCTCGGTGTGGGCTCTGCCGTGGCAGGACAGGACCCCGCTCAGTGCTCAGCGCTCAGTGCAGCCTGAGCCAGGGTGCTGGTGGCTGACCCCCCGGCTGAGCCCGGTGGGAGCAGTTTGGGCCCCCAGCTCCCCCAGGGCTGGGTGTGCTGCAGAGTGCCCATCTCCACCACCCGAGGATGTGGCTCCTCACGCTGCTCCAGGCAGGCTCCGAGGGTCCTGGCTGTGCTCAGGACAGCTGTGCTGGGTGCTGCGGGGAGGCTCTGTTTGCACACCCTCAGCACCATGGCTCCATGCCTGGACAAAGCGCATGGTGACACCCCCAGGACCCTGGCCGTGGGGGCTGCTGCTGGCAGGGGCTGCTGGGGGGCTGCCGGGGCTGTGTATGGCTGGTGGCAGAGCCTGGGCACGGGGCTGCAGCTCCAGCTGCCCGGCTGCGGCCGGCGGGGAATCAGAGGAGATGGCAGCCAGGGGAAGTGGAGGTGAGCTCAGCCCGGGGGCCATCTCGCAAGGCTGCACTTGACATTTAGGTGTAACTGTGGGCTCCTACAGAACAGCCCATTAAATTCCACCATAAATTGTCCCTTGCACGTAACACAGCCTGCTCCCAGAGCCTGCCAGGAGGCGGTACTGACGCTGGGGTGTCTCTGGTGCTCCTGAGCGATGTGGTCGGGCCCCCTGCTCGCCGTGCGGGGCTGAGCCTCCCTCCTTCCCTCTGGTCCTGTCCCCGGGGTCACTGCCCCACGCCACTGCCCGCTTCTCCACCAGCCCCAGCGGCACAGCAAGGGGAGCAGGGCAGCACAGAGCTGCCCCAGCCCACGGACAGGCTTGCCCTAAGAAAAGCCCATGCATAAGGACCGGTGGTAGCCGCTTTTATTTACACACGAGATCACATGCTGAACAAGGATGCTAGTGCCACTAAAGTACCCGTAACAGCAGGATTCTGTGCTTTATTCACAGGACAAAATATCGGTACAACATTTTTCAAAGACAGTTTTTCTTCAAGCAGATACATCTCACCACCCTCGTGGCTGCACGCCGAGCTGCAGTGCTGGGAGGCGAAGCAGGGCGGCTGGGGCCCTGCCTGCCCTGACCCCACAGGCAGCGACGCCTCCTCCGCTCCCTGGGGCTGGGACTACCCGGGGGCCCTGGTTCACTCTGGGGTGCCAAGGAGGGGTGTGCCCCAGAGGAGCCTGTGCACGGGCTGCGAGGTGGGGCCATCGCCGTGGCCCAGGACCGCAGGGCTGTGCAAGTGAGCAGGACCCCCCAACACGAGCCACCGCACCGCCGACCCGCGGGGACCCATCCTGCAGGGGCTGCAGCAGGGCTCTGCGCCTCCCCAGCTGGGCTCCCCCAGCCCCGCTCACCCTGCAGCACCCCGGCTGCTGCCCCGCCTGTGCCTGGGGCTTGCAGGAGGGCCGGGCTGGCTGCAGGGCCTGGCCACGGCCCCCACAGGCCACCCTTGTGGAAGACTGCAGCGTCACATCACCACAGCTCTGCTCCCGGGTGCTCATTCCCACCTGAAGTCCTGCCCGACTGTTTCATAGAACTTGATATTGTAAGGTCTGTAAAAGTCCCGGAGCTGCTCTATCACCTCGGGGTCTATCTGCACATGAGTCCTCCCTTTGGACTTGCCCAGGCAGCGTGGCGAGCTGCTGCTCTCTGTTTTTTTCAGGCAAGGAAAGCCTTTCGTCTTGTTGAAGTAGAAGTGCTTGTCTGTGATAACCCGTTTGATGCCCAGGAAGTCCTGGACTTTGCCCATCTCCCCGGCCGGGTCTGTGATCAGCTTCTCCCCGCTGACGAAGTGGATCTGGGAGAGGGGGAAGTACTGGAGCCAGCTCTCCAGGTGCACGGCGTACATCCCGATGCGGATGGCATTCCAGGAGGTATCCACCAGCCCCAGGCTGCGGTTGCGGAAGGACAGCCCCTCAAAGGTGGGGATGTCTGGCTTCTTGGAGAGCGTCTGCGTGTAGTCCGAGATGGCGCGGGTGACCGGGTTCCTCACCACCACGATCAGCTTGGTGTCCCGCGACATGTTGAAGATCCGCCGCGGCGCCTCCTTGGTGACAAAGTAGCTGGGGGTCTTCTCCACCGTGATCTGGCTGTCGAGCGTTCGTGGCATCAGGCTCCTGCAGGCAAAGAGGAAATTAGGGTGAGGAAGGAGCTGTGCCGCTTGCAGTGGCTGCCCACGCTGCGCTGGGCGGTGTGCGCGGCACGAGGCTGGCAGGGTGCCCGGTCCCAGCAGGGCAGGAGGACACTGCTCCTGCGGGGTCTGCCCTGGTCGTGTCCCCCCATGTCCCATCTGAGAGCCCCGGCAGAGGGCAGGGGTGTGCCCCAGTGCCCCCACACGCTCTGGCCAGAGGAGACGCACTGCTCCCGGGGCGCTGGAGCCAGGCAGGATGGCACAGAAGGGCACTGCTGAGCTGCCAGGGAGCTGGTGCTGTGCAGCATCCAGGGCTGCTCCATCACCACCAGTGGCAGCTTCATCATCAGTTTAAGGCAAGCGTGTGGCTTCATTCCGCAGCCACGCGGTCCTGCCATCTGCCCGGATCGCTGCCATGGGCGCATTAACCAGGAGACAGCCTCTGCCAGCCTTCGCCCAGTCTTTTATCACGTATTACTGCACTGGTTGCCATTTGCACAAGAAATTACAGTGGCTCCTTCCGGAATTACTGCAATTACCTGGCTCCTCCCCTCCCTGATAGCATTAAAGTGCAGCCAGGCTCCCGCACTCCCTGAGCCGTGGGCACCACAGGCACACACCAGGTGCCAGCCAGAGCCGTGCCGGCTCCAGCCCCCGTGGGGACACAGCTGCCCCTCCTCTGTGTCCCCTCAGCCTGGCAACCAGCACTGTCTGCATGCAGCCCTTGTGCCCCAGCTGTGTGTGAAGTGGAGCTGCAGGGCCAGGCAGTGGATGTGTGCGGGGTGGGCCACGTGGAGAGGTGGGGGCAGCCCGGGGGTGCTGCACCACGAGGGGCTGGGGCCCAGCTTAGGGCTAATTAAATCACTTGCTTTGACAAGTGAACATCCAAATCAAATAAAGACTAATGGGATGGAAAGATTTGTAGGTTGGTCTTGTATTACTAGAGTGAACTCCTGGATCCATCGCAGCCAGACGTGGGGCACAGCAGGAAGCACTGGGTGCCCGGGCCCTTGCTGCCCCTATGCCAGCAGTGGGCACGCAGGGGCCTTGCTGTCACACACTGCCAGGGAGGGAGGAGCTCACCTGGCTTCCAGGTGCTCAGCTTGGCTCAGGGCTCCCCAACCCTGCAAACTGTGCTGCCAGCCATACCCAGCCCCGTGTCTGCTGCCCTGCCCGAACACCACAGCCTGCTCCTGTGCCAGCTCAGGCAATGCCACAGAGCATCTCTAAGGCGTCCTCCGTGGGCCAGGAGCAGGGGCATCACTGCTCTCCTCCCCATCCTCAGGGCTTTGGAAGGAGCCAGGGGACAGCCGTGCCAAACGCAGGTGACCAGCCCCCCAGGCACATGCAGGGGAGTGCGTGCCACAGGCACCCACAGGGTCTCCTGCACTCGCAGGCACCTTATATTTCAGCTGTGTTTACTGCTCAAAAGCATCTGCTACAATTTCCACTTTGCAGTACAAGTTAGTGGCTCAGCGACTGCAATTTAATCGTGCAGCAGAACGCAAGCTATAAGGCACAAGCAGGCGCTGCCTGGGGAGAGCTTTATGGTGAGCTGAGAAATGTGCCTCTGAAAAGGGTTTATTCGGAGCAGTCCACCACACGTTCAACGCTCCGCAGCCACCTGTGCCCTGCTCGGAGCCTGCCGCCAGCTGCCCGAGGCCCCAGGCACAGCCCCTGCCTGTGAACCCTGGGTGCAGCCAGTGCCCCCCGCTGCAACCGCTGGTGTGCAGGGGGCTTGGGCCCCCCTGGTTCTTCTGAGAGGACAGGCAGAGCTCATGTGGCACAGGGGAATGCCTGCAGCCTGGCAGGTCTGTGTCCCCTCCACGAGGGAAGGAGTGAGGCAGAGGAAGAGCTGGTGCAGCAGGCATCTTACCAGACCTGGATCTATTGAGGGCTGGCCCAGTGCAGCCTCAGGACAGAAGCAGTCACGGAAAGCAAACATCAGCAACCCCGCCTGCAGCAATGCGGCCGGCGGAGCAAGGCACTGATTTATTCATGGGATAACCCTGCACAGACCCCAGGCCTTCCTGGCCTGCTGCAGCACAGCTGTTTGGGAGCACTGCAGCCGTGACCCCGACCAGAGACCACCAGGGAAGCATCCTTCAGCCCTCTGGAAATCCACGTGGTCCCTGCAGGGTCCCTAGAACAAGATCCACAGCCACTGCTTTTGGGCTTGGTCTGCAGAACGAACCCTGATGGAAAACAGCTGGGAGGAGACGCAGCAGTGGCAGGGGGGGCAGCACCCACCTGGTCCCAGTCCCGCTGGCCTTGCAGCCCTCACTTGCTCTTGACCAGCTTTCTCATTTGAAAGAGAATTAATTAACTAGCATAAATTAACGGGGATGTTTTACATAGGTACGTGAGCACAGCCGTGGCTTAATTGGCCTTTCCCACTGCTCTGCTCCAAACCCCATAAATCCAGATTATGATTCCCATTGTTTAATGACTGTCAGGAAATGCTAATTTAGTGCCAGGCCCCACTGCTGGCATCTCCATATCACAAACAAGTTTCATCATAAATCAGTGCAGGACAGCTTTATAAGCGAATCACTATTACAATATATTGGTGGAGAATCATAAAACTGCTGTTTCATTAATGGCTCATCTTCAGGCTTGTTAGACTTTCATTACGTGAGCTATTAGGTCCATGTATTTAAAAAATGAAATTACAGGTTCTAATCAATTATGAAAAAACAAAAAATCTCTGCATAGTAAATTACAGAAATGAGACAAGAGCTGTTTTTTTTTTTTTTTAAATGGACTCCCAGTGTTTGCTGCTCCTGAACAACAGAGACTGCTGAGACAACAAAACACAGCCTGAATAGATAAATAAATCACCAGTGAAACCATGCAAGGGAGAGAAATGTCATCCACACATTCATCTTTATGTTAACGGCGGGATCCCCAGAGCTGCAAGAGCTGGGAAATGCATTGCAAACTTAATTACAGTTGACTTTAAAATGATATTTTTGGACTTCTGCATTCACAAAGTTATTTGCATACAAATAGCATGTCACAGAGTTTTAAGCCTCGGGCTCGTGTCTTCAGGTTTGAAGGCTCTCAGCACCTGGCCCGCGGCGCTGCGCACCCCGGTGCAGCAGGAACAGCTCCGCGGCGCTGGGTCCCCCCCAGCTGTGCCACCCTGGGTGCCCCGTGCTGCCTGGACCCGCCGTGCCCCCCGATTTTAGGGTTGCTGCTGCCTCTCCTGCACGGTGCCAACCAGGGCCGAGGACGGTGCCCCAGGGCGGGGAGGTGCAGCCCGCTCACAGCCCTGCCAGGTACCGCTCTCGCACGCAGGTGGGCAGACGCAGACCTTCACCACCACTGCCTGGGGGCCGCAGCGCCAGCCCGCTGCTGAGGCAACAAACTGGGCTGCGCTTGTCCCCAGGGCCACAGCAAAACCCCGCGGCTGTGCTGCTGGGTGGGCAGCCCTGGCCAGAGACGTGCCAGTCCCACCAACACCTTGGGAACAAGGCGCCCTTGTGTTGGTGCCCCAGGACGGACGGGCGGTGGTTTTGGTGCTGCCTTCCCCTGCCCCCGGACGCCCCACCAAGGGGCTCAGCTCCCCCTGCCGTGTGCCAGCACCGCTCATGCTCCTGTCACACACACCAGGCTCTCCCCGCGCTCGTCCCATTGGCACTGCCTGGCTGGGGAAAACACACGGCAGCTTTCTCCATCTGGCAGCGCGTGCACGAGCCGTCCGCGCTTTGTCCTGGTGAGGGGAATCTGCAACGCAGCAGAAATGGAGGAGGTTAAAAAAGCTGATGCTGAGTGAGCAGCAGGGCAGCTCTGCGCAGAAATCATTAGGGAGGTAGTGGAGTGAACTCCTCTCCGGCCTCACAGCAGTGTGGGCTGCAGGAACGCCTCTCCCCTCGCCTGCACAGGGACCAGCCCAGGGAGCAGAGCCACCTCCTGGGGGGCAGCCGCTGGGGTCCCCTCTGAGGAGAAGGGGTGGGAGGCACTTCCCAGCAGCAGTGCCGGGGTGCAGCTCCCTCGTCATTCCAGCACACGCCTTTCAGCAGCCACAGGCTTTCCACTTCATTTGCTTTTCACTGTGCTTGCCAAGAAGGCTAGCCCTCTGACCACCAGAGGGATTTAATTATCGGGGCATCGCAGCTCTCCCCGCCTGCCAGGCGTGGGCTGCAGACACATCTGCTCGCGGTGCCCATGCACACAGCTCCCACCCGGCTCCCCCCAGCCCTCCCCAGCCTTCCCTCCCTCCAGCCGTGCTCTGCTCGGCCGATGACGCAGGCAGGCCCACAGCCCCTTCCCTACAGCACGGCGGGCTCCCCGAGGAGGTTGGCATCGCTGCTGCTGTGCTGGGGAGAGGGCAGGTGCCCCCAGCCCACCGTGCCCCCAGCCCTCTGTGCCCCCACAGAGCAGCTGCCCTGGCCCCACTGCCATTCTGCGAGCCCAGGATGCGCCCCAGGGACACGCAGCAATCCCTCTGGGCTTCCCAGCACCAGCCAAATCCCCTGCTCAATGCATTAATCTGGCTGGAGATACAGCACTAATTCCTCTTGAATTAGAGATTATTTTCATTGTAGTTACTAAGTTCTTAAAGCCCTTTAGTGACATTTTCTGTGAGTGCTAACACTCGCTTCCTACCCTCAGATTCGGGGTTGTATTTGCCCCCTTACTGGAGCGAGGGGATGGGTGCACCCAGGGGGGTGGCAGGAGCTGCAGGAGGACGCTTCCCAGGTGCCGGCAGCAGCACCGGGGCAGAAGCCACGTCCCTGCCCCGAGCTGGTGGCCGTCCCCTGCAGCGCCCGAAGCCGGCACATCCCTGCCCGGCCCTGCTTGTGGCTGCCCCGGCTGCACGCTGCGAAGGCAGCGCCTGCCCTGAAGGAGTTAACTTCTCGCCAGCACCTTTCCCAGGCCTGAATTATTAATTTTCTCATAATCTGCCTTTGGGCACCCTGCGGCCCCTACAACGCTCCCACATTAAAGAAACATACGCTCCCTTGCTGCCTACGTTGCTTTGATGTCGAACATGCGTGAAACACTCTCCCAGGGATAAATTTGTACAAAAATTCATCAGATGATTGAGATATTGCAGATAAGCGTGCGGGGGGGAGCACACACTCGATAATCCCGTTACAGCCCAGGTCTGCATCCAGCCCGTGCAGCACGCAGCAGAGCTGCCAGCTCCTGGGTAAATATTTGCCTGTTGCCGCTCGCTGTGTGCAGAGGATTTGGCGAGCACATCCAGGGCTCTCCTCAGAGGCCGCAGACTGAAGTGTGTGTAATCCTGGACTTCATCCACTCATCGGCATAAAAACAAACTGTTTAATTTGGCAAAAAAATCCCAAGTGCTGGCTCTCGTGATGAGGGTCGAGCGCTTTCCCTCAGCCACCCAATGTCATGGGCTCAGCGCCTGCTGCCTGGGCACGGGGAGAGGGGAGCCTGGGTGGGCAGCGAAATCCTGCAGCACACCCAGCACCTGCTGGGCTCCCCTCAGACCCGCTCCCATGCAGCCAGCCTGGCTGGGGTGCACAGGGTGCCTGGGCAGGCACTGGTGATGCGGGGACCCAAAACGCTGCTGCTCTGAGCCTGCCTGCAGCAGGCAAACAGCCCCCAGCTGACTCTGAGCCCTGTGCCCCGCTGCAGAGGGGCCATGGCATGCTGTGCTGTGCTGTGCCATGGCATGCTGTGCCGTGCTGTGCTGTGCTGTGCTGTGCCATGGCATGCTGTGCCGTGCTGTGCTGTGCCGTCCTGTGCTGTGCCGTCCTGTGCTGTGCCATGCTGTGCCACAGGTGCACGTGGGGCCAGTGCTGGGCTCGGCAGGACTTCAGATGCTGTCAGTAGATGAAAGCTCAAGCAAAGCTCCACGAAGGTTTAAGCAAAACTGGGTCAAGCATGCGAGAAACTGAGGTGTGAGGAAGATAAAATAGCTCTTCTGGTGGAGTGACTTTGCAGCAGACTCTCAGGACACAGCAATACAGCAGCCGATGCCTAACAGCTGGCAGTCATGCCGTTACAGAGCACCGTGAGGAGTCCACAGGGCGCTGAGCACCAGCACCAGTCCCCAGCCCCAGTCCCCAGGTCCCCCAGGCCTCCCCACGGCAGTGTCCCCTGCTGAGGATGGCCACGCTGCGAGGGCCGGGGGTGCTGGCCCCAGGAGGAGGGCTCTCAGCTGAGCAGGATGGACTCGGCTGCGTCCCCCTAAAGCCTGCACAATTCAGGGATCACACCATCACCCACACTGGGAAAATGATGACCTGAGGGACGACCCAGGGAAAGCCCGTCCCAGCACCGTGTCCCTCCTGCCACACCGTGAGAACACCTGGGCCCTGCGCCGAGGCAGCCCGGAGCTTTAACGATGGATCAGCTCCCTTTAATAAATGTTTATGTTCAAAGATTTTACACCAGTGCTCACAGACAGATAATGAGGGACATTTCAATGCATAAAAGCAGTGTGAGCACAGTAATTAACTTTGTTGCTGATTCATTTTTAATCATTCAAATGCTCCAGAGATTTGCTGTGTCCTTTAAGTCAACAAAATCTTTTCCAAAGGGCACACTGCCGATGCCCTTCACGCACGCAAGCCTGGGTGTAACTCCCGTCCCTGTAAATAGCCACCCAGCACCGACTCCCAGCGCCCAGCAGCCACAGGCCAGGCAGGGAACAACCCGCAGGGGAGCACATCCCAGCCCCGTGCAAACCAGCCTCCCGGGGAGGCCGCAGCGCACGGAGAAGGGCTGGGGTTGCCCCTTGGCCATTCCCACAGCAACTGTTTTCAGAGGTGAAACTTCCAAAATGAACACTCATTAAAAATCACGTAATGTGCCTAACCGAAAGCTCAAGCCGGAGACGCGCTGCCCACGTGGTGATATTCCAGTGCTTGGAACGTGCAAAGGAACAGGGCGGCGTGCTGGCACCCAGAACACAGCAGCGGCCCCTCGCACGATGCAGCCACCCCTCACACACCTCTGACACGGCCCCAGGCCAGCCGGGCTGTGCCACCAGCCGCTGTTTGCCAGCCCCAGGGCTCGCTCTCTCCCACGGGGCTGGGGTCCCTGCAGCAGATGCCTGAGGCCGCCACAGCCCAGCAGCCTTCGCTCGTCAGCTCCATGGAGCATCCATGCCCACGGCCACGCCAGGTTCTGAGAGAGATTTCATGCTACTGAAGCGAAGGTTAGAACAAATTGCAGTGTTTACAAACAAGGTCATGGAAGACAGAATGAGAGCACGCATCATTAATATTGAAGACTTGGCACCCTACAAGGATTTACCTCCCTGCATTCTCCCAGGCTCCAGGGCTCTGGCTGCCCCAGGCCCACCCCAGGCCCACGGCAGCAGCCAGGGCAGGCGCTGCAGGCAGGGCAGCTCCTCAGGCACACGGCCTCTGCCGGGGGCCCGCACCCATTCCTCTGCGCCTGGGCGCTCTCTGAAGTCAAGGAAACTTCAAAGCATCCTTGAAGCTTGCTGCCTTCCTCTCTTCTTGCTAATTAACTTTAGCAAAATGCACTGTCAGTCAAGCCCACAAAACAGTCGGTGTCGTTGGGCAAACCCTAATGGGCTCCCATTTGTGTGTGAGCCAACCTGGCCATTAGCAGAGAGCAATTAGCGAGGCGGAGTGCGGGAGCCAGGGCTTGCACGCTCCCTCTGCAGGCGTGGGGGGTGCAGCGTTTTCCTCCCCACCCCGGGTCTGTTCCCCAGGCAGCCAAGAGCACGGCAGGGAGGCTGGCAGGGGAGGCTGGCAGCACTCAGTGAGCTGCCCTGGGACAGGATCCACGCGGCTGAATCCCAGCTGGAGCCGCCCAGGGCTGCCCATGGCACCAACGCCTCCCAGCTCAGCTCCCTGGGGACAGCGACGCGGCGGCGCTGGAGCATTTCATGGAGTTACTCAGGAATCTTGGAGAGGAAAACTGCACCCACGGTTGCTGCTCAAAGTTAACTGCAAATTAAACGACCCTGTCTTCCCTGTGCTCTGGAAAATATTGAAGGTTATTGGCACGCTACCTGCAGCAGGAAAAGCTCTGTATCGAACATTTAGTCCAGGATTGGTAATGAATCGATATTCCCCAGTAGCTGGCTGTTTGGTTTCAGTTGTCTTAAAACAGATCTTGCTAAAAATACCTTTCCTGTAGTGTATCTCTAGCTAATGAGGTGGATTAGAGAGGCTGATGGGAATTGGGAATGGCATGGGTGTTTCTGGGCTGCTGTCATTAGGCAGGCAGCTCCTGAGCTGCGTGGTCTCGCAGGGGGGAGAGCAGAGGGGTCCCGCTCAGGGCCCACTTGAAGCATGCAGTCTCCAAGAGGAATGAGCCAAGGCTGCCCTGGGAGAAGGCAGGAGGTGCTACAGGAGCCACCACGGAAACAGCAGCTGTGAGTAGGCAAGGCATTTGGAACCAGCAAGGACAGCAGCATCACAGCTTCCCTGTCACTGCTTCTGCCACCTCCACATCGGCCCATCTCAGGGTCAGGGGAAAACACAGGAAAACAGAAGCTCATGATTTTGGAATGTCACAGGGAGTCAGCTCTCTCGCTGCTCCCACCTGCAGCAAAGACCTGCCTGCGCCCTCCATTTGGCTCCCCACTGGAGCACAGGATGGGGCTGGACTGGTGCTCGGCCATCACAGGGCAGGGGCTCCTGAAGCTGATGTCTCTGCTCACAAGAGGGGAGCCTTTGCCCTTCCACGCAGCCCGTGCTCTGGCTCTCCCCTCTCCCCAGCCAGCAGGAACAGGCGGCCCCTGTGCTGGTCCTGGCTGGCAGCCTCTCACAGCCGGGTGCCAAGAGCTCTGCCCTTCCCCGGGGCACAGCCACCGCCAGGACCCTGCTCCTGCCTCCTTGGTCTCTTGGCAGCGACACAAGCTCGTCATGCTGTGGGTTAGACCTGCTCCACATTTAATTGCTCCACTTGCAAGAAGTAAAATCAATTCCACACTTTATACGTTAGCAGCCTCCGCGCTTATGTTTTGGCACATTTGTGAGGTTAAAAAAAAAAAAAAGTAATAAAACCAGGGAAGTGTCATTTAATTGTTTTATCTGAAGTAATTTGGAAGCTCTGCTGCTCTGATGCGATCTATTGATCTGGACACAAAGCCAGGCCCCGGCAGCACCCGGCCACGCTCCCAGCACAGCCACCACCCCTGGAGCAGTGCCGCGGGGTTCGGTCCCATGCTGCCGCCGAAGCCCCAGCCCCAGGCTCCCCACAGCCCACTGCAGCCACCACGCGTGGGGAAGCGCCAGAGCCCAGAGAGCTTGCAGAGCCCAGGACTGCGAGCAGGACCTGGACACAGGATGGGGAGGCCATTTCCCAGCCAGGTGCTGAGCACACGCAGCTCCCCTCTGAGCGAGGCGCTCGGTAGGACCTGTGTCCTGCTGCCTTGCCCATCCCGCTGTTTGGTGCCCCTCAGCCAAACCACTGCTGCTCCTGTTCTCGTTCGCCTGTACTGCAGAATCGCTCCCGATTGCTTTGAGGCAATGCAGGACAGGTGACAGCATCTGACATCTGGATGGGGGGACAAACCTGCTGAGGGGCAATGGCAGGTGAAGGGTAGGAGGAACTGGGCTGGCTGCAGTTCCCTTAGGACAGACACAGCTTCAGAGAGCTCCACCCACACCTGTGCTGGCTCTCCAGTCACCTGCCAGCGGTGCCACAGCAAAAGGAACAGAACATATCCCTCTGCAGGGTTCGCCGTGACCCACGTACAACTCAGCAGTGGAGCTGCCTGCATCTGCTGACAGCCCTCCCCGAGCAGTGCCTGAGCTGCCTCCCCAGCACAGACCCTGGTGCCGGTGCCAACGGCTGGAGAACCACCCCTGCGATACACAGAGCAGTTCTGACCTGCTCGCAGTCAGAAAGCAGCGTCCTGACGCCACAGGCATGACTCATGTCTGGCCAGCAAGGAGACAGATACAGGGATCCCAGAAGAGCTGGGAGTGAGCATCACATCGCGGTGCCTCCCAACCCATTTGGCAGCCGAGGAGCACGGCTCTGTCCGGGGACAGGGCACATCTCTGTTGGAAAACCCCTGCTGAGACAGGAGTAAGTGCATGAGAGGGGAAGGGAGCAGAGCTGGGCGCACAGCCCCATGGGCTGCTTCCCACAACCAGCTCCAATGCTCTGCCTGTGCTGGGCATCCTCCTGCTGCAAGCTCACAGGCACCAGGGGGCTAACAAAGCCTCCACTGCTTCCCGATGACCCCACAAGCACCCAGCCGTGCCTGAGAGCACCCAAAATGCCCGCAGCACTTGTCATGACACACAGCATAAAAACGCCAGGACACTGGGCCAAACACTGTGGGCAGAGGCCAGCTCACTGCCCACAGCACAGGGATGAGCCCAGGCATGGCGCTCGCTGCCTCTCTGAGCACCGCTGAACTGCCCTCAAAAGCCTTTATTCAAATTAAAATCTTACCATCTCCTGCTGGAGATGCACTCACTGCTCTCTGCAAAGTATTGGGGATCGCAGACACACGCACTTGGCTGAGTTGAGACAGAGGAGATGGGGGAGGGCAGGGGCTCTGAGGAACCCTGAGCAGGGCTGCAGCACCAGGGACAGTAACTGTGCCATCCCGCAGCCTTGTGACTCGCCCCTTCTCACTGGCGGGTGCTTCTTCCGACGGTGGGAAACCTGCTTCACCGTCCTGGCTCCACCGCCAGGGGCCCGCAGGGACGGGGCTGGGGCGTTTGCACCCACAGCGTGGATGCGGGTCTGGGGGCTCCAGAAGCCTCGCGGGAGGGAGCCGCACGGGGCTGGGGCACGGGCTGCCCTGCCAGGGACCGGCCTCCCCCCGCGCTGCTCGGCCCTTCAGAAGGAGGACGGTGAGGATGAGGAGGGAACCTCCCCGGCTCGGCCGCCAGCGCCAAGCCTCGCCCGTGCGCTGCGCCCGCGGGCGCTCCGGGGATGCGCGGCGCCGGAGGGCTCGCGAACCACGGCGGGCGCAGCCTCGGGACCCGTCCCCGCCCGCCACCGCGGGCACCGGCACCGGGCACCGGGCAGCGCCGTGGCGATTCGGCCCCGCGGGCCGGGCGGGGTGCCCGGGGCCGGGCGCTCGGCGGGGCCGGGTCCGGGTCCGTTCCGCGGAGCCGCCCTCACCTGTACCACTCGAGCCCGCGGTCGTAGTTCCTGTCGAAGAAGTGGGGCTCGGTGCCCAGGGCGCGCACGTCGGGGTGCGCGCGGATGAACTCCAGCACGGCGCGGGTGCCGCCCTTCTTGACGCCCACCACGATGGCCCTCGGCAGCCGCTTGGCGCCCGGGCGGCCCGGACCCGGGGCGCTGCCGGCCGGCGGCGCGGGGGGCTCCCGGGGGCGGCGGGCGGGCGCGGCGCTGCCCGGGGGCTCCGCGGGCGGGCGGCCGCACGGCCGCGACTTCTGCAGAAGTTTCTTGGCGGCGGCGGCGCTGCGGGCGGGCGCGCAGCGGGCGCGGGGCGCGGCGGGGCCGCCGCAGCAGCAGAGCAGGCTGTAGCACAGGTAGGAGCAGGACAGCGACAGCGTCAGCGCGAACAGCAGCCGCCGCGCCAGCCGCCGGGACGGAGCCAGGGCCCGCCCGCCCTGCGCCCTACGCGCCATGGCTCCATGGGGCCGGCCCGGCGGGCATGGCGCGGCCCGGCCCGGCGCGGCTCGGCGCGGCGCAGGCGAGGCGCTGCCCCCGGGGCCCGGCGGCGCGGCCGCTCCGGCATGGCCCGGGGCTACGCGGCGGCGCGGCCGGGCCGCCCCGGGGGGCTGCGCCCGCCGCCCCGGCCCCCGCGCGCCCGCGGCCCCGGCGGCGCGGCTCCCATCCCCGGCGGGCGCGGCGCTCCGGACGGCGGCGGCGGCGGCGGCGGCGGCGGCTGTGCCTCCGCGGGAAGTGCCGGGGCAGAGGCGGCGGCGCTGCTATTTAAGGGGCCGCCTGACGTCAGCGCCGCCCGGAGCCCCCGCGATCGCTCGGCGGGGCCGGGGCTGGGGCCGGGGCTGGCACCGGCACGGGGACCGGCCTCGGGACCGGCCTCGCTCTCTCGCCGCGCCGGGACCGGGAGCGGCGCCGGGGGCTGCCCGCGGCCGTCCCGCCCCGCCGGCTCTGCCCTGCGCTGCCCGGGAGCGGAGCGGCCGCGCTCCCGGTGCGAGCCGCCGGACCCCGGCAGCGGGGGGGCCCCGCAGCGCCGCGCCCCCCTTCCAGCCCCGTCCTCCCGGCGGCACAGCCGGGCGGAGCAGGGACGGGGGCACCGCGCCTCGGCGGCTGGAGCCTGGCCCGGGGCAGGGCCGGCAGCACAGGGCCCCGGCCGGGAGCACGGCTCGGCGCTGGGTCGCGGTGGGCCCGGGGCGAGGGAAGGCAGGGCTCGATGCTGCGGGAGCACGAGGCGCGGGCAGAGCCGGCAGCGGGCTGGGTAAGGCGCTGGAAGCGAGGCACGGTGTCCCTCCAGCTCCCGGCGAGCCTCCTTCCCGGGCGCCTGAGCAGCCCCGGCCCCGCGGCTTGCACTGCGAGGGAGGGGACAGGAGCGAGGAGGGGCCGCCCCGCACGGCGGCAGTGATTTCTGGCCTCAGCGAGGGCAGAAGGAGCAGCCGTCAGCTGGAAGAACAAGACGCAAGAATTACATTTCTCTGCCAGGTTGGGGATGCGTAGTCTACAAACCGTGATGGCCTAAAAGCAGGCTGACCTAGGAAAACCACACGGTTGTTGCAGGATACGGATGCAGACTGTTGCTTCGTCCCCAGTCCTCTGGCTCCCTCCACTTGACACGCTTCCTTCCCTCTCGCACCCTTCCAGCCCAGGCTTCTGCTTGGTTGCTCACACTTAAGCCAAAAGACTGTGTGCAGCACCACTTAAACATTAAGAGTCACTGCCCCTGCTTTCTCGGCACAGAAAGCTTGTTCAGCTGCAGAAAACTACTTGTCTTGTTACTTGGGAAGAAGGAGGATAATGGAATGAGACAGGCAAAAAGTGGCAGCCCAGCAGAAACAAGGATACTGCGAGCTGCCTGGCAGCAGGGTGGGGATGAGGTTTCCTCTTGTGCAGCACCCAGGAACTCAGTGCAGATGTAAAGAAAGATGGAGAAGGCTGCTGAAAAGCAGTGCTCTCTGCAGCCTCTTTTGCCTGTGCTTGTGTGGGAGCAACAAAATTGGACCTCGCTGGGAGTGTAAAAATAGTTAGTTACAGAACCAAGTGTCTGATGGATCAGGAGAGCTCTGGAACAGTCGGAGGGGGTTGGTCCCTTGTGGGGCCAACCTCATCGTCCTGGCAGGGTGAAGTGAGCCACGGGAGCTTTGCATTTGGGGCGCTGGGTGCTGTGTTTGGTGCTCTGTGCAACAACAGCTTCTGCCAGGGGCCAGAGCAGAGGCTCGGACACCAGCAGCTCCGTGCAGATCGCAGCGGAAAACAGCAGCGTACATCCTGTGTCAGCCTGGAGGAGTCAACAGCCGTTGGGTTATTCCTGGCTGGTGTAAACCCACCCACGTCTGGTACTTCTCTGGGTTGGGCACCTTCCGCCTGGGCTGGTGCTGTGCTGAGCGAGGAGGGAGTTCTGATGGAGCCTCTGCTCTGGGTTCAGCACCTCGGCCCGGGGAGGTGGCAGCGGGGCAGGAGCACGGAGCAGGGGAACCGAGGGGCTGGGTGCTGGCGGGCTCCCTTTCTGGGGCCAGAAGGCATCAATCACTCAGCTCCGCTCCATGACAAACTGCCACAGGAAATCTGTGGAAAAGTTGCTTTTTCCATTTTTAGCCGTTTTATTGCCTCCACGTGGTGATCCAGCCTCGGCAGCAAACACACTGCCTAGGCATGAACATTAGAGGCGCCTGGATAAATAAAGCTGGTGTGGATGCCTAGACACCTCCAGGTTTCTCTGCTTTGCAAGGGAGGAATGTTTTGTAAAGCTGACAATTTTGCTTTCAGTCTCTCTCTCTTTGCAGGGCATGTTTTTTCCATGACATGCTTGCTGTTTACACCCAGCTCCACAAAAACAACAGCTTCCTGGTGTTCTCAGCGCACCCTCGCCCTGCCACCTGTGCCAGTGGGAGCCCCGAGGGTCAGCCCCGATCCCGCTCTCCCTGGCGGGGCTGCAGCCCTGGCCCTGTGCCGCGGAGCTGCCCCGGTGTGCGGGGAGACGGAGCCCTGACGGCTGCAGGAGATGCCGTGCTGCCTGCCCCCTGTGGCGCTGGGGGGACGAGCACCACAGCAGGTCCTGCCTCCAGCCCTTCCTCCTCGCCTTTGCCCCTTTCCAAACTGAGCTGGCACTTGCTGTTGGCTGCCAGCCTTGCACCTTTCGCCTTTGTCTTCTTCCCTCCATCTGTTTGCCCCTTTTCATGGCTCGCTCTCTGCCTTGCCTCTCCTTTGTTCCTGGCTGTCTTTCCAAGATGATCTTTCTCATCTTTCCTCCTTCACTTCTCCCAGGCTCTCCGATCTCCCTTGTTGCGGTGGGATTTACCAAAGCAGCACAAGATCTCTCTGCCTTGCCCTGCATTAAGTCTTCTCATTCCCAGTCCCGTCCCTCCCAGGTCTCTCCCAGGCTGGTTGCCCTTTGTTGCGTGGTCCTGGCTGTCAGACTGCCCCAGGAGAGTTCCTGGCATGCCTCCCCTCCCCTGCTGTCCCCTTGCACAGAGCAGTGCCAGCTCACGGGATCGTGGGGGCAGTACTCGTGGGGCATTTCAAACCCCACTGGAAGGATGCGGAGCCCAGCCTCAGCCCTCAGCCCCCCTTCCTTGCCACCCCCCCAGCAGAAGAGGCCACAAGCCGACAGCAGGTAAGGAGGAGCCCCCGTTCCAGGGCTCATCCCAGGCACGGGTCGCTGATGGGCATGCCAAAAGAGAAGGCTGCAGCAATGTAGAGATCATAGAAGGTTATTACTGAAATACACAAAGAAAGTGTGCTGGGAGCACATGAAACCTATAGGAAGAGGGGGAAGCAATAAAATGCATACTGGAAATAGCAAATAAGATTAAAGGTGATATTCTACCCTTGATGTCTTCAGGTTGTAGGCAGAATAGATCAAGGGTAGAATTTTTTTCCAGAGCCAAAAAAAGCCCTCAGGGCCAAAGTGTCATTGTTAATCCAGTTTTCTGTGTCTAATATGTATGTCATTAACAACCTTTTGATTCCAGGCTGACAAACTGCCACCTTTTCTTGTGCCTTGAGTTGATGGCTGAGCAGTACATCTACCTGGACAGGGGATGTTCGGTGCCACGGGGCAGACAGGGCTGAGCTGCTGCAGCCTCACAGCGCTGGCAGTGTCCTTGAATGCCTGCACGGAGCCTCCACCACATGGCCTGCTGCTCCCAAGCGTCTCCCCATTCTCCCTGTCTGGATGGGGATCTTGGAGCTGGAACGGGAGATTGCAGGGCTCTGCAGCCCAGAGGCAAGGAGAGGAACGCAGCTGAGCCAAGCCCATGGGCAGCAGCCCCAGTGGGATTCAGGGGCTCGGTGGCACAGAGGATGGGGATGGCAGCAGGTCCCCCAGGCCGGTTCCATTTTGGCTGTCCTGGCCTCAGCGCCGCTTCCAAAGGCCCGTCCTGGCTCCTGCAGGCTCCCTTCTGGTCCAGCACTACCAAGCTCGGTGCATGCAGGCAGCTTCCCAGGCTCTGAGGCGCGGGGTCTCACCAAGGACAGGAGAGTCCAAAAGGCTGCACCAAGCAGCACGACTGAGTCTGAAACTGCTGTAAGCCTCATTAATCACTTGTAAATGCACTGTACTCCAAATAAGGTCAGAAACAATAAATTTAATTTTGACTCTGACTCGAGCTACTTTGGTCCTAATTCTCAGCCTCTCACCCAGCCAGAGCAGCCAGCCATGGCCCCGCTGCACAAACTCATTTGATTCTGAATGCATTTTTAAGCAGGCTGGAAGGGTGCTTAAAAGCTAAATGGCTTCCCTGGGCTGCAATCACTGCTGGCGGAGTCCTGGAATGAAAGAGATAAAAACGGGAGGGGGGCAGGGAGAGGTTTTAATCTCGCTGAGTAGATTACAGAGATTACTTCAATTTAATCCTTACGTATCTGTCACTGATGCTGCAAAGAACATAACTGGGTGTGGGCAGGGCCGAGCTGGCTGTCCCAGCCCTGTGCCCACCAGCACAGCAGCAGAGGCTCCGTGCCCAGCCCTCACCCACCCGGCAGGGACAGGGAGCCGGAGGGCGAGGGCGGCCCTCACATCCTGGCACCCGCTGGCAGCTGGCTCCTCCTTGCCCCACCAGTGCCCCTCAGACCCTTTGGAAGGAGCCCGAGCCCCCTCCCTGGTTCAGAGGGCTCTGGGCAGCCCTGCTGGGGCTGTGCACACTTTGTGCCCCGGGGAGGCTGCACAACCAGCACTGCACAAAACAAAGCAGTCGGCAGAGTTCATCTGCGCGCTGCAGCAGGCAGGGACCCCGTACCCACCCGCTGCCCCTCGTCACTGCATCGCCATGCATGAAGCTCTCCTGGGCTCGCCGCGGTGGCTGCTTCGGGTAAATCTCATTATTGCTCCTTGGGGACCGCAGGGGCAGGAGCTAGTTCTCCAGTAACTGGAAATCTCTCTTTGGCTCGCAGACCTTCACAATCACATTTAACTCCAGGTGAGGAATCTGTAGTCAAACACGGGCCAGTAATTTTTTCTTAAAGCTTTGTTCTAGTGTTGCCTCATCTTCAGCCTGGCTCATCTATAACTTTATAACCCTATCCTTGCCTTAGAGCAAGCGTGCTTTAGAGCAGAAAATAAAAAGAAAACTGCCCCATCCACACCGAGGGTAGAGAATTGGGTAACGTACACTCAGTCCTGACACTGTTGTGTCCTCTGGCACTGGTTGGAGCAAGGCTTGCCCTCTTCTTCCTCACTGCATCGGGGAGCGGAACCTCTCCAGGTGCCAGAAGCGTCTGTCCCGGCCTGAGATGCCCCTGCTGCAGGTGTTAGCTCCCAGCTCAGCCCCCAGGAGCTCAGGGGCAGTGAATGTGTCTGAACGAGAGGCTCTGCTCGCTGTGGGACAAGGCAGCCAATTACGCCAGACCCACGAGGTCCCAGGGGTGTGGGCAGGGCTGCACCCCTGCGTGGGAAGCATGTTGTCCACAGGAGCTGAGCACTAATTAATTCCTTCAGCTGAGACAGTGCTGCTGGAGCCAGGGCTTTCCCACACAGAGCAGCAAGGGCTGGTGTGGGCACAGCCCCGAGGCCGTGCCGGTGCTGTGAGGCACTGCAGCACCTCGAGGCAGCGCGAGGGGCAGGAGGGCGCTGGGTGGCCGGGTGCTGGGGGCTTTGCCCGCCTGCAGAGCCCCTTTCCCTGCAAAAGCACGCGTCCTTCGGACCAGAGGAGCTCTCCATCAGGAGCACTTTGAAACACCCTGCCTTCTATTTTTAATGGGATTGAAAAGAGAACAAAACAATTTAAGAACTTGAGGAATCAAAGCAAGTGTCCCCACATCACACCCAGCGCTCACAGCTATATCCTGATTAATGACAAGCAAGAGAGGGGAAACAATATTTAATCACACCCTGTTTATACTGGAGCCAAAAATCAAAGCGCTGCGTTTCTCTTTCATGAGAAAAACGAGGTGGGCATTTACCCTCTGGTGATTAAGTTTCCCACTATGAGCACATCAATTTCCGTGACTTGGCATGGGGTCCTCGATCACACCACAAACGAGGACTTCCTTAGCAACAAAATATTACAAACGCTGAGCCAGATCCATACACAAGACACCGATATACATCTATCATTTTGTCTGGATTATCTCAATATGCTTCTCCTTGGGGAGCTGGAGATAAAACATTCGCAGCCAAACCACCGTTAACGATTGGCATGGCTACAGCAGACCTCAGCCGAGGACACCGCGGTGCTCACCGGCCCCGTGCCCCCAGGCGTGCTCTCACCTGGGTACCGCTGCCCCCGCGTGCCCAGCAGGCTGCCACGGGGCCAGACGCCGCAATGCTGGCAGTGCCATCGCGCTGCTGTCGCTGGCGGCACCCAGGTCACGAGCCCAGCCTCACGGCAGGGCCGGGGCAGGGCAGGCAGGGTCCAGCCGTGGCAGTGCCGGCACAAGGGAGCGGTGACGCAGCCCAGCAAAGTGGGTCAGGCAGCCCGTGGCCTCCACGACGTCCCCGCCCTCCTCGGCTTCCCTCCTGCCTGCATTGATTTGCTCTGGATTCCTTGATTAATTAATCTGAGAGAGATGCAAGGTCTGTTAATTACCCCTGATTAATTAGGGTGAACTTTTAATTGTATCCCTAAGCTGAGACGTGCCGTTCAATAGGCTCAGTAATTAGTGACCCAGCAATCTCTTTTAAACCAATTAGCCCTGTGTAACGAGTGAACCGGGCTGGGCGCTGCCTGGCAGCTGGGGGTGTTCCCAGGGTGCTCTGCCACGGAATGGCACGGCACGGCATGGCACGGCACAGCATGGCACGGCACGGCATGGCACGGCATGGCACAGCACGGCAGAGCATGGCAGAGCATGGCACAGCACAGCACGGCATGGCACAGCTGTGCTGCACCGCGGGGCTGTCCCCATGCCTGGGACAGGCTGCACCAGCAGCACTGTGCCACCAGCCTTGCGTGGGGCCCGGTGAGCCCTGAGAGCTGGCGCTGCCCTGCAGAGCTGTCCCTGTCCTGCACCTCCCACATCCCACATCCCATGCCCAAGGGACGCAGCAGCCGGTCACAGCGGCTCTGGGGTGCTGCAACGCCTGGGGGCTGTGGTGAGGGGCAGCCTCAGGCACTGCTGCTGGCTGGGATCGCCTCCCTGCCCCCTCACAGCTCTCCTGTCCGTCGGGAGCTCCTCCACAAGCTGTGATGTGCGTGGTTAAAAATACAACCCAGCACACACCCAGAGACAGGGAGAGGCAGAGATTGATCTGGTTTAAAGAGTTCTTTCAGCTTTTTGATCGACTGACATCTCCCCAGACTCCCCGCCACTGCGGGAATGCCCTCCCTGCCGGCGCCCAGCACACAGGCGGGTCGATGGCAGCGCTGTCAGCCCGGGGCCTGATGGATGTCCCCAGCGCTGCGCCGGCAGCTCCAGCCCTGGCGTGGGTGCCCCAGTGAGGGGGCCCTGGCCGGGCATCTGCGCTTCCAGCATGGGCTGGAGCATGGGGACATGGCACCTGCAGCCCTGAGCCCTGCTCACTCCAACATGATGCCCTTCTGTCCTTCTGTCCTTCTGTCCTTCTGTCCTTCTGCCTGGCACTTGCACTGCCCAAGCAAAAGGCTCTGGCAAGCCAAGAAAACTTTCTTCCCATTGACATATTTTCATCATCTGCTGCAATTTAATATCCAGGTCAGGAAGCAGATGGAAACCAGCCTGGTTGTCCTGGATAATGGGGACAGTAACAGTTGTTTATGAGCTCTTGTTTACCGAATCAATTAACTGTGCAAACCAAACCAGCCGCCTGCCCCCTCTCGCTCCTGCATCTCGCGGTGGAGCTGAGCACATCATTACAGCGTGGAGCACAGCGGTGCGCACGGGGACAGCGGCAGGCACCTGAGCTGCACATTGCCCCACGGGGCACAATCCCCCGGGGATCTGGAGCAGCACGGCCAGGGCAGGGAGGGCAGCACGTGCAGTGGGAGTACAGTGGGCTCTGCCTGCAGCAAGCCCCCCGCCTCAGACCCCCTCCGTGTCGGGGGGGTCTCACAGCTCAGATACACCCATGGAAACTCAGCAGCTTGTGCTAACTGGGAGCCAGAGGTGCGGGTCTGCACTCACAGGTTCCCCCCAGCCCCAGCTTTGTCTCAGCAGTCCGAGGAGTCCCGTGCCCCCGCCCGGGCTGGGCACAGCTCACTGCCTGCCCCAGAGACTCATGGCAAAACCTCCCGGGGAAGTCATTAGTAATTAATTTGGTTTTTCTAATCCTCTAATCCAGCTGCTCCTTGATTTGATAAGCGAAAAATCTGCTCCGGCCACATGGTCCTTGTTCCATCTGATATTTGCAGTTGGAGGCAGTGGCCAGGACGAGTGCCACCCTGTGCTCTTTTCATCGTGCCCCCAGGTGTGAGGGCCAGCCTGCTGCACTGCTTTTCCCAAGGCCGGAGTACCCTGGGGTCCTGCCTCGCCGTGCCGTGCCATGCTGTATCATGCCGTGCCATGCCATAACATGCCGTGCTGTTCCATGCCTGGCTGCTGGCCTGGTGCCCTCACAGGACTGAGGGGCTCCAATCCCCATCCCAGGCACAGTGGGGGCTGACAGGACCACGTCCCCCCTGCATGTGGTGCTCTGCTGTCCTCACTGGACCTGCAGCACAGACGGGACAATCCCCACCCCAATTTTGGGTCAGAGCTCTGGACCCACCGCCCCTCGTGCCGGGCTGAGGACAGGCTCTTCCCACCCGGTCCCACTGTGGGATGAGCAGAGCCACCGACCGGCCGCGCTGTGGTGGCAGCAGCGAAGCCATCCCTGCCCGCAGCACGGCCAGCTGCCACGCCAGGGCTGTGCCCCGTGCCCGGCTCACCCACCACCCCGAGCTCCTTCTCCTCTGAAGCAGCGCGGTGAAACGGGGGCTGTGTCCCTGGCCTGGTCCCCTGCGCTCGTGGGCACGGGGCCACGCGCCGCCCACAGGGCTGGAGGCTGCGGCCGAGCGGGGCTGTGGCACACTGCGAGATGAGGGAACATCACAGATGAGAGGCCAAATCCTTCATTAAATCCCACATTAATCTCTAAGAACAGTGATGTCAAAAATCTTAGCAGCAAAATTAAATTTTGTAGCTATATTTCAGCTGCACAAAATCAATATTAATTACAGCGAGAGAGACATTGCCGAGAGAGGGCCTGACCCAGTATTTACCCGCTGCAGTAAAACTCCAGCTCGGTAACTTGTTTATATAAAATTACTGCACATGTTTTTGTGGCGCACAGCTTCCAACCCGCCAGGCTGTTGGGGCTGAATACAAATGTAAGCTGGGAAATGAGCACCCCTCCCGCAGAGGGGAGGCACCCTGGTGGCAGCAGGCAGCAGGTCCCGGGCAGACAGCCGGGTTTGGGGTCAGAGGGGGCAGAAAACGGCCGCAGAGCTCTGGGGAGGGGTCTCCGTGGGGAGGACGGGGACTCTGCTCCCCGTGCCCCCAGCCTTGCTCCCAGCCCTGCCGTGCCGTGCCTGCCGTGCCCTCGTGCAGCCGGGAGGTGCCCCCTGCCAGGCCCTGCTCCATGGGGGCTGATTTCAGCCAAAATAAAGCTCAACTCAGGGGGTTAAGTCCTGTGCTTAAGCATATTTTCCTTTCACTTACATTAGAAATGAATTCCGAAGTGCCAAGAAAACCCACGCGGGACCTTTAGCAGGTCAGTCCCGCGGGCAGGCTGCTGCCCTCCCTGGCAATGCTGTGCTATGTGCCCCCCCGGGCGGGCAGCAGCAGGAGCAGCGGGCTGCACGCAGAGCCTGGCTGTGAGTTGGCTGCTCCCCGTGCCTGGGTTTTGGGAATTGCTTTGCCCTGGGGCACACCTGGCTGGTGTGGGGGCCCCAGCCGGCCTCTGCATGGAGTGGCCCATGGGGGAGCAGGGGTGAGCAGCGGGGGTGTCCCCAACCCCAGGGCACGGGGTCTGGGTGCCCACGCTCCGAGGCGTGGGGCCCGTCCCGTGCTGTGTGGGGCATCCCCTGCTGCCTGTCACAGGCGGTTAGTGTCGCGTTAGGAGATGATCCAGAACAGGCAGTTCGGGGGCAAAGGAATTAAAAGGGGAGGGAGAGTTTTAATTAGAGAAAGAAGTCAGAGCCCATAATCAGCCGGGTGAGTGACTGCCCGCTGTGGGGAATTCTCCGTATGTCAACTGGCATCAATCAAAACAAAAATAAAACAAAGCTGCTGCTGTGCGGGAGGAGAGGCCCTCCTGTCCCTGCCCCGCACCTCTGGCAGTGCACCCCCGGCCACCACACTCGTGCCAGCGGCAGCTCAGGGCCAGCCTGCCCCGTGCCCCATGCGGAGGTGGCACCGGCAGCGCCCACCAGGCTCCTGCAGCCAGGTCGAGGTCGGTGGCCATGGCATGGGGGGTCCCACTGTGCCCCCAGCCCCCAGCCCTGCTCTGGGGTCAAGGCAGGGGATGGCTTTGATGGAGCCACCTCCTGCGCCCATCTCCAGGCCCATCACGGGCAGCAGGAACTGCTGCAAACCTGTGCGGTTGGCAGAGGACTCGCAGGGAATCCCGGGTTGTCTTTGGCTGAGTCCCTGCACAGGGAGGCAGGCGCAGGACGAGGAGAGCTCTTGTTGTGTGCAATAAAGCTACGAAATGGACGTGGCCTTGGGGAGCACTGAGCCACAGGAGCAGGAGTCACTTTGTAAGTGGTTACAGAGCAGCACAGCCCTGGTCCCTGGGGGGGGGTCGGCCTCGTGCTTGCTGCAAGCCCAGCTGGAGCTGCCATGCCCCTGGTGCCCGCGGGGCCAGGCCGTGCAGGCGGGCAGCAGCTGCTGGGGCAAGGCTCAGGAGCCTCTCACGGCCTCACCTGCAGCTGGCAGCAGGGCGCAGCGTGCAGCTGGCGGTGCTGCTCCACTGCTGTGCCGGCCAAGGGCTCGGTCATAGGAGTGTGCAGTGAGTCCAGGAGGCTCTACTCCTGCTGCTGCTGCTGCTGCCTGGGGCTGCCTGCCCTGCGTGCCTGTGCTCAGGGTGCTCGCACTGTGCCAGCAGCTGAGCTAAACACTTTTGACTCTATTTATTACTTAAAAATTATGCAACTGGGTCGTGTTCTTGCTATTTTTTATGCATGAGCCAAGCATCAAATCCCATTATTTAAAAAAAACTGTTTTAGCTAGTGATGCACTAGACCACGCAAGTAAATGCCCCAAATAATTCCAGCTGACACCTTTATGAAGGCAGAGTGAAGTTGAAAGTCTACACAAGCCTTTCATTTGTAATCTAACATCCCTCCTAACCTGGTGCTGGGAGCTGCATTTCCATCGGGCTCTCTGATCCCTCCTGCTGTGGGTGCCTGTGCCCTGATGGGCAGTGCAAGGCCCCGCACCGGGGGTCCCAGCAGTGCCGGCTCTGCCCCAGCACCAGGGGCCTGGCTGGCAATTTTCTGGTATTTGCAGCCAGCTGGGAAGGGCTGGGAATGTTTGCCTGCAGCACGCTGGACAGAGACATGGAGCTGGAAGGTCTTTAAGGGCAAAAATCTGCCTTTGCTGACGCACAGAAACAGGGAGAGTGGAGCCCTGCAGGAGGCCTCCGGGAGGTGCCTGGAGCCCCAGGCACCCTCGCGCCCTGCCCGGGGCCACCCTCCTGCTCCAGCAGCCCCAGGGGAAGGCAGCGGGGCTGCGGAGATGCTGCCGAGCATGGCACCGGGCCAGGGTGAGAGGTGAAACGCAGGTGCTTCCTCTTGGTATTGCTCACCTCATTCTTTGTGTTTATTTACTGTATTTTCTTTACAGACATCCTTGTCAGCGGCTGGTGGCCAACGCTTTGTCTTTCTGAAGGCTGGCTTCACCCATGTCTTGCTCTGAGCGGCAGCAAGGCCATTGTTAATCACACCAACCTGATTATTTGCAGCTAAATTCCACCCTTCAGCATGACCTTGCTACTTTAACGAACAAGGTGCTGAGATTTTTCTTATCATAAAAAATTTTGGTTGACCCCAAAAGTAAAGGATGACAAACAAACTGTGATATAAATAATCTTGCTACTCGAAAAAAGCATTAAAGGTAACTTATCAATTAGCCTTTTCCTCACCAATAAATCACCATACTGTGGCATCTGACCCTGGCTAGGCTGACATTTCTATAACCCATTTGCCACCGTTCACGTATTAAATGGCTTCCAGTCACCCTAAATTTGGAGATTTTAATCTCCTATATTAAGTCAGTGGTTCTTATTAATTCATTGAATCTATTTTTATTGGCTTTGTAAATCAGAGTTATCCATGTCAGTGACCGTGGTCAGGGAGAGAAGCGTTTGTCTGTGAAATTGGGTTGACACAGACCATTGACTGCAATGATAACAAGTGATTTGCAGGGCTGGGTGGACAAGCCATTTGCGCTAAGCAGATTATAATATAACAATAAAAAGTTTCATTACTGGAAAAACAGTAAAAGCCGCTGCACACCTTGATGAGAGGGTCAGAGGAGTCAGCGTGGAGAAGAGGGGACCATCCCCCTGCGAGCCCCGGGGACACCAGGGAGGGTGAGCTGGGACACCAGGGAGGGCGAGCTCTGCCGGGACTGCCGGGTGCGATGCTGTCCCCGTGGCTCAGTCCTGTCCCCATGCAGGGTGAAGAGGGTGTGGGGGCACAGCCCAAAGGGCAGACACCTGGGGCTGCGAGCTCAAGGCTGGGGCAAGCAGAGGCTGCACAGCAGCTGGGCTCAGGCACCTGGGGCCACCCTCCCGGCACCTCTGTGCGTCTCAGCGGGCATGCTGGCTGGAGAGAGGCAGGAGAGCGATGATTTACTGGGCACACTGAAGGCACGGCAGTCACAGCATCCTGCTCTGCTGGCAGCACTCATCGAGGCTGTCGTTAGCTGAGATTTACACACAGGGCTGCTGGTGGCTGTCTAGCTCCTCACACTTCTGCTGTGCGCTCAGGTGCTGTGGGTCGGGGTGGATGGAGCCGTGGGCAGCTCAGCCCCCAGCCCGCTGAGCTGCTCCAGGACAAGGCTCAGCCAGCTCCTGCATGGGGCTGTGGTGCCAGCCCAGGATGGGCACGGCTGGGGCCTCGTGGCAGCTGCTTTGGGCTCGCTGGCACCCAGAGGAGACTCACTGCCCTTTGGGGGACTGCCCTACAGCTTGTGCCACACTGGGAGTGGGCCCAGGGCTCTCCGGGGTCTCGCCTGCCCCTATGAGGCAAAGAGCTCTCGAGAAGCCACCTCTCCCAGGGCAGTCCACATGCCAAGACACCTGACTCACTGTGTGGGAGCTGAGCTGCTGAGCCCTGCAGCCAGCTGTAACAGGGATCAGACCCACAGGTCATTTACTGACCCTGCACTGTGATGGCAGGCACAGGTTGGGCTGTCCATTGTTCAGCAGTCCTCCCCAGGAAGGGGAATGAGCGTGCCAAAGGTGGATTCTGGCTGTGACTCCTCGTTCTGCAGACCCAGGCACAGGCCTGGTCTGAGGCACGCACTCACCCTGTAAAGGCACTCAGGATGCCCCAGGGCTGCTGCTCAGTCTGTGGGGGGGCACCTCGGCACTGCTGGGGGGCACATCTGTGGGTATTTAGCAGTCGCATTTCCCTGGCAGAGCTGATGAATAATGCCATCAGCTGTTGAACACGTGTCAGGCGACCTTTCCCTGCACTCTCCACAAAATCCCATTAATCAGGAGAGCAGAGCAGAGCTAAGAACTCTTACACAAAATTATTGTAATCTCTGCGTTTCTCATTCATCACGCAGCAGCTCACAAGCCTCCCCGCTCCCCGTGGGTGTTACAGGATCCCCGGTCTTTGCTTTGAAACACCCTTCCCTTTTCTCCTGCTGTCCTTCAGTTACACAGCCTCGCGGTTCCTTTTCCTGCTGGAGCCTCCCACCTTCCCCACTCACCGACGGGTGGGCACATCACGGCACCTCCCCAGGCCCCTGGCAGGATGGCAGGAGGGTCAGGAGTGTTAACTGAGGTGGTGGGAGCTGGCGGGTTGGGCGATGCTGCTGAGCATCAAACGAGGGGTGCAGAGCAAGCACCCCCTGGCTCCGCACAGACCCGGCGGGGCCCTGCTGGGTCCGTGGGGACGCGGTGCCACGGCCGCTGCTGGATGGGGGCAGCTGGGGCTTGCTGCTGGGGGCTGTGCTGCTCCCACCGGGACGCTTCGTGCTCAGCCGTCACTTGTGGGGGTGCCGAGCCGCGGGTGAGTCAGGTTCTGTGATACAGAGACGGCTCTGAGTATCCGTGCTTTAATCGGGCTGGCCTCTGGGGAAGGGGGCTGTCAAAGTTGGTACTTCTGCTGCAAGATGAAAGAAAGAATATGTAAATGAGAGGCAGAGAGCGAGATGCAGCGAGATCACAGCCTCTGCTGCCTGGCGTGGAGGCTCCCGGGAAGGCTGGAGGGCTCAGACAGGGGGCTGCAAACGGGGCACCCTGCACCCCTTGCAAGGGGATTTGAGGCTGGACAAGTCCCTTCTCCAGCAGGTCACGAGTGCTCCTGCTGCTGCTGGCACTGCATCTCCTGGGAGCGACAAAGCACGCGCAGGGCAGGTTGGTGCCTGGGTGCCCGGCCCCTGCCACGCTGGGGAGCTGCTGCAGGGCTGCCGGCACCAGGGCCGGGCTGGGACCTGCCCCTCGCCCCAGCACCCCCTGCCCAGACCCCCCGCGTGCTTGTTTGGCATGTGGGGAACTGGTGGCAGCGCCAAACCCCTCAGAAGTGCTGCACAGATTGCTGCACAGATCCTGCGCCTTTGATTTTAGGAGTCTGAGCTGGCCCTGGTGCTTCTAATGAGGGTGCGCTGCAGAGAAACGGGTCTGGATTGCTGGCTGATGGTGTGTTGCCCAGCTAACAAGAAAAGGAGATCAGTCAAGGTAACTACTTTCCTATTCAAAGCTTTGCAAGCAGCAAAACACAGGTTGAATGCAGACAGGGATATTTCAGGCCGGAGCTGCCTTATTGCCCATACTGCTGTGCTGTGGAGCTGAAGATCCCCATCCCATCCCATCCCATCCCATCCCATCCCGTCCCGTCCCGTCCCGTCCCGTCCCCAGGCACACCTCGGCCACCAGCCCCACCTGGCCCCAAGGACCACCGCTGGGCTGCACTGGTGCCATCGGGAGCCTCTGGAGCTGCACAGATCCTGCTCCACATCCTGAGGAAACCAGATTCCCCTTCCTGGATAAAAATCTCCCTGGGTGGTTTGTAATCCCCAAATCAGGACAGAGCCAAGGTTTCAAGCATCTCGCGGACTGGAAAGTTGGGAAGAAAGTGAGTTCAGACACTGTGGAAGGACCCCACTGAAACATGTCAGCTTGATAACATGAAAGTGATGGTCTCTGATGGGAGAGAAAGTACTATAGGAAACCTGGAACAAAACAGAGAGGGAGAACTGTAATGAAATATGGCATTTACACTTCAAACCATCGCAAGTTTTCCCATTGAGAGCTTCATTGCTGCTGACACTTTCCTTCCAAACCCCTCAGTGTCAGCGAGGCAGGGTTTTCCAGCGGGAGGTGTTCTCCCAAGGGGCGAGGCCGGCTCCAGCAGCACCCGCCGACATCTCCCGGTGTGCTCCCACCAGGGGCCGGCGGTGCCGTGCCCTGCTCCTGCCCTCAGGGCCAGCCCGGCCTCGCACCCACAGCACGCCTCAGCTCAGTGTCTGCAGGGCTATGCAGAGGGCCTCTGCCTTTGGTTCTGCCCAGCTCCCGTCTTGTGCATTTGTTCATCCCCTGCACTGCAGCCACGAGACGCCGGCCTCCGTCCTATTTCCCTGCTGCCTGGCTGGCCAGGAGAGAGCTGCTTTGCAGACAGCTCTTCACCCCAGTAGCTGCTCCTCTGGCTGCCATGGCAGGACCCCAAAGCTGCTAATTACAGCACCAGCCTGCCCGTGCCTTTTAATCCACGTAACATCTCGAAGAATTAATTTCCAGCTGTACTAGCATTCAGAAATACCCCCCTGGCATCTTCATTTCCAGTAAGTCCCAGCTCACAAAGTCTGTGCTTAATTAGTGAACGAAATACTCCAGAGTTCAGGCTGCCTTGTTGTAACTCAAGTCCTCTCATGTTCCAGCTTCCCTGCACACACCGCCGGCGCAGAGACGGGCACTGCACGCTCTGGGCTCAGAGGCCAGGCCGCCCATGGACACCCTCCAACAGGGCAGCCCCCTTCCATAGGCGCTGGCATTGCTCCCCCTTGCTCCCCACCTGCTGGCTCTGCCAGCTTCGTACGCCGAATCTGAGATGTGTTTAAGTCATGAGCAAAGACCGGCCTCGCTCACAGCCCCTGCTCCCCTCCCACCCCACACCCGGTCCTCGAGCAAAGAGAGCAGCCCGCAGGTGCACAAGGCACCGAAGCAATGGGTGCTTCTAGGATCCGGAGCAAGAAGCCTGCTAAAACTACAGGGACTGCTGCGAGGGAGAGCACAGGGCAGCAGCACGGGGCTGGGCACGAGGTCTGCAGGGCCCAGCGAGTGAAAAACTGGGACGTGAAAATAATAACGCGCAGAGTAACTCCTGCGACCCATGGAATGAAACAGTGATGACTCAAATCAAGCAATTTTAAAAAGCATCTATCACAACAGACCAGTCTGAACTCTGGCCCTCAGTAAAGGCCACTTCTTCATGAGTAATCACTGGGTATAAGCATAGCACATTAATAATGCACCTATTGATTGCCTCCAATGCTGGTCCACATACGTGCATGAATCAATAATCCTGTTTAAGTACGTGCACCACAAAACTTTCAAGAAATACCACCCCTACACTTTAGCAAAACACTGCCTTTTTACCTGACAAATTTATTACCTGACAACACTCCCTATTTTGGGACATCTGTAGAAGGACATCTCTCTCTGTGGCAATTACTTCAATAAAAACACGAGCAGCCTCTGCTAGGGTTCAGGAAGCTATGCTGTGATGGTCCGTGCCTTCCTTGCACCTAATAACCACGGTGTGCTGATGAGGTGGGGTGGGCAGCCAAGAGCTGCAGGGTCCTGAGCTCATCGTTTCTGCTTGTACCTGCCGAGGCGGGTCGGCAGTGTGAGACTGCTTCCACCTCGCGCGGCGTTCACAAGGAGCTTTTGTGTCCCTGGGACCCCCTGCAATAAATGCAGGTCAGAGGAAGTGCCTAGCTTCTAACCAAAAGCCGTTTGTTTGTCTGAAAGGCAGCGGGAGGCAGCGGGCCGGTCGCAGACACGGCGCCCTGGGCAGGTGAGAGAACCAGGAGCGGGGCTGAGGCCGTGCCTGCAGGCGCAGAGCACCTCACGCTCAGCCACGGGTGCAAATACCTGCAGGGAGGAGAAGCGGGTGGGATGCGCTCTGTGGGCCACATAGTTCAACGGTTTATTTCAGGGCTGTTAAACGCTGTTTTACATATTTATTAAATTGAAGGCAGTTTTTTCCTAGGAAAGCATATCAACAATTATTCTGCCTGAGAAGCAGCCACCGTCAGCTGGAAGCTGTGTCTGCCTCGCAGCACTGGCCCATCCTGCATTGTACTGCAAGGATGTTGCTTCAGCTGCTCACAGCACAAGTCAGGAGAGCTTAGAAGCAGAAGCTGAAGAAAAGATTTAAGGAAAAAAAAAAAAGAAAAAAAGAGAGAGATCAAGATGATCCTGGCACCAGGGTGCTGTGTTCTGCATGCCCGACATGGCACCTCTGATTGATGAGTCCCGCGCCTCGGTCCAATCTGTTCAGAGTTAGGCAATGGCAATCATTTTTTTCAAGCCTTGTCATATATAAAAGCAATTGAGTCAGCAGGCACCAGTTGTCTGGCACAAGAAGAGATTATATTTTTACAAGGTTTTGCAGAAGGTCTATAAAAGTTTGTTCTTTCTTTAAAAAATAAATACAGCTATGTCAACACCTCTTGGAAAAAAAAAAAAAAAAAAAAAAAGGAAAAAAATCAAACTTGCAAATTGAAACATTATGTCTGCAAAAGATGTGCCTAAAGAGCCTTTTTATTGCTTGTATTAAATGATGAGGATTTCACGTTTAAATTGTGTTTCAGGGCAATTCCTCTGGAAAGCTGGGATTTTCCCATAGTTCTGGCTTCAGACTGTGGGAGCAATGTTGTTGTGGTGTGCTTTCCCCCTGGAGCAGCACGGATGGACCCTTCCCCAGCCTCGGGGGCTCCCTCGCCCCGCTGGGGTCTCTGCCCCTGCCCCGGCAGCAGGACCAGCTCTGCTCCTTTCTGTGCTCATCCCACAGGATTCAGGGGCTGCAGAGCTGGGAGCTCGGCTCTCCTGGCCCCAAGGAGAGAATTATACCAAAATCCTTTCTTACATACGAAAGGCTCAGTGCAATTGATGCTTCTGGTTGGTGTCCTTATGAAGGCAGGGCTGGAGTGCTGGCAGCTGTCTGTCTGTCTGTCTGCTCTGTCTCCCAGGAGCTGCACAGCCCAGAGGGCTCCAGTCAGCAGCAGCAGGGCTGGAGGAGCTACGGAGCTGCTCATGCCCCCCGGCGTGGTGGCACTGCTCAGGGGCAGCTGCCAGGGGCAGTGCTGGAGCTGGTGCCACGGGGCCTGAATCCATGGGGAGCTCCTTTGGCCCCACAGAGGGAGTGGAGAGGGTGGGTGTCCTGCTGGGGTTACAGCACCTGCAGCACCACCAGCACCAGCAGCCCCAGCCCCAGCACCAGCCTGGCCTTTTGGTGAGGCCCTGGCTCCTGTCCTGCAGTGCAGGTCCCAGAGGGCTGCACCGTGCTGGTCCCGTGGCTGCTGGGTGGGTTCATTAGCCCCGGTTGCTCAAAGGCTGTCTGAGCTGTAGGAAACACCGACATGAATCTGCAGCTATGGATTTTTATTTCTGACAGAAGCTGACCCCTCGGGATTGCTGTTTATTACATGTTAGAGAAGGAGCTACTGTAGTCAGAGCAAATCTTTTTATAATGATCTTTCATTGTGGATGTAGAGTATTAATTATCAGAAGGTATTAAAAAAAGCATTAGCCCTCTGACCCCCGGAGATTCACGTGGGCTTTCCAAGTGTCTCCCGCAGATCTACTGGGGCTGTGGGCCGTACATCAAGGCGCTCATGGGTGCTGCAGGTAATGGCACTGACGCTGCTCTGGTGGAGCTGAGCCCACACATGGGCAGCCCGGTCCCGCAGGCAGCCTCTCACTGCGCCCCAGTGACTTGTCCCAGGAGAAAACACCTCGGGTACGGGGAACCCCAGGAGCCGGGCACAGGAGGCAGCGGTGCCCCCGCGCCCCTGGCAGCCCACCGGGGGCAGCCCACGACTGAGCCCTGGGACGCCCCTGCCTGCCCCGGGGAGGAGGTGATGGGCACCATGGGGCTGGGACGGCCCCGGCAGCAAGCCCCGCTGGCAGCCCCACACACCTCCCACCTCCACACGCTCATGCCGTGCTCCAAATGCACGTTAAAAATTTGTCTTCACCTTCATTAATGCCAGAGTTTATTGCAGAAGGGAGAATTTCTTTATTTTAAAAAACCTATAGGTGGAACACAAGCAAATTGCTGGCTTTTACTAGCATATAAACTGAGAAAAACCTTTGAGATACATCTACATTACACTAAACTGCATCCATAATTCATACCTAAAGGAGAAATTTTTAGCTTCCTTGGAGGTTTGCTGGTATCTATTATTGATAGGGCCGTGTTAGGCAACAATAGGCTACTTCTTATTCACACGCCATTTACTGTTTTAGTCAATTCCAGAGGAGGCTGCAGCACCTTTATTCAGCAGAACAAGCTCTCAATTAGATTTTTGCGAGGATTTGGAAGGGATTTAGTTAAGAAGCTGAAGTGATGCGGACTGAGTTGGGAGAGTACTTCTAGAGGGATTCCTGCTCCCGCAGTTAATCAATAGATCAAGAACGTGAAAGACACTCTGAACAATTAGTTTCTACTCCGATCTCCGCGAGCAGCGCTTACACAGCAAAGCTCTGGGGACGGCAGCGTCTCCGAGCCGGGGATGCCGTAAGCCGCTAATCGCAGGGAGCGGAGGTTGCTGGCCCGTAGCGAGCAGGGACTCGGCACAGCCACCGAGCGTTTAACTGCGCGTAATGCACGCCTGTTTCAGCCGCTGCCAGCCACGTAATTACCAGTGTGATCACACAATCTGCAGACCTTTCAAAGCCAGCTGGATGAGCCCCGAGTGCTGCAGGGAGCAATTGGCTGCTGTGTCCTGGGGCGCGGGGTGCTGGCAGGGGCCGGCCGCAGGCACATCCCCTGGGCAGCCGGGGTGCTGAGCGCCCGGCCAGGCTGGGCACGGAGCTGGGGAGGGACGGCAAGGGTTCGGCCAGGAGAACTCCCAGAGCCAGCCCCAAGCCCTGCGCTCTCCCTTCTGTCCCAGATGACGTTTGGCCAAGACATTACAACAGCAACTCCGCAACTGGCAGCAAGCAGGAAGGATGGATGGTGGAAATGCCTGCAAAATTTACTTCTCTTTTGAAAATTTTTGAGATTCTCTTTTGAAGTCAGATGAAACAGTCAAGCAGACAGAGGTGTATGGAGAGCGGAGGCAGCCAAACCCCCGCCGAGCCCCTCAGCTGGGGCGGCCTCACTCTCAGGCACCAGGAGTTGTCACCTCTGTGCTTGGGTGAAAGGAAAAGTAGAGAGAGAAGAGGATCTGACAGCAGTTCTCCTCATCAGTATAAATTAAGACAATGTGTCTAGCACACACGTGTGTTTACGGCGCACGTAGCAGTTAGTTTAAGATAAAGGTTGCCGTTAACATAAAATTCCCATCCTTCCAAAACCATCAATTCTGAACTGAATTAGATCCAGGAACCACAATGCAAATCAGAGGGCTACAAATCTCTCTGACAATATGTTTTGCTCCACAAACAGATGCAAAGCCAACTATAAAACCACACGACAATCCTTATCTGACAGATTTCCCTTTGATTAGCTTTTAATTGCTCATTAAGATTTGGGTGGTTTACGCCTGGGCTCCGAGGCAGGGACGCAGCATTGCTTCAGGCCCCTGCGATGCCGAGCCCCAGGTGCCTGCAGCTCTGGAGAGCAGCTCCTACGGCCTCGCCCCGAGGCTGCCAGCACAGCCCCCGGCCGCGCAGCCCCTCTGGATGCTTTTCTCCACATTTCCCCTCCCTGGTTTCCTTCAGTGGTGGTTAGGGATATTCGGTGTTGACAGAAACAAATGATTTCTGAAAGAGCTGCAAAACAATATATTTCTGGAACAAAACACATCAATCATGGCTCAGAGCCAAGTTAGTTATTGCAGAATTTCTCCAGCATTACCCAGATCTGAGATTATTATTTCCTTCCATTTGTTGCCTCAGCTGGAGAGGTGAGTGCGGCCCTGTGGCGGGGCAGACGTCACCGCCGCAGCCGGCAGAGGTTTCCTGCAGCCATGGTGCTCCCCTCGGCCCTCGCCTGGCCTGGGGGGATGCTGCTGGTGTCCTGCCGTGCCCCTGCTCAGTGCACTGGTCAAGGCCAGGGGGTTACAACGCCCAAGGGGCAGTTTCACACTTGTACTATGGGACCTGTGGCCCCCGGCACCCTCACCCTGGTAGGAAGGGCTGAGAGCTGACCCGCTGCGGCACAGCAGTGCCCAGCACCGTGTGAGCAGCAGCAGGGCTGGCTGCACCAGCCTGTCCCCGGCCAGCAGCTTCCAGGGTCTGGCCTCGCCTGTGCTTCCCGAGCAGCATCCCCCTCGCCCCTTTGCCCAGCCAGGCTGCTGCAGGCAAGCTGCGAGGTGGGGCAGCCCCAGCCCCGTGTCCCCACCTGCACCATGCGAGGGGATGGAAGGGGCGCACAGCTGCACCCCGTGCTCTGGGCAGGGTTTGCTGCGTGCTCAGGAGCCCCAGCAGCAAACTGGGCTCTGGGGACAGAGCCGGGTGAGCCTCGCAGGCTGCGGGGGGACGGGCAGCTTGGCTCCCCCTTGCTCCTGAGCTCGCACCAGGATTAGCAGGGAGAGAGCATGTCGGGGGGTTCTCGTGTTATTGTTTATGAGAGGTTTGCGTGAAATTTTGGGATTTACAAAGTAGTCATATCATTTAATACTCTTTAATGAGGTTTGGGGATTTATGGGCCAGACATTTTCATTTTCAGCTTTTACAATTAACCTTGGTTAACCTATAAAGAAAACTTCATGATAAGTTTGCTTTCTTCAATTATTAAAGGCAAGGATTTGAAGAGTGGCACGCAGCCCGCAGTGCCCCTGGCTTGCTCACTCTGTTACGTGTCATCCACAAAGAAGCCGACAGCACCCTCCACGCTAGGAACAGGTCCTGCCTCCCAGCTGTGTACGTGCCTATCTACACTTGTTCACAGAAAGTTTATCCAGGGATTACGAGTCTGGTGCTGAGCTGTGGGCAGAGCTGGACAGCCTCACACGGGCTTTGCTTGTGAAGGGTGCACCCCTGCAGGGAGATCTTCAGCGGGGCCATTAGCAACAGCTCTTTGCCTCCCAAAACCACACCAGAAGCGCCCTGTCCGGTGAGGAACAGTTCCACGGGGCCTCAGAGGGTCCGGGGCTGCTCCACCTCCAGCCTGCCGGTGATGCCCACGCTGGCTGCTGGTTTGGCAGCGCAGCCCCTCTGCTGCCAGCCAGCCCCTGGGCGAGGACAGCCAGGCACGGGGGGAGCGTGGAGCAGAGTGCTCAGCTCCAGGGCAACATCTGGGCAGCGTCTCCAGCCCGCAGGAACATCTGGGCACCGCTGCCACCCTTTTAAAGTTCTCGTAATTCCACAATAAATCAGTATGATAATTTCTCACTGCAATAAAGCCCCTATTCCCATTGCAAGCTCTCATAACCAGCACCTCGATCTTTCTGTGCTCTTTGCTCTTTATTACCTTTCAGTGACTTAAGCCCCTGAACTGAATAACTTCATCAAGGTGTCAACCTAAACAGATTTTTCCCTATAATGGCCCAACTCTCACAGGTTCTTAATGAAAAATATTGATTCCGAAGGATTAGTTGCAGATTTATGTGGTGGATGCTGATCCTTCTGTCACCTGATACCTTATCAGTGGATGAAGGAACTGATCCTCCCTGCATGGTTTTAAAAAAGCAATCACAGACTGTGTCAAGCAGGAGCTTATTCCCAGAGAAATGCACATGATGCTGCGTCTGGATCAGATACAGTGCTTACAGACAGCGACTGGTGAGGGCTGCGGGGTCACCACCGTGGCCAGGCCAGGCTGCGGCCGGCTGCCCGGTGCGTGGGGCAGAGCAGGCTCCTGCTGGGGGCAGCTCCCAGCCCCTGGCTCCCAGAGCCCCCGCCAGCCCCCCAGGTCTGCCCCCACTGCCCCGGTCGCTGGAGTCGGAGGCAAGGGCTGGGGGAGGGTGTGCGGAGCCCTGCGGGCAGGGGCTCACCCACCCGGGGCTGCCAGCTGAGAGCGTCCCCCTCGAGTGGATCCGAAGGCACTCACAGACACAAAACACGCGTTACGTACACGGCAGCAATTCCTGGCTGATTATTTCCTCTAGAGACCGTTATGAGCCTCAATCTGCGAGACAGCAGATTATGCACATCAGAGACAAAGTGCTGCTAGGCGAGCCCTGTGCCTGCAAACACCGCGCTGCTTCGCGCCGCGCTGATGCACAGACAGAAACGGGGGCCTGCCCTCCCCCTCTCCTCTGACGGCTGCGAGCCCCACGAGCATCCACAGGCACGAGCAGAGCCCCCAGGAGCAGCCAGAACCCCCGCAGGGCTCACAGGGCCCCTGGCAGCAGAGCAGCCCCACCCGTGGTCCCGGGTGGGCGGCTGCCAGCCCCAGAGCGGTGCCGGTGCCTGTGGGGCTGCCGGGCCTGCTGCAGGGGACACCGGCGGCAGCAGCAGCGCTTAGTGGCAGGCACACATACAGTTATTAATCTTCTTTTTTCCCCTCCCTTCAGAAACTTGCAGACGAAATTAATACATAAATTACAGCCTGGAGTGAGCTGTTATAAATAATAGCGCATGGGTTTGATTATTTACATTTTTATGGAATCTGAACTGATCAAATATATAGAAGTCACCAGGCACATGGGAGAATTATGTCGTGTTCAAACATGATTTAAAGGCCATGCAAGAGGGACCCTTCCCAGGGAAGTGATCAGGCAGGGCCGGTAACTCTTGACCAGATGAGCGATGTGCAAACAGCACAGAATAAACCTCAGCCCTCTGAAACTTCAGGAAGAGCAGGAGAAAGCAATAACTGCACGTGCAATCAACCCTTCAAACACCCCTTTGTCTCCCTCTCGGTTTGCTGTGAGCAGGGGTGAGGTAATGAATGTTTTGGCAACAGCCTTACTCAAAATCTAATAAAATTATTCAGGATTCTGTGAGGAGCCTTGGAAATAGAGGCTGTCCTACAGCAGCAGCAGCGTGCGACAACAGCAGCCGAGCTCTGCATTTTGGGGTTGATTTAAAACCTCATTCGTTTTTCATTAGCTCAGAATTGCTGCAGACGAAGGTTCATTTTTACTACGTGCGTGGCACACGAACGAAAATCTGGATTTTGTTTCTTCCATTTGCTTGGCGTACAAAGCCACCCCATTTAGGGATGAAAGGCGGCATTTACTTCCCACCACCCGAACGTGACGGAGAGCAGCAGCATCTCCCTGCCCTCCACACCGCCCCTCCTGCCCCCCCTACCCCACCGGCCCCGGCTGGGGGCTGCCCCCGGCCCCTCTGCCCCGCTGCCCCCCGTCCTGCTCTGCCCCTGGGTGCGGGGCCGGCTGTGCTGCTGCCCCTCCCGACGCTGCCATTACAGGATAATCACACTCCATTCACATTTCCAATTACTTTACAGTTCAGGGTAGAAAAAAAAAACACTCTGCTGATTAAAACTGCAATAATTAAAATCGAGGCTTTGTGCTGCTTCTGCCTTTTAAACATTTTACAAACTCTCGCCCAAATTTCCAATTTCAAATCTCCTCTCAGGGTCCCAATTTCATGGCTAATTTGTGGAACCACTGCCTGTGTAATCGCGGGCGTTGCAGGCGGTGGTGGCAGCGGCCGGGCACACCGTACGGCTGGCGTCACGCAGCCCCGGAGCCGTTTCTGCACTTTCTGCCCTCTTTTTCCACAGGAACCCGGCGCTCGCTGCCCCACGCCATGGGACGAGTGCACAAAGGGCTTGCTCGCCGCCTGCCCGCCCCGTGTTGGCTGCGTGGGGCAGCCGAGGCTCAGCCTGCCCCCTCCTGCCTCAGGCCCTTGGCCGCGCAGCCTGGGCCGGCTCCTTCCCGGCGGTTCGGGGCACCCGGGGCGCACACATGCCCCCTGCTCCGAATGGGAGAGGGCTGGGGAAGCAGCGTGTGTGTTGTGTGCACGAATAAATGAGAATGGATTTTAATTATTTCTAATGGAGTCTCCAGAATTCAGACAACTTCCAAATTAACACCAATTAACATAGTATACTTGATATCCCATAACATTTAATTAAACCTCTTAAAATAAAATCTGCAAAGCTCCCCTTCAAGCTTCACAGAGATGATCCCATCAAATGCTGCACCTTAAAGGTATTTAAATAAAATCCCATACAACAGCAGATTCAAAGCCTACAGCAGGGAAGCACAGCGAAGAGCTGATAAAGGTACCGCTGTTAATGAATGGTGCTGATTAGTCCAGGTGAACAAGCAGGGCACGAATCTGCCTGGGGCTCGCAGCTGGTCCAGCAGGAGCTGTGCCGAGCGCCTCCCACCACCGTCGCTGGAGCCAGTGGGTGCTGGATGTGTGGTGCTGGGGGGTGCCCCGTGTGTGCTCTGCCACTGCCTCACTGCTACCCGGAGTGTCCCCTGGTACCAAGAAGTGCTGAATGGGCCCCATTTGGCTTGATCCCATGGCATCCATGCACGGGTCTGCCCACAGCACACGCACATGGCTGGAGGCTGCAGCTCATACCTGGCCACGATGTGAGCGTGCTGAGGTGGGCGCCAGGCATGCTGCCCGTGCACAGATACACGTCCCCTGCAGCTCCTCGTCTCTTACACGGCATCTCCTGAACACCTTCCGTCCTCATAGCATAAGACAATTACGTGCGACCAACCAACAAGATGCAGCTTTGGAAACAAATATCTGGTTGGGAACCAGCTGAATATCTGCTAAAAATTGGTATTTTTCTGCTCGTCGCCATCGCAGATCACAGCCCTTGTAATTTGCTACACGCAAATCTCTGCTGGATGTACATTTCTCGTCCCTAACCTGCATCTAAGGCAGAATCCAGCTGTGCAAAATCATATTTCACTTTATTTAGTGTCATGGAAACCTTTGCCTAGACAACAAGAAGCACAATGCCTGCCTGCTGCAGGGGAAGCTGCCACAAGCCGCCGCGAGGCAGCGCACCCGTCCCTGCAGCCGCCCCCTCGCCCCAGGGCCCCCCAGCCTGGGCTCCTGCCCCTGGCCTCAGCAGCGGGGCTGGGAGGTCTGGGGGGGTCTGGAGCCACCCAGGTAGGGCCCATCTGGGAAGCTGCAGAAGGAAGGAAAGAGACACCGATAAATAACAGGTAACGGAGACAGCCAGGGATGCTGGGAAAGGCCTGGTGCAGCATCAACAACAAATAAATTACAAAAACCTGACGAACTAACACACAGCCTCCCCTCCGCTTTGACAGGCTGCTGACCTCCAGCTCTCAGCTGCGGCTAGGGCTAGGAGATGAAAATAGCAAAAAACACCAATTAAATATTAAAACTCAGAAACGTAATGCAGACCAAGAGAGGGGAAGGGAGCAACCATCAGCCTGAAAGGGAGGGCTGGGCACTAGAAGCAGAATGAGTAGGTTTTCACCATCTGCAAGTAATAAGGACAATTTGTATCGGAGATTAAAGAAGAACTTCCAAGCTCATTTATAATGAAAACACTCAATGCTAATGACAGCATAAAGGGTGCGATTGAAATCCGTTTATCTTTGGGGGCTTTTTGATCACTTATTTCCGACATTTGTCTGCCTTTCAGTTCCTCTGAGCCCGGGTTTGCCCTGTGTACATGGCACGGCCTCGCCAGCCTGGTGGAGCAGAGAGCCAGCGCCGCCGGGCTGCCAGCACCACAGAGCTGCCGGAGGAAAGAGTCAGCAGCAAACCCGGCTAACTCAAAGGTTCCTCATGGAAATCAGGCTTTTAATTAGGTGAAAGAGAATTGTCCTCCTCAAAGACAGAACGGAAATCAGGGTCTTTAGAAAAGGGATTTAACCAGGACATGTTCTTATTGAACGCGGAGATCAAACCTGCTTTGAAGCACGAGCAGGGGAGGCAGTTCGGCTCCCCCAGGCACACAGCACCAGGCACACACCGAGGCCCGCGGAGTCGTCCTGGAGGCGATGCCAACACCAGGCTGGGGGCTGCTGTGACAGTGCCGTGAGGTGGGTGCCATCCCACAGCGGGGCCTGCTGGCTGTGCTCCGTGCAGCAGCCCAGGCTCCCCCAGGGACCCCATAGCCCCCCAGGGTGCCGGGCCTCCCGTGGGCATCTCGCAGAGGGGCAGCCCACACTGCACGGCACAGAAGGGACGGCCGAGCCCTGCTCGCTGGGATGTCTTCGTCTGTCCAGGTGGCTCAGCCTGCCCCTAGCTCCGTGCCCCCAGAACCACCACCAAGCGCGTAAAGGAGAGGAAGGGGCTGGGAAATGCTGCGAACACACTGGGGGACCCTCACGAGACGCCTGCCAGCATTTAATGCAGAGACAAAGTGCTGAGGTCCAATAAATCAATGATGCTCTGTGCTCTGTTTACAGCTTTCACAGCACTATGCACAGTTCTGCTCCCCAAAGCTGTTGCTTGACCAGACTTCAATAGATGCTTTTCAAAGTGATTTAAAAGGTGATTTTTAAAAATCACATGACAACAAGGAAAGTACTTAGGAACAAAGCCCACAGCAGGGATGTGACAGAGTGCAATGAAACAGCTTTCCTCCAGCCGCTCTCCATCCCTGCTTGACTGGAGCAGTCTGTGGGGACATTTACAAACTTCACTGTAAATAGGCTGTAAATTAGAGACGACCTCAGCTGCTTCGTGCCTCCTCTAGATCAGTGCTCCCCTGCAGACCCAGGCAGCCTGTGTTGGTGGGACGTGCTGGGAGCCCAGCAGCCTGAGGCACCGCACAGACCTGCGGCAGTGACCCCGGCAGTGCCACCGCGAGCAGGGGGTGCTGCCGTCCCCTGCTCTGGGGGGCCGGGCTGGGCAAAGAGAGCCCCCGCATCCCACTGCCGCCGAGAATGGGCTGAAAAAGTGTGAGCTACGAGACAGGTGACTCGGGAACATCATCTGCAGGTTTTTCTGCACTGTCAGGCTGACTGACAATATCAGAGATGTGGGGAAATACCTGGCACAGGGCTTTCAAAGCCTTGCAGACGGCTGCCTCGAACCTGTCGGCCTGCAGGACAGAAGTGGGAGCTCCCCGTGCACACACCGACCGCCCTGGTGCTGTGCCAGCAGCCCCGGCCCCGCAGGAGCACCGCTGGGCTGGCAGCAGGAGCTGCACGACGCTGCCCAGGCCACTGCTGGAGCAGTGCAACCACGGGCAGGTCAGTACTGCATGGCCTTTAAAGCGTTATCACACCTCAGAAATAAGCATAAAGGTCAAAATCATTAGTGTTGGAGTTCTGAATTAAATCCACTGCAATTAGCCCTGAAAAGATAACTGGAGATTCTGTTAAGATAACAGAGCAGGTATCTTCTATAATTGATAATTACTAGGTGTACAGACATGTGCACTTGCTTTGAAAATTATAATTGTTTCTCATTTGAAGAGATTGCTTTATTTTAATGGTCTGCAATTATTTTTATTTTAGACATACTGGTGCCAACATCTGCAGCCTCAAACCATCCTGTTCCTACACAGCATCACTGCAATTTGCTGCTTTTTTCTCCTTATCTACTAGAGGATCTTCTTGATGTTGTTGTAAGAGAAGAAACTGGGGCTATTTCCCAAACTGTGCAAGTAATTCATACATCAAAAGCACATTTGTGGATATTTTATTTTTGATCCAATTTTGTGTAAGCTTCAGATACGCCCAGAATATTTGCAACAGTGCCTGTTTGCTGCTCCCCTCACTTGCTGAATGCCAGCTGGAGCCAGGAGCCCCCGAGCCAGGTGAGGCGCTTCAGGACAAGGTGGGAAGGGAGAAGCGTGCCCAGCCCCTGGTCCTGCTCCACGTGAGCAAGGCTGCGTGTGGCAGAGGGGCACAACAGCCACACAAAAGCCTTTGGACACTGCATCAGTCCCAACACATCCCAGAGTCTGCATTAAAACCTCACCACCTTTTTGTAACTGAGGGCAAGAGACAAACACTAACAGCTCCCCCCGTCACAGGGAGACTTCACAGCATCCTTAAGTCCAAATGGAGAATCCCCCTATGCTTTGAGGCAGAAAACCTTCTTTCAATACCTTTTGAGTGACTCCTGCTTCTTCTGCAGGCCAGCAGCTTGCACTGGGCTGCCAAGGCAGCTGGGATCTCCTTTGTCCCCCAGCTTCGCCCAGGGCTTCAGGCAGGAAGGAGCGCGACACCACGCACCCGGACTGCCATGAAATGCAGCAGCACGTCCACCCGCACAACGCAGGCTTAAGAATTATTTCATCACCGCTGAACAGGACGACTTTTGTTATCTCTGCTTTGCGCTGTGATTGCCAAAGACACCGGGTCTCTGTGCAATTGCCACTTTGGCTGATAGCATCCTGATATTATGGCCTTAAACAATCAATGAGCATCGATCGTGTCATTAGTGCACAGCCTGATCAGAAAAGAGACAGGACTGGGAAGTCTCTGCATTTCCTACAGCACAGAGCTTATCTCCCTCCATGAGGACAGATCACACGCTGCTTGCACCGGGGAATAAAGCATTCCCCTTTCTTCCAGGTCTGCACAGCGGCACTGGGAGCAGCAGCAGGAGCTGGAGGAGGGCTGCCTCTTAGACCAGCCTCTGGCTCCCACCTCCCCGGCTGTGCTCAGCGCCCCCACTCCAGGGGCTGTGCCCCCCGGCAGGGCTGGGAGCAGGAGCGGGGACAGCCCCACAGCCCCGCGTTGCCCTCGGGCAGCTCCCCCAGGCTGCGCGCTCCCCAGAGAGAGGCTGAGCTGTCATTAAGCAGGAAAACGGCGATTTGCCTAAAGTGGGCATGCTTCATCAATGCTGAGAGAAGCCCGTTATAATTTCATAATCTTTAATGCTGCCTGATGACAGCAATACATCTTTGTTCATTACTGCAGATAAATCGGGTGTCACGGGCCAGGTGTGTTGCGCTCAGAGAGGAGCAAAGGGGCTAAAACCAGCAGCCAGCTGCTGCTGACCCCAAGACCTCCTGCAGAAGCAGCCCAGGCACTGCCGGGCAGCAGGGACATGGCCATGGCCATCTGCTGCAGGCCCAGGGGTGAAATGGCCGAGACTTCTTCACCCTGCTCCGACCTTACTCAGAGTTAAACTTGTTGCCAGATACTAAAATTCTCTCTCTCTCTCTGCAAGCTGTATGCAAAGCTTAAAAAACAGCCAAAAGGTGATCATGGACTTGAAATTGAGGTGTTCAGGGAGATGAAGCTGAGCCATGGCTTTGTAGCTCCTGCCCAAAAGATTATTCTTTCATTTACTCCACAGCAAACCACCCCACTCAGGTGTCCTGGTGTCATGTCGGGTACCAAAGAGGCACATCTGGCTCAGGCCGCACTAAAGCATTAGGACCAAAACAAGGCAGAAAGTCCAGAGAAGTCTAGAAACTCATCACAGATTCCTTTGTGCCTTTTCTGACAAATTCCTAGGCCCACTTGGGTTTCACATGGAGAGGATTGTCCACACCAAACCTGAAAACTTCTTTGTTTAGCTTTTCTTTCTTTTAATCATCAGAGGATGCAAAAGATGCTTTTTAAAATCCTTTTAAGAGGATTCAGGAAAAGGGAGCCCAGCACCTTGGTCCCACGGAGGCAGTCTCAGGGCACTGGGGCACAATGAAGCTGGGCTGGGACAGCCCCGCTGCTGCTGGTGGGGGCCATGGGGGCTCGGTGCTGCTGAGCCCACGGGGACACGCCGTGGAACGGGAGTGTGCGGACACAGCTGGAGGGCAGGCGGCAGCACAAACAGGCTCCCGCAGCTCCCAGCGCAACGGCACGCTTTGCCAGAGGTGCTGTTGTGCACAGAACCACCCCGCCTGTTTGCAATGCACAGCAGTCAGGTTTTATTTAAATATTTGCTCTGCTTATGCCAAATAGTTGTTCAAAATCTTTGGGGACATTAATATTTATGCATGAGTTTTGAGCAAATCTGTTATGATCGAAAGGTCTCGCATAATTGCGGCTCACAGCCGCTGCCCAGGACCCCTCAGAGCCCACACAAAGTGGCAGGATGGAGCCGTGCCACAGCCAGCCCAGCGCTGACCTTTGCGAGAGCACACGCGGGGCCGCCCTCTGTGTCCACAGGCGATGAAGCCGCCAGCCGCTGTCACTGCGGCACGGCCGGAGCTGTGCCCATAGCGCTCCCGGCCTGTCCTGCCCCGTCCCTGTCCCTGGCGTGGTGCCCCACCAGCAAACAAAGCCCTGGGCTGGTGGGGGCTGGCAGTGCTTCTTTTCTGTTCCCTGCACGCTGCAGCCCAGCGCAGGGACCTGGTGCCTGTGTGCAAGGCAGGCAGCTTGTCCTGCCAGCCCGGCACGTGCTGTGGCCAAACAGCTCCCCACAGCCCCCAGCCCCACATAGCCCCAAGCCCCACACAGCCCCCCCCCAGCCCCAGCCGTGTCCCTGAGCCCGGCCGTGCTGCGGCCAGCCAAGGTGCAGGGGCCGGGCTGGGCAGCGGGTGAATCCCTGGCACTAATTGCGGCACCGCACAAATAACTCAGCTGCGCCGAAGCCCTCCTCTCCCTGCCGGTGACGGGGAGCCGTGCTCTTTCGCCCAGGGTAGGCTGTGATTAAAGAATGATTCATGTTTCACACGGAGGGTCCCTTCAGCAATCCGTCTCTTGAATTAGTTTCTCCTGTGAAGAGGTAACTAAATCACGGCGGCTGGCAGAGCGCCTGGCCGGACAGTGTCACACGGAGGCCTCCTACCAGCAGCAGGTGATTAAACGCTATAATCACCGCTGCTGAGGGGTGCCTTTTTTCAGCCTGACAGGGATTTATCACGGGTGTGTTGCTGACACAAATGCAGTTCGGGGAAGCGGTGGCAGTGTAATTATTCTGCAAATATAATTAGGTACAGATGTACTGAATAAGTAATACTAAAATATATTTATTTCCGACTATTCTCCTGACTCCTGCAGCCCATTAAAATGCATTATTATGATAATTTGTCAGAAAAATGACAACATTTATTAATGCATTAAAGTTAATTCCTAGTAAATTAGTAATTGGCTAAACAACGACACTCAGATTACTACGCCGGGGCTTTTAGCGAAAGACAGAAACGCAAGAGGAAAACAATTTGTTTTCCCTGGGTTCTCCCCCTCTCGGCAGAGGCTGGTGACAGCGGGTGCTGGGGCTCAGGGACCCACGGCACCCAGCGCTGGGGCAGCTTGGGGGCTGGCAGGGTTGTAAAAACCTCCCCGAGCCATGCCAGCAAGCAACTCCAGCACAGCCACAGGCAGAGCTGTCAGAGCCCAGCAAACAGCTGCCCTCATTCCCTGACATCCGTTACTGATGTAGACGCACCCTGCACCCTCATTTCTTCACGAGACATGGGACAAGCCTGTGGCTGCTGCGTTCCCCTTCGTGTGGTCAGGAGAACAAGGGAGAAGCTGGGGCTGCTCGCTCAGCACCCGCTGCTGGTCCTCTCAGCAAATATGCATTTGCACCATTGCTCCTGACTGTCTGGGGCCTTTACACTGCCTGGAAATGTAGCCTTAGCAGTGCTGTTTGGGATTTAAATGTTGATGTCATTTCTGTTTGAATGCAAAGAGCTTCAGCTATTTGTTAAGTCCAGCTCCTCAACCCTAGCTTTCCATCTTGTTTATTATACAGAAAATAACAGTGGTGTATGAATCATCTTCGCCTAGCATTGGGAAGGGAATTTCAATTACACTCCTTCTTAAAACATTCACACAAAGTAAACTCAAATTCTTAGAAACATTTCTGAAATGCAGCCAGAACAACAAAAGCAAGACAGGAGCTTGCTGAGGATACCTCCCTCACCGGCACCTCAGCTTGCAGCTGCAATTAATGAGTCTTTGAAAACAAAATGCTTTTTCCGTCTTCAGGTTTTCATGTAACCAAAGCAGTTGTTTGCAACACCAAAGTGAACATTAAAGCTGTGCTTTAAGCACAGTTATCGCACCAACCCACAGCGGGCCTGTAGCAAGAAATCAACGTGAACGCTACCGAGGCGCACAGTCCCTACCTCCCGCCCCAGCTGCACTCAGGGAGCTCGCTCGGCCCTGGGGACACCCCCACCCCCCCGAGCTCTCCACATTTTCTCCTCATGTCATCTTCCACGCAGCGCTGTTATTGCCAGAACACTTCCAAGTGCGTGCATTTTTCAGAGAGCGGGCACGAATCTCACCCACCGGGCTGCCGTGACACGTGGCTCAGCTCTGCCCCCACGCATCTCGGCAGCAGGGCCCTGGAACGCAACCATCCGGGCAGCATCGCCACAGCAGTGCCCATGGCATGGCATGGGACAGCACAGCACGGCATGGCACAGCACACCTCACCTCACCACAGGTCACCGCCACCGCGCCTCCAGTGAGCTGAGGTTCAGGATCACAGCCATTTCCCATCATCTGGAAACAACACAAAGCAATAACGATAACACCCCCCCAAATGCTCTGCTGGGTGCATCTTAGGACAAGACCTGTCAGAGCCCCCCCACGCTTTGCCCTCTCCCCCAGGCTGCAGCAGCCTGGCAGCCCCGCGCCTTGCTCCCGGGGAGGACACGCTGCGGGCCCAGGTGTCTGCCAGCTGATTAGGGATGACATTTGACTTCGCCACATAATAAAAGTTTCCACTTATGACCTTTTCTACATGTATTCCACGCGCTCTAAGATTTCATTCAGAAAGGTCATCAAAAATCTTTTATCACCAGCAGCAGCACGCAGATGCTATATTTATCATGCAGCACTGGCACTCGGGGTTCAGACAGTGCCAAAATTTAGAGAGGCAGAACAACTAAATTGCAGAGGTGGCTTCGAAGGAGAGGAGACTTCTCTTCACAAATTGCTTTTCCTGTCTGCTAACACTGGCTGCTCATGGACAAACTCATGAATCACAGGAGCGTGGCACAGTGACGGCTGGGATTTGGAAGCCAAACAAGGGGGTTGAGTGCCCAGCGTGTCCCACAGGGGGCAAGCACAGCAGCACGCTGGGGATTCAGCCACCGGTTTCCCCCCAAGCACACCCCAGTGTGGTTTTCTGCAGGGACCAACCTCTCCCCCCCACTCTCCAGCCCTGTACATAGCAAAACACCGTAACCGAAATCACGGCCGCAATTACCACAGCCTGCACCGGGTAAAGCCACGAGGGATGGACATGCTGGCCCTGTTCCTCGTAATTACAAGTGTTTCACACAACATTAAGTTTCTAAGAGCAGACGCTTTTGCAGTGCACCCTACAAAATGAAGATTAGTGGACTTGAAACGAGCTGCCAGCTTCACTTAATTAAAACTCCACTTGCTGTGGGTGCCCAAGAAGTTCTTTCCTCCCAGGCCGTTGGCTGGGCATCGCTCTCGCCTCAGTGTCCCCACACCCCCCTTGCACTTTGTAGCAGCTCCTGTTTTGTTTGGAACTGCGTTTTGTTTTCTCCCAAGGTATCTGTGAATCATGGAAATGTCAGCTGCACAGCCTGGAGAACATGACCCAATTATCCGAGCCTTGCAAACAGGCACCCTCAGTGGAGCTGAGCCTCCGCCGCACTCAGCTCCAGCAGCAGCCAGGAAGAGCAACAAGCACAATCAGTGCAGTTAATCAATTTCTCTTAATGAAAGTGCCAGTCACAGGCTTCTGATTTGGGCTAAATAACGATTTCCTCCTTGTCTCCTCTCCTCTCCTTTCATACATGGGGTCTCATTAAAAATCCACCAGCCACAGGGAAAAGGAGAGAAACAGGTAAAAAGAGAGGGTTTTTATTTTTGCATTTGATGTACAAAAAAGTTAGAAGGAAATCAAAGGTGACAAGGACTCAGCTGTGGACTTGGAACTGCACCAGCTTTTAATTTGGTTAGAAACGAACCGCCCTGGTTGATAACCCAAGGCACATCCCAGGGCAGCATCATCCCAGGTGTCAGAGGTTACTGCTCTCATCAAACACCAATCCAGTGCAGCTTTGGTGAACTTGGAAAGCTCATTTTTCAGTCAGTGACTTACCTAGGAAAATAAACACACAGCCTTTGGGTATGCATTGAAAGAGCAGCTCAGCAGGAAAGCTGCGTGCAGATTCTCCCTTGTCTGAAGAAATCCCCTCCTTCGGGCACTGCCACCTCCAGAGCAGCGAGCTGGGGGTCAGGCAGGGGAACCAGGAGCACTTTCAGGATCTGGGGCTTGCTGCACTAAGTGGTGCTGTCCTGGTGTCGCAGCACCCCCAGGCCATGGGGCAGCAGCACCCAGGGGTGCCCACGCACCCACAGGGCTGGCAGCCCAGGGCATTCGCTGCCTTGGCAGCCAGGAGAGGTCCCAGCACAGCAGGGCCAGGGCCACACTCCCCAGCTGTCTGCCACAGGTCTGAGCCCCTCCATGCCTGTGGGGGCCTGGCCTGAGGCCTCACCACCACCCGTAGGCTCTGGTTTCCCCCAAATGCAAAGGAGGAGAGGAAGGTGCAGAGCCTGGGCAGGGCAAGCAGAGCTCTCCCTGCAAAAACCCAGTGCTCTCTAGTGTTCAAAACGGGGCACTCTGCTTGCAACAACTGTTTTAAGAGCAGAGCCCTGTGCTCCTGCCAGAACCCAGGCACTTACTCCTGTCTCTGCCACCGCAGCCCCCAAGACCTGGCTGTGTCCACGAAGGGATTGGTTTGAAGTGTTTAAGAGCAGGACTCCAGCTCCCCACGTCCATCAGCGGGCACTAAGGAACGCCTCCTCATACGCTGTATTTTTCTATCACACCTTTCATCCCCAACACTGCAGCCGCGCCTGAGACACCGCAGCCAGCTGGGACTTCACCGCCCGTCCCCTTCTCCAAACCCCGTTAGGACAACGCGGCTGCAGGAGCACGATGCCCAGTGCTCGCCACTGACCTCAGCTGCAGCACCCCTTCTGCTCACTGGGTTTCTGCCTTTCCTCCAGCAATGCTACCATGGCACAGAACTTCACAACTGCTCAGAAGGTGGCAGTGAAGGAAATGGGTTTCCTTCCTGAATCTTACAATTTTTTCATTTCCATTTTTGGTAGAAAGCAGCTTGCAGCTGAATGTGGAGTTGTTGTTGGTTTTTTTTTTTTTTTTTTTTTTTTTTTTTTTTTTCTCCAAGGGAAATTCCCAAACGTGATAAAACACAAACTGCCAACATTAAAAAAAGCCTTGGCTTTCACTGATGTGCTGATTGCAGGTTCAAAATCTCTCTCACTACCCAATCTACCTGGCTTTCCTGCATTTCTCAATTCCTCTTAGAATATCTATTCAGTCATCAAAGAGAAGATCATCCCTGGGAGAAGACAGTGAGAGCACAGCTACGCAAACTGCAGACGGTGCGAGGGAAAGGGGAAAGCAGCATCCCTGTCCCAGATCACAGCTGCAGCTGCCAGGAGGGATTCAGCAGGTGAAGCAGCTCCAAGGGCTGCACCTTGCAGCAGCCTGGTGCAGGTTTGATTCCTTCCTCCTGCTCCTGCCCTCAAGGCAAGGACCCTGGGTCCCTGCAGTGCCACCACAGGCGCAGACAAGGGCAGGCTGGGCACACTGAGGTTTCTGACACCAGTAAATACTGTGTGCTGTCACCTTGTGTGCAGGAGCAGGAAAGGGCTGGCTGTGCACGCTCGAGGGGACAGAGTTAAGTCAGCGGGAAGCCCAGGTGGCTGTGTTAGGCAACAAGGGCTTTAGAAGTAACAGAGAAGAATAAGGGGGATTGACAGATAGATATAGAAATCAATAGCTCTGAAATATTTCTTCCTAAGCCTCCTCCAGGTGACTTCAGAAAATGTTATGTCTAAATCAGGTTCCCAGATGGCCCAGGAACTAATATAAGTCGTGCTACTTGCCAGTCCTTTACACTTTGGGACGAGGTGCGATTCGGAGGGCTTATGCTCAAACAGAGGTGCTGAGACACAGGGAGCCTGCAGGGCCAGCAGCCCAGGGAGGTATTGCTCAGAGCCACCCCGGAGCTGTGGGTATTTACAGAGGGGAAGATGCTCCAGGCAGGAGCACGGCTACAAGGACAGGAAAGGAGAAGTAGAACTCATCCACGTAGTGTCACATCAGGGAAAGACGAGAGCTTTGTGCCCAGAAGTCACCCGGACCCCAGGCCAAGTCAGCATCAGGTACTGGCCGGCCTGGCACAGAGCGCTGGGGTCCTGGGAGCCGGGAGGAGGGGAAGGGTCAGGGCAATACCTGCAGGGCAGAATTTTGAGAACAAAATTTTCGTTGTTACATTATTCTTCCCTTGATTTTTATTTCTCAGTGTATTCAGCACTGCAGATTTGCTTCTGCTGCTGAAGTTTCTTGGCACAGGCCCAAACTTAAAGAAAACAGTGCTGCCCACTGCCACCCACGCCAGCCTGTCAGAAGTGACAGCCACCCTCTCAGGCCCAAGGGAGGGACAGAGGTCACAAAGATGCGAACTTGTGCCCTGCATGGCTCCATCAGGCCAAAACATTTTCAAAGCATCTGTCAGATCCTAAGTGACATGGAAATGTTCTTCAAAAATACTTTTTCAAATCATTCAGCTGAAATGCTGCAAGTGTTCTAGTTTTGCTGTGATATTCATTGGATAAAAGCTGTGAGCCCCTGGCAGTGGTCCCCCAGATCCCAGAGCATCGAGCAGTGGTGCAGCCTCCTTGGAGGCAGCACACGCATAAGCTTTGAACTGGTGTGATTCAAACACATCTTTTGTGCATTTTGCACAACATGAACCCAAACATTTCCAAGCAAGACATTAACAAATGCTACAGCCATTTCCAGACATCCCTGTGCATGGTCTTGGGGTGCCAACTATTTGTAGTAGAGCTGCCCACATTGTTTTCTGAGCAGGACTGAAATACTGCTGTTACCAGTGCACCAAACTCAAACACCACTCCCACAGCCACAGGAATCAAACATCCTGGGAACATACCTGAGGGGACTGGGACCTGTTGGAAGCATCCCATAAGCACCAATAACAGCCAAAGGCACTGCAAGCAAGACCTGGAGCTGATGTAAACCTCTGGAAGTCACACCTCCTGCTGGGGGGAGCCAGGTTGCCGCAGGCTGCAGACAGGACTCCCCTGCTTCATCCACAGAGGCAGCGGTCTGCTTCAGCACTGTGAATGCCTCCACCCAGTGACTGATGGGCCAAATGTTTTAGCATGAATTATGGGCATAACATGATGCTAACAGCTATTGATTATAAAATAAGTCTTTGTCACTGAGGCCTTCAGAAATCTTTGAGGGAAGAATGAAAGCTATTTTTTAAATATTAAACAATCGATATATTGAATAAGTGACAAGGGATAACTTTGTGCCTCGCAGTCTGCCACTGCAGGACAGGGAAGTTCTGCAGGGGGTGCAGGCACCAGGCATGAACAAATCACCCCCCAGGCTTCAGGGAACGGGAGGCTGGGCCAAAGCAGGCAGAGCAAGCAGAGTGGCTTCAGCCCGTTCCTGGCACAGCTTTCTCCCATGCGAGAGCCCATGTGGGGGGCTTCTGGCTGGGACATCCTTGCAGCTCAAGAGCACAGCTCCGCACCCCCAGCCCCAGGTTGAGGAGCGCTGCCTGGAGGCCGTTCCCACCCTCCTGCAGCTCCGAGCCTCCAGCCCACACCTGCCTGGGGTCACACCGGGGGTGGTGGACGAGCTGGGACCCACCCCACCCAGCACAGGGCACGACCTGCTCCTGCTGTACTGGAGGTAACCGTGGCCACTTCTGTCCTGTCCAGCCATGAAGTGGCAGCACAGTAATCACCAGAAACACAATGAAAGTCAACGTAAAAAGCCTCCAGTGAGAAGAGAAATATATGGATTCAGTCACACTGCTACACCCCTTCCCCATCCCCTGGGACAACAGCACGACATTAATGCAATTAGAGATAAATTGATGTTAAAAGTGGCAGAGATAATAGCAACTGCAGCCACGTTTTTTTACTTTTTTTTTTTTTTAAATCGTTCAAGCAAGATTGATTTTTAAATGTTATTTCATAGGAGAAGTAATACGCTGCATAAAATTTGATTAACTGAAGGTTGCTATGTCCTAATCCGGAGGAAACCAGAACAACGCCCTCGCGCTCAGCCCCGCGCACCGGGCCAGGGGCAGCGCCGGCCCCAAGGCACCCCCGGCAGGGGCTCAGCGCAGGCACCGGCACCTCCCGGGCTGCTGCCGGCTGCACTCCCCGGGCCTGGGGGCAGGAACCGGGCGATCCCCGGGAGCTGCCCGAGGCCCGACGGCTCCGCGGGCCGACGCCGACCCCTGGCGGCCGCGGCGCGCACGGAGCGGAGCGGCCCCGACCCCGGCCCCGGCCCCAGCCCCAGCCCCGCGGGACCCCCCGGCCGCCGCCAGCCCGACCCGAGGGGGCCGCAGCCCCGCGCCCCGGCCCGGCTGCCCCGGGCTCCCCCCGCTCACCCCCCGGCGAGGGGCAGGGGCGGCGGGGCCGGGGCGCGGTGCGGGCTGCGGTGTCGCTGCGGGGCGGCAGGGTGTGCTGTGCCACCGCACAACCCGCACGGCACCAACCTGCCGCCCCCCGCCCTCCTGCCGCACGGGGCCGGGGGCTGCCGGCGGGGCGCTGGGAGCTGGGGGCGGTGGGGGCCCTTCCAGCCCTGCCCCGTCTGTGGTGCTAGGGGGGGCGGCCGGGCACTGCAGGGACAGCCGGAGCTCGTCCCCGGCCTCACCTCTGCCTTCGGGCAGAGCCCTGTCAGCCGGGGGGGCACGGAGCAGAGAACACATGGGGGGAGGCAAGGGTAGGAGAGGCAGGCACAAAGCCCCTCAGAGCAGAAGCGGGGCCAGCAGAGCCTGCAGCAGTGACCTGCCCCTGCTGCTGGAGAAAGCTCCGGAGAAAGGCTCAGAGAAGGAAAGTTTGCACGTTACCTTTTCTCTGCAACATTGGAATCAAGGCTCTGCAGAAAACCCAGCTAAAAGAAGGCAGCCCCATCTTCTTCACCAGTCCTTTCCCATCCAAACAAGGACCCCCGCCCCCCCCCCCCCCCCCCCCCCCATCCAGCCCCTTTTTGTAGCCTCCTGCCTGGCCCAAACTCTCTGTGCACCTTCTGCAGCACTGAGTGTGGCAGGATTAGGCTGGTCTTCAGCTGCACTGGCACCCGAGCTGGGTGGGGGTTTCTTTGAGGAAAGGGAGAAGAAATACAGTAATAAAGGGCCTTCTCTTGGATCCCTGGGCACTGAAGATCAGCAGCTCTATTCAATTTCTGTCTTACCTAGCGAAACACACGGCTGCCCTGCAGTAATCAGGTCCCCAGCTCCCCCAAAGGTGAGGGCAGCAGGAGTGCAGGTTGCACAGGGTCCAGGCAGACTCGTGCTGAGAAGGGTGGTGTGTGAGGAGCCAGGGCCATTTCATTGCACCTCCAGCCCCAGCTCTGCAAACCTCTGGGCTGCCTTTGGTTTCAGAGCATCCTCGGAGCTGCTGCCCATCCGCATGGCTCCACGCCTGGCCAGTTTGGTGCTGGACCCCCCTGAATGGCCTCCGTGGGGCTGAACTCCAGGCTGGCTTTTGCGGGGGGTGGCACAGCCTGGGAGCTGCCCCGGGTGCACAGAGCCACGGCCCCAGGCAGGAGGCAGCTGGACTGACTGCGGTGCTGGCACTGCCGGGACTCTCCCCAGACCTTTCCTGGGGATCAGCAGCCTGCTGGAGAGCCCTGTGGTGCAGTGGCCAGGCAGGAGCTGGACCTGTTCCCTCCGTGGCCGAATGATTGAGTGTGGTGGAGCGTTAGCTCCTGTCACGCTGCCTGGGTATATGGGTGCAATATACTCACACGGAGCGAAGCTGGGTAGCAATTACAGCTCCTTTTATCTCCTCTGCCCGAAGGAACAGAAAGAAAAGCAACTTTCTGTTCTGGGCTTTGGTGCTCTTTAATTTTGTGCGGCACTTTATTACTGTGGTGAAGGTGCTCCTTAAAATCCCTCAGGAGACAGATGAAGGCTCTCAACCCCACCAGCCGGGTGAGCTCCCTCTCCCCAGACAAGGCAGCAGCAAGCAGGGAGGTGTTCGGGTCCCCCTCCCGACGCAGGGCAGCGGGCACCCTGGCCCAGGGGTCCCCGACCCACCGCGGCCGTTCCCAAGCAGCTCGGGGCACGCAGCAGGGAGGTTGCTCGCTGGGGAAAGGGCTTTCTTTGTCCTGGCGTGGGCAGGAGCTGCTGGAGAAGTCCAGCTCCCTCGGGGCTGCCCGGGCTTTGTCTGCTGCCACCGTGGGAGGCTGCTGCCCTGTTTGTGCCCCGGGTGGAAAAACAAAGGCTGGTCCTTGGCCAGAGGCAGCTCCACCTCTCCCAGATGCTGCGGCTGGCTGCTTAGAGCTGCCTGTATTTAGGACCAGCCACTTGCCTGCTTGCCTGTTTGATTCCTGAGCAGCAGGCGACGACGCGCCTGCTGTGATAGTTCAAGTTGTGTTTGTTTCTGCCTTTCTTCCAGCTGAGAGATTCACTCCATGAACTTTTCATCCTCTTCTCCTGGGGAAGGAGAGGCCGTGGCTGGTGCGGCAGTCGGTGGCGAGGGGTGTGTTTGGTGGCTGCTTGAGAACAGCTGCCCCCAAGCTGCCTTCCCATCAGAGCCTGGCTGCTGGGGGTACCTTGGGGGGGTACCTGCTGGGGGGGTACCTGCTGGGGGGCACCTGCTGCTCACGCACGGCCGGGAGGAGCGGGGCTGGAGGCTGATTAGCATTCTTGTCCCTTCCCTGCTAATAGATGGGGCTCGGGGAAGCACAGAGCCCGCACCTGCCGTTTCATTACACTTTGTTAAGCACCCTGTAACTACGACCGATGGCGCTTCCCTGGGCTGCTGCTGCTGTGTGTGTCTCAGCCGTATTTTTGCTGCGCTGGCAGCACAGAGCCGAGGAAAGGACAAGTGTAGTTGTGTAGAGACATTGACTCGGGCTCCTTAAGTAATACCAGGGGAACTGCAGCAAGAAAAGCAACAGCTTTGTAGGGAAATCCGGAGGCGGAGAAAACATCTCCTGACAAAGCCATCGTGGCACAGCTCGCTGAGCACCTAATGAAGCCTGGCTTCGTGCTCGGGCACCTCGCCCTGCTGATGTGCTCCTGCCCGCCCCATGCCGTACCTGCCAGACCTCCTGGCCCGACCCCTTCTGAACACCCACCATCAGAAACGCGAGGTGACCACACGCACACCCTTCCTCAGCTTTCCTCCTGTAACAGCCAGAACCGTGTCTTGCCCCAGGGCACGTTGTGAATCCAGCTCCTCGTGCCACGGTGCATCCATGGCATCCCCTGCCCGGGGGACAAGGACCGTCCATCGGTGGACATGTGCCCGTCCATCCCCAGGGAGCCAGAGCCCCCCTGTTAGAGAGCAAGTCCCAGCGTTGCTGCCATTGCGAGAGGGAAGCTGCTAACATGGCACTGGATGCTGTGGGAGCGGGCTGTGCTTCTAAGTTCAGACCCGCTGAATTTGGGCAGTCTCTTCCCACGATACTGGTTAGATGGGGGGTGGATGCCCCATGTCCCATGGACGGTCACCTACTGGACGTAGTGCAGAGGATGTGCTGTCCTGGTTGTCTCGGGGACTTTGCTGCCTCACAGTGAAGACAGCGAAGCACCTGGTAACTCTTTGCACGCCAACACTTCTGGTACAAGAGGAAACAGATGGTGGTTTGCATTCACACAAGATGAGAGGAGAGAAGCCTCTTCTGGCACTTAAAGTGTGAGCTAGGAGAGCAGCAGAATTTTTTATCTTCAAAGAAAATCTTCCCCAAATATGTTCATGTTCTGGCAATAAATTTAAAAAAAATATATCAAATCTTGGCTGTACTTATTGGTGCATCAGCCTTTGCCCTTGTGGAACTGAGCTGCAAAAGTAGCAAGAAAGGAAGAGCAGTCGCCTTCCTGGGGTAACTAAATACTTTGCCCACCCTCACCCCCAAGCCCCCTCATACCTTTCCGAGAGTATCACAGTCCCTGCAGAGCTCCCAGAGCTGGCACCAGCCGACCAGCAGCACTCCAGTGGCCATGCAAACCTCCCTTTACCCCGAGGGCAGGCAGGGAGATCCCAACGTTCGGCCTTTCCAGCGGCACCGAGCAGTGGGTGCCAGGCCAGTGCCCACACGGCTCCAGCTGCACAGCCTCGTGCCTGCCAGTGCCGGGGCAGGGACGGTTCCCAGGCCACAGAGTGGCTCTCTGGTTTCTCCAGTGTCAAAGAGAACTGTGAGGGGACACATTGTGAAGGGAACACGTTGCTGTTTTATTTTCTGAGTAGCATCCTGTAGCCCCAAAGGATGAGATCAGGAATCTAGTGTGAGAATCATCAACTCCTCTCTTTGCAATAAATCAGCATCTCTTTGCATTTGTAACTTATCTTATCAGCTTAATGCAATCCTTATCCAAAAACCACTAATCCAAGTCCTCTAGAGAGACGTGTCTGATTAGATTAATTAATCTGTTTGCACCAGAGATTTTCCTAAGACTTGAACTTCCTTGGGGCAAACTTCTCTCTGTACCCTGAGCTGTTTTGTCTGAGCTGGGGGAAAAAGGAGGAGAAGGGGCAAAGGCATTGCCGAGGTGGAAAACAGGGCTGGTGCTGCAACTGCTCCAGTCGAACCAGGAGGGGGAACACTGCAGTAGAAGGGATTTCAGAAGCTGGAGCGCTGCCCAGGGATGCTGTGAGCCCCCCAGCTCTCCCAGCACCAGTGCTGAGCACTCCTGCGGCCACGGCTTGCCTGCCCATCGGAGCCGTGCCGCGCTCCAGCAGTGCCTCGCATCGTCTGAAGCCTGCAGCAGCCACACGGTGCTGGGTGCCTCGGCGCCTGCCTGCCTCTGGCTTGGCTTGTCTGCTCGCGGGGCTCTAGCGGACTCTGCTTGCTGGTGCTTTTCTGAATTGCCCCATGTACATGTATTACACAGATTTTGGTGAGTAGGTTTGCCCCATCAACCTGATCTCACCCCAGCAGAGCGCTCTGTGCACTAAAACGTGACGGAACCAAAATGCTGATGCTTTAGCTGTCAGGCAGGGTAGGCACACCTATTTTTAGTCATTATCTTCACAGCTGCCGAGATAAAAGCTTTGGAAAATTAATTGTTTTTGCTCAAATATTGCTTAATTACACTGTGATTATTGTGTTGGTCCGTGAGGAGCAGGCGAGGAGCTGGGTGGATGGGGCAGGAGGGCAGCCTGCGCCCCAGGGCCGTCCCAGGGACCGTCCTCAGCGAGGGCACCGCTGCACGCCTGGCTGCTGCTGCTTTGCAGAGCCTGAGCAAACGAGCGTGCTCGGGTGCAGGCACGGGGCATATGCCAGGCAGATCTTGAGGACAGCAACACATCGCTGAACACCGTCCCCGGGGCTAAGCCAACCCTCTGGAGAGGGCTTAAAAATATCTTTAACGTTTGTATTCAGATAGGCTCTTGCTGCCCCTTCTCACATACAGCAAGAGAGGTGATTTAAAATTTATCAGCAAGTGTCAAGATAACCTATGCAATTCAGAATCAAAGTGCAAAGACCAGCACAAAATGACAGCTGCAGCATCCATGGAGTCACATGTTTTATACAAGTAAGTACATGAAAATTGCAGTGTGCTTTTCTGCTATTCAGGCTGAAGGGCTCCTTTAACACAGACCATCTCCTGATATCAGAGTGAATGATTTCTTTCATTATTCCTGGTTATGAAGCCTATTTTCATGTTATTTGTCATTTGTGAAGCAATTTGGTTTAAAGATGGCTTGAAGCTTTTGTACTGAGCAATCAGGGAGAAAGTAGGGAAGGAATAACTAAGGGGAAGATTGGGATTCTTCATCTGCTCTTGCATAACCAAACGCAGAGGAGCTGCCCCATTGCAGGGCAGGGATCTGTTCCCTGGCAATTAGATTACGTGAGCACGCCAGGGCTCAACTGATTTGCCTCAACATGGGCGTGAGGGAGAGGGGGCTTGGCTGTGTGGGTTTCAGCTCGCTGAGAACTAACAGCACCTCTGGGACATACAGGGGAATTTAAGTGACTTTGGAGCCAGCAACTTTCTGCAACTCACAAATTTGGACTTAAGAACCAATCAATTGTGCAGTTGTTTTCATACCATGAGAAATGGAGTATGGATCTGCTGGAGGAATTTTAGAGGGACTTTTTATCCTCCCATCTGTGGCTGGGCTGCTATTCCTCACGCTGAAAAGCCAGCCATAAGAGCGTCCTGAAAACCAAACCCTGCGCTGCTGCAGGGCTGATATATTGCTCACCGAGGAGTAATACCATGGCACCAGCTAGGAGGGAAACAGGGGGCAGAATCAATTCTCCAGCAAGTGTTGTTTGATTTTGTCATAAAAAACTAATATTCTATATTTAAAAACGTAGCTGCTCAGCCTTGAGATGAAAGCTGTGGCACTGACATGCCACGGAGGGCACCTGCAGCCAGGGAGCACCAGGCCACCCCGTCCCAGGGGGCAGGGGAGGCGCGAGGGGCACTGCACGCTGGGGCCTGGGGGTGCGGTCGGGAACACCGAGGGGAGCAGGGGCCACGTGCTGGGAAGAGCGAGCTGCCTTCGCTGACAGAGATCGGCATCTCCCCGTGCCTCAGCGCGCTGTGTCGCAGGCAGGGAGAGGCTGAGGGACCCCACATGGCCGCCGCTTGGTGGGTCACTGCAGCAGGGTCCTGGCTCTGCCCATGAAGCCTCAGCAGCTGTGGCAGCTGTTAGCCACTTCCATCTTTGCCAGCCTTTCTGGAGGTGCCACCGATGCCTCCGATATCAGGGGCTTGTCCTGTGCTTGGGGAGAATGCCGCTTGCCCCGGGGAGCTGCAGGCACTTTCCAGGCAACACAAGCAGCGTGCTCTAAATACAGAGGTAAGAACTGTATAGCTTCCAGGAGGATATTTTTATTGGCCGCTCACAGAGAAATGGTATTGCAAGTCTAAAATAGCTACTGATGTAAAAGCAAATATAGGAAATGTGCCTGCAGAAGCGCCCTCCCGGTGGAAACACAGATCCCATCTGCTCCAGCACCAAAAGTGTTTGAGAAGACTTTTAGTCCAGTTTCAAGGATTTTGTTCTGCCTCTTCGTACTTTGTGTTTTCTGACTGAAGCCAGACAGGACGACGTGTGCAGGGATTTATCCCACCCCTGCAGGCCCCGCTTGCTGTCCAGGTCCCGCAGGGGCTGGGACGGATGTGGTGTAGGCAAGGACAGAAAACGAGCTTTGTCCCATGCCACTGGGCCCCTGCTTTTTATTTGGGATATAAAACTGATTTTCGCAGTGAACACACAAGCCCTGTTCCTGGGTTGCTGCTCCCAGCTGCAGCAGCTCCGTCGGTCCTGCCAGCGCCCCACTGCTGGTACCAGGCTGCACCTTGATACTGGCCCTGCGGGGATGAGACCCATGAGGAGCCACAGGGAATGCAGAGCTGCTGGGGCAGGGCTGGGGCTGCTGCTGCTGCCTCTCCCCTGCTCTGCCTGCACCCACGGGTGGAGAAATGCCTTTGCTCCGTCCCTTGGCTCCCTGCGCTGCTATCGCACCTCCCAGTCCCGCTGCTGTCCCTCCCAATCCCCACATGAAACATTTGCTGAGAGCAACATAAACACAGAGGTCCCCTTAGAAATGTGCTTTATCAAGCTCACCCTTCTCCCAGCAAATCTGCAATTAATTCTGTGCTGATTAGAAGTCACTGCTAATGAAAGAAGCTGGTGGAGGTGGGCTGGGGCTCAGCAGGTAATAACCGTGCTGGAGCACTTGAGAATTAATTGTAAAGGCAGCAGAAAGGTAAAAAAGCCGCAGTAAGCGTAACAAGACAGAAAAGCAAAGCGCCAGCTCCCCAGTGCTGCCCTGGCCTCCCTGCTGTCATGTCCCATCCTTGGAGCTCAGCAGGGCTCAGTGGCACAGCATGGCACGGCACGGCATGGCACGGCCGCTTGGTACGGCACGGCATGGCACAGCACGGCACAGCACGTGGCTTCCTGGGCACACAGCCCTGCATCCAGGCACCCTGTGGGGAGCCCAGCAGAGCACGTCCCTGGGCCTGGCCTGGAGCGCCGCCTCTCCATGAGTTTTCCAGACCCTGCAGCGTGGGCAGGAGAGCCCCTGCCCCAGGGCTGTGCGAGGCTGGGGACACAGAGGCGATCTGCACGCTGGCACCGCTCCTGCTTGCAGCCGTGGAGGGGTGCTCGGACCTCAGAGCTCCTCCTGCAAGACACGTGTGTCTAGTGGCTGTCTTCACGATCAGGTCCTTAAATTTACATCAGTCTAGAGACAAGAGGAAAGCCTATCCTGTGACCGAAAATTAAAGATACTGCTTCCTGATCATCATAAAATTAACTTCTAAAATAAGATACTTAATTAAATGTATCCATTCTTCTGACACTGCTCAAAAGAGTTAAGTCCAGAACTGATGCAGGAGATACTGTGGGATAATGCATTCATGGGGATGGTTATCTTCCTCATAACGGCATTATGAAAGTACCAAAAGTAATTGCATTATATTTATGTCAATTCTCTTATTTAACTTGGCTGCAAATGAAGTATTCTGTATTGAACTGCAACCCATTTTAATTTACAAAACCAGCCCTGCTTTGCTCAGTAGTATTGCCACTAATGAAAAATGACTCAAAGGAACAGATCTTTTCCATATGAATGCTCGTATAGACCCCAAACAGACAGACACGGTAGATGGAACAGCTTCCAAGTGCTGAGGCAATCTATGGGCTGAGGGAAAAAGATGCACTGAGCTTTGTGTGCTAAACGTTGGGACCTGCAGGGTCTGAAGGGCCCCCCTTCCCCGCCAGGCCCCTTGCCTGGGGCTGGGGCTGGAGGAGCCCTGCACGCCGCTGCAGGGCCCCGCTGGCCTCCCGGGACCCATGGGTGGTGGGGGCTCCCCTGCTGCAGGTGGCAGCCAGCACACGTGGGGACACGGCGTGTCCTGGGACCCCCACGGGCTGTGGCTGGCACCCCACACACATCCAGGAGGAGCGGGGCTGCTGTGCCAGCCCATCTCGTGACAGCGAGCGGCGCCGCGGTGGGTCTGCCGCAGCAGCACTAATCCAGCCTGATGTTTCTGCACACAGAAGCATTCCTGAGTGTGCTCAAACATGGTAATTTATTATTATTTATTTACAAGAGACAGAAAGTCTTCTGACCTTTGGGTCCCTGCTGGGCTGGCTGTGGAGCTGCTGCTCTAATAGCTTCTTGCACATCCAAGGAGCGCAGGCAGCACCTCTCCTGCCCGTCCCACTGTGGGATCCCTCTGGCAGGCGGGGGCTGCTGTGCCCGCAGGAGGCTGCATTTGCACGGCCGAGAGGAGCACTTAAGAGCAGGCAGTGCTGCCACGGGCAGCTGGCTCTCCGGCCCGTGGGCAGGGCGCGCTCCCCCGGGCCAGGCAGCCTCTGCCTGCTCCTCCCTGCCCTCCTCCTAAGTGCTCCATCTCATCCCCGGGTCCCCAGGGCCTGGGCTCAGCCGCCTCCGTCAGCAGGTCCCCGCGTGTCCCAATCAATCTTACAGCCAGGCACTTTGCATAATATCTGATGGAGAGCAAATGGCCCTGCTTACAATGCAGGCTCTCCCTCTGCGATGAGCCTCTCCAGCACCTTAAATAACTCCCTCCCGTGCAGCTCCGCGCTTCAGCGCTGCATCAATCAGCCCCCCCCCCCCCCTCTGCCAGAGGCTGCAGATGCGGGTGCATGTCCCCGGCAGCTCCCTGCAGACACCGTGCCCTTTCCTCCTCCTCCTCCCCTGTCTTTGTGTGCCCTGCAGATTCCTGACACCTCAGCACTGCCATGCCCAGTGCCTTCAGTCTGGCTGGGAGCCCGGGGCAGCACAGGGTGTTGGAGATGGGGCAAAAGGCTCTTTACTCTTTAAAATGTCAGAAAAGCTTTTTGCAGATAGCCAGAGGGACGTCAACACAAAGCCCCCAGGAACAGCGGGTGACTGGTGCTGTGTGAGCTTCCTAAACCCTGCCTAGCCCCACGCACCGGGCTCTCAGCTGCCTGGCAAAGGCAGCACAGCCCCAGCCTGCTCAGGGCCCTTCTCACCCAATCGCTGTTGCAGGTGCAGGAGCCTGGGTGCTTATTAAGCACAATCTGAAGGCCACCAGTCACAGGTAGATGCAGAGATACCCGGATTCTCATTGTCAGTGACAGCATTAATGTTGCATGATTTACAGCCTCCTGAGCGCCTGCTATTCTGGCAGCAAAGTAGCAGCTCCAGACGCATCTTGGGTGCTTTAGATCTGTCCTTGAGGGCGTAATAGAGCTATTGAGAGGGCAGAAACATTGACTGATTTGTATTGACTCATTTGGCAGACAGTCTTTGTGGCTGTACAGCAGGGGGCAGCTGGACGAGGGGCCTGGTGTCTGCCATGCAGCGCCTGGCAGCTGGCCCTGAGCAGCAGGGTGCGGGTGGTGCTGCTCCGGCACCCGGCACAGAGGGGTCATGCAGCAGGGCTCGTGCTCTCCTGTGGGCCGCCGGTGTCCCCAGGCACAGGCAGAGCACAGCTCCCTCACCTCCCACTGCAGCAAGTGGGCGCCTCTCCCAGGGGGCAGCCGGGGCAGCTTTCCTGGCCTCCTCCCTCCTGCCCACCTTCTCGGTGGAGCATTTCCCACGGCAGCTGGGAGGACGGAGCCCAGTCCCTCGCCACATTAACAGCATCTCGCCAGTGGCAATGCCAGTGGCAGTGGAAGCCTCCTTCCTGCATGGTGCCGCCGGCCCTGGCACTGCTACGGCGGCCAGGACGTGTGTGCAGGGGTGTGTGTGTGTGCACGCACACAGCCCGAGTGGAGGAGGACGGCAACTTCCTTCTCCCCTTGGGCCAGCCCCAGTTTGACGTCCCCTGTTCTTGTGCTCCTCCAGCTGCCTGCGCTCTGGAGACACTCGGATGAATAGCGATGAGGAGAGGAAAGAGATGTCCACAACAATTCAGCCTGTTCAATAAGCTGTAGCAGAGAGACACCGAAATCCATCATCTCAGAAGCCATCTCTATTTTAAAGCTTGCAGTGTCTTCAGGTACCAAAGCCCGTGGGACACTGCACATCCTGGGAAGCAAGGGTGAAGGCTTTCAGGCGGAAAATTCATGCAAATCCGACCAGCAAGAAGGCAGCGGGTGACAGGAAAGCCCTTCAGACCAGCCCGACCTCACTCACACGTGGCACACAGACATCCTGCAGCGGGGCTGGCACCCAGGGCAGCACTGCAGGGGCTCCGACACTGCCTCCTGCGGCTGGGGGTGCTGGGGCAGTGATAACCCCGCCGCACCAGAGCACGCTCCAGGGCCGTGGCAGCTTTGTTTAGAAATGCTCGGGGGACATCGCTGAAGACGCTGTCAAAGCAGCAGGTTTTGTCCATTCACAAGTGCAGGGACTGTGCGACTCAGGGACACTGTCTGGGCAGGGCAATGAGAAGTCCTGCGGCGAACCCCAGCCAAGCTGACGGCAGGTGTGGGTGCCGAGATCTTTCCCAGGATGCCAAAAAGCAGCAGCAGGTCTCACCACTGCAAGCTCATGTGGACATCCAGGGGCATCTCTGTAGGAGGGGCAGGGGGGCTGCTGCCATCACACCCAGAGAGCCCCCTTCACAACCGCTGCCCCGTAGTCCCCCAGGCTGCCCAGCTTGTCCCCTCTCCCCTCCTGTGTGCCTGTCACACAAGCCAATCCCTGATTTAAACGGCGTTTGAGCCAAGGCTTCTGCCATCCTGGAGGCTCCCTCCAGCCAGGGCTTCTCAGGGAGATTAATGGCTGGGCTCTGTTCATTAGGTGTCCCTCCTGTGAACCCTGACAGCCGATCCATCCCCATTTTAATGGCATGCTTTCCATTGTTCCAGCCAGACATCCAAGGCAATTATGGATAAGCCTCGGGTGCATGGGCTGGAAGGGGCAGTGCTGGAGGAGAGGGAAAGTTGTGAACATATTTTCTGCCAGCACGACTGACTGAATGACTAATGCCCTGCACATCCTCTGCTCCCACCAAACAGCCCTAATAACCCAGCCGTATGCAAAGCCGCGGCCGCTGCAGGCAGCGCAGAGGTGGTGTAATGGGGTCCCACAGGGCTGGGGAGCAGCAGCCCAGCCGCCGGCAGGGGCAGGCAGCAGGACCAGCGCCTCCTCCCCGGGTGTTTGAAGGCACAGGGGCCAGTGCTGAGCACCCCCTGGTCCCAGCAGACCATGTCCTGCCCCCAGCACAGGCCAGCCAAGAGCTGACAGGAGAGGGACTCGGCTGGGCTGGGGGATCCTGCGCTCCTCTTGTGTGCCGCATGGCCCAGCTGCCCTGACAGGGTGCTGCCCCAGCTGGGTGCTGTCCCAGTGGGGTGCTGCCCTGGCTGGGTGCTGCTCCGGCTGCAGTGTGAGGGGATGAGGGGTGGCAGAGCACCGCCAGCACCCGGCCTGCCCACCCAGGGGAGCCCCCCCGCTCCCCCTGTCCCACAGCTCCGCTCCCCTGCGCCCCTGCGCGCACCACGGCAGCTCCTGGCAGCAGCACCCGGAGCCGTAATTGAATTCACACTCTCGGATTTAACTTGTTATCCTGTCAAGATTTTGGCATTTCGAATGATTCACAATTGCTTCAATTATAAGAATTGGGGTGTTTAGACAATTCCGCCCATCCTGCTTTCACCCTTTCCCCATGTCTGGCTTCTGAGGTTGTCAGGCGTGAAATTCCTTCGCACCCCAGGCCCCCAGCTGTGAGCAGGCTTTTTTTCCAGCTGCTCAGCTCACCCCTCTGTGGACGTGTCTGTCCTGGGCACATTTTCATGGCCCCCACAAGGTCCCTCCCAGGCGCAGTGCAGCGTGCTGCTGGGTACCTCCGGCCCCCGCGATGCATCTTGCTTCCTGTCCTGAAATGGGTAAAATTTACTTAAGGCGGCATCCATTCCGTAAGTGCCCTGCAGACTTGCAAGGAAATTAATAGCTCTGTTTCCTGCTTTTGTGGTGCAGAATTGTAATTCTTCACGGCGCTGTAAAGAGCTGCTGAGAGTGGTGCAGGGAGGGATAAACAGGAGCAAGCCCTGCAAAGGGAAATTTAGACCTGACCTCAAGAAAACATTTGTTTATCACAGCAGGACCAGCTAGAGTAACAAACGGCTTTCCGCAGGCAGGTGCACGGGCCGTGTCCGGGGGGCAGGCAGCGAACGAAGCTGCCCAGATGATCCTGCACAGGGCCAGGGCACCCTGCCCGAGCCCCCCCCAGCTCCTGCCCCCGCTCCCACCCCCAGGGCTGGAGGGAACGTGGTGCCCACTGTGGGGTGAGTGGCCCCCAGGAGCAGCACCCGCAGCCTCCTGGCCCCAGGGGAGCCCCCTCGCTTCTCCCCAGAGCGCTCCAGGATCTTCCCCAGCTCGTGGCCACGGACCCTGCGACCGTCAGCAAAGTCCTCCTGGCACCACCTCGCTCCGTGGTTGTGTCACCCAAATCACCATGCTGGTGCTGACGTGTTCTTAAATGCCCAGGATCAACTTTAGATTATTAAAAAAAAAAAAAAAAAAAAAAAAAAAAAAAAAAAAAAAAAGTAGAGCATTTGGGAGAACACATCTTTGAGACAACTGCAATTCCCTGAGAAAAAGGATACCCATTTACCCATTCCATATGAACAATGCCCCAGCTCTGGGCCTGGCTCTTTGCTGCTCTCTGACCACCAGCCCTGCAGCTCCTGCTTGTTGCAGTTGGCCACCTCTGGACTTGAACTGTCCTGGAAGAGAATCTCCCTAACGCCCCCAGAAGTGCTGCGGCTGTGGCCTATCAGCCACGGCCACTGCCTTGTAGGGCTGCCCCAGGGCCAGGTGCTGTGGCCACCCCATCAGCCCTCAGCTGTGGAAAACTTGCCCAGATGGAAATTAAATATGACCTCTGAATCAAGTTTTAATGCTCAAGTCATTTGTTTGGTTTTCTTTCTTCTTTTGCATGCCACCACTCCATTTTTCTGCTCTGAAAACACAAAACAACATCACAACACTCAGACTGCACTCTAACAGTCATCAGTCAAAAGTATGCAAAATTTGTAACAGGAACACAATATTCATCATATAGCACACAGTAAATATTGTAAATATTTCCTATTTTGAGTTTCATGACAAAGTGTGCATCAAGATATATTATGCAAGGTTAAATCCAATTGGGTCTGAGTCAACATCAGCATTAAAAACTCAACTTCTGCTTTTCCTAGCTTGTTTTGATTTTCAATCCATAACGTTACTGTTGAGCTAGGGTTGAAGAGATTGCTTTTGACACCTGTGGCCCCCCATGCTTCATGCGGACACTTCTGATGTATTTCCTAAACGCGCGGGTACGTCAGTGCCCAGAACTCCCCAGCATCTCTTTAACAGCACACGCTGCGGTCGTACGTGGAACAGACTCGTTAGCTGTCCGCAGGTGTTGGCTTAGTTTCAAAAAGCCCGGCTCCTTGACACAAACAATTAAACACAAAAAAAATAATATACATTTTGGTATTTACTTCCAGCAGAAACCTCATCAAAGCAAACAGCCACTCTTGGGGTCTGTTTGGGAGCCTGGTGCTGCCCCCAGGCTCGCAGCGATGGGCAGGGCAGGCAGGGAAGAGCGGCTCTTCCTCAGGGGCTCTGCGAGGAGAACCCGGCCCCAGGCCTTGCCTGAGTGCCTGCAATAAGAGGCCTCATTTCTCTGCTGTCCTCTGCCCCCGTCTTTTCCACAAACCAGCTCCTCCCTCGCCTGGCCACCTGCTCCCGCTGTGCCGAGCACACTGTGCAGCAGCCTTGTGCTGCAGCAGCTGCGGGACGTGGGGCCAGGGCTGTGCCCGTGGGGCTGCTGCTGCCCCGTGGGGCTGCTGCTGTCCTGTGGGGTGCCGCTGCCCCGTGGGGCTGCTGGGAGCCCTGGCCGGGGCTGTGGCAGCAGCACACAGCACGTGGCACGCGGCACGCAGCGGCAGGGCGCTCCTCGCATGCTGTTTGCTAAGGCGCAGCTTTGGAGCGCCGGGGAAGGCACGCCGCTGCGAGCACCAAGGACAAATATGTACAATGCAGAGGCAGAGCGTGGCATTTCGTTTGTGAGGAATCATGCATTAACTATTAGCTGTATACACACCGTCTCTGCAGAGTTCACTTCAAAGAGTCACGCTCAAGAGATTTGCTCGGAGGCTGTGTGGCCTGTTGGCTTGTGTATAATGTAAGAATCTCTTACATCCTTATAAATATTTCACTTGCTCCCTCATTCTCAGCCCCTTTTCCAAAGCAATACAGCATTAAACCTGCTTGTTGCGTTGCCCACTCTGCCCCAGGGGGGCTCATCATCCGCACGTGGGTCGGCACGCTGCGCGGGAGCTCTCCCAGGCGTGCTGCCCCTGACGCCCCCGGACCCGTCCCAGGCCTTGGAGGATCTCTGCCTTGTGCTGCATGCCAGAGGGTCCCTCCTTCCAGCCCAGTGGCGGCAGGCAGCGCCTCCTGCCCAGGATCCCCCCGGGGTGCCCCCGGCATCTCCCCATCGCGCCCCACCAGGCGCGGGGGCAGCGGGAGCGGGGGCAGCAGTCACTGCTGGAGTGGGCTCTGCCTGCCCGTGCTCAGCACACACATGGCCACGCGTGCAGCCCCCACAATGCTGCACGTCTTGGAAATGCTGCTCGGGCAGGGCAGCACAGAGCGGAACAGCACCCGACCTCGGTGCCTGCATTTATCTGTGCGCCTCTGGGGCTGGCAGGGAGAGGCACAGATCTTTCTCCAGCACCAAACAAGTTATCAGATTACATACGACTAATTTGCTTTGAGGTACCTACAGCTATCCGGCTCCATAACCCTTCTCTGTACCCAGCAGAAATACATTTATACCTGTGTATATTCCTCTTTGTTCTAGTAGCCAGGCTGCTATTACCCTGGAGGGTTTCCAAATGCCAGTCTGCTCAGGACAACACTTACACACATCTGCTCAACTGATGGTTAATGTTCTGCAGATTTTTTTTTAAACTGTAACTATAAATGTGTCACAGCATTGTTTTTTTCCCAGCCCCATTCAGGAGCACATTGCCTGCAACATGCACAATGCAGCAGCACTTGGTTCTGCAGCCTGTTGTGTGCTCGTGTGTGCAAGGAGGGGGCCTCCTGAACAAGTGTCACTCCTGACTCCCGCTGCCAGCAGCAGGCAGAGCCAGGGCAGCAGGAGGGCAGTGCTGGCAGGGCAGCTCTTTGGTGAGCTGAGCCGCAAATGCTGGAATTCATCACATGTGATGCATCTTGCCTCAGGCTTTGGACTTTGCTCTGTGGCTGTATTGTCCCATTAACCCGATGTTCTGAATGCTCTGTGTCTAGGCTAGGGATTTGTAGGTGGTGGTTGCCTAACTATTCAGAAATCATGCTCTAATTTCTCTCTTGTGGTGCCACCTTTGTGCAGCAAAGCGGGGGCTCCCTGGGTGCCTGCCCTGTGAGCACACAAGGTGCCCCGTCCTGATGGGGTCCTGGGGACCACTGGCACCAGGCATGCCCTGGGGGAACAGGGGCACCAAGGAGGGGTGATCATAGATGCTGGAGTGCTTTGGATGAGCATTTGTGCTGCTCATCTCATGACCTTCCTCAGATATTTCAATTATCAGCACAAGCATCTGAATATTAGCACCGCAGCTCATTACACTGAAGGGAAGGGAAGCCAGATGGCAATAATTTGCAGCTCCTGTTCCACAAGCAGTGCCTGGCTTTCCCGATGATGAGCTTCCCCACAGCCCTGCCGTGTCCAAGGGAAGGGCTGGCCACCCGCCCTCGCCCACCAGGAGCTGCAGGCGGCACCCCAAGGCCCCTTCGTTGCCAAGCCTCCAGTGAAAGCCTGCGCCACCGGCCCTCTGCCACACCTCTGCTGGAGGTGGCTCCGTGCTGGTCACGCCGCTCACCACAAAGTGCCCCCAGCAGTGCAGCCCAGAGGCACCAGGGCTACCACGGTTCCCAGAGGGGGTCTCGAGGCTGCCTCGTTTCCTGCTCCTTCAGGGCAATGCCCACGAGTCTGTCCGCCTTTGGCCGTTTCATTTGCATGGCAGGAAGCACCAGGGTGACGTAGTGGAGGTGGAGAAATGGCCCTGTCCGCTTTTTGGCAGCACCAGGCACTTCTCTGCAGTCTATTATCTAGAGGCTTATTCAGTCCAGTTTGTTTCCCCCGCTAATGAGCCCAGAAATGTGTTCAACTGCAAAGAGCTTTCTCAGAATTAGCCAGGAAGGGTCCCGAGGTCAATGGATGCTTTCCTCCCGAGGTCACGTTTTGATGGAGTCATTTGCTCTCGCTCTGCCGTTGCCCAGGCACCTCGGCTGGAGGGAGCTGGGGGCTGCCAACACAGCGGGGAGTGGGGGCAGCAGGGACAGGGCAGAGCAACGAGCAGCGGCAGGGGCAGCACGCCCCCCTGGACTGCTTTGGATCCCTCCTGTGTCTGTGAGCAGTGGCAGTTTCCTCAGCTCTGCTCTCACCTCGCGCTGACAGCAGAGCTGAGGCTGGTGCAGTACGTCCTGCTTCACTAAGGAATAACAGCAGCTCAGAAACCGATTTCTCCCATCACAAAGGAAAGCCTTCACCTAGAGAATATTAGCTCAGGCCCCCTGATGTAAGTGTGGTCGTTGAAATCCATCTCAACTCTTTAATAGAAAAGGTAAAAATTCCTCTGCCATTCATCTCCGGTATTTATATAACTAACTGCAGAGCTAAGGCACAGGCTGAGTACTGATCTCAAACAAATACTTATTCAAGACTAGAGATTTAATCATTACTTTTGAAAACACAGTTGTTATTTTTCTTATTATATTCTAGAGAGAGAGGCAGAGGCTTTAGAGCTGCTTTTTCAGAGGCTGGGATCTGCTGCGGGTGTGCTCCAGTGACGTGCCCAGCGCAGACGGCTGTGCTCGCGCACCCTGACCACGCAGCCCTGCAGGAAAGCCACATCAAATCACTCCTCCCCTCGTGAGATGCTCTCAGCCAGCGGAGAGCAGAAGACGAAAATGAGAGGCAAAAGGCATCAGAGGTGAGTTTGCCACTCAGAAGGCAAAGCCCTAAGAGCTGCCCAGGAAGGCGTTGTGTCCCCCACAGCAGGTCACTGGGGCTCATCAGGAGCACTTGTGGCCCTGTGAATGCTGGCGAGGGCGCAGTGGCTCACTCCTAGCGAGCAGCCTTGCACGCCTGCTCTTGTGCAGCTTGAGGCGCCATCCCCCAGCGGGGCTGCAGGGCTCCAACACCACTGGGGCCTGGGGGCCACCGCTGCCACCGGCACACTCCCTCCTCGTGCACCGTCAAAGCAATAGGGCACCATAGCAGCTTATATTAATTAGGCCTTAAATTGTACCACAGCACAGACAGGAGTGCAGTTTGTTTGTTTTTAAACAGGGCACGTGTCACAGTAAATGCCAGCAGTCCCAAGGCTTGGAATAATAAATGTGCAAATAGCAATTAACAGTTGCGTCTTCTGCTCACATGCAAAGGACATAATTAGCTGGTTCCATCTGTTAATTATACCTGCCATGGTTCAGATATTCATAGGGGGAAGGTGAGCTTGTGCAAGCAAAACTCTTGTCATCCAAACATTTAGATCCAGGAAAGCCTCTGTCTCTTCTCTCTCGGCTGCTGCTCGAAAGCCGCGTGTGCCTGCAAGGTGCACAGTGCAGCAGCTGCCCTTCCCCTGCTGCTCTGCCCCCCGCAGCCCAGCTCTGCAACACGCCCCTGCTGGGTGCTCCCCGGAGCCACCTACACCAGGCTGCAGGAGCCAGAGCACGAATCGTGCCTCCAGGTGAGGTTTGCTGGTCGGGCTCTTGCCCCAGCCCAGAGCCTTCTGGCTGCCCCGCAGCGAGCGCACAGCCCCACAGGCGCCCGTCCCGGCTGGATGCGGCCGCTCTGTGAGGAGCCCCATGGCCCTGGGGCCCAGAGGCTGCCCAGCAGGGGCCCCAGGGCACCCGGTCCTTAGATTAAACCTGTGCTATAAACACGTTTAATGGATTCGCTGTTAACTTTATTTTACTTCCCCAAGCTGGAGGGCTCTTGCTGTGCAGAGGAGCTGTAAACTTTAGTGCAGGCAGTGGCGGTTTTTACACCTGATTCGACTGCCCCAGTGCGTGCACACTCCCAAAGGCCAGCTGTGCTTTCCTTGCACGCCACGAAGTGCTCCTTGCCACAGCACACAAGCAGCAGCCCCGCGCCAGCCCCCCGCCAACCACCCTGCACCACCCTGGCACCGCCTCGCCCCCATCCAAACACGGCCCCCACTGCTGGGCCCCCACGGAGTGACCCGAAATCGGAGCGTGGAGGGTGAGGAACCAAGTCCTGGCTCGGCAGGCACATCCCCGTATGCTAATTTCAAACAGACTTTCAGGATGCGCTCTCGTGGATCTAAGCAAGCAACAGAATCTTAACTATCAGAGCTCCTCGCTGCCTGATAAAATATGGATAAAGGAGCCATCACTTTATAACAGCAGGAAGAAAAATAATTGCCAAGGTTGGCTCTCATTTGAATATTGTTTAAAATCCTTGTAGCATGGAGATGACTGTTGCAGTTTCACTCTCCTTGTGTGAATAATTCCGCTGTGTGAGATTTCTGCTCAGTGCGGCGGGACCAAAAGGTAACGAGGGGTGCTCGCTAATTGCCCCACATAGACCAAAGTGATTCACGTGCTCCAGCCAGGGGCAGCCCCACGCGTGCAGCTCCCACCCACTGACGGCAGCGATGTTGGGAGCACCCGCAGGAACTGCTGTGAGCCACAAAAGAAATGAGCCAAGGGAAGAGGAGCTGAATCTTGGCAGAATTTGTTTTGGTGTTCACGTGCTTTTTCCTTTTTTTTTTTTTTTTTTTCCTTTTTGAAATGAGCTGGTGCAGAGGCTCGCAAGGACAGTAAAGTGACACTGACTAATTGAATTCTGAACTAGCAGGAGCAATGCAAATATCTGACAAATTGATTTAATTGCATTCACGTACAATAAAGCTGAGATCTAAAAGGTCAGCTAGAAAATGGAAAGGGTCCCTGGAGTGCTAACAGGAGGAAGCTGACTTTAATACACATTCATCACATTTTATCATCTAATTAGTTCACACAATGCCAGACTGATAGACAGAGGCCTAAACAAAAGTATTGATTGATTATTAGCCACATATCTATCATATTGCCTTCAGCCGGCTGTCAGAGCGTGCTGGCAACTTCTGCTCGGTGTATCAGCAGAATGGGGGGGAGTGTGATAAATAGTTTTTCCATAGCAGAATTTAGACTCTGGAAAGTGTTTTACACAGACACTGAATGATAAAGATCCCGGCAAAAGCTCTCCAGCAAGACCGCGATCAAAGCCCAGCCAGCCTTGCCCGCGCTGAGAATATTTATGACCCTGCGGGCGCCCGGCTCCACTCCGCAGTGGCCACCGAGTGCCGGAGCCGCCACGCACGGCGTCGCCCCCGAGCCACGGGCACAGCTCCTTCCCTGCTGCGATAAAGCACGGCGACTTTAAACGTGCCAAAGGAGGCCTCCTTGCAAACCCCCAGTGCCTGCCTTTAATTGCTGTGCACAGTGCCAACACTCCTGCTCAGCGGCCGAGACGCGCCTCCTCTGAGAAGTAAATCTTGGGGCTCTCTTGCCTCTGTGTGTCAAAAAATTGCAAGCACAGCACAAGCAGCCATGCAAAACCTGGCACCTGGCTGCTCCCGCTCCTGCAGGAAGGAGTGGGCCTGTGGCACACGGACAGTGGGCTTGTGGCACACGGACAGCCCGGCTGCACCCGGCTGCTTACCCTGAACTGCAGCGCTTCGCCCTGAGCACACCCACAGTGTGCCAACAAAACCCTGCGAGACCCATGCCCCTTGCACGTGCTGGTTCAGGCTGGTGCTGGTCAGGAGCGTTTCACCTCTCCTGGGCAGCTTTTCCACCCCCATCCACAGGAGGGGAGCCCCCAGCAGCTCGGCACCTCCAGGCCGTGAGGCTGCACGCCACTCACCTTGGCTGCATCCCTGCCCAGCCCGTCCTTGGCAAATGCATTAGCCACGCTCCTTGGAAAGGCTCGGTGTGCGTTTAGTATTGATTTGTAAGACAGAAAATATTATGACCTGTAATTTCATTAGGCACGGGGCAGCAGCGGCTCCCCACCAGGCAGCTGCAGGGTGCAGAGCCGGCCGGGACCGATCTCCATCCACACGGCGGAGCTGGTGGCGGGCAGGGAGCGCCCGGAGCCACAGGTCACGTTAATAACATGCAGCAGGGGTTCCTGGCACTGAGGGGAGAGACTAATTAATGGCATCTGGCTCCTTGCAATTTTACTGAATTTGCCACTTCCCAGCTTGTATTTGAATGTGCCCGGAGCAGGCAGTGCCTGCACGGCTGAAAGGAATCCCTTTTAAAGGGGGCAAACAGAGCGTTTAAAAAAGCAATGCAACGAGCACAGACAGAACAACATTTTGTAATAACTGCCATAAGGTTACATGCTTGTCTTTTGCCACACATCTACGTCTGCATTTATTTGCATTATTTTGTCAGAGCATATGGAATGGGACCTCACTAAAGGGGCTTGTTTTTCCTTTTCCTCAGGCTTTATTCATTTGTATTCTGGATTATCTAATCATTTGAGCCTTAAATATCTGGAGTTAGATGTTTGACTATCGCCTAGTTTAGGAGAATTAAACAGCTTCTGGTAAGACTGACGTGTTCAGCAGCTGCCAGAATAACATCAGCCTTCAAGAAAGTGTCTTCACTGTTTTATAATTGTTAAAAAAAAAATAAAAATGAGTAGAGTTAGTAACTGGAATGAAAGCATTTAATTGGTGCACAGAGTGTACTGAATCTATTTGTTAATTAGGCTGCAAATCGGGCCTTAGAAACAATCCTGTGCTCAGCCAGAATACTCAGGACTCGAGGCTAGAGCCAGTGCACCCGGGCTCAGAGCATTCCCGAGCTTTCCCCCCGGCAGTCGCAGCGCAGGGAGAAGCCCCCCGCAGAGCCCTCCCCGGGCTCCTCAGTGGCACAGGGCCGGGATCACCCCGCAGCTCAGCCCCTGCTCAGCGCCCTGCTGCCCGCACGCTGCTTTGTGCGAGGGCTGCCCCGCTGGGCGCTCTGCACAGCAGCCCCTGCCCGGGGCCCTGCCACGTGCGGAGGCAGCAGCACGCAGCAGCACGTCCCCCACGTGCATTTCTTTGTTACTCTTGAGGAGCTGTAGGAGGGGAGGGAGGGAAAAGGGGAAGGGTCCCCAGCGCAGAGATGTGCATACCTGCATGCGGGGCTGGGTCTGCAGCCCGCGTCAGCCTCGGGTGAGCCTGTGACTTAGGGAAGGTTCCCTGCATTCTGGTGTTTAGCCCAACTCTAATTATCTCTCCGAACAGACTACCACAGCTAATTTATTTTGAACAAAGCTAGAAATAAAAGGATAATCAGGTTATCCCAAATGACAGCTGCAACATCTGTATTTTCTGGTACACTGGGCACATTTGATGTACTGAATATTGTAATGAGGCTGAAAAACTTGTCAATGATATTTCTTTTGTCCCTTTCTCAAAGGAGCAATGGTTAGCTCTCCAAAAGAATATTAATCGCTGCAAAGTGTGGGAAACAGCACTTTTCTGCAACAATATTTATTATTTGCTTCTGACATGCTGCCCAGACCCCCCCCCCGGCAGCCCCCATCTCGTGCCCATGGGAATGCTGCAGCTGCCGCAGTGCCCAGGAGCCTTCGCGTCCCCGCAGCCCACCGAGCTGCCCACCAGAGACCTTCGCTGGGCTGCCAGCAGCCCCCGGGCACGATCTCTGCTCCCCTGACCCTGCACCCTTTGGTCCTTCGCAGGCCAACCCTGGGCAGGGGAGGCCGATGGGCTCCGACTGCGCTTCGGGGTCACCCAAGGACACCAGTGCCCCCCCTCCACCAGGCAGGAGCCCCCCGGTCCGCAGCCCCAGCCCAGCGCCAAGAAGGACGCGCTCAGAGGGCTCCTGGGTCTCGCAGGGATTTCGGAACGGCCCCGGGACAGCGAAGCCTGCAAAACAGTTATGGTTTTCTGTTTACACTCATTTTTGCTTTCAGCTTTTCAGCTCTGCTTATTCTGCAGGGAGATTATGTGCTGTTCACCATCAGGTTTTCGCTTCAGTATTTAGACTTCTTTTTTGGCGATAAACCCATTTTCTACTCTCTTTCAAGTAAAGCCGCAGCCAGGACAGAGCTGCTGCTACCAGGTTTGTGCTGGAGTCAGGTCAGGTCTCCTCCGATCCGAGGTGAGCACCCTCACGCGAGGACACGGCAGCTCTGCTGACTTTAAGGGTGGATCTTCTTCCCTAAAGCCTGATAAAACCAAGGGGAGAGCTCCCTACAAAGTGTTTCTATTGTAGTTTTTCTCTTCCCCAAAATTGTTGTTGCTTAGATCAATTTTTTTAGCACAGGCTTGACTGAGTCTCCTATTAAGACTGGAACCACCATGAGAGTAAGTCTATACCTGGAAATATTTATAGCCACAAAAGGCAAGCTGTGGTCTTCACAGACAGCCTCCTACCCCAAATCCCAACCCCCCCCCCCCAGCATACTCCGGCAGCTGGAGCACAAGGCAGCAAGGCCACCAGCTCAAACACGATGCTGCAAGGAAGACCCGAGCACAGTACAACCCTTCACCCTCTCCCTTCCCAAAGACAGAAGCAGGCAGCCGAAGGGAGCTGCAGAGCTCCCTTCCTTTTATCCTAATTAATGGTTATTGCTTTCCCCCACGTGCCCAGCCGCAGCTCCTTGCCCTCGCTCTAAACTAAAAGCAGTTTGGTAACAGGATCCCCAGCTCCCGCATGGCAGCACTGTTCTGGGAACTGCTCTTCCCCCGGGAGGGAAAGCTTCCTCAGAGGTTAATATTTTATAGCTATTAAAAACGCTCTGTGCCTTCCCTCTGCTCCTTGCAGCAGTGGCAGCCGGCAACGCGTCCTCGCTGGGGGCACCGACGAGGCCCTTGTCCTTCTCGCCCTTGCCTGGCCAAACTGGGAGCGGGCTCAGAAAACAGCCCGTAATTTGCTAGTTTTCATTTAAATCGGGCTTTGTGCTGCTTTGATGAAGGAACATATTAAAGGCAGCGTGGCTGACATTTTTAAAATAAATTCCAAGATGAATTCCATGCATATCCTGCATTAATGTGTAAGGTGGAGATAGAGGCTGGGGTGAGTTGAAGCAGAAAGTATACTGTAAATTGAAGCTTGGCATTGAATATAAATGGCAAAGGTTGCTGACTGCCAATAACAGTAAATCAGGTTCAAACACCACTAGGCGATAAGGCTACGAGATGAATTGCATTTCGGCTGCAGTTTGGGGAGTCTCTCAGGGCCCGGCAGAGGAGGCAGTCATTCACCCACCACAGCTGCTCCTCTCTCAGCCTGCAGCATGGCACGGGCTGCCTGGCACGGGAAGGGGCCGCAGCGATGCCCGAGGGCTGTGGCGGTGCTGGGGACGGGGCAGTGCCCGGGGGACATGGCAGTGCCTGGGCCGGCCGCACGGGATGGCAGCAGCGGGGCTGGCACCGAGTTGCTCCCCCTGCCCTGCAGCACAGAGCGAGCTGAGCCCTGAGCCCTGCCTGGCTCCAGACCCCCCGCTGCAGCTGGAGGCCTCCAAGTTGTTTATGTTAGACACTGGCTAATTTGCTTGGGAGATAATGAAGATAATTAATATTTCCTTTATGCCTGAAATATAACTGTGCTGTCACAGGGATTCCTATAGTGCTGCAGGGGAATGTCCAGGGAATTTTCCTTATGGGTTAGCAGCCGACACCTGCAGGGAGCACGTGGCTCTTGCAGAGCTCTGCCACCAGGGCATTCCCCTGGAGCATCCAAAAATCACACACAAAACTCCATCTGCTGCCTGTGCCGGTGTTCCCACAGCAAGCAAGCGTGCCCTTGCTAGGCTCAACCCTTTCTAGGGTGGAAGCCTGGCGTTAGAAAAGGAATTCCTCAGCTCCCTTCACCAAGCAAGGAGACAGCTCCACGGTGCAGGCACCGGGCACCCTCGGGCTGCAGATCTGTCAGCTCAGTGCCTGCTGCAGCTTCCTGAGGACCAGCAATGAGGCTGGCAGCAGAAAGACTGCAATTTGGGGGCCTGGATGAAAGTTTGTGAGTGAGGGACTCTCCGGATGGCTGGAGCTTTGCAGTGGGATTGCACAGACATTCTTCTTACAACGCGCACATCAAATGCACTAGGAGACTTCAAAGCTCTGCAGCTGAGCTTTATGAGGACAAAAACTCCAGCAGAGTGAGCACTGCAAAAGAGAAAACTCAGAACCTGCTGGATAGAGGGGAATGGAAATGAAGGGGGCTGTGGGCATCTCACCTGCCCAGGTGTCTGGGCACACAGGGGGATGTGAGGGGCCAGAGGAGCGGCTGGGCAGTGGCCCTCCCACCCCTCCCCTCGCTGCTGCCAGCTCTGCCCCACTGCAGCACACGGGGAGGTGTTCACAGCGCTGGTTTACAGCGGCTGCTGCCTCGTGCCATGGCAGGGTCTGTAAGCACCTCTCCCGGGACACACCGCGCACGCAGGGAGGACCTGCCCAGGAAGGTGCAGGCGTTGAGGAGTTTCCGAGGCTTTTGGTCTCCAGGCCAGCACACGTAGGGGAGGGTAATTTGTATAAGCAGCATGAGGTGAGTGGGGAGAAGAAAGAAGATGACCACAGAGAGACAGTTTGAGAAATGAGAAGACGGACCCGAATGTTTTTATAATGAAGAAGGAACCTGCGCTAAATTGTTTTCGATTAATCTGCAGCTAACTGAGCTCATTAAATTGAAATTATTTCATACAGGGCCACGAGAGAGCGCCTGAGAAAAGCTCTTCTGGAGAGCAAGGAGGTATTAAAACCCTGCATTGCTGGCAAAGTTTGGCCTCACACCCACCCCAGCAGGAGAGAGGGGGGTGAGATGGCTGCCAGCCCCTGCCCAGCCCTCTGCCCTGCAAAGCCCCGGGTGGGCTCCCACTGCATGCCCCTCGCCACCACTGCCGGGCTGGGGCTGGTGGCACTGGGGCTGGTGGCGTTGGTGGCGCTGGGCGCTGTGCCGAGGAGCCGAAGCAGCTGCGGGTGGGCGCCTGTTCAGGACTTGTCCCGAGCGGTTCCTGCAGCCCGGGGAAGGGCCATGATGGGCGGCAGTGAGGCAGGACGACAGCTCTTGCTACCAGGCCTCGGGATCTGAGCGGGCTCCAAGTTCTCCGTGGAAAACCAGCCACGCTGGGGTGCTGCATGCAACACTTGGCTGCAGCACCGTCCTCAAAGACAAAGCAGCTTCAAGGTTACACAGAAATCTGCCTGGCTTACTGTAAGTAGTAATCCCATGTCTGCTGCTCAGGAGCAAGCCCTGGTTTTGTAAAAGTATCCCCCAAATCACCACCGTCTGCGCCCTCTTCCCTGGCCAGGTTTTGCCTTGACAGCAGCCTGGCTCCTCTGACCTAGAGGATTATTCCACATTTGTGCTGGGATGTGAGAAAAAACAGGACTGATCAGGCCTGGTGGGAACAACAGAAGGCAAATCCCAGCTGTCTTCCTAACATGTCCCTAATAATTAAAACCTTTTAACATGATAATTTTGCAAACCGATTTATCTCAAATGGGTCTGACAACCAGTCTGCACACCAAAATTAATCCTCCCAGCCCCAGCCTGCGGGGATACCAAGTCAGGGGCTCTCACCCCAGCCAGGCTGAGTCCTGTCCCCTTGGTTTGTCAGCGCCTCCCAGGAGGACGCAGCAGGCGCGAGCGGTGCACGTGTGGGATTTGGGATCCATGGGGCCAAGCAGCCCCGGGGGGGGGCAGAAAGCAGCTGGGGGTGGGCAGCTCTGAGCCCGCAGCCAGCGGGGGCTCCCTTGTGGGAAACGATGAGCATTCACCAAGGCTCCTTGGAAGTGCCATTGCCTCTGCTCCTTGAGGATCAATTTCCACTCTTATCAGCACAGTAATGCTCTCTGCGAGGCAATATGATTTTCTTCTATGTAAACAGCAATAACTTCAGAATTACTCAGGAAAGACAGAGACCTCAAGAGATGTTTAAATTACTGGCTATCTCATTAATCAAACACAAATGCAAGACTAGCAAAGGCTCTAGTTGCTGAGCTAGAAAATGCTTAAATTCATTTATCGAGACAGCAGGGAAATCCAGAGTCCTGCCAAAGCCTGGGGGGTCCACGAGCCGGGAGGTGACTGCTGATGGGCAGCTGTTTTTGCTGGTTTACGAAGGCTCCCATGCCTGCGCTGGCCCAGGTGCGAGTTTTCTATGTAGCTTTGCACCGGCCTCGTCCTGGGCTGGGCTTGGCCCCTGAGGCCCAACACCCTGGGGACCAGTTTGGGTTTTCTGCTGGAACCAGCAGGAGCGCCACATGACGGAGCTGGGCTGAGCCCCAGCCGAGCCGCGCTGCATGCAGATGGGACAAGAGCCACGAGAGCTGTAGCAAGGCTGTGCCGTCTATCCTCCTGGGTTGCCATGCCAACAAAGAGGAGACAAGAACCGATTTAATTTGCAGAATCACCCTCTTGACACAAAATCCAAGCAGCTTGTGAGGAGTAGGGTGAAAGATGTCAAGGGAGCAGAGAGGGATTCTCTGTGCTGCTCTGCATCCAGTATATGGCTGTGTTTTGTTTCTCAGGGAGGTCTCCAACACCTCTGCTGCAGAGCTGGAGACACAGGAGCCAGCTACGAGCCCAAGGGAAGGTCTCCCAGCTTGTCTTTGGAAAGCGCCTGGGAACCCACTGGAAATCTCAGCACAAAACACATCAGGAGCTGAGCTTTGCTATAGCACGGCTACATCACAGGCAGGAAGCGATACCCAAGGCGTGGAAGTGTCTTCAGCTCAGATTTTCCTTTCTTCTTCCTCAGAAAGACCTGTGTAGTGGGGAGAGGGGCATGGGCTTTCCTTTGCACAGTTTTGCTCTGGCCAGCTGTGGCTGCCCGCATACTGCTTGCTCTAGCCCAGTCCTGCGCTTTCTCTGGCACCTGTCGATAGACCTTTCCTCTGCGTCACTGCAAAATCCAAAGGCTTTGTTCTGAATTGTCAGTGAGGATGAAGGTATAAAAAAAAAGAATTATTTCCTCAAACGTCCTGTGGCAATGCTCAGTTTTTGTCTGCAGTAGCTCCGCTCCACCCTTCCTCTCCCCCTCTGTTTGTGCATTCGGCCATCCCGAGCATCCTGCTCTAACCCAGATTGGAAACTCATTAAAGAGACCCTGTGATGAGACGTGTGTCCAATGTGCCCTGGAAGGGGCCGAGGTCCTGCTTGTGGATCTTCCATGCAGGTCTGATGGGTGTTGTTAACGAGAGTCATGGTGGGTGCAGTGCCCTGAGCAGCACAGCATTTAATTCTGTGTTCCTGCTTAAGATGCTGATGCAAAATCCGAAGAAATATAGATTGCTCTTGGAAGGGTTTTTGGAGCTTTCACAGTCATCTCAAGCACCTAGGTTCACAGGATCTGGTCAGATTATCTCAGCATTGGACTGTCATCATCACCAATCGATATCCCGAATTACCTCTTCATACAGAAGATGCTTTGCTAATTTTCATGGATCCCCTGTGTTTCATGCCCTTGGTGTCCTGTCATGCACTGCTAGTTTTAGTCCACAAGCTACAGCACAATATGCTTATGAGTAATAGCATCTTATTGGAGTGTAAAGATCTTCCTATTTCACTGATTTATCCTGCATTTAAACTAATTCAAAATTCACTTACTTCAAAAAGTACTGGAAGCAAAATGCTCTCTGTAAATAGCCTAGCTTTTTCTAAACTGATATCGCTGAAAGGGAAGATGGAATAACTTGCACTATCTATTTTCTCTTGAAGGTAGCATCGCTGTATTATTTTGACTGTTTTCCATAACGAGGGCCATAGCTGATTCTTTGCTTTAAAAGAGGCTTATGGAGTGGCAAGGACTGTTCGACCTTTATATCTGAGCCTGTAGGAACCCCGTGCAGATTAATCTGAAGTTTGCTTAAGTAGCCAGGTCGGCAGTCACTTTGTTTTCAGTTCACTGCATGGTGGATTTCTGAATCGCAGAGTGCCAGACATCCAAACCCAGCCAGTCCCCTCTCAATCGTGTTGGTGGGGGGGGTCGCTTTCCCTTTCCGCTTACATTTCAGATACTCTTTCAAGTTTATGAGCTGCCACTTCCCAAACCACAGAAGGAAAATGGAGCCTGGCCAGGACTGGTGACATTGCTCAGCTGTGACACAAGGCTGCAAAGCTAGAAATGTGGAAATGGAGGAGATAAGTCAAGGGAAGGCAGGCGCCAGAGCCGGTCACCAGGGCAGTTCCTGAGATCCAGAGGGCAGGGACGAGGAGAGCAGGGAGGAAAATCCTCACAGCAGAAGGGTCACAGTGATGCTGGCACGAGCATCACCAGTTTCCTCCTCTGCCCTTTCCCCTGTAGCCAGAGCCTTTCCTTCTCAGCCACTGTCTCCAGTCTGGCCCAGCCCAGGAGCACCCCAAACGCAGCCTGGAGATTTGGGGGCCCCAGAAATTGGGCTGGTGCTGCAGCAAGAGCGCCCTGTCCTGGCTCAGTGACACAAGCGCACAAAAGGTGCTCACCTGGCACACTGCAGGGCTTTTCTGTGCTCAGACGAAGGCAAATGTTTTACATGAGCCAACTCTACCTAGAAATCACACCTACGGCTGGACTAAATTGCAGGCTGGATACGTGTACTGTATTCCAGCACAGCAGAGGACAGGCTCAGATTGCAAAATTTATCGGAGAGGGTTGCATGCACCTTGGTGAATGGGTGATAACACCCGTTCTGTTTCCTGGCCCTTTTCCGATTCCCTTGACGCTGTGGCATGCCGGAGCAGGGCTGCTCCACCCTGTGCAGCAGCGGGATGTAAGCTGCTGCGGCGAGGGAACGCTTTCAGAGGCAGGAGCCCTGACCACCAGCGGGCTCTGAGGCTTTACTGTGAGCTAAACTGCCCCCAGAGCTTTTGTTCCCTGCCTGCTTTCTCTCTCACGTTGCCTCTATCAAAGGCTCAGGTGTTCTCTGAGACCTCCGCTGGGAGGTGCCACAGTTGCCCCCCTCTGAGGGATGCTGGGGGGCTGCATCCCCCCTCCAGCCTCGGCTCTCCCTGGGCCCGCAGCGGAGGGGCCGGGTGGCAGCAGGCGGCTGTGCCTCGCAGCGAGCTCCCGGCGGCTCTCGGGCTGTGCCTGCGGTGCTGCTGGCCGGGTCCCGAGCCCACATGGCAGCGAGCTGGTAGCCAGGTAATGCTGGAACAGCCAGGCTCATAAAATTTAACACCTCAACGATATTTCTAACAGGAGGAAACAAGAACTTCTCCTTTCTGATGGAGAAGAAATGACTTCAGACCTCGCTAAATGTCATCCCAGGCTACATTAACTGCTGTCTTGCTCAGAGGCTGCTGTCTAGCTGGCCACTTAAGGCTCGGAGCATAGTTCATTTCCCCGCTTGAAATTCAGGTATTGTTTGTGTCACAGTGGGTTAGGGATACATCAGCAGAGGTTTCTTTTCTAGACGATAGAGGATACCTGAACCGAGGAAGGCAGCCATGGTATCGAAACCTGGTAAGTGAATAGTCATAATCATCCATCAATCCTATTTCAATCCCAAGGAAGATCATTCAAAATCCTAAAAGAGTCCCTGAGCAGTCAAGAGAGCAGAGCCCCATGTAGGAGGTGGCATGGGTGTTTCTGAAGAATAAATCTTAGCACACTGGGTACCTCGTTACCAGGCAGAGAGTGATAAATTAGGCAGCTCACGGAAGAGCTACAGAAATGATGAGGGAGGTGGAGGATCTATCTAATGAGAACAGATTAAATTACTGAAGTTGGCAGGGTTTGACTGAGTGGCAGGTGAGGAGGGGAGGAGGAACTGTGCGGGAGGAAGGAACGCCTGAGTAAGAGCAGGGATGGTTTCCAGGGATCCACGCTGGGCATTGCTGCTGCCAGCGGAGGGAAGGAGATGGCGGGCTGGTCCTGGGAAGCCTTGTGGCTGCATCCCTGTAACACCTGATGCCCATTCAGCGGGGGCAACTCCGTGCCCTGGCAGTAGTCTAAAAGCCCTCCCGGAGAGCACCCAGCTGCTGCCAGGGCTGTGGCACGCAGCGATGGGCAGCACGAGCCGTGAGGAGGCCGCTGCAGCCATCCCTCACTGTGAGATGAAGGACGTCAGGCGCTGAGCCTCGTCCAGGCAATGCCGGCATCGGGAAGGCTGAGAGGGGAGGATTGCACAGCCTGGCAGGAAGCAGAGGAGCTTTGAAGTAGAAATCTTTTATAGCCTGGGGCAGCTGTGAGCACACTGTGCAATGGCTCGGTAGCGGCCACTGAGCATGCACACGCTTCCAGCACAGTGCTTAAACCCCCGCCTCCCTCATCCTTCCCAGCCGCTCTGTAGCCATGGGCAGCCCAACACCCCGACGACGAACGTGGGCAGGAGCCGCCCGGTTCCCCAGCACACTGCACAGGCCCAGGCCAGTACCGAGGGTGCGGATCCTCGACTGAGGCTGTCCCACGCCAGTGTCCTGGAAACGAGATGTGCTCACAGAGCAGGGAAACGCAGGTCTGCTCTGCTCTGCGCCTCCACTGGCACCAAATGCCCTCTCTCTGCTGCTCTGTTTTGATCTGCGGCTCATTAGGAATGAATAAATTATGATTTTTAAAGAATTGGATATGAAGCAAATCTTCTTGGTTTATGGTTGAGGCCTTCTGTGCTAGCAGCTAAGCAGGTGTTTGCTGCCCAGTCACCATCCAGCCGGGTGGGTCCCTCTGCGGTGCCTTCCCTCCTCTCAGCAGCATCTGCAGCCCCTCGCCTCGTGGCTGTGCAGACCAGGGCGGCCAAGCAAAAGTCTCTCCGGGGCTGCTGCTCGTTGCTTGTGCTTGGGTAACACTCGTTCACAGGCATGGAGGGGTCCTCTGCCAGGCAAAGCCTTGCCCAGTGGAGTGAAGTTCTGCAAAGGCGCTGGTGGAGCAGGGGCGAGTTGCAGGTGCCAAAGCAGAGGCAGGTCCTGGGGCTGGCAGCACGGCTGGCCAGCAGAAGTTCTTCCACAGAGCGGGGCTGAAGCGGGTGAGGTGAGGCTGCCAGTGCTCTGCGGGCCAGGCCTCAGCGTGCAGCGGACGGGGAGAGCCCCTCGGCTGGCAGAGCTCTGGGCTGGGGCCCTGGGGGTGACGCATCCCTCTGGACACCGCTGCGGAGGCTGGGCTGGCCGCTTCATCTCCAGGCAGCCTCTCGGATTGCTATGGAAACAGTCCCATGACGAGAACCTCAGAGAGCAGCGTGAGCCAAGCTACCCGAGGTAGATCGGGGAGGCTGGCACGACTGTGCTGATTCGGTGGCATCTTGCCATGGACAATTAGCTCCGGGTGTGCGCCAGGGGTGCCCTGCATGGGGAGGACGGTGCAGCACCGTGGCCCAGCACACGCCTCGGGCAGCCCAGCCGCCTGGCCAGGGCGCTTTTCTCCTGGAGCAGGCTGCAGCTGGTGAAGGGCATTTTAGAAAGCGCAAAGTACGTTGGCAAAACACTTCTGATCCAGCCTCCTGATGCAATGCTGGCAGAAGGCTGCGCTGCAGATGAGCCACAACCAAGGCCCTGGGCTCCGTGCTGTTTGTGCCACTGCTCCCAGCCCGGGGCTCATCCCGGCGATGCAGCAGCCAGAGGCTCTTCCAGCACCAGGTGAGTGGAGCACCAGCAGCGTTGGTCGAGGTGCTCAGATGTCAATGGGGAGATGCCAGGCAGTCTCCTGGCTGTCCTGCTGATCGTGTCCTTGGCCGGCTGACAGCGTGACATGGCTCAGAGCGAGGTGACTGCAGTCAGCAGCGTGTGCTCCACGTCAGCCGCAGGCTGTGCTCATCCTGGCAGCTCGCTGCTCTGCCCCAGGTGCCCTGCAGGCAGCCCTGTGTCCCGACCGCCAGGACCAGCTCTTGTGTGAGGCATCACCGGCCTCCGCGAGCCTCCAGCCCTGAGCATTGGGATGAGAGCGCATCACAGCTGGGGTCAAAGCTGCTCGGTGACAACAGGCAAACCTCTTGCTCCCTTTCTGCCTTGGTTTTCCTTTCTCTAGATGAGTGATTATGTACTCGGACACCTTGCAATCTGAGATGACTTCTTTGCCACTGCTGCCTTTCCCTTTCCTACCATCACTGCTACGTTGGCACAGGTTGGAGACAGCCAGTTGACACTTGTGTTCAGCGTGGCTTTGCCATGTCGTCCTGTCGTGTGATCAGCCAAGGGCTTCCTTTGCAAACCCTGGCACTAATTCTGCAAAAACCGAGATTAGAGCAAGAGATTATCTCCTGATAATGTGCAGATAATGCCACTCACCTACTTACTCTGAGTAAGTACCTGACAGATGGGATGGGTCCCACGATGCCCTTCCTAAATGGACAACAGCCTGCTCCTGTGCTTGCCAGGGAGACCAAGGGCAACGGAGAGGTGACCTGGGAGCTTCAGCCCCGAGCAATAGCCGGGGCTTGTGGGACGAGAAGGGGCTGCTCAGGAGCAGTGGGAGGTCTGAGCCTCTGGCCATGGCAGAGGAGGACTTTGACGTGCACCTTGCAGCTCACGGCATTGGGCTGTGTCTCCAGGGGGCTCTGCCAGCACTTGGCACATGCTTTTCCTCCAAACTGCGGCACTGGTGACACAGGTGGCAGAGGCCCCAGGGCTGGGCATGCTGCAAGCCTGGTGTCTGCAGCTGCTGTGTTTCTCCATCCCTGCCTCCTGCACACCAGCTCTCCGCCGAAGAGAAGCAAGGCCGGCTCTGCTCACATGCTGCGCAGATCCAGGCAGCCAGCGGGCTGCTCGGTGGAGACGAGCAAGGGCAGACTTGTAGGAAAAGCAAGGGGGAGGAGTGGAGAGCCCCACCACTGCATGCCCAGGAAGGATTGGAGGGGGTGGATAAGTAATTCAGGTATTTAGCAATGGAAGGAAAACTCCCGGCTTCAGTCTTTTCACAGCTGTTTCCGAAGGGCAGGTTTATCAAAACAGCTACAGCAGAAACTAAAACGGACAGAAGCCCCTGCTTCCCCCAGCTGTTTGCCACCACCCGTCCGATCACACATACAGGCAGGGCCTCGGGGGTTTACAATCTTTGGCCCTACAGACTGTACAGAAAGAGGCTTTAAGGGCTGGTGGGACCTTGAAGGGACATCTAGTTCCTTCCTGTGCACGTGTCACCTGTGACTGTCCCTTGTCTAACCTCTTCTCTTGCCTCCTGCCAGCATACACCTCTCAGACAAAATGGCTCTCCCTCTGGCTTCAGCCTTTTCAGAACTATTCACTGTATAAATCACAGGCCACGTATTCACTGCACATACACTTTTCCGAGTCTGAGAGAGCTCCAGCGTGTTCCCTTTTTTATAGCAGCTGTAATGATGCATCAGTAAAACGGGGGATTTGGTTTCCGAGCACCTTGCTCAGAGATGCTGTTCTTCCACCTTTTGTTAACTGTAGGTGGCAAAGGTGGATGTAGGTTCCTAGGATCTACAGTTTAGACCACAGGAGCAAGTGCTAAATGCTGTCAGAACAGGCATTTAGTCTAAACCTGAAGCTGTCTCCATGAATGGAAAAATGCTTTGACATTGTGGAATGCCACCGAAAAACATCTTGAGTGCCTTCTTGGACTAGAGTTTAAATGACATTGCATTTTTACTGTTTATTTTCTATTCAGTATATATTTACAGACTTCATTCATTCCCTGAGGGAGGTAAAGCTCCGTATGAATTAATCTACCTCATTTCAAGGTGTTCCACTGCTTCTGCTGACAGGTAAATAATGAAGAAAAATCATGGAAGTTTTGAGGTGTTCTGAAAAATATATTTCTAGGAATTATTATATTGAAAAAATGTTTGCAAAAGCCTGGAAGTAAAGGTGATAATCTGTAAAAGCTTACTTATTAACAGAAGCGGTAACTGGGATAGTAGCGTGTAGAGATTCACAGGCCAGAGACTTTTCTGCAGGAACCACATCCCCAGTTTATAGCTTGGTCCAGCAGGATCATTTCCTTTAAAGTTCTTCCAGCCTCAGAATGAAGTATTCCAAGGCAGGTAATTGCCATATCCCTTCACAAATTATAACAAAAGTAAATTACCGTACTTGTTAAAAATGCACGCTACTCACTTCACTCAGATGTGTCTACATCCAGCCTCCCATCAACAAGCCTTGTTAAGCCTTTATCTGATAGATTAAAGAGCCCTTTCTTGTCAGAGGTCTTCTTCTCGGCTTGTGAATCACAACAGGAGCGTAGAACTGGAAGGGACAGCTTGGGCCATCAAATCCCATTTCCCTGCAATTGCTGGCAACCATGTTATAAAGTCCATTTCAAACTCAATCTTAAAACTAATTGCATGTCTTGCCCCCAATACTTCTCTCAGGAATCTGTTCCAGAACAACACTTCTCCCACAGTTAGAAACTATTTAATTTCCAGCCAAAATGTATTTGTGCCAATTCATACCTATTTGTTTTTGTGCCAGCACCGCCTGTTATCTGAGGCCATTTTCCTCCTTCCTCGGTGTTCATCTGCTTGTGCACTGCACTCAGACAGCAGGCATATGCTCCCCAGCCTTCCTTTCACGTGGCTAAGTGTGCCCAGGTCCCTCGCACAGGCTCTTCGGTCTGGAGGTTGTCCCTGGGGTCTGGCTCTCCCCTATCCCACTCCCGATTTATCTTCCTGGAGAAGAAGTGATGAGAATAGTAGACAATTCCACACTAACCACCAGCCAGACCTCACCCTTTCCTGCCTCGGAGTGCTCCTCAAAACTCCCTGCTTCCCCTTCACGAGCCAGGCATCAGCCTTGCATGGTACCCACCAGGCGCGAGTCCCTTGTGCTGACGGCAGACACAGCAACACCTCCAAAGGGGCTTCCCAGTCTATTATGTGGGGAAAAAACACTCTGCTTAGAGTTTTGCCTTTAGTACGTGCAGAGTCAAGCCCTCCCAGCTGGTGCAGGGAAGCGTTCCCAGCTGCCTGCCAGGACTTCTTGCCACACGTCCCCACAACCCAGAGCTCAGCATGAGTCCCAGCGCCGCTCAGCCTCTGGAGGTGAATGCCACAGGCAGGTCCCGCAGGCTGGGGCAGCCACGAGTCACACAAAGCCTGTCAGGGGGGCTGAAAGGAAACCGCACCCGAGCAAAGGCTGCTCCATGGACACCCACCAGATTCCTCCACCTGCCTCCAAAGCAACCAGTCTCGATCCCTGCCATAATACGGGGAGGGAACTAGGTGGATGCTGACCTGTCCTGGCAACTCCCAGGTGGGGCTAACAGCAGCAGCTGGACTGGATGTTTCTGAACGCTTGGGAAACACTCCTGCGGCTAACGAATGTGAATGGAAGTGTGCAGGTATGCAGTGTAAATACATGAGCCTTTAAAAACAGAACTGTCAAATAAAGTGTTACACTCCATCAGCTCCTATTGCATCCACTCGCCAAACACCAGCAGACGCTTGGATAACACTCAGATCTGCTCATGGATGCGTTTGACATCCATGCTGGAGAAATACACATTTTATGATGAATAAAAAGAGCCAGAGCCCAGGCAGCAGGTATTTAAGGCTAAACCACTTGTTTTAGAGGGCTTTACATTCTGGTTGTAAAATTTCCTCTGGGCTGGAAGCTGGTGCCCAAGAAGAAATATTCTTTCTGTTACGTATGATTTGCCTGCAAATCCTATTAGTCTTCTGCGCAGCACATCACAGGAGAAGAGACGCTAGGATGTCAGACCAGGGCATATTGCTAAGCACTGTGTTTTAGATGTGTGCTTGGTACAAGAAAGACCAAAGCACTGTGACTTCATTAAATGGTGTCTGTTTTGAGGTTCATCTTATATGTTTGGAATTGAAAAGGTTTTTTTCAATTCCAAACAATTCCTTTTTCAAGGAAAGAGGGAAGGGAAACACTCTTGCATAGTGAGAATAGGTCACCCCACTGAACTGGTTTGTTATCTACTGTTAGCCAATGTTGTTTGGTGTGTTTTTCACACAGATGTGTTGTCATAAAGGAAAGTCCTGAATCTGCAGGGCTAATGGCATTAGCATGAATTGGCAAGCTTGAGAGCAGCTTTACTGACTTCACTAGATGCTCGGTGGATTCTCCAATTCCAAACAAATGTATCTCCTGTATGAGGAGGATTCCTCTCAGGGTAGATCTATATTTATAACAGCCATGTGACATATAGAACATACAGATGAGCTGAAGAGAGCAGCAGAGTGAACCCGTGCTGCCCAGGGCTTCCTGAGAACACGAGCCTGTCCCCAGTGCTGCAGCACATGCTCCCCTGCCCAGCGACCCAAGCTGCAGTTACTCTGGGTTCTCACTTCAGGTTCATGTCTGATCATTAAATTCATAGGAACCTTTCCGTGGGCTCTGCCTGTCCCAGGTGGGGACCGTGTGCCTCCCCACTTGGCTCCGCGGAGCTCGGGGGCAGCCCAGGGCACCAGCCGCTGGCTGCCTGGCAGTACGAGGGGAGGAGGCTGGGAGGGGGGGATGTGAGACTGCTGCCAGCTCAGGTTAGTCCCTTAACATTCACATTACTGTAATGCAGTTGAAAAGGAATCCACTAGTTACAGGAAATGATTTACAGGACACAAGACGCTGCATTTCAGAGGTCTCATGTGTACCATAAAAAATATATTATAAAGGAATAATCTCTATCGGAACTGGAACTGCACAGAGAGAACACATGTCCAGCTGAGAGCAGCATTGAGCTTTTGTTCATTATGGGGAAAGTCTGCTCTTCATCTTATTTGATGAATATTTTTTCCCAGCACTCAGTATCTAGTTAATATTGGCACTCAATATTTTTTTTCAAATGTTGCTTTTGCCATGAGATCAAGCACAGCTGAGATTCCAATGGTGTGTTGCTCTGAGGTGTTCCCTGCTGAGCTTCACAAAGCAACAGCAAGACTTGGAGCAAACCCTGGACTTCCCCTGCAAAATCCAGGCCACAGCTCATCAGCTGGGGAAGCACAAGGGAGTTCAGCCAGCTCTAGCCCAGCCTGCCCGTGCCCAGAGCTCCCCTGCACGGCAGGACGCGCAGCTCTGCAGATCCCCACATGGAGATGGGTGGAGAAGGGTCACTGCCTCCAAGCACGCCTTCTGCTCGCTGGCAGGATGAGGTACCCAGAACTCACAGCCACATGAGGCTAGAAATGTACCCTGCTGGAGTCTGCAGTTCCCTAACACTTGCTCAGAAGCCCAGCTGTGGCCCTCGTGTAGGAGGGTTAACATGCAGCATCTCCACAGCTTTTGTCACCCAGATCAGGTGCTGGCTCTGCTGGTAATCTGCAGCATCCAGATGGTGCTGGTGCTTTGGGGACAGCGTGTGCAAGGGGTTACATTTCTGCTCGTTCACCTGTGAGGGCTTTAGCAAATGACCGGGTACCTCCATTGACCTCTGTACCATGGCAATACCAGCACTGCCCTGCGGAGAGGGGCCGAGATGGTCCACACATCAAGAGCTGCAAGGTGCCCAATGCCCTAGTGCAATACCTGTGAGGGAGACACCCAGAAGACCCCAGAATGAGGGGCAGGAGGGGGCTGAAAGACATTAATGCATTTCTTCCCCTCACAAAATCCTTGCTGAAGCCAAAGCTGAGAACTGGAGGTGGGAAGTGCTGAAATGCTCAGCTGGGAAGAGACGGTGGCAGATCCGGAAAAGCTGTGAGGAGGGAGGCTCTGTCGGGCCCATCCTGTGCCACCAAGGCTGGGGACACCTGGCTGAGCGCTGTGGCCAGCCTCGCCGGGCGGTGCAGCTCCTGGCACCTAAACCGTGGGTCCTCCGTGTTCCCCAGGGCCCTCGGCTCTGCTGCACCCGCACACCAGCTGCTGCCTGCCCCTTGCCGTGGGCTCTCACCTCCCCTCGCCTCTCCCCGGGTGCCAGCAGCCGTCCCCGCGGAGCCCCCGCGCTCTGCCCGGAGGGACGGGGCCCGGGGACGCGGCCAGCTGCGAGGGGCTGTGCGGGAGAGGCGCTTCCCGGAGGAGCCGTGGGGGAGCCGGGAGACTCGGGCAGGGGCCGTGGGCTGGGGGCACCGGGCCGAGGGGCTGCCACTACGGAGTGCGTTTTGGGGGACCCGCTGGGATGCACGCAGGGGCCAGGGGCTGCGGCGTGGCTCTGCCGAGGCCAAGGGGGGCGCGCACAGCAGCGCTGCCTCCCGGCCGGCGGCACGCACCCCCCGCGGGGCCGGGGGCGCAGGCACGCGGCGGGGGCTCCGGGGGATGCCGGCTGCCAGCCGGGGAGGGGGGGGAACCCACCGAGCTGCCCGAGGCGGCGCCCCCGGTGCCGAGCGGCCACTGCCCCCCCCCCCCGGGCTCGGCGGGGCCGGGCGCGCTCCCGGCGCGGCGGCGGGGCCGGGGGCGGGCCGTCCCCTCCCCTCCCGGCGCGGGAGCGCGCATCTCGCCGCCCACCCGGCACAAAGTTTCGCGGCCGCAACTCGGCGGCAACAGTGCGGGGCCGGCGGCGGCGCGCGGCCGCGCTGAGTCCCGGCGCCCCGGTGCCCGGCGGGGGCCGGCGGCGAGCGTGCCATGCGGGGCTCCCCCCCCGCGGCGGCGGCGGCGGGGCGGGAGGGCGGCGGCGCCCCATGCGGCCGGGGCGGCCGGGCGGCGGCTGACACCATGTGCGCCCGGTGCCCGGGGCGAGGAGCGGGGAGCAGCCATGTCCCCCCCCGCCCAGCCGGGGGTGCCGGGCGGGCGCGGCTCTAAGGTGCCCCCGGCGCGGAAGCTGCTCTGCATGTGCAGCCTCTCGCTCTGCCTCACCTACCTGTGCTACAGCCTCATGGGGGGCGCCGGCCCGGCCGCCCTGCGCTCCCCGGCCGCGCTGCCCGGCACGGCGGCCCCCGCGGCCCCGCGCTCCCCGGCCGCGCCGCCCGGCTCGGCGGCCCCGCGCTCCGCCGGCAGCCCTCCGGCCGGCACCGGAGCCCCCGCCGCCTCCGCCGCCCCGACGCGAGCCGCCAACGGCAGCCGGGAAGCGGCGGCGGCGGGCGCCTGGCCGCGGACGCCGCTGGCCCCCGGGGAGGCGATCGCGGCGCAGAGCGGAGCCTTCGAGAGGGACCCGCAGGAGTCCAGCACCACGGACGAGGAGCTGAGCCGGGCCGGCAGCCCGGGCAGCCGCGGCGGCGGCGGCAGCACCACGCCGGACTACGGCGAGAAGCGGCTGCCGCAAGCCCTCATCATCGGGGTGAAGAAGGGCGGCACGCGGGCGCTGCTGGAGGCCATCCGCGCGCACCCCGACGTGCGCGCCGTGGGCACCGAGCCGCACTTCTTCGACAGGAACTACGAGAAGGGGCTCGAGTGGTACAGGTGAGGGCCGGGACGGGAGGTCCCGGGGCCCCCGAGGGTCCCGGCGGGCGAGGGGCGCGCGGCTGCAGCTCCCTCGGTGCGGGGCCGTGGCCGAGGGGCAGGAGCCGCGGGAGGTGTCGCGGCCCTGCCCGGGGGCACAGCGCAGCGCCCGGTGCTGGGCACGTCGGAACGGGTCCGGAGCTGCCGAAAGGAAGAGGAGCGGGGGCTGTGCCGGCGGCTGCTGCGGGTGCTGAAGTGGACGGGGATGCCCGCTTTGGTGCGCGCTGCATGCTGCACCTCGCAAATGAGATGTACTCTTTATTCAACAAGTTCCACGTCAGAAAGTTGTTTTCCGTTGACAAGGTTTAATTCTATTCGTGAAAAAACCTCTGAATGTTGATAGCGTAACGTTTTTAGGGAATCTTAAAAGTTCTGACTACTAGAAAACCCTGAACTGCAGTAAGGAAGCGTTAATTGCCTTGGCAGGTTTAGCAAATCAATGAATTGTGAGGGCTCGGGGTTTTGTTGCTTGTGTTTTGGTTTTCTCTTCCCCCCCTGGCTTTTTTTTTTTTTTTTTTTCCTTTTTTTTTTCTTTTTAGTCTTAAGCTAAAAAGAATGTAGCATGTTAGTGTAGCTTGCGAATTACCGTGGTTCTCCGGTTTATGGTCAAAAGAAACCCATACTAATTTCTTTCCAAGAAGCAGTCTGTGGTTAAGCAGATGAAGTTCTGCATCTTTGCTGGATGTGTGTTCTGAAAATCAAGAAGGAATTATACCAGGGCTGCAAGTTGGTTACTGCATGGGTTACCTGGATGCTCTTCATTAGTGTACACAGTTTTCATGAGAACTGCATGCAAATCTGAGGAACTCTAGGCAACTTCTTACAGAAATTGTGGAAGCCAAGTCCTCATAATACTTGGTGTAGCATCCACTTGGCTTTGTTAAAATGCTGAGGGATTTTCTTGAGGGACTTCAGTAAAGTGGAGATCAGCACTCTGAAAGTATGTTAGTTTCTGAGAGTGTTTTTAGTATTCTGTACCAACATGGGGAAAGAATAAAAGGTTGACTAACGTCATTTTATTTATATTAATACAATAATTTCAGACGTGGTCTTTTTTCTTTTTACTGTTTGTTTTTCTGCAGGAAAGCTTTGCCTTGAAAAATACGTGTAGAAAATTTGCTGGAAGAGGCTAGAGACTTGCATATAGATGGGTTTGGTTTTATTCAAAATCGGTAGAAGAAGATCAAGCACAGAATATGGCAAGCAGCTGCTTTTTCATCTTTAAAATCGTGCTACAAGAAAAGGGCTAGAGTGTGGGTGCAACTCCTCTCCTGGAGTATACGGTGCACACATGTTTTCGCTTACAGAAAGCATTGAAATTTTTCATCTCTGCAGTAGCTCTATGGTCTGCTTAGCTGATTTCCAGCGCTAGTGATGTGCTGCTCTGGTAGAGAGGTGTAAGATGAAAAGAGTGGGTCAGAGCTGGTTTGCGAGCTTCCTTGGCAGGGCTGGAGGATGGATTCTCTGGTCAGGGGATAAATAAATGACTTGGCTGCTTTAATTGTCACTGTGGCCCTGAGCATTTGCCCTGATTATTTAACCTGATCCCATCTTCACAGACAGCATTGTTTTCCATTCTCCTTGTAAAAGTTTTTCAGCCTTGCTGGAACAAGGTAGCAGGTGACGGTGTCACCGGCCCTCAGGAGCCACAGGCTGCCTTCGCCTTGAGCTGTGCTAGTGGGTCGCGTTGTGGCAGATCAGGAGGCTGCCCTGCTCCATGCTGTACAGAGCTGCAGAGCATGGGGGGGGGATCGCCACCCACATTCACAAGAATTTCTTCCTGACCCTCTCTGATATTAACTGGGTGCACTAAGAAGGCTGACTGCTTGCAGCTGTGTACCAGGTAGAGTAACTGGAGACTTTTCCTTTCAATGGAAATGCCTATTATTAAAAAAAATAAAAAAATAAAAAAAGACAGCTATTGAAGTGTTTATACCAGCATCTCCTTACAGTGACTTTTATCAATTGTTTACATTACACATATAACACTTCCTTTTATGAACTATAAGCTGTTAGTTTTTAATATGGTTGAGTTTCATTTTTCATGTGTAATGAAATAAGGAAATATCCGTCTCAGTGTTCCTTGCTTTCTCATTCACTTCTGAGAATGGCTTTGGGTAGTCCAGCAGGGTTGGGAAGAGAGGCTTATCATTTAGTCCAACTGCTGTTAATACAGCTAAGGGCTGGTCTTGCAGCAACTTCCTCACCTTAGTTTTTCCATGTGTGAAATGGAGATGGTACCTAAAGGCTACCAGTTCTGTTGTGTGTGTCCAACGTATTTGGGTTTCTTCTGCCTTGAGGTCAACCGTAAGCACTGTGTCCAGGATCTGTCTCAGGACAGTGTTCAGAGGCTGAAGTTAGTGCAAAATACAGCTTTCTGTGTGTTGGATGGTGCGGTGTTGGGAAGCCTGTTACACCAGCTCTCTGCAGTCTGTTCTGTTTTCCTGGTAACCTTTAGGAAAAGCTGTGCTGTTTGTCATTGCTTTAACTCTGCAGTCAAAGTTTATGTAGAAATTACAGAACCGGTCTTCCTACACATGTACTGTTGCAAACTGAGTTCAAGGCTTGTTTCGGTTGTTTTGTGCTATGCTGCCAGCATTGTTTGTGTGACTCCAATTTGTGACTCTATACATCTTAATGTTTGTCTGTCTGAAGCACAGCTCAGTGATTGAACTTTCTTTAAGCTGCACCTAATACCTGATGTGCATTAACTTTTGTTGATAACCTCGTTTGTTTTTTTTTTCTTAATGTAGATTTTAATTTGACTACTATTAAATTAACTTGACTGCTATTAAAGGTAGAAGGTAGAAGGGTAGGTGGAAGTGACTTTTAACCATTTATTTTGTTAACAGTGTGGCATTACTTATATCTGGTGTATGTATTCCTTGCATATCTTCAGTTCTCTTTCAAGTCTGGGACCCCGTTAGCTGGCAGTAAGTACCACCTTGGGCAATGGAGGCTGACACTGTCCTTATGGCACACCACAAGTCTGTCCCACTGTGGACATGTCAGGTTCTGGCAAGTTTATCTGCCTTTCCTTGGGAAGTCACTGGTGACTACCACGCTCTCCTTCCTTCTAAAGCACAGGATGTGCCGTTGTTCCCTGTCAAACTGCAGTTGGTTTTAGTCAGTGCCTGAGTGTCTGTGTGCCCCCAGCACGCCCAGGGCTGTGCCCGCTGCCCCTTCAGCCCAGGCACCGGGCAAGCCCTTGGTGCTTGCGTGGGTGACGTGCTCCCCAGCGCGATGTTCCTGCCTCCATGGGCACCTCCCACGCTGTGAGCTCTGCCCTGAGCTGTCCTGCAGTTGGAAACGAATTGAGGGACTTGTCTGAGAGTGCAGTAAGGGCACCAGAACAAGGGGGAAGCTCTTAGAGGCCTCTGAGCAGTAAAGGAAGTTAGCTTACACCTACAAATGCTCATTACCAACTGAAGCAGCATCCAGGATATGCCCGAGTTCCTTGCCTGGCCAAGAAAAAACTGCAAATGAGCACAAGAGGATTTTGTGGATAAAGGGAACTGCCAGCTGCCCACGGTGTCTGACCCTCGGACAGATTTGTCACCTTGTAGTGCTGGAAGCCTCAGTTTGGTGTGTGCTGAGCCAGCTTGGAGAGGCAGCGTAAGTGAGGGCAGGACCTGGAGGCTGCAGCAGAGCCCCGCTGGTCAGCGTGGTCCTGGGCAGCTTTAACTGGAGGGAAGCAGGAGGTGATCCTGGTCCTGCTGGCTTCGCACAGCCCTGCCCTCTGCCAGCTGTGTGAGCCCTGGGATCGCTTTACACCTGCAGTCTGGAGGTGTCAGGGAACACGGGGCTGAGGCTCGCAGTGCATGGGGAGGGAGAAGTAGCCTGAACAGACGGTGCTTAGCTGGGTTGCTCTGCTTGTGTGAATGACCAAAAGAGAAGATCTTAGCACTTTCAGCATCTCCCAGGCTCACTGAATAGGACAGTCCAGGACTCAGACCACCAGCTCCGTCAGCCTGCAGGCTCAGGAATGGGAGATGGTTCAATTCCTTCCGTTTGCATTTTGAAGGCTATCTGGACATCCAATGTTTAGCAGAAAATTGAGGATTCATAACAGTCAATTTTGTAGTTTCAACAAAAATATGATGTCCATAAAGCAAAGAGAATGTCTGATAGTGGTTAACTTACATTTGGACATCTGAGGTTCACTGATTTGAAGGTTATTCCAAAACCTCACCTCAGGAGTTAAATTCTTTGTGTACATGCACGTTGCTCTGCTCGTTGCCTCCCTCTCAGTGGAGCCTTCCCCAAGAAGCTGCGGCAAAGTCTCTGTAATTAGACCACGTTCCTGTTACTCTGCCCCAGGCTTCCACATGCTAAGCAGTTATACGGGGTGTAGCTTTATGCGTGGAGTAGTCCCATTGCAGCCACTGCAGGGAGCAGTCACCATGACAAGCAATGAAATGGTTTGCATGTCTAATGCTATTTTCACTGCCTGTCTGTTTTGTATGGTGGTTTTTTTTTTTTTTTTTTTGTGTTCTCCATAACAGTCAGGCCGGTGTGTTACTCTGTAAGCAACTACCCTCATACAAATGATGAATACCATGACAGGGAGCTCTTTTCCCAAGAATAAACGTGTTCTTGAGCCAGCAGTTTCAAGAAGCAGCTGGCTGTGGCTGGGGAGCCAACGCTCTGTCATGTCCCTGTGGACATTAAACTCATCTGTATTTGGGAAGCTGCTGTCATGCATGGTTATCCCTGTAACAGGCTCCGCTCCTCCTGGGGCGCTGCCTGCGGTCTCATCTCCCTCCTGCTGTCATCTGGAGGCTGGTGTGGCACAGCCTCCTCTGTGGAGGCTGTACAGGAGCTGATCCTGCTGCAGAGTGCTGTGCCCTCGCCGCCACAGCTGCCGGCAGAAATGGCACTGGAAGCGCCCAAGGATGTGCGATGAGACCCCCTTCCAGCATCCCTTAGCAGCTGTTGGACAGCAGTAGCTCGGGGCCGTTTTGGCCGTGGCCTCATGCAGTGTAAGCCTTGCTGTGAGATGTAATTGTGTTGCTGGGTAATACTCATGCCACTCTGATCCGTTCAGGATATTCAGAAAATCAAACCGCTTCCATCAGTGCTGCCATTCTGCGCTGATGGGCACTCCAGGAACACCTACAGTGGCAGGATAGATTGGGGTTTGCTTCTAATGACGGGCACCACTGCAGATGCCTGGCAGCTGCTGTGTTTCTCAGTAAAAGGCCTTCCTGGTGTACTGTGCCCTCTGCACTTCTGGTAACTTAGGGAAAGTGTATCGATTTTTTTTTTTTTTAACTTTTTTTTTTCTGTCTGGGACCTGCTGTGAGTTGGCTTTTGCTGAAATGTAGTGACTCAGCTGCCCTCCCACCTCTGGGGATCCAATATATTGAGATTTATCAGGGTTGAAGACTGCACCAGTATTTCCATGTAACATAGCTCTTTCAGTACTTTGTCCATTTCACATCTGCTAAGCCCTGGCAGAGCCGGCACCCAGCTCTCAGCAGAGCTGATGGTGCTGTCCTCACTTGTGGGCTGGCAGCTGTGAGAAGAGGGCCAGGCTGCCCGTTACTCTGTCCCTGCAGTTCACCCTTCTGGAGGCTGGAGAGAGGCCGGCATCATTGGCTTGGATTTTCTTCTGCACCCAGAGCTACCAGGGTGAACCCACCGTGTGCCAGCACCCGGCCTCTGCCCCTTCCCTGTGCCAGGGGAGCCCGCTCGCCACCCGTGTTTGTCAGCAGTTTCTCCAAGCTTTTCTGCTCTGTTTCAGATCTAGGGGTGGGATGCGGAAATAAATCAGGCCTCTTTGCAGTGTTTTATCACCTGATGATGGCTAACCACAGGCTACTTGATTGTAGCCATGGGAATGGCAGCGGCTTTCAGCACCCAGCCTCGCCACGCTGCGCTCGCTCCTTCTCGCAAAGAGCTCGAGATAAGTGCGAGGGACAACGCACTGGCAGGGGACAGCTGCCGGCTGGCTGCTCCTGCCTCCTGCTGCAAGGTGTCCTGCTGCAAGGTGCTCACCTGCAGCCGGGCGCCTGCCGCAGCCTGCCCGCCCTGCTCGGAGCCTGCAGCTCGGGGGCAGCCTGGAGGCTGGGGGCCGTGTTCCCCCGCCGCTCGCTCCTGTTCCTTCGTGGTGGGCAGGGACCCTGCGGCTGGGGCAGCTCGGCACTTCCCAGGGCAGGGACGCCAAGGCTCAGAAGGCCTGGAGGGAAACCAAGGCTCAGAAAAACAGCCGAGCCAGGCAGAGGTGAGGCTTGCGATGGCTCTTGGAGCATTCCTCAGGGCACAGGGGGAACCACAGCGTGTCTCCAGGCCTGAAATAATCTTACTATTGCACTGTGCCTTCAAGATGTAGGGTTTCTCTAGGATTTTGCTCAATAACCCACTTACGTAAATACCACAGTACTTTGCCTCTAATAGTTTAAATATTATTTGTAGTGTCAAAGTTGGTGAGCTTCACTCAGTGTGTGAAGGCAGTATCACTCAAGCACGTAGATACTACAGAAAATCCAAAAATAGGCCTTGGGGAAAAACAGCTGCCTTGGAAAAGAGAAAGGCAAAGAGTCAGCTGGTTGCATTCATGGCTTTAAATGATGAGTCTGACCCCTGCTTTGCTTTTTTTTTTTTTTTTTTTTTTTTTGATTTAGAGAGGCTTGTTCTGTTCTGTTAGAAGCACAGACTAGTGGTGAAGGAACAACAGGTTCTCAGAGAAAGTTATGGACAAAGCCTTTGATTTTCAAAGTGCAAATTCCAGTACAAATTGGTGACACCTTGTGTTGAGAGAGGTTTGAATCTTTTGCTTTTCATGGATTTCTCTTACCTCTTGTTGTCATGGGGACTTCTTTTCCCTGAGTTATTATATCATGCACTTCAGCAGAAATTTTATTGCTTTGGGGGCTGGAGAGGCTCATGTGGGACGTTTCTCACTGCTCATGGTGTAATACACAGAGGTAATTTCTTTCAAATGATTTTTGCTTGAAGTAGTTTCAATGAATTGAGAAGGGTAAGAGTGTGAATGAATGGCTGAAATGTTAGTGCTGAGTTCAGGTGAAGAACGTACACTATCAAACTTTCCAGAGCATTAAGTGTGGATATTATAATTTCACCGTGGTATGTAAGTAGGCAGCAGTCCATTTTACCCTTTAATTCACATTTTTAAAAGTATTATTTAGGGTTTGAAGTGGTTTAAATTGGTTCCCAGTCCCTTTTTAAAAGTTGAAAACAAAACCCTAAATTATAAGAGTCTTTTCAATCTCAGAGAGGAATTACTGTTTAGATCAGCAGCACAGGCTCACCCGCAGCAGAGCGTGGTGACTCAGTGACTCAGTGACTCTGCTGCTTTTGCTCCTGGGGTACGGAGGCAGAAAGCCCTGGGCAGGATCTGCCCCATGGGTTTCTCAGCCAGGTGGGGGTGAAGCCAGCCACAAGAGAGGTGTTGTGGGAATTACTCCTCGGATCTCTGCTTTAACAATAATTGTGTGTGGGGGCCGCCTTCCTCAGACTTCAGGGGGCTGATGGCGCGGTGGCTTTCAGCGAACTGAAACACGGCACGGTGTCTTGGAGTGAGCAGAAGGGAGGCGGAGGGGCCAGGGGGACAGCATGGGGCTTTGGTCCCTGGTGCTTTGGTCTGGGACCCTGGTGTGTGGGGGTGCCTGGGGGCTGCGGCTGCTGCCGACACGCTCCCGCCTGCTTGCTTGTTTGGGTAGCTGCTGTTCCCAAGCTGAGCGAGGGTATTCAAAAGGCAAGTATCTGAAGGCTGTGGAAAGGATTCATATTTATGGGGAAAAATACCTATTTTTTTCAAATTTCCCATTTCCATCCCCAGAGTCAACATACCAATTTAGTAAATGTTGCAAGGCACACTATTTTCCCCCTTGTCATATTATACATCCAAGCATCAAGGATGGATCATAAACTTGCTCTTTATGGCTTTAACATTTCAATTGCTAGTCACATTTTATGTAAATGAAGGTATTTACCTTGACAAGCTCTCCTGTGAAGTACAGTACTTCTTTAAAGAATTTATTTGGCAATATAAACAGGCCAAACGCTGAGGGTGGATGCAAAATTCACAATTGATTTCACAGCTAAGTAACATAGGATCCTCCCAAAATATCCCCGAGTCTGTCTGGTCCAATCTCGTCAGTACCTTGGAGAAACTGAGGAAGGGAGGCCTGGGGGAAGAGGAAATAGTAGGGGGACATCAGTTAAAGCCATGAACCTCCTAAACAGCACTGACTTTGGGTAAAAATAACTCTATCTGCCAGACTTTATTTTGTATTACGGAGATTGCTGTAGCACATCTCGAGCTTAAAATCTGATTTCCATTCCCTCCAGAGCCAGTCTGGAGTGGACTCGGCCCCTTCCTTTATTAGCGGGCAATCATTTTGGTTCCAAGTAGAGCAGCGATGCTCTGGTAGCCTGAGTTCAGAGCTCTCCTTTGTTTTAGAACATAGATGCTTTCATCTTGCATGGAGATGGGTACAGTAATATAATATACTTTCTATTAGTGTTCATCCACATCTGCAAATAACTTTATTTCAGCCTCAGCTCTGCCCTTTCTGTATTTGTTCTTGATGGACATTCATATAATTAAGCTGAGCAGGCGAGCACGCTCACGGAAAGCAAACGTCAGAGTCAGAAGCGTGTGTTAAATTCGCATTTGGATTCAGCAGCTGACAGCACAAGCTGCGATCACCCAGTCAAGGAAAAGACAAAAACATACGATCTGTGTAATGCCAGCTATGAGGAGGCAATAGCTCCGAAAGGAGTCAGGGCTCAGTGGTGTGCCATCAGCTCCCCTGGGCTGCTCGGCTGTCACCCCCACATTCAGGGCCTCCTCCTGAGAGCTCGCGTCGGGGAGGTGCCTCCTGGCTGGCCTGGGGCTACAGGGGCCGCCTCATCAGGGCAAGTTACTAATTATGATTTCCTTAGCTCCAGTCCCACCTGTTTAAACACATGCCAGGCCTTTCACATCCAGAGTGATGACTCATGAACTGCTGGTGGCTGACCATGGGTCCTGAAGTCGTTGCTGCCAGAGGTCTTTATGTGGCCTTTGTTTCATCCCTGCTTGGTCTTCCCCCAGGGGTCGCGGGCATCGCCTGCACTGTCAGCGCTACCAGCTGGTTTCTTGGCTGCTGATCTGAACCACGTTAATCCCAGCTCCTCAGCCGCTGGGGGGTTCCGGGGAGCAGCGTGGGGCTCTGCCATGGGCACCCTGCCACGGTCTGTGCCATCCCCACCGCAGCCCAGGTCTGGTCCCTTGCCATGGCCGCTGCGTGTGCCGCTCTGCCCATCTGCTGCTCCGTGCCCGCTGCATGTGAGCCAGCGTGGGAGGAGGGAGCGCTGCTGTGCTGCTGGGTGTGCTACACATGCCTAGATCAAGAACAATAAAAGTTCCTTACTCGGCTCTAAATCCTCCAGAAACCCCCCAAAAAATCAAAGCACAGTAGAAAAATGCCTGAGGCAATAACTTCCTTGGTAAACTAACGCAGCTAGCTGAAAATTTCTAAGACCCGGCAGCTCGTAATGCAATTTCCTATGCAAAAAGGGTTTATCTCTGTCTAAATATTATTCTGCATCGTTACTCATTGTAGGAAAGCTATTGCTCTCCTAGGTTAACTGATTGAACTTTGGAAATAAAGCGGCAAGCTTATCATACTGACAGTAGCTTGACTTTTATTGCTCCTAAATTGTGGTGATATTGTTAGATGTGAGTAAATGCACACTCGATTAGAAAATATTAAAGTTCTATACTACTTTAGAATTAAAAAGATTAAAAGAGGCATTCCTGCAATCTAGTCCACCATGAAATTGGAGTCTACTCAGTATGGAAAATGCATAATACAAATAGCCTAACAATTAGTGACAAAGGAAGACTGGGATGGATTTAAGGCTCGAACTACTCTGGATTTCTTGAGGCTGGAATGGCAGCAGGGGAAATGTGTTATTAGATCATTACAGTCTTTTCTGCTAGAGCCACTGCTGGTAAAGTTACATCAAGGTGCTTTATTATTACCCCATTCCCACATGATATTCTCAAACACTCTCATCTTGAGATGTGGTCGTCTCTGCAGGAGATCATCCATGTCTCTGCCATGGACTGGGTAATTTGGAAAATTTGAACAGAAATTCTTCAGCCATTTTTTTTGATACAGTCAATGGAGAGAAAATGTTTTCTCATTGCAAGAGTGCTCAAGGAGCTCACTTATTAATGTTTAAGTTTAAACCTGCTGAATGCCATCAGGGTAATGTGTTCAGGAGCCAGGATTTCTGCTGGCCAGGGCTCCTGCGGGGCACCTCAGCGTGCCACAGCAGATGCACGTCTGCTGCCTGGCTCAAGGTTCTTGCCCAGGGTTGCCGACAAGGTGCTTTGCAGTGTGGCTCTGCTAGTGCCCCCCATTAACTTTTGCTAATTCTTGGAGCACGTCACAGGCTGGCAAGTGAATGTATTTCTTTCTGCATCCAGAGGGCAGCGGTTTGGAATGCTGGGGGTAGGGAAGGGGCTGAGTGGCTCTGCAGAGGAGGTTCAGCTCAGTGGCTTTGTTCCCGAACAAGATGCAGGATGGCTCAGGAGGCTCCCACAGCAGGAGTGGCTCCAAGGAGTCCTGCAGCTGCCATTCGGTGCTCACGGGCGCTGGGGAGCACAGGACAAGCCAGGGCACTCTGCAAAGAAGTAGAGGCACAGCAGGCTAGTTTGCTGATCCTTTGGGATGCAGATTTGTGGCCTGCAGTTGCAATGATGCCATATGAGTGCTGTGTGGCCCTCCGGAACATAAATTGCATTTCTAGCCCAGTCTTCCTCCTAGAGTACTCCCTTGCACTTTGTGTAACAGTCATTTGGTATGTTGGTGCTTAAATGTACAGCTCAGAATACGTAGTTCCTTCTTCATTAACAGGATTTATATCCTTCGTGTTTCTTGCTGGATGACTTAGTGTTGTACTGAAGAACACGTACGCTGCCTTAATTAAAATGCGAACCCCCTACATTAATATATATGTTGCTACTGAAAATTAAGGTTTGCTGAAAACAGCGAGTTTAAAAGCGTGTGGCAGGTTCAGCCAACTACGTGTGGATTTGGAAGTGATTTGGGAAGAGCAGCTTCAGCCCAGCCATGGACGGGCAGCGGCACCAGCCCGCAGTGCTCGCTCTCAGCATGTTATGTTTTATGAAGGGGGTACAAAGTGGCTTAATGAACCAGAGGATTTCTTCCATAATATTAATTCAAAAAAAAAATAAAAGGTAAAAGCAAACATTGCAGACTTCCTCTCTCCAAGCGCTGTGCATGCATCGCCTGTGGCAGTGTTATCAGTTATGAAGATATTTTGCATTCAAGGATTTGCAGTTTCCAGGTCTATGAATATTCAGACCCCAATTCGCCCTTTCTGTCTGTGCACTGTACCTATCCTTTCTTTTCCTTCTCTCCGTTTTTTTTTCCAGCAGATTCAATTAGTTCTATTTGCTGCTTTAGCAATAAAACAATTCCCTCTGTGGCATTAAAATGAGTTTGTTTCATTATTTCATTTGGCTTCTTGTTATATGTTGAAGGAAGGGAGGAGGCTCTACTCCCAGCCTGCCCCCTCTGCTGGGAGAGGGCTGCCAAGTGATGAGGACACTGGATATACTTGGGGCAGCATTAAGAATTAATGAAGGGCATTTGCTAGTGCAGATCCTCATTGACACAGCCGGTCTCGAAGCTACAGGTAAAGTTTGACCAGTCAAAGATGACTTTGGCACCCAAGTCGCCTAGGTGGCCTTGAAAATGCTGGCCTTTTGAAACTGTTGATAGAGTCTTTTATGATGGTTCCTAAGCACTCAGAGCCCTTCATTAGCTGTTGGTAATGAAAGGCAGAAACTATACCCACGTTTATTTTAGCTTAGACACAAGTTAATTTGAGCTGAAACATCAATGTATTGAATTAAGCACCAGTTTATAGAGCTGGCATTTGACAGTGGCTGGATGTGTGGTGTTCAGGGCGTTGGAGCTTGGTCAAGGACAGTAGTTGCATTTTCACCCAAAAATGCACAACGTGGCATAAAGAAAGCATGCAAGTGTTGTGAGAGTTGGAATAGCAGTGATTATGTGGGCTGAGCTCATAAATAATTATACAGAATGCTAGAATTCTCTTAGCAATCTGCTCTTGGAGTGCCCTTTCAGGGGTCTGTGCTGGTGTCAGGTAGCTGTGTAGTGCTAACAGACCTATAAATCATCTTTGTTTCACACTGTGCTATACACAAATCATATTAGTTACAACACTGAAGAGCATCTAAGTAGAGAAAAGAGAAAGGCAAGGTAGAAAGAGGAAACCAGATTTAAATCTAATTGCTTTTTCATGTGCATTTTGCTGCTGTTTGGCTGGAACACAATGGCATGCTGCAGGAAGGGAGATTAGGCCCTGCACGGAGGAGGCTGGCAGACTCGCAGAGCGTTCCCCATCGCCTCCATCCAGATTGTTAACAGCAGACGCTGGTATTAAAGATGGATGAAAGGCGACGTGGCTTTGTGTATTCAATTTTTTTTAAAAATGACTTTTCCTCTTCTTTCTGTGACTAGGGTAGTTTAAAACAGTTGCACTGGTTCCAATTCCTTTTTCATTATGAGATTAAATCTAGAACCAAATGAGAATTTCCAGGCCCGTGGACGGCTGAGAAGAGCTGCGTGAGCGGGGAGCTGTACCAGCGCCGGGAGCTTTGGAGAGAGGTTTGTGCTTGTCCTCCCCCAAGGCTCGTGTCTCACCACGGAGAAGGTCTGCACCATTCTTGAGCAGGACACGAGGTGACTAATTGTGCCCACCACCGCCAGCAGTACCTGCGGAATCAAAGGGCAGCACTGGCGGCTCTTGGGCAGGTCGCGGGGAAATCTCTCTGCTGTAGGTTTTCGCTGATATGATAGGTTATTAACAGCAAGTCTGAATGGAATGAAGTAAAGGAGCTTAAAAAGGAAATATGTCTGTTTGGGGTAGAAAACCTTTTTAAAAGGAAGAAAAATTAGACAGTACAGCAGGGTAACCAGGACTGCACAGTTAAGTAATTAATCACACAGGTTGTAACTTGGAAAGGAAATAAATGCGATAAAAGCATTTGTCTGAGTAGATTACACACAAATTAGGAAAAAAAAAAAAGGAGGGGTCATCACTGACTTGGGAATTGTGCTCTTTAGAAATCTTCAATCATTCTCACAATCAATTCTGCATTTCCTTAATAGCAGTGTGAAACATGGCTCGCTCTGCATTGTCTTAGATTAACCACTAACTGCAAACCATACATTAAATGAAGTATTGAATATTTGTCTCTCAACAATACACTTGGAAATTGTTTATTTCCCTACTAGGTCTTCTGCAATGCATTTAGGTACTGTAACCTAAATTGTAAAATACATACTTGCAATATCTGCACTCGATATCCTCCCAGTGCCTTGCTCTGACAGCAGCTGCACAGAGGACCCACAATTACAGGGAGTTTTTTTTCTTGTAAACTGATTGTTTGTTTCTGGAGACAATTACGCTGACTTTATTATACAACCTGTGTTTCTCTGCAACAAACAATCTGCTTTATGGGTTTTCTTAGTAAAATACCAAGTCGGTATGCTCGCTAATATGATTCAATTGTATTGTGTTATCTGACCTTTAAGGAACTTGCAATCTATAATAACATGGTTCTACAGCAGATCCACTAGTAAAAAGCCTCGGCTTCTGGGAATTCAGTCTGCAAACAAGTGGAGCCCGGGTCTCAAAGGAGCAGTAAGGCGTTTCAGCCCCTTGCCTGCTGGCCGTTCTGGGGTGGCCCTGGCATTCCTGGGGGATGCGTGTGCGGGACAAGGCTGGCTGTGGGAGTCAGCCTCCCCTGTCCCTCGCCCTAGTGCAGGGACACGGGGGTCTGGCTGCGGGTGGGCCGAGCCGTGCTGAGGGGGCAGCTTGCGGGCAGTCGCCAAGCCCTGGTCTGCCACGACGCCCGTGTGCGGCGCTTGGCAGCAGAGCGGACCGGGCTGCGCTGCTGTGCTCGTGTACGGCGGCACGGAAATGATTAACGCCGGTAATCATCCCCATCCGCCTACCACCCCCGTCTGTTCGCTTCGCTTTGGGCGCCCTGCCACATGTGGAGGCGCTGGCCAGCTCCGGCATGGACCGGCAGCCCGTGCACAGCCCCTCACCGTGCCGGTGGCACGGGGTCCTACCACCGCTGGCTTGCAGCGTCTCCAAACGGTGCTTGTCGTGGCAAGGGGGCAGCGATCAGCTGGGACCCGGTCTCCTTGGGAAGGGCCTCGCCACCACCAGCCTCGTTTGGAGGCCCACATGGGCTCCCCCAGCCCCATCCTCCTGGCCGTGGGTAGGCACCGCGCCGGGGGGACTCCGTGCCGCCACCGCCTCCTGCAGCAGCTGTCCCCATCTGGCTCCGTTTGGATGCATTTCCAGTCCGCTGATCGCCTCCAAGGGTCCTGATTGCTTCTGCCTGACCCCTGTCTGTGACAGCCACGCTTCTCTTAAGATGCATTTGAGTGATTTTGTTTGGATAAGTGAGAGATGCGAGATGTTCAGCTGTCTAGACCCAGGAAATTGGCAAGAAGCTGGGAAATGTTAGCAGAGAAATACCTCAGAAGTTTTTAATGATTACCTTCTCAGAAGCTGGAGGACAATCTGTGCCTAACTCTAGGTGTTGTTTTTTTGAGAAAGTTTCCTCAGTGCTCTGCATGGACTTTTAGCAGAGATCTTTGTGAAACAACTTTTCCACTGAGGAACATGAGATCAGAAAAGCATTCCCTTTAATGCTCGAGTGTGCGTGAACTTGCAGGATATTATTTGAGGCTCTGCTAACCTTGTTAAAGGTCACCTTTTGATCCCATCAAATACCCTCTTTACCTGGAGATAAGATTTAGAAATGAAAGACGAAAAAGAAAGAGCTTAAGGAAGAAGGAGAACCTGGCAGCTCGCTGAGCACACCCGCTCCGGGCTTACGGCAGGGGAGAGATTAAAGGCAGTGCTCGCGCAGCTGGGGGACCCGCGGGTGCAAGAGGAGCCGGCGGGGCTGGGCAGCGCCCGTGCCCGGCTCTGCTCCTGTCCCCGCGGCCTCCCCGTGCACCGCCGCAGGGTGGGCGTGCTCTGTGAGCAGCCAGCTCCGGACCAAGGTCACGGCCGAGGTCAATAAATAATACATGACAATTAATCTTAGAAACCTGCTGTTTGGGAGAGAAAGGAGAGGACACTGCGGCGCTCGCAGCCCCAGCTTTCCAGGCTGGTGCTTTGGCTCTGCGTCAGCCCAGGCGAGTCAATGAAGAAGAAGGCTGTGCCGGGATGCTGTGTGCCGGGGGCGAGCCGCTCGGCACGCCTGGCACGCTGCTGGGGCTTCTCCTGCTGCCCACCCGCGGGGCGCTGGGCTCCTCGCCCTGCAGCTCTTCCATGCCGTTTGCAGCAACTGTTTGCCTTTTACAATCAATTCCCATCTGAGATGTTTTAAAATGTATAGCTGTCTCCTTGAGACTACGGTATTCAGCAGGTGGTAACACTCAAAGCTTTTTTTTTTTTAAATCTGTAGTAAGAATTTACAAAGGAAACCTTGACTTTTAGATTGATTTTTAAATAAGCATATATTTAGCTGTTAGTGCTTGAAGTACATATTGGATTATATTCTTCTGCAAACAGAATATTCTAATTGATCTTGCTAATAAATAATGAAAGCCAGCCCTGCTACGTATAATTCAAGGTTATGCTGCATTTGTACCAGCTGCACTGGGGAGTTTTTTTAGCGCTTAAAAGATTATTTCTTTAAAAAAGCGGAAAAAAACAGCGTAGATGTGGGGAGGAAGGCTAAACGCTGAGCTTTTCTCTAGAATTTCCTTTTGTTATTTTCTAAAATGTAATTAGCAAGTGTCACCATTTGAGACCCTCATATACATATGAAACTAAACTTGAAAGCCTTTTCTTCTCCCCAGTAGCTGCCCTCCTCAGAAGCAGCAGTGGGCAGGGGAGCGCGGCTCAGCCCCCCGTTTCCCGTGGCTGCCGGCCGTCATGGCTGGCTGTTTTGATGCGAGGAGGCCTGACCCTCCGTGTTTGTGGTGCCATGGCGTTGTTTACAAATAATAATGGAAAGTCTGCAGAAATCATCACGGCGAGGGCGCAGCTCGTTACCGGAATGTGAGATCGTCTGGAGAATCAATTTTAATGTTCAGCCTCGTATCGATCGGCGCAGTGATGGGTCACTTGACGGTGGCAGGAGCAGCTTCAAGGAGCACCTGCCCTGGGACACCCCAAGGGTGCGAAGTGGCCGTGGGGCCGGCACAGCAGCCAGAGCCTGCACCGAGCTCCAGACATGGCCCCAGCCCCAGCACAGCACCGGGGGCCGTGGGAGCGGGGCCGCCCCAGCGCTGCCCTCCTCGCTGCCCTCCTCACCCTCCTTGCTGCGTGGCCGGGGCCATGAAGCCCCAGGGCCACTGCCCAAGGGACAGTGCTCAGGTAGGCCTGGAGCCGGGCACAGCCGCAGCTCTGACGCTGGTGCAGAACAGACGTGTCGTAAGCTTGGGCCCTGCTGCAGACATTCTCTGGCAGGTCTGGAAGGCTCCCTGCGTGTTGGCTCACCAGGCCCCAGCAAACGGCCAGTGGCAGAAAGGCCAGGCAGAGCCTCGTGGCTTGGGGGAGCTGGGTTATTACAGTTTGCAAATGTTGTACAGATTCTCAGCTTGTAGAGCAGGCATTAATCACACAGTGACATTGCAATTACCATACAGGATAGGGCATTTATTTGGCATTTAACATGTAATTAGGGGAAATAACTATTTCTTCCCCGTGCTATGAAAGCGCAAATTGCAAATGGCCAGGTTTGACCTGGTGAGCGTATGCACCTCGGCCGCAGTGGCTTTGCCACAGGGCAAAGAGGTTTTTTGTCCAGCTAAGGTGAAATGTGCTATTAAAGCTGACATTCGCAGCAGTCACCCGCACTGTACAAAATCCTCCCACCTGCCAGCGTGACAGCCGTGACCACAGCAGCATGGAGAGCATGGCACCGCACGAGCTGTCACTGCGGGGCTGGGTCACTGCGCCCGGTATCCTGCTCCGGGCCGTGGCTGCGGGCAGATGCCCTGGGGAGGGCAGGACAGGGCAGGGCGAGCATGCCCGGTGTTTTTTCCTCATAATCTCCAAACATCCTCAGCTGAAGGATTGGGACAGTGACCAGCTAGGGACCCAGTGCAGGGCTGTGAGCAGCTGCGTGGCTTTTATCGTTTGCTTCCTGCTGGCTGTTGGAGGAGGGAGGGAGGGAGGGATCTCTGGGGACAGGGCAGCCATCCCAGCCTGGTGGCTGGGCAGGGCTGGAGGGATGGCGTGGCGCAGAAGGCTGCATCCATTTCCTCTCCTTTGAGACCAGCTCTTAATTTCTGAGCAATATCCTGCACACCCTGTGGCTGGAGCCTGCAGCTCCACCCTCTGCTGGGGACAGGGCAGCAGTCGGTGGCTGTGCATGGTTGCTGCCGGCCCCTTGCTGCCATCCTGCTGCCCACTGCAAGAAGCCATTCTTTCCTAGAACCAAGAATGGTGCTCGAGGATCAGCTAGCGCGAGTCTCCAGGAGAGAGGAGACGCTGCTATCACCCTGCTTTTTAAGGCAGCTGCAGCAACATCATCAGCCAGCAAAGGCAGCGTAATATTAAGGAGCTGCTGACAGCTCATGGGAAAGTCACTTAAAAAATTATTTAGGTGCATGTCTGTGATTTTTTTCTATTTCTCCTCCTTGCTCCATACCACAGAGAACACCACCTGGAAAGCAGGTGCCTGGCTGGAAGGAATTGTAGGTGTCAGTGCAGCGAGGACGGGGACACAGACATGTCCAAGTGGCACGGAGCAGCCAGGACCCACATGCCATCTCCTACCTCCGCAAGGCTGCCCAATGCCCAGAGCACACCACGTGCTGGGAATTGTCTGATGTGCAGCCTGGGGGCCCCGTTGGCTGCTCAGGCTGGGTGCACAAGGCAGGAACAGAGGCATGGACACACTGGGGGAATCAAGAGAAGACTACAGATGTGACCAGGGTGAGACAGGGGACTGCCGCTGGTGGCTGCTGATCAGCAAAACTCCTCCTTGTGATTTTGCCATATATTTGTTCCAGGAAGTCATGATGAATATGGATGCAAGTGTGCACGGAGCTAGGATGGGTAATCAGAGAAGAGCCCTGGGAGGGGGAACTCCTGGGCTGTAATTGCACCCTGGGGAGGAGCTGCTCCTGTGGGTCCCGTGAGATTGCCCAGGTTGCGTGCGCTGCCTCTGCGCTGCCACGTCGTGGGACCCAGAGCTACCGACTTCCCTCTCCAGGATCTAATTGTACCTGCCTTGCAGGCGTGTTGTACAAGGCTGAGTTAATTAACGCTCATAAAGCCACTCTACATCCTTGGAGAAGAGCAAAGTATCATAGCTGCTGTTATGATTTGCTAGGCAATGCAATTAGTTTAATATCAGAAAGTTCCCAGACAGACAGCCCTTTCCCCAGCTACCATGCTGTCAACGTCTGCCTGCTGCTGCGCGCACGCTTACGGACAGCCGGCTCGCGCTGTCTAGCAGCGAGGAGACAGCCACAGCCCGCGTCTGCTCCTTGCGACCACCTCTTCCCCCCCAGCCCTGTCCCTGGCTCCTGAATCATCCCCAGTTGTCACCCTCCTGTCCCATTAAGGGCCTGATGTCATCGTGACCTGTGGCTCTGGTCTCAGCAGCCACCAGTGATCTCACGAACAGTTGCGGAATGGAAGCCATCCCTTTTAACCTCAGCTGTTTACCTTAATGTGAGCTCTGGGGATTCCAGTCCTTCTTCTCCAACTGCAGCGGGATGTGGATGACAGCCTTGTGCCAGTCGGAACTATCAGGAGCCCACGTTGTTGATGTGAACACGAACTAGTCCCTGCTCCCATGACAGTCTCCCTTTTACACACTGCCTCTTGCCAGCAGACATGTGGGACGAGCTCTGTCTCAGGCTAGCTCCTTGCAGGGCTGCCCTGCTCCCGTGTCCCCAGAACTGGGGACAATCAGGGTGTACCGTGCAGATCAAAGGGCAGGCGTTCCCTCACAGCCACTCTGGCATCCTCTTGAGTGCAGGGAAAGCTGCAGGAGGTGCCATGTGGGGACCACGCTTGTTGCCATAAAACCACAGCTGGTTACGAGACTGCAAACCAGTGTGCATCCTGCCTCCGCAGAAGCGCAGTCCAGTTTTGGGAGCGTTTAGAGCCGTCTGGCACACAGGAAGGGTCCCGCTCCTGCCTTGCTGGTGAGCGAAGCAGCTCGCGGCGCTGCTCCTCAGCACTGCAGCCCAGCCACTCGGGCTTACAGGCTGAGACAGGCCAGGGGTGCACAGTCAGCCGTGTGTGGATGTATGCAGATACATGCGTGTGTCCGTGTGTGTATTTGGTAGGTTAGGAACTCGAGGACCATCTGCTCCACCTTTTGGGGAAGCCAGAAGCGACATGTGACGTATGCTGAGGCTGTGGGTCACAACTGACCGGAGGCTCGGAGGTTCCCTTCCACAGGAGGTGCTTTGCGCCGTGCCTGTTCGCTGCCCGTTGGGGCTCTGTGGGGCCGGTGTCGGGGCTGCAGAGCCGTCGCCCTGCGGCAGCCGCCGTCAGTGCACCCACGTCCCTGCCGGGGAGTGGCTCCTGCGGCTTGCCCCCTTCCAGCTGAGCCTGAAGCAGCGCGTTCCTGCTCCCCTGCGGCTGCTCGGGGACGCGTGCCGGGCCTGCTCCTTTGTACCCCGTGTCTTCACAGACCGATCCACTGTTAGCAGATCTTTTTTCCCCACAGCACGTGAGAACTGGGGCCTATTGTCCTCCGCTCTACCTTGCAGCAGATGAAGACGTCAGGGAGCTGACTAGCTGTTTGAGGGATCTGCCATTACCTTTTTCTCCTCCAATTCTCGAAATCATTTCATAGGGATCCAATTTTCTCTTTCATATTCACTCTTGCAAACAGATTTGAAAAACTCTTTGTTAGTTGAAATAGTCTCTGAAATGTGCTGCTGTATTTCTTTTTGCTATTCTAATTAGCCTTTTAACTCAGTGCTGCTTGTATTTATAGATGGCTAATCCTCCCTCTTCAGTCCTCCTCCTCCTCCAGAGCAGAACATTTCCACTGTTTAAAAGCCTTTTGCTCTTTCCTGTTTTCTGTTTCCAGGTTCCTTTGCTATTGCTGTTTAAACACTCCAGCTCTTGACTGAGCTCCCTGATCAGACGCAGGGTCTCCTTTGCTGCGGCACCTTTCCTTGAGTGAGATTCAGCTCCAGGCTGGCACAAGGCTTTGAGCAGCTGCCTCGCTTCTCTCCTTCAGGATTATTTCAGGACTGCCTATTTTAGCTGTTCAGCTCCTGCAGAAATGGGCAACCCAGGGTGGGCATGAAGGCAGAGCTGATTTCCTTGCCACCTTTCTAACTGTGTTAATGGGGACACGGAGCCACTGAGGTAATCCTCCTGCGTGTTCTCGGTAGCACAGCCTCACCTCCTGCAGCTCCCCGTCACTGTGCAAGCCAGAGCAACATTTTGTTCTGAACATCTTGGACTCCTCCACTCTGAGCAGCTTTTGCATTTGTGCAAAGGAATCAATGTAACCAGATCTGTGTCCTGTCCTTCATCCTAATTAATCGCCATAGTATGAAATACGTTTTTACTTTTTGATGCTTTTGCATACTTAGGAGCTTGGACAAATTGATTTGCTGTAGTTTTTCCGTAAGCCCTTTAGCTAAATGCTGGCGAGTGTGTTGCGGTTTCCCGGAGGTGTAAGCATGCACTTATCCCACCAAAGCTGCTGGGAGAGTACCCCATAAGAACCTTTTTGTCGTGTGCCTCTAACCCTTGACTTAGGAACATTTCCCCCGTTAATGCTTTATCTCTGCATTTATGAAGCTTAAGATAACTCTCAGAGCTCTTCTGGTGCAATGCCAAATTCTAGCATAAAATATCAAAATGTCTTGTATGGTGCAAAGCTTTATCTGCAGGCTGGAGATGTAGGGCTTTCCTTTTATGTGGCCCTGCTGCCAGAGCTTTTCATAGCATGGTTTCAAAGAGCAAATATGCAGGGGATCTGCTGGCTTAGCGCAATTCCTAAATGCAGATAAGGCTTACAGCCCTCATTGCAGGTAGGAAGATTCCAGTGACAGTTAAATGTGTTCGATTGTGCAAATCTCTGGCTGTGGCAAGGAGAGATGGGGAGCACAGACAGATGGTCTGGCACAGAACGCACGCTGGGAGCCTGCTGCAGCGCGCTCTCTAAAAGGCATCCTGACTGCCTCGTGGCAAAGTCCTTTAACGACGTGAAGGTGAGCGTAACGGGAGTCCTGGCTCCCGGGCACACGGCACGTTGGGTCCTGCCTTCATTCTTCATGGGTTCCGCGAGTCCCGCAGCGTGCCCTGTTCCTCTGGGGTGGACTCGAACGGTCTCAAGTGTGTGTTAACCCCGCGAGCATGCATACTGACAGTGCTGGGCTGAGAACCGTCTCTGTTCAGGGAGACCCTCCCTGCTGGCGGGGGGCAGCGGCACAGCCCAGCAGCAGGTGTGAGGGGCGATCAGAGCGCGTGTGCCGGTCACGCTGCCCCCGGTCTGCCCACGGGGCTGTGTCGCCCATCGCAGGGCACTGCTCCACGTTCAGGGGCTGGTGATGAGCGGCTGCGGCACGCCAGGCTCCTGCTGGGGACAGGGGAGGGCAGGAATGAGGAGTGCTTACGTACAGGGCAGTGCTGAGTGCGGGGCAGGGGGTTGTACTGGCTGGGGGCTCCAACAAGGAGCAGGGGAACCAGGACTTTCATCCTAAGAGCACTTTTATAAATGCGCATATCTGTTACCAGCGAGTTATTGGCTCCACATGAAATATTAGTCCTTGTCAAGATATATCTTTCCTGAGTGTAAACTGCATATTTTGATGCTTTGTTTCTTTATTCAATCTCCCTGCTCCCAAAAATTCATCTCAATTTTATCACTTGCTCAATTCTCTTCATGTTTGTCTGGGGTTCGTGAGATAGCCGGAGCATTAATTCTCTGCTGTGGGAATCTCACAGAGCCACAGCTGGGGAGAGGGGCTCACGGTGTCACCGCTCACAGGCCTCCCTGCCCACATCAGGGCCTGCACAGGAGGATCTCGGCAAGAAGAAACAGATGTAGGTGGGTGGCTGCTTCCCAGGGATCCTCAGGTTGTTCCAGGAGCAGTGCTGGGAGGCTCAAACATGGGCTTGGCCAGATGCACAGAGCCCAGCTCACGCCAACGCACCGCTGCTGTGCCGAGGTGGCCTGCACAGCTTTGCTGCTTTCCATTTGCTTCTCATCAGCCACGAGCAAAGGACGAGGACCCAGAGATTTAGCCTGAATGGGCACAGAAACCTAGGCGGTGTCAGCATCTCTTTCCCTGCTGCCACACAGCTGCCCCTGCTCAGAAACGTTTGCAGACGGGCGGCAGGCACCGGCAGGGACATTGCCTGTCCTGCCCACGCCAGGAGCTGAGCGCTCACGCTGCGGAGGGCTCCCCATGTGCCGGCCGGCAATTCCCCGCTCCCCGTGGGAGAGAGGGTCCGAGCGTGTCAGCTCTCTCAGAGACCTCGGGAAAGGTTTGGGAACAAAAAACAACTTTATTCCATTGAACACTGGCTTATAGGATAGGAAAAAGTTTAAAATGATAAAGCAAGAAAGCCCACTAAGATCATATCGAGCTACCAGGATTAGCCTCCGCTATAGCAGGAGTCCTCAGCTTCACCGCCTCGCTGTGGTTGTGATGCCCCCAGCCTCCTTCACCTGGCCTCCATCAGGTCTGCCATCTCAGTGCCTTGCAGCTGGTTTGGGAGTGTCACACAGACCAGGAGGAGACAGGATAAACCTTCCCTCCCCGTCTTCTCTGGGTTCGGGTGCTCCCAGCCCTTCCCCAGCCTCTCCACGTTCGCCTTTTGATCGTTTCGCTGAATTGGCATTCCCTCAGATGGTGTTTCCTGCTCACGGCCTCCTTAAGACCTTGCAGTAAAACTTTACACATCATTTATCATGAGATGTATTAACAGTACAAACAATCTCTCAGCCTCCTTTTAACCCAGCATGCCCACCGTGTGGTCTACACGTGACGCTTAACAGCACAGATGACAGACTAGGCAGCGAGAGGATGTTTTCTAATTTACTTTTCCCACCCCATTATTTTAGGGGCATTCTACCAACAGTCTGATCTGAAAAGACCTGTAAGATGTTTGTAGTATGCAAGGGGTTAAAGATTTTGTGTCGTTATACACAGACCAAGAAGATTTCTGTCTGTTTCCCAGTCCAGTCTGTATTTTTTAAGCATCATAAATCTGCCTTCTCGCTGCTAAAGCCAGCAAGAAATCACGCCTCACTGTGTCAGTCTCCAGTCAGTCTCTTGTCCTGATTTAAGCAAAACCATGCAACTGGTTGCTACTGTACGCGAATGCAGAAGTAAATGCCTCATCTGCTATGCTGTCGGTGGTTCTGCAATCATTAATCTAATGAAACTGATAATAACTCTTGGGGATGTGGTTCTGGGTGAAATCTCAACTCAACCAGAGACATGCTGTGCAGCCCATACTTTCAGGAAGTGATTTGTCAGCTGCAGGATGGAGGCACCTGCAACAAGTGAGACGACTCCTGGAAAAACTAGGTGCTGCTGGTTGTGTGGGAGCAAACTGGGAAAGGCTTGCTGAAGGAGCTGCGTGTGCAGCACTGAAACTATGGATAACGTGCAGCTCCAGGGACAGGAAGGTAAAGCGTGGCATTTGCAAGAGCATTTAAAGAACCTGCAGTCTCACTGTCAAAACATCACGTGCATCTCGGTGCCGTGCCCTGCAGTGAGCCCAGGGCCCCTGCGTATCTGCACCCTTCCACCAGGGCAAGGTGTCCGTGCTTCTGGCAGTCTCAGTGAGAGAGGCCAGGGGAAATGTACACGTAAGTGCTCATCTTCATTCTCGCTCTCAAAGAATTGAGAAAGAGCAACCAGCAGAGATTTCTGCTGACAAGGAAGCTGCTTTCATCACGTTGCTCACACGGAAAGATCTGTTGGTGTCTGAGGACCATGCGCACAGCTTTCCACAGCGGCACCTGCCTGCTGCTCAGCCAGAGATGTATTTCCGTGTCAGGAGTGTCTGAGAGCAATGGGGGCCAGCAACAGCCCGAGTTGCCAGGGTGTAACCCCAAGAACACAGAGCCACAGCCAGGAGGCCACACGGTGCTGAACATGATATCATTTTGTCTTCTTAATAGTTGGAGGCTTTTACAAGAACATGCCGTTTTTGTCTGCACTCCAACAAGAGGAAGAAGGATGCTTATAATCCGGTACTGGAGAAATTGGCTCGGGATCAGCGATGTGTGCCAGCCCCCTTACTCTCCCAGAATCTTCAGCAGAAATGCCTGGGAATGCTTCTTAGCTATTCTTGTGCTTCCCTACCACCTGCCCCCAATTCCTCCCCCCCCCAAAAAAAAAGAAAAAAAAAAAATGCAGTTGCTAAGTCAAAGCTGGAACAGTTCGCAAACTGAAGTTGCTTTTGATGAATGTTCAGATTTTAAAGGTATTGGGGTAAAAGTTTCATTGTTGACAGAACACCTTTCAGCTGCTCTAGTGAATAGGTCTGAAAATGATGGTCAAAATTTGCAGGTTTAGGTACTTCAGATGTAGAATGTGAAAAAGACCAAACCAGTAGGGCTGAAATCTGGCACGGCTGCGTTTCTATAGACCCCAAACAATTCACTGAGAGCTGGTAACATTTTCCAGGATGCTGGTTTTTCTCAACATGGGAAGAACTTTTATGTTTCAAAATCTCTTCAAGAGATGAACACCGCTCCTTGTTGGAACCAGGCCTTCCTTCCAGACAGCCTCTGAGAAGCAGCAGTACAAGCTGGGCAGGCTCCGAAATAGAAAGAGAAGGAACTGATTTGAAGCCAGCCAGTCCCACGTATCGGGAGGCCACATGCTCCCCGGCACAGACCCAGCCAGGAGCGTTGCCCATGGAGACCTTCCCAGACGGCAGTCGCAGTTGCAGAGAGCCAGGCTGGAAATACACCTAGCGATTGAAAGAGCCTGGAAATTTACACCGAGAGCTCTTGTTGACAAGAGCTTTACAGCTGAGGAGCCGACCAAACGCCTCTGCCCCTGGAGACCTGCAGCCACCTGGGCCGTGCCCGAGGCAGAGGGGACGGGCACCGACGTCCAGCCTCAGGGGTGCTGAGACCCCATGGAGATGGGCGAGCTGCCCCGCGCCACGGCCCGGCTGGCACCCGGCACTGCACGCTGCCTGCGCCACCCGCCGGACCCACAGCCAGGCTCTGCCAAGCGAGGGGCTTGGGGGCTGCCAGCACGCAGCACCCGTGCACTAGGGAAATTCACGCTCCCTTGTTGTGCGCGAATCCCTCCCGTCTCTGTTCTGGCTTGTAGAAGGGCACGGTGACCAGGGCCGGTGTGGGGCTGGCCTGGGACCTGCCTGGCTGCTGGCTGCCGCCTCGGAGGGGCCTCCTGGGTTTGCTGCCGGTTATTCTGCAGGTTTTACACACTTCGGAGGGGGCAGAGGGAGGGAAGTTTATGGCTGCATTTATGAGGAGCATGAGATTATCTGCATATGCGGAAAAATTCACAGAGGCTGTATAAAGAAGAGAAAGTACCATCCTTTGGCAAACAGAGCGAATTGGTATTAGTCTGCAGTCAAAGAGGATCTTAAATTATTGTTGTCTTTTTTGTGTTGCTGTACAGTAGTTTAAAGATAAAAGCCATCTGGGAAGAGTTCAGATAAGTAGCGGGGGGAGCCAGGCAAGCTTAGATAGACTGACTGCAGTGTGCCAAAATGAACCTGTTGGCTGCGAGCATTTCTGCTTTGCTTCACTGGGTTCGCACTGATAAAGCTGCAGTACCCCAGGGCAGGGTCGGGTGCTTCAGCCTCTTCCTCCGTGGCCTGTCTCTTGCCCCAGTGCCTGCCTCTGCACATCCTGCTGACTGCAGCTGCCTGTTGGAAACACCTGCTCATTACACCGTGCTGGCTGTAAATTCACTTTCTTTGCTTATCACTTCCCTTTCCTCAAAATAAGAGCTGCAAGCACTGATCAGAGGGCTGACAGCTCATCTCTGTCTCGCTGTTTCCTGGGTCATCTTCTCCATCAGTGACACCAGTAGGATGAGGTGTCTGCTGCCGCTGCCTAGGGCTGAGGCACGTGAGTGGACACACACTGAGCCCCCTTGGGCTGCCCCTCCATGGGCATGCATGGGGAAGGGGGCCGGGCAGCGCAGCCCTTGCAGAGGCTGCTGCTGGGGATCGGTGCTCCTGGCACGCCGGCGAGCTCCATGGCACTGTGTAATCTAGTCTGCAGAAGATAAACATGTGAACAAGCTTTGTGGAGTCAGACAAGGATAAGCACTGGCAAAGTCTGGGATGTTTTTTCAAATGATAATGGGTCTATTTAATAAAATGCTAAACGCAACACTCCGGCACAGCTGAAAGTCACAGCCAGCCAAGGCTGTGTGGCCACCCCAGCGACAGCACTGCCCAGGCAGGCCGGTCATGGGCCCTAGCTGACTGCGGTGGCTTCTGACTGGCCACAGCACTGGTGCAGCAGCCGGGAAGTTTGCCTTAGTGCTGCCTCACCCGGCGTGCGTGCTGGCAGCCACTGCTCAGCAAGAGCCTACCTTCTCCCACCCTCATTTTAGCAAGGAGCTGGCTCTCGCAGATACTTTGCATGCAGAAAGCCCAAGTGCCACAGGGCAGATAGTGCAAGGATTTGTCCTGGTGCCAGCCACTACACACACAGCACCACCAGGGACGCCAGACCTGTGCCGGTCTTGCTGGGACTCAGTCATTGCCTTGGGACTTGCAGTGCTGGAGCAGAAGCTTAAATCAGGCAGGACAGGCGCAGGGCGAGAGAGTCTTTGAGAAACTATATTACTGATTCCCCAACGGCTTCAAAATCTGTCTTTGTTTGGTGCTGCTTTTTTGAATTGCTTGCATTTACGCAGCAGCTTGAGGGGAATGATAAGACTCATGAATATGTAAATTATTCTTGAAGGGTAGGAGTGGGCTTTGCTGTGACCCAGGGTGTTTTCCTGAACCGTTTACATCCCGGCTTTCTTCCAGCCATGTGCAGAAGCAATGCGTGGATCGTGTCCAACAGCCTCCGGACCAGCGCCTGGCCCCAGCGCTCAGCGGCTCTGGGGGAGCAGCGTGGTGCTGGAGGAGAGGCCGAGGGACAGCCGGGCCGCTTCCCTCCCCAGGGGCGAGCAGGGGCTGAAGGGCAGTGCCTGGATTTGCTCTGTGAGGGCAGCTAGTGCTGACCTGGCTGGGGAAAGGCACCTGGTCTCTCAGCCAGCCCTGTGGGGCCGTAATGCACCTTGTGGTCTGCGGAGAGAGGCACGTTGCGTTCAGCACGCGTCCCCAGCAGCAGCACAGCCTGGCATCACGCTGCCTGCCCAATGCAAATGAAGTGGCTTTCCAATTTCTCGGCACTGAGCACTCTGCTCCGTACTAATCTGCCTGCTAGATTGAAGCTAAGCTTCCTGTGCTCCTCGCTGACGTTCGTGCTCCCTTGGGCAGCGTGGGGCTGGGAGCAGAGCCCGAGGCTGCTGTGGGCACATGGGAGACCCGGTGCTGCTGGGGCTCAGCCCCATGCCGCAGCCCCGTGCCAATGGGACCTCGTGCATCCAGGGAACCCCTGGTGCTGGCCTGGCCTGGTGGTGCCCCAGTGCCATCACTGGAGCTCAGCACCCCAGCCCCCCGAGCCCTGCAGTGCCGTGCTGCAGCCCAGCCCAGCAGGGACTGTCACCAGCACCCAGCACCGTGCTCAGACGGGTGCTTGCTGGCTGGGAGGTGCCCCTGGATGCGGCTGCAGGCTGCTCTGCATACATCCGCTGGTTATTGATCGCTCTAAAAATCTTTAAAGATTAACTTCTGGGAACAAATATAACATCTTTATGGAGCGCCGGGAACAAACTGCTTTAGCATTCGGGTGGCTGCTCTGTTGCACAGAGACATCTGTTTGCAACAGGACGCTCAGAGCAAATGATCTGTCAGTGTTCGAGGGGACACGTCCTACAAGCGGCTGCCTCCCCTGCGATGGCAGGTAGAGGTAACCTTGCCATGTATTGCAGCTGCACAAGTCGCACGCCAAGACAGTGTTAGTGACACTTGTTACTACACTGAGTTCCTGGCATTTTCTGTAAAATCAGACAGTGTCTTCTCTGCTTTCAACCTCCAGCATCGAGAGAGGTAGGGCACAGCCTTCTGGATGCATGGAGGGAATAGCTGGCAGAAGCTGAGTAAGTCCCAGCCCTTTGGATTAATTTCCTTGCCACAGTTGTGAAGGGCTTTTTCAGTTTGCATGGTTGCGGAGCACACCTGGACATGGAGAGCTCTAGCTCTCCCTTGTACTGGCACTGCAGCTGAGGGTGGCCAGGTTTCCATGATTAAAGGAAGTCTGGGAGTAACACTGGACATATTTTGTAACCTTGAAAAAAGCACAAGCTGCATGGTGGCATGTAGCAAGCAGGCCCTGCACAGTGTGGTCGGAAATGCTGCAGGTGCCACACGTGGGGAAGAGATGCGGTACTACAGCGAGCTGAGAAATGCGAGGTCAGTAGCGAGGGTTCACTGTGTCTCCTGGTGTCTCCTAAGGGGAGGTCAGTGCAGGCACAGCAGAGCTCCTGAACTCTTTACTGTGAGTCCAAATTTCTGGAAAAGCTGCTGTTAAAGTAGAATTTACGACTTGTGGTAATTGTGTTCCTTCACCTTGCAGTTTTTTCTCTTTCAGAGGCTGGCTGAAGCCCAGCACTCTTGCTCACAGCTGCTGTGCAGGAGCAGGCCTGTGGTGCGGAGCTGCGGGATGCTCCAGGTAGCTGTCAGGCAGACGCAGCTTGGCTGGAACCAGTCCTTTCTGCCTCACCTTCTGTGAGCCTCTGCTCCTAGGCAAGGCTGCAGCTGCAGCTCCTCCATGGAATTGCAAATATGCCTGTTTCTGCCCTGAAATGCTAACAAATATGCGAAGAGCGATTAAAGCTGTTAAACTGTGTTTGATCTGGAGATCTGGAGTCTTGCAGGGGGTGCAAGCGCCCGTGCTCAGTTACAGAAAGATTTGTCGTGCCCAGCGTGGGCAGACCTGGCAGCCCCCCACGGGGCAGGCTCGGTGAAGGGGCCAGCAGTGGCCGCTCCTGCCCACCTGGGGAGCCAGCGTGGCAAAGGCACGTGCACAGCGACCACAGGCAGCACAGAAGCACCTGGAGAGCAGACGCTCTCACAAATGAGGGAAAACACCCGTGAGTACATTGCTGCCTTGCCATGAAAACCATGAATGAACGAGCCTTTACTCAGAACAGTGAATCATCGTTAGAAAGCACTTAGTGATTGATACCAGGAAGAGCAAGTCATGTCTTGGGTCGTCCTGTCCATCTCATGAGCCAGCATTGTGTGCTCCCGCTGGGACGTTTGCCAGGGATCTCTGATCTGGAGCCGTGGAGTTTCCCCCTTTCCCTAGGATGACAATTCTCTGATTAACACGGTCTGCTGCCAGAAAACTTTCTCAGATATTCAGTCTGTGTTTTCTGTATGTTAATTTCTTGCCATTACAGCACCCTGATTAATTACTCTGTTTATGCCTCTAGAATATTTGCAGGCTGTTGCCATTGATGCCGGAACACTTTACAGAAGAGGAATGTCTGTAGATCTGTAATTGCTTAATAAACTGCTGATAGAAGTCAAGAATACTCGCTATTACCCTGGGTTTCGTAGGACCAGTAGATGTCTTTGTAGTCTGCAAAAGATTCAGATATGCCCCAGATTATGATCACCTCTTGGCCAGACTGGGCTAATTCAAGCCTTTTGATCACTCTTGTAGCTCTTTTCCACAGCTGGTTAGCTCTGCTGCCGGTTCTTGGGCAGAATGATGTCTGTAATGACTCACACCATAGATTCCTTCTCCCAGGGAACTCTGCTTCAGAAGCACAATCCAGAAATGGGGCAGGGTTTCTGTGTGGCTTTGCTGACTTGCAAGTAAGCCTAAACGAATCAGTGAGAAGATGTTTAGCAGCAAGTGGATGGGCATCCAGACTCCTTGGCCCCGCTTTCCCAAGCAGGTGTGCGTCTTGCACTTCTCCCCTGTCCGACGAGCCCATTAGGTCTCTCTCCCCAGGGATGGCTGCTGCTCTAGCTCCTGGGCACTCAGCAGTGCCTCCCCCGCAGGCACCCAGTACCGCGCACCCCACGCGGGGCTGAGGCCCAGCCCTGTGCGCGTTTCCCAGAATGTCCCACTTGTCCTCACAGAATCGTTGTTGTCAGATTCCCTGCACACCCTGTGAAGCAGATGCGTGATGCTGGCACCTGACAGCCGTGATGTCGGTGTCGTTTAGTGTTTCTGTACGGGCATTTCCTTGGCAGAGGGAGCTCGCAGGGGCAGAAGCTGCCTCATCTGACACTTGCATAGCCTCGAAATGAAAAGATGCTCAGGAAGGTCTTCGGACTCCCCTGCAACTCGGCCTTCTGAAGTGCGAATGAAAAGGACTCATTAATGTTTAGCTTAATTTCTGTTTATCAGAGAAAAGGAAGCTTTTGTCAGGCATCAAAGCTGGGATTTAGGACACAAAGCAAACTGCTTTGCTGTGGACTTCTGAGGAACCAGAGGAAGAAAAGCAGTTGTTTGAAATTCCCAACTAAACTGGTAAATCCAAAACCTGCAATTTGTGTTTAGCTGAACAGAAGAGGCCAAATAAATTACCTGTCTGCTGCAAGTCCCTCTGAAGTGTGGAGCTCAGTTCAGATCTGAAAGTGGCGGGCCCAGAGCATGAAGACAGAGCTGCCGCCAGGAGCAGGCACTGGGGTGGGTGCAGGCTGGGGTGCACGCGGCGGGGGCACACAGCAGCCCCGCTCTCCGCAGCAGCTTGCAGTGGGTGGCATCAGAAAAGCCGCAGCAGAGCAAAGCAACTGCAAGGAAAAATGTAAAATAAACGTGTGGCCTGGAGTCCGGATGAGCAGTTTATTTTAAAACCTAATAACTCCAGATAATTGATAGTGGAGTGCAGTATTTTCAACGTGTTGGATTACGAGCGTCTGTCGCTCACAAGAAGCTGTAACCTTGAGCTATGAGACATTATTGGCAGTATTTAACACAAATCTGTTTTCCATCATTGTCAAATCCCACTTCAATATGCACCACAGGAAGAAAGTCGAATACTAAATTGATTTCTTTAATGGGAAGTGTTCTTCAGGAGATACCAACCTGTGTGAAGATGCATTAATAGGATTACAGTGGAACCTTTTTATTTTGTTTTATTTTTTATGGAGATTTTTAATGGAGATTTTCTGCCCTAATATGCCTGTGATGCACTGCTTCACTGCACACGCTGCAAGGCAAGCCCGCCTTTAGGAGACTGCGTTCCTCTGGAGATGGAGCTCACGAGCTTGGGACCGTTTCTGTGATGAGTTTGATAAGCCATCACTGAAGGGAGTAATGCCTGGGGAACAGCAGCGTCTGCCACGTGCCAAGGAACTGCTCAGCAGACCACGCAGACCAGGGTAACGCGTTGCGTCCAGCTGTGCCTGGGAGCATTGTGTCCGCCTGCTGTGCTCGCAGAGCTCTGCGTGGAGCTGCGTGGCACAGCCTGCCCGAGGGCCGGCCAGACACGGAGTGCTGTGGAAGCAGGGGAGGAAGGTGACGGCGCAGAGCAGTGCGTGGCTGGGGAGACAGAAGCTCCAAGCAGCCCCCCAGGCCTGGCCCAGGCTGGCGCGGTCACCACAGAGCAGAACAGAGAGCTCTGTGGTCCTGACTCCCACTCCCTGTCAGTGCAAGTTAGCTATGAAAATCCGATCAGCCTGGAAATAGCGCAGGTTTTGGTTACGTCCAAGCTGTGCTCGGTCTGGGGCAGCCCACAGCTCCGGGGGTCATGGAAATAAATGGCATTGGCCATTGAGCCTGAACAGATATGACGGTGAGGCTGGGTGTGAAGTGCAGGCAGATCGTTTGTGGCATGTGGGAGGAGGAATGTTTGCTTTCTCCAGGAGTACAGGAGTACTGTAGGTGATAAGGTAATTGCCTTCTCCAGTGTAAGCTAATTGACAGAGAGCTAATTGACTTCTAAAAAGGTGATGTTTCCTTTCCCTGAGCTTCTCTCTACTGCTCTCCTGGGAGCAGGCAGCAAATCTGGGGCTCAGATGGGAATCCTGGTCCAGTGCAGCTTCAAGACCCACCAGCTGCATCAGCAAGGATCCACCAGGAAGGGTCCCTAAGTACATGCTGAAGGGCTTGTGTGGGTCTAACACCTGAAACATTAACACTTCCGTGTCAAAAACCAGGGCTACTGTAGAGTGGTTAACAAATTTGGCTTGCAAAGCTGAACCTTTTCTTACAGTATGTGAAGGATTTATGTCTGTAAATAGGAGGTGTGTGGGAGGCACACTGGGTGCCTGGGTGCTCTGCACACCCAAGGGCTCATTCCTGCCGCAGGCCATGTCCTGGCAGCTGAGGAGCACCCCCGGAGGCTGCACTGAAGGGGCACCAGGCCTGAAGGGACATGGGACCTGAAGGGGCATGGGGCAGCAGCGCCATGCAGAGCCGCCTCACTGCCCATGGGTGCCAGGCCCAACACGGACACATCTGCCAGGGCTGTTGCTCTCCCGAAATCAGTGGCACTGATCAGGTCAGGAAGGGTCCCAGCACTCGGGGCCTGCCGGGCACCCCTCACACCAGCTGAGGAAGAGGGAGGTGGCAGCTCTGCACCGCAGCAGAGGGCAGGGGAGGAAGTGGGGCCCAAGGAGAGGCTCTTCTGAAGCTGGACACACTTCTTTGTGGGCACTCTCACTGCATGCCTCCTTCAGCACCTGCCAGCTGCCAGGCTGTTTGCTCTGTAATCAGACGTGGAGATATACGGAGATATGCAAACAAATGCAGGACCATATTTCCCCCGCTGTGAGATGAGATTTCTAAAACTTCACCCCCATATCAAAATGGTTTACTGCTCCTTTGGGGTGGCATGTATCCGCCTGTGTGTCTGGAAGTCAGGAGGTTGATGCATAACCCCTTTGGCATGCCCAGACCCTACAGCTGTGCCAGGCGCAGCTGCACCGTTTCACAGGCTCAGGATTATGGTTTAACCCCACAGGAGATGTGATGGATATAGTAAGCACATACACTGAGATTCAGAAAGCTGAGCACAGCATTTCTGATAACAGTAACACACAACAATTTTTAGATGTACAGGAAAGCACTGAACTTTCCCAAAGGTGGTACCATCTCTGGAGATAATCTAGAGAAAGGTATTGCGTTGTGTGTTGTCCCAGGTTTGATTTACAAAGAAGAGAAGTAGCTGTGGAGTTTGGTTCTGGTGCCTTGGCGTGCAGCAGGGCCAGCACTGCTGCAGACCCCACTCGCCTGCCTTGGCCTCTCCAACCCCCGTGGGCTGGTTCCTGCCCCCAGTGTGGGCTGTGCCCGGCAAACAAGAAGCGCGAGCAGTTCCCTCCTGCCCCGGCATCGCCTCCCAGGCTGTCCCTGAGCACAGCAGTCAGTGATGCTGTTGCCATGCCAACTCCTCCAGTCTGCTCTCCCTCTCCAGGAGCCCTCCTGGAGCTCTGCCACCCCCCAGGTATGTGGGATCATGCTGAGCCCTGCCCCAGGCATGCACCTTTGCCTTTGGCTGGCAGGACTCATGCTGCTGCAGGGATGGAGCAGGGGACACACGCCAGGTGCTCCCACCACTTTTCTGCAGCTGCCCCACTGCTCCTGCACTACTGGAGCACGAACAGGCCCCAGCCAGGTAGAAACAAGTTGCTGGTACGGTGGATAAGAGAATCAAAGCAGTAGCTGGGGCAGATTACGGCTTTGTTTCTTCTCAGGTAGGAAGAGGGGTACTTGCTGTACAAGCATGAGGTTGCCCAGGGCAGCCACCACCACCATCCATCACCACTGGTCCCCAGGCACTCCCAGACTGGAGAAGCCATCTAGTCTGAGATGCGTCTGCACAGGGCAGTGCTGCTGAGCGTCCTCACAGTGCCTGGCAGCCAAGCAGATCAGAGCCGGCAGAGCGTGCTGTGCCCTAGCTCTGTCGTGTTCAAGAAAGTTGTCACAGTGCCTCCATCAAACACTGGGAGCCTCAGAGTGACACAGCACAAAACCTGGGATTTGGGAAAACACCAACTCATGGCTCATCAGGGAGCTGCGGTCCTCCAGCACTGCAGTGCTTGTGCTGCTGGTGGGACCAGGCATCTCAGGAGACACTCAGCAGTGGGGTCAGTCACTGCCCGGGGCTGCTGTGGGTTTGGGAAAGGGCCCCTGCCCCACTGGGTCTCAAGGGGCCTGGCCTGCCCATAGGTGTGCTCTGACAGGCTGTGGCTCACCAGTCCCTCACTATCCCAAGCCCAGCACCACCAGGCTGCTGGGTTGGCAAGGCTGCAGGTTCACACTGGGCATTCCTACCCTGAGCTAGCAAAGGCACCTTATCTGTACAGAAGTGCATTTTCAACTGGTCAGATAACACAGAAACATCTAATGGGATTACCTGTGATGCCATAAGTGTTAAATGTGCAGGCAGCTTTGTCCCATGCTGAGCACAGCAACAAAAGGGCACTGCTGCCAAGAGTCCTCTGTGGCAAAGCCTCTCAGAGGGCAGGGAATCAAACAGAAATAATGGCCTTTCTGGAAGGGCTGGGGCCAGTGTCAAGGTTTATCTTCCCTGGCAATGAGAACAAGTTCCCCTGGGAGGCTGGCGAATTCCCAGCAGAAGCTGCATGGGAAGCGTGGTGCAGATAAGCAATGTCAGCAGGGCAAGCGCAGAGCTGCTCTGGCCCTGTAGGGCCGAGGATGTCCCCTTTCCGTGGAGCAGCAGTGACATTTGGGTAATTTGGCTTTGGAAAAAATGCCCTCATTGCTAAGCAGGAGCACTCGCTCTGTGTTCTCAACACAGAAGTTGGGTACTTCAAATATTCAGCAGTGCCCCGAGGCCCCAGGAACAGGCTGGCTTGAAGTGCATCACCTGCCAAACAAAATTGATTCAGACTCTGTGTTATCTGAAATAGCACCAGCCCCGACCAAGTTCAAGAAAGACACTCCACTTAACAAGCACAATTAGGGCTGTGTGTCTGTGATACAGCGGTAGGAAAGAAGCTTAACCAAGGTGATTAATTTTCTTGTATCACTGCGTGCTATGGCTGGGCTGAACGTCTACCTCTGGCACAGGACAAGCTGACCCCAACCATGTTTTGTTGTAACCCCAATTTGCTGGAAACTTTCAGGGAACTTTTAAGTACTTCTAAGAAGGGAAATGTTTCCTCTACAGAAGTTTGAGACCCATGAGAATGTGGCTCCAGCTTTCGGGTGGGCAGGGCGGGCATTGAATCAGGTGGGGTGGGGGTCTGCGGGTGGGGCAGGGGTCTGGCTGCACTGCTTTGTGGAGGCAGCAGGAGCCAGCGGGACATGGTGCCACCCTTCTGCAGTGGCTCCGAGGTGTCTGCATCGTGCAGGGGCAGCGATGGGCATGCGTGCCCACGGGCACGTCGTGGTGCTTTCTCAGTTTGAATGAAGCCGCTCACTGTACAGAATTAATTTTCTGCTGAGGCCGTGGTTTTCCTTCCATGCAGCTTCAGGACTTGTGCTCCTTCCCCTTGTTCTCCCCTGGCACAGTGAGCCGAGCCCTCTCCAAGGTGCAGAAATGCACCTCATCTCTCCAGTGCTGAGCCCTCCTTCTCTTGGCAAATGCAGGAGATTTTATTGGCTGTTTGCTAACGGAGTTAGGAATTAACTTGATTATTTTGCATAGTAATTGGCCGCATGTGTGGTGAAGAGATCAAAATGCAGAGGAACTGGAATGAAGAGGTTTAGTGAGGCAGAGCATTTGTGGAAGCTAAACTGTGTTTAAGTGCCTCAAAGTCAGGGTCCTCATCCTGTGGCTGCCTGTGGGATGCGCTCCGTTTGCTCCTGGGGCTGGGTGCTCGGCGGGCGGGCGCTTGGCCCTGCTGCCAGGCAGACAGCGCCCCGCAGGGCTGCCAGCACGGCACTGGTGGCACGCGTTCAACGTGCCGTTTGGTATCCACCGCAGACAATGGCAGGCGGAAGCTTTCACTCCCACGGCGCCATACGGGAAGGATTCTGTCATCATGCCATGACAGGGAGAGGAATTTAAATGTTAAAAGGCAGGTTTTCTCTGAACTGCATTCAAAATACCCACCTAAGAATAGTGTCTGTCTTCAGAGGGGTGACTGGTTTCCATCCTCCCTCTTTCACACATTTATAGCACCCCTATTTCTCCCTCTGACTCTTCCAAATCTGCAGCTTTTTACCAGATGCTGTGATGGGACCGTGATCGATGCATGCAGTGATTTGGTGTAATTTACACCCAGGAGTCAGACTGAGAGCACAGTTCTTATCCCTCAGCCTAAATCTACAGCCCACTTGCATGAAAGCAGAAGGCACAGATTTATTAACCTGCTCCTTCCCCTTGTTTATAGCAGGCCCTCTGCTTTGACTATTACACCTGGGTGTATTAGCTTTTATCAGATAATAAACCTGGCTCAGTGAAGGTAGACTTCGTGTCAAACACACTGTAATATTCTCAAAACACAGCCTCAGCAGTGTGCATCCTAATGCCAAACGTACAGATTTTGGGATTACGTGGCATAGCCCGTAATGTTCTGTCAGTCAGGATGCAGCAAATCCTCTAAGTGCAGGCACAGGTAAGCTTTTGTTCAGAGCATCACAATGGCAGGGAGGTTTCTTCTGTGTTTACTTTCCATTGCAGACATTTACATTTGGACCAATGAGCTGAGAATGTTTTCTTGATGATTATAAGTGTAGCGTTAGTATGCAGATGAAAATGCAAATCGGCCTAGATAAGGCTTCCTGGATGGCACTGGAAGTCAAGGATTTAATCTAGCATGATCTCGGACATAGTTTAAGCTCCTCAAAAACAAGAACACATAACCTGATGCAAAGATTTCATCTCAATAAACCTCACTGTCAACAAATTCCAGGAGCCTTTGTTTGCTTTAGCAATTGGTTCGGGCAGATGTGAGGTCTGTGAGGCGTCTGATGCTCACCTTCACCAGGCTTCCTGCCGGGGCGGCTCCACTGGGCGTCCTGCTTGTGTCCCCAGGCCAGGCTGGGATGTCTGTGTGACACTGCCATTTGTGTGGCACTGCCGTTTGTGTGGCACTGCCAGGTCTGGCCCCTGCCCCACGTCCTTGCTGTGGTCGGGGCTGTGCCGCCTCCACCCCGCGCCCCTGCAGCCTGCTCTGAAGCGGGTCAGCCCCAACCTCTGCCGGCTCTGCCAGACCACCATCACGACGGCCGCATCCTCTCCCAGCTGAGCCAGCTCGCCTGGTGCCTGCGTTTCAGAGCCCTTGGGCAGCATCTCCTGTCTGCTGGCTTGTGGGAAGCCCCCTCTGTGCCCTCAGGTCTCTCCCAGGACCCCAGCCAGGCACCTGGATGGTTACTCCGAGGCACGCGGGGGTTTTGACCTGGCCGAATGAACTGCTTGGCCGCAACCTTCTGAGTTTTAATATTTCATGATAAGACACTAATTGCTGTCTCTGTGCCAGGCACTGGCATTTCTTCAGCCAACTCCTGCCGTCCTCCCTGCCTGTATTGATAGAGGCCAAAGCAGCACAGGAGATGAACAGGTCCCAGATTTTGATCAGAGCTTGCACTGGCTCATATTGCCAGGTCCAAGTCTCCAAAACCAACGAGAATTCAGAAGCTGGGAAGTCCATGATCTGAAGGCACCCAGGCCAGATCCCCAGCCATGCAGCACCTGGAATCCCGGGGTGAGAGAGCCACAGCCAAGCAGGGGCAGAGTGGCTGTCCTCCTCCTCACCGCCACTCAAAGGCTTCTCGTCAGGCTGTGGTGGGGCAATGCTCTGGTCTCCTTTCTAAGAGAACCATCGGGATGGTGTGCGAGGACGCTCTGCATCCACACCTGGAGGTGACATGTCCCGTGGAGCAGCTTCGAGGCCCTCGGTGCAGTCAGGCTGCTGTTCTCAGGGCAGCAGGGAGAGCAGCAGGCTGAGAGGGAGAGCCTCGGGTGCAGAGCAGCAGTAGACCGGCCTCCTTGATGAGTGAGCACTTAATTAGCCTCTGTTGAAGGCCCAGTCCACGGGAGCTGTATGTAGGAACTGTAGGGACAAGAAAACCTCTTAAACAAGAACAAGCAAGGAGGCTCTGGGCTTCCCAGACCTTCCTTCCAGAGCTGGAAAGCCTTCACACCTGAGCACGAGCCAAGAAATGCTGGCAGCACCAGGCAGCTGAGCACAGCCCTCACTGCTCCATCCTTGCGCATAAATTACCTACAGGCTCTGAGCTAAACAAAGGGACCTGAAATAATTCTGCATTTTAATAAAGTCAGCATTCGTGCCTCTGTTGTCCTTATAGAAAGAGAATTTGCATTTCTTCTTGCCAGCTCACTCTGCACAGCCTGCTGCCACTGGAGATCAGCTGCACACTCCTGCACTCCCCACCATGGAGCGAGTTACATTTTATTTCTTAATCACTGTAACAGCAGAAATGCAGAGCCCATGAATACATCAAAAGCCCTTCAATGGGCATGTTTCTTTAAAACGTGAAAGTCCCCAGAGCAGCTCTGCTGGTGGCTATGTGTCCCCCCTCTCCTCCCGGCTGCTCTCCCACCATACTCAAAGCGGCCGACAGACTCGCAACCAATTTGATCAGGAACCAAAGGCAGAAGAACTGGCACTTCCACTTCTGTTCTGTGTTTCTGTAAAATGCATAAAGAAAAAAACTGCAGCTTCTCCCTCCCAAAGGAGCAGCATCCCCTGGCTCAGAGCTGTGCCTCTGGCGACCAGCATGTGAGCCCATGAGCCACAGGAGGGCTGCATTCCTCCTGGGACAGTCCCTTCTCACCTAACATTTTGTTCTGTTCAGTCCTCTGCAATTTTGGCACAGATTCAGCCCCGCAACAAGCTGATTCCACTGCTGCAAATGCAGAGATCTTGCCAGTGGCAGCAACGTCCCTAGCATGCAGACCCATCATTGTTGTCTCCCAGGACCAGACCGGGAATCCAGAGTGGTGCACAGTGGCAGAAGTCACCCGTGGTGACAGCCTGCAGTTGTCCTGCGTAACTCCGTGCTGCATGCCAGTCCTTTCTGTCAAGCAGTACCAGTGAACAAGTAGTTTCTGTGACTTTTCATTACTTGTCCTGTGCCACAGCAGCTTGTTATGTTGGACACAAGGGCCATGTGTGGTCTGTCCAGTCTTAAGGATTCTGCCTCAAGATGTGAGACAAGGGCACAACTATGTCTTGACAAAGGCTCTCTGGGGCTGCATGGTGGCAAGGGGTGCCCTGCATGCTCCTGGGGTGACTCCCTCCTTGTCACAGCCTGCTAGGAGTCCTATCCAGCCGCCTGAGCCGCTGTGGTGCCGCAGCACACTGGCATCCCCGGCAGGGCAGGCAGCGGGGCTGAGTTTCCCCACTCTGCCGCATTGCTGCCACTGCAGGGCCACCCCAGTGTCTCCCAAAGCAGGGGAAAGCCGTGACTGTAGCTTTCAGCATGTTCAATTACTGTCAGTTAATGATGATTAATTTACAATTAAGGGCCTCTAAAGGGTAGTGTGTGTGTTAAATAAATATTGATCTTTCATTTGTGGCCACAGATATATTACCCCCGTTACAGGAAATTCAGCAGTGGCAGGAGCACAGCAGCCTCTGCTCACAGCCCTGCTGTGAGCAAAAAGAGCTGCCTGGGAGCACCTCCAAGTTAATTGTGTTTTGTCAGGAGATTCTGGGGATTGCCAGGTGCATACAGGGCTCCGTGCTCGGACTTGCCCCAGCCAGCAGCTCTGGCTGCGCAGGGCTGGGTTAGTCATCTCGTTTGTAGCACTTCAGTATGGCTCCCAATTGCTTGGTCCTGTTTCCACTTGCAGAAAACTTGTGAGCGCTGGGGGGTGCTGGGAGCTGGTGATTTTCCTCTTGAGCAGTCCCTAATTGGCCTTGCAAAATAAACAAGCCATCCAGTGCCTGCTAAGTTTCACTGGCAGCCAGGCTGCCTAGCAGACTGGTCCTGGGCTGGAGTGCGGTGGAACTGGGGGCTTCTGCGAGGCCGCGGGCAGCGCAGCCGAGGGGGCCAGGGCTGGCCAGCCCCCCCAGGAGATGTTTCAGGGCATGCCTGCAGCACGCTCACCCTGTGACTCTGCCGTCTGGCAGGGAGATGCTCAGCTTTCTCCAGAACATGCAGCTAGCCGGCACGTAGAAAATCCCAGCAGCAGCACCTGGATTGAGCGGAGCCCCAGGAGCAACGTCCCCTCGGCAAGCGTGTGGCTGCGCTGCAGGCCTGCAAGGTGCCAGAGGGGAGGAACGCGTGGCACCATGCACAGCACAGCCCCGTCGGGACTGGGAGGAGACAGGGCAGGAAGCGGCCACGGCCTGCGGGGACACGGCCGGCACACGGCAGTGATGAAGGGCGCTGGGGCTGGGACCACGCGCAGCTGCGGTATGGGGCCTGGGCCAGGCCTTTACCAGGGCAACACTGCTGGGGGCCGTGCTCTGCACGCCTGCTTGGAACGGCACCCAAAGGCCTTATTACCAGCTGTGTCCCACTACCGAGGGTCTTTAGGAGAAGATCAATTACTCCCTGACTTGTTTTCATAGAACAGAAGCAATGAATTCAGCCTATCTTGAAAGAGCCCCAAAACATCGTTAAATAACCCAGAGAGCAGATTGTCCAGTACCCCAGGGTGCACATCTGGCTGTCTTCTCACAAGAAGTGCCTGAGCTGAGAATGTTTTCTCGGGCAAAAGGCAGCGCCTGGCTGAGCCATGTGCTCTTTAGCACCTACTTGCTTTTCTCCCTGCGGGCTGTTCTGGATGTGGCTCAGAGTATCTCAGGTCAGATATTTTGGTTTCCCTGAATATGCAGTGTGTTTTTCAACCTGACTTTGGCTTTTCTCTGGAGTCTTTCTGGCTGGCAGTCCCACCATGGCCACACACACGTAGCACGGTGCAGCCAGCAGGAGGGGGGATGCACTCAGCATCCTCTGCAAAGGCACTGCTGCCCTGCGGGGGAGACCTGGCCCGACGCCTGTCCCAGCCTTGGTGGAGGCTGATGAAGCTGGCCGTGGCTGTCAGCCAGCCAGAGCCCTGACTGCAAAGCTGCCCATCGACGCACCCCAGGGAATGGGGGGTCCAGACACACAGCCTTGGCCCAGTGAGCCCCAAGGTCTCCCGTCTCCTGCATCACTGCCCCTGCTCTGTCTCCCGTGCCCAGCAGATCCTCCCTGCAGGCATTCCCAGGCAGCAGCTCCTCCATGGCCCTGGCCTTCTCGGCCTTTCTTTGTGGGAGCACCACAGCTGGCCAAGCCGTGCAGCTCGTTGTTTCAGGCCTTGAAGCTCAAGAACTGCCACCAGTTCCAAATGCTGTCATTTTCTTGTCTGGTCATACATGTCTATGAAGTTTTCTTTATGCTGCTGTTTTCTGACATCTTTCTGACTTTTCTGTGTATAATGAGCACATTCTCCGAGACATATTTTTCTAAAAATCTTTTATCTGTTAGTTGTTAGCTTCACGGCTCTCCACATTTTCCAATTTCATGAGTATTTTTAACTTGCGCCTTTGAAGTATTTGTGACTTCTTTGTTGGTCTAGCAATGGATATCAGTGTGCTAACAATATTCACATCAAAATCCATCTAAGCTCCTCAAGAGTCCTTCACGCAGCGTATTGCAGGGCCCGTCTCAGGCCAGCACCAGTGACAGCACGTCTAGGAAGAGACCGGTGAGCCAGTGCGGGGCCCTGCACACAGGCACGTGGAGACGCTGGCCCTGGGGCTGCCGCCCGCCTGGCCCCGTGGGCAGCAGCTGCTGGAGCGTGGCTGGCGCCCAGCGTCCCCCGTGGCGGCAGGAGCAGCCCCCACCGGGTGCAACCACAGTCAGCTGCGGGAGGGAAGGGGGGCCGAGCACTGCTGCTGCGGTGCTGCACTGGGAGAGAGCAGGGGAACAGCACCAGCAGTGGTAGAGTGCAAAGACTAGGGATTGGCAATGACTGGGAACATTTGCAAGAAATAGGGTCATCTCCTTTCTATTATTTTTCTCCAGAGACGCAGATTTTTTGCAGTTCCTGCCATATCATACATTGCTGCATCCCTTAGGATGGCCTCAGGGATACAGATGCAAATCCACGTGGAAGCACACATTCAGAGGTTTGGGGACATCAGGGATCGATGTCCACAGTAACGACATTTTGTTTTGCTTTAAGTTTCTTCTTATTTCTCAACACCCAGTACTCAGGAGTCTTCGAAAAAGTATCTAAACAATTTGCAATCCATTCCAGATAATTGAAGGCCACTTCAACATGCACCACAGCCAGCAAGTCCTGAATGCTGGAGCTCAGCAGGGATTTCCATAGCAGTACAGCACCCTTCTTTCACATCCGTGATTCTTTCCCACACATGGATGATGCAGGATACAGGAGGAGAGACCTATCCCACCCCACCTCCAGCCACATCCCAGGTAGCTACTGCATGAGCTCTGCTCTTTCTTGCCAGCACATTCCTCACCACCATCCCCTTGCCAGGAACTAGTCTCCCTTCTCTTCTGCATTGCATTTCTTGGAAGCAGGCACACGAGAAGAATATTGTCTCTGGCTTTCTCTTTTATTTGAGGCATGTATTTAAAACGGATGCTTTTGTTCCAAGTGAATGAGTTGATTCATTCAGAAGTGCAGTTTCTGTTTTTGAATCAGCAGAGCTGTTTATGCTCATGGTGTCCATAAAACTGTTATTTTAGTCCTGACACTGATGCTTATGAATAAAATTTAGATCTCATTCAGAAGTACATTAGCTGTAGCTATTTGGCTTCTTGTTAACACATTAATTTTTATTGAGAAGACTACACTGCCAAGCAGTTCCTTCTCCATCTTACAGCAAACTAAGTACCTCAAAAGTACAGACTTCAGCGCAACAAAATTACAGCACGTGCCTCCCTCTCTGGTACCCACTGAACCTAAAGATTCGCTTTGCGGCTGCTTTTGCTCTGCTGCTGGATCACGATGGGAACTTCCCAGTTATGCTGTGTTAACAGGAGAGGCTGGAGCAGATGCGCCATTGATCAGGAAGAGGCTTTCAAGGGTCCGCTCGAGCCACCAGTAAGCTGGCACGGCTCTGCTTACCCAGGAGGGGCCGGATGCTGGTGTGCTGGAGCCAATTAGCTATCCCGTGTATTTATTGCACTTTTTTGCTTGAAGCAAGCTGTTAAATGTCAAAAATACTTTAGCATTTTAGCAGAAAGATAATTTTTAATAGATTCCACCTACAAAAAGGAGCTGACTGGCAGAATATTAAACTCGGGAAGATTTATTTTTAATCCGTGCCTCCAAACAGCTTGAGATAACCATTTCTGCATTGCTCCTGGCTGATTAATGCTGCTGTCCCTCGCCTGTCCTCCTCACTTGGTTCTGTGGCAGCTGTGGCCTCTCACATCCTATTAACCTTGTCTGCAGAAGGGACACCTGGCCAAACCAAAGAATTAGCTCTTGTAATTAAGAATGTAAACACCACACACTGCCTGCTAACATCCACGTGTCTTGTCCCTGCCTTCTCCTGGTGCTTGTTAGGGTAGACCACCTCCAGCTGGGTTTTTCTCAGCATTAACGTTCCACACACGAGCTTCCAATAGTTTTTAAATAAACAGACTTATAAAACAAACAAACAAACAAAAATAAGTGGGGGTTTGGTTCTTCAAAGACTGGGATCAGTATTTTGTGAGGGCTGGTTTCCCCTAGCTGTACCTCAGGAGAGGGTGCCATCAGTTAGTGGCGTTTGCTGGGACAATGTGGTAATCTTGTACTCTTAGAGGAGACAGTTAACGTATGTGACTTGTCTGATACCAGAACAGCAATGCTTCTATCGATAATGCCAGAGTTTATGACCTGGATCTGTAACCTGACAGCACAGCACAAGGCTGGTGGGCCAAGTGTTTCCACAGCGAAGTCAGCTGAGGTGGCACAGAGATGTGCTCGTGGTGCCTCTGATTCTTAGTTTGATTCTTAGTTAAGTAGTATTAGTCTGTTCTCAGTATCAGGAGTAGCTTCCTGGTGCTGGGTAGAAGAGTTAAGTCACTATTCATAATACAATAGCTTCTGAAAATTAAGGTGACTTTATTTTTTTTTCCTCAATAATATAATGAGTTATTTTGAGTGATGCCAGATTTAATGGCTAAATCAATATGTGTGTTTAGTGTTAGGCTTTATTTTAGCACTAAGTGACACGAGATAAGCAGACTTAGAGTGTTAATTGGCTTGTGTTTAGCATTTACACTAATCAGAGTGTGCAGTGCTGCCCAGGGCTCTTCAGCACTAGTAATTCTGTTTATCCAAACTAGGAGTTGTTTACTCTATTGACTGGAGTGGAATCAGTCTGTTTTTTCACCTACTTGAATGTTATACGGCATGTGTTAATTCCAGACAGAATCCTGGCTAAACCTGAGCTGTACTGCACGTGGTGCGTATGGGGAAGAAATGGCTAAACAAGCCCTGAAGAAAACAAAACATTAACATGTACCTGAACTGACAAAGCATGTATGTGTATTGCAAGTAAATGGTATTTATTTTCTCTTCATGGCTGGCATATTTCTCTGCTTTCATTTCAAAGGCATGCAAAAGGTAAGATGAGCCTGGGCTCCCCTTTCTAACTCACTGCCTCCTACAATTAAGACAGAGCTCCGCATTGTCCTGTTTATCAGGTGAATCCACAGATGCAGTCAACTTCCCGTCACCAGGGTCAGAGCACTCTGTTTTCATGAACCAGAAACAGGAGCTGGGCTTTATCAGGTAACACTCTAGAGCCCAGCTCTGCTGTGCTGCCCTAGGAGGGCTCCTGCAGCTCAGGGGGTCTCTCTCAGGCATGGGTTGTCTGGCTGCAGGTTCGTGTGATGCAGCAGAAGGTGCTTCTGTGGCTGCTGCAGAGCTGCCTGGCCCAGGGTCGTGTCTGCCTTGTGATGCTGAGAGCAGGTGCTGGGGAAGAGCCCGCTGGAGCATCCGGGGAGCATGGCCATGGCCAGCCTGTGTGCACGCAGCCTGGCTGCTGTCGCAGGCTGTTTGGAGAGGGGCAGCCTTACCAACGTTTTGTTCCTGTCACCTGGCTCTTTTTTAATGCAGTTGCTTTTGGATCATTTAATTTTTATCTAAACATTTGCTTCCCAGCTGAGGTCTTGGACAGCACAGCTCTGGCTTCCTGGAGCACTGCTAAGCCCCTGAAAAAGAGCCATCTCTTGGAAATGCTGACAACCCTGACCACAGCTGGAAGCTGCCTCCTGAGCCCTTCCCAGGGTCCTTCCTTGCTGCAGACCCAGCGTGCCTCTGTTTCTGAATACCTCACAGCAGGGTGGGTGTGATTTATAGACAGCGGTGGCATGTGCAGAACCTGCAGTGCTCTTCCCCCAGCAAAGATACTTTTTACCAGGAAGGTCAGATGCACCACAGACGATTCATTCTCCTTGTTGCTCTAAGCTGTGCTGAGAGGCAGAACAAGATGAAATCGCTTTTATTTTGCAAAGTGCTATTTTATCGATTTCTGCCAAATGAGCTCTAACCTGGTTGCAGTGCCCCTCCAGTGCCGCTCGCCCGGGAGGGTCTGCGCACGCCTGCGCGGTGGCAGGGCAGGAGGGAAAGCCCGGAGTCACCGTTATCTCGAGCTGCAGCAGCGTTCTGACAGTTCTCGAGATGGACATTAAATCGGTTCTGCGAGGGAGAGTGAAGGGATGTCACTCAGGCTCAGGGAAGCTCTGCTGTACCAATTACACTGACTGTGTGATCCGAGTCAGAATGAGAATCATAAATCTTGATTATTCTCTGTCTCAACTGATTTGAACCAAATGCCTTGGACAGGGATATAGTTCACATCTCGCTGAAAACTGCAAAAAACTGATTAAATGTACAAACTGATATAAATAGCACTCTATCTGCGTTAATGCCCAAACTGTCACTGCCTCGGGAGAAGATACTATGTGGACTGGGCTTTCTGTCCTGGCCTAGAACAGCTTCCTGGGTATTTTTGGAGGCAGCTTTCTCCCTACTTCCATTTATTTTGGTACTTTGTTCCTGCAATGCTGTCTGTTATTATGATGCTGTCAATTACAGATGGCATCTCTGATTCTGATTGCACTTTGCTTACAATTAAGCATCCTATAGAAAAATGGAAATGCTGGGTCATTAACATAAAGTAATAATAAGGTAAACCATTCAATTATGTAGGAAAAAAACATTTTGAATAATAAGGATATTGTATGCCTAAAAGACATTCAGATGCCAGTGTATTACCATTTTTGCATACATAATAAATGAACTTAAACCCCAAAATAATCAACACAAGCAAATAATAAATAGCTGTGCACTCAGCCACAGCCTGGCTGGTGTTGTTTTTATCTGGGTCAGAAGAGCAGCTCCTGGATGAGAACAGAGAAGTCCCGGGTCTGTGCAGTCTTTGGCAGCCCTTCTGAGGAAGGCTCAGTCCCCACAGGCTCTCCCCTTGCTGCCCCAGGGGGATGCGTGGCACCTGGTGCCCAGAGGGATGGGGCACTGGCGCTCCTCACTGCATGGTGGGGTCAGGGTGGGGGTGGCAGGGCTCTGGATGTGGTGAGTGTGTGCTCTGCAGAGCCATGCAGGTTAATGAGTGGAACATCGTGTTTGTTTTGAAGCAGGGGAGAGGTTAATGCCAAAGGGAAGGTCTGGCCACTCGGTGTTGAAGTGGAAGGGTCTGGGACTGGCTCTGTTTCTTCCAGTGTCTGCTGTCACCTGGGTCACCCCACTGCAAGAGCCTGTCATCCTCTCGAACCAACCAGTGCGTTCAGCACCAGTAGGTCTGCACTGACCAATCTTGTCTAAAACTAGAAATAAAACAAGTAATTACACAGACTTAGATGCTTCTGCCCGCCTGCCTTTGAACAGCCAGATGCTCCTATGACAGCGTTTACCAGCTTTTTTGTGTCAAAACCTTTCTGTATCAGTGGAGTGGGAGTCCTTGTTACCACGTGTCTCATCAGCAATGCAAGAGCTCAGAAGCAGGATGTATACAATTACTTTTGTTATTCAACCTCTTCTGCAGATATCGCTCCTATGTTGTCCTTACATAACAATTCCCATCCTTTTAGTTGTTGATGACTCTCCTATTACTCTGGCACCGTGTTAGGATAACATCCAGATACATCTGAAGAGTGGAATTTATTTACTGGTTTTTTTCTTTTTTTTTTTTTCTTCCTGAAAAGCTTTTAGCATGATATAGCAGCAGTGCTTGCACTTAGGCAGCCATTATTTTCAGGATTTTTTTTCCTGTTAGAAGTAAATTTTCTGGAAGATGAAACAGGACTCCTCAAAGTGTGTAAATTCATACTTGCTACATCTTAATGTTCTACTTCCATGATCTTTCTTCTCAGGAAAGGCCCATCTCAGGGAAATGGGAATGGTCTAAATTACTCAGTTTAGTCGCATCAATATTCAGAGTGGCTTGGACTGTGCCTATAGCTCACTTCCTCAGCTGTGTGATTTTCTTTTTATTTATTTATTTATTTAACCATATCAAACAGGCTTTTTCAGGAACTGTAGTCTGCACAAAGCATCTGAAACTCTCCTTCAAGCCCAAGTGTGAAACTTCATCACACAGGTGCCTCTGTTGACATTGCTGCACAGAGTCCTCAAGGCAGGCATGCTTCCTTCCCTGTTTCGCTGCTTTTCTTCCCAGTCATGGGGTTTACAGCAAGTCATGGACATCCAGTCCTTTTCCCTTCTTCACGTGGCAGTGGACGAGGTAGCATGTGAGGGACTTGTATCCGTACACTGGAGGGAAGCCTGGATCTGACAGAGAAAGCAGCGAGCCAGACTCAGAACAGCAGACGGCCTTGACTTGAAATTCCGCAGTCAAGAGTTACAGCACTCACCACCCCTGTCCATGAGTCTATGTTCATAGCACATGTGCTAGAGAAGGCATTCAGACTGGTGTTTCTTTGCTATGGCTGTGATTTATACAGTGATTAAATCTGTTAGACAACACTGGGATATTCCCAGCAAATAGTAGTACAGCACATCTGTAGAGAACAGTAGTGAAATTAAGTCAAAACAATTTTGACTGCAGTAGAGTTCAAAATACGCATTTCAGGGCTTTTTCACTACTTGTTTCATTCCTGAGTGGTGACCAATAGTAAGTCATACATTAAAACTGGAGAGATCACGCCAAATTCATCCTTGGTAAAACAATGTCATGCTGAATATGCATCTTCATCCACAGAACTGAGACTGCTGTGCAGAGTCGAAGCTGGGTGATGCTGAGGGCTGTGGTTCTGCAAGTCACCTGCCAGGAGCTTACAGGGTTTCAGGGCCTCATCACAGGTGAGTTGCTGGTCCAAGCCAGGTGGCTCCTGCAGTTAGCAGACCCCTAGCCTTTTGCCATGGCTGCTGGTGAGGTCAGTAGCTAAGGGCACTCTCCTTTAGGAAGGCAATGAAATCATGGCGACACTATCTGAAACTTTCTAATTTCTGTGTGAGCTGTGCTGTCAGATGGGCAAGGGATTTCAGCACAAGGTAACAGACATATTCCCAAGGAGACCCACTTGAGGAAAGAACAGAAGAAAGCAAGATTTGGCATTAAGATCATAATTTCAGATTACATTGTGCTCACATCAACAATCTATATACATGAGAGCCTTTGGGGAACACAAGGCAGTAATAGCTATCCAAGCCAGCCTGAACAGTGAGGGTTATTTTTAATTGCAACTGAATGGATCTAACCTTGTGATGTCTGTTCACAAAGCGTTGCTGGATTAATATGGGTTCCATGGTTGCTTCTGCTAAAAGACTTTAATGGATCAGCTTAGTTCTCTGCTCCGTGATTATAGCATTCTTACCCGCCTATCATGCATGAGCCAGATGGTCCCAGTGAAATCAGAGTATATTTATATTTTTGTCTGCTACTCAGCCAGCTGCCCACTGATTTTGTTGCATAGTGGTAGGAGGAGAGGAGCCTTCCTGGGTGAAGTTCACACACCTCTTCCCATAGGCGCGACGTCTCCCTCTGCTTCCTGAAGCGTGTCAGAGGAAACAGGAGAGCCTTCTTTCCCAGGGCTGCCTGGAAGGGTTGCCTGCCCGCCTGGAGGGCAGCCACGCTCTCTGCGGCAGAAGCAAAATGCTGTCTCCTGGCATGGATTCAGCCACTTCCCAGTGTGCACAGGGATATCTTCAGTTCTATCGGTGATGAGAGCCATTAAGAAGGTACAAGTACTAAAGAGATCCTGAACGATGCCTATAAAACCTCTGAATCCCTGACAGAATCAATAGTGGACTCTCAGGAGTAACTTCTTATCCAGGCCAACTCAAGCACATGCCAATGAGCTGTTAAAGATTTTGCATTTTGTGGAGACACAGAATCTGTTTCTTTGCAATTGTTGGACTCTAACTGGGCTCGATGGTGAACAATGGCATTAGAAACAGACTGTGCTCCCAAGGCATCTTCCCCGCTTCTGGGAGCGTGGCTGGGATGATGCTGGCAGCGCCCTTCCTCCAGGCGCCTGCCCTACCCGCCCCGTCCTTCAGGGCAGTGGTTGTGCTGAGGCACGGCCCCTGCTGGGGGCACGGGGTGCTGTGCCTGGCCCCCTGGAGTGCGGGTCCCGGTGGCACCTGGGGGCTGCTCCCCGGCCGGGAGGCAGGAGCTGTGGTGCCCTGCTGCGAGCAGCGATCTCGGGCCGGGCTCAGGCCCCTGTACCCCGCTGCGTGTGTTTGTTTCCTTTTTGATAACTTCGCTATTGACACAATTTCAGATTTGGCATTTCAGTTACCGTAGCAACTCGATACTTCCATTCTCTGATCAGATCAGCCTGCAGTTAGTCAACACGGCGCTAGCACCTCCGTCGTTATGGCAACGCAGGCCCGCTCCGCACCGCTCCGCCGGCACCCCAGGGAGGCGAGCGCGGCCGGACGGGCAGCAGGCAGCGGGTGCTCCCGGCCCCGGGGCTGCTTGCTGGCCTGGCTGCGGCTGAAGCCAGAGGTGCCGCCACTCTGCTGCCTGCCCTGGGCTCCTGAGAACCCAGGAGATGTTGGGGAGAAGCTTGGCGGGGAAGGCGGCGGGCACGGAGCCAGTGTCCTTGCACTTGGAAGTGCAAGTAAGTCTGCTTGGGTGCTCTCAGACTGCCACTCCTGAGAACATTTGGCACAGGCACCAAATGGCTTGACAAACTTTGGGACAAACAAAATCTTCTTGTCTTGGAAAGGGAAAAAAACAGTCCCAAGCATCCTTTAATTTAAGGGCATTAAATCCTGCAAGAGCAGAGCAGCCAGACACGGGGATGGGGCATTCCCCCCCTCCAGCCACAGCCAGGCAGGGTCACACCAGCTTCCACGCCGTGAAGCTGCTCCACGAGCCTCCCAGGGGCGTTTTGTTTCCCTTTCGCTCCAGTCTGAACTGGCACACGCTTTTCTGAAAGTGCCTTGCAATTTGTTTAATGTTTTTTTATTAAAACACATGTGCAAGCCATTTGAATTAGAGCAGTATGAATCTATTAGGCAGCGACAGATGCAAGTTTTGTGTCTCTTATTAGAAGGGATTGGATTCTGAGGTTTAGTGATGTGCAAAGGATTGGACTTTGGAGAGATTAAAATTATTTTCAGTGTTAAGCACAGTATTTCTAAGCTAATGCACTCAGTCTTGAATATAGATTCACAGACCAAAAAGATTATAAAACATTAAACCTATGTAAATTCAGCTGTAAATTTATGTTTGAACAAATTCAACACGAGATTTGACTTGGGGGCTTACAGCAAATAGGTTCTGCTTTTAATGCGTATAGCAGCCTTCGGTTGCAATGCTGTTCTCCCCTTGAAAGTCCCACGCCTGCTGAATTACTGGCAGGTCACAGTTGACAGCTCAACCAATTATACCAGAATGTGTTAATAATAAAATGGAAAATGGCTTCATGTTTGTCTTTTCTGAAGACAAAAGCAGATGTTTGCTCCACACTGAGGAGCTGCAGAGACGAGCTCCATGTGCAGGTGTCACTGTTGCAGCCTGTGGCCATTGCCTCATTCAGATAGCAGTTGTGCAGATCAATGTCCTTCTCAGTGGTCCTCTGAGCCCTGGGAGTTGCTGTGAACTTTTTTTCTCTCGTTGCGAACGTGAAAATACAGTTAACAAAGACTCCTTTTGAGTGGGATTGCAGGAAACCTGCAACATCGTGAACAAGCTGCCTACACAGAGATAAATGACAGCTGTGACTGAAGGAATAAACAAGATAATCTGGATTTAAATAAACCACAAGGGGATTTTGGCAACATGCAAATTCACAAATTTATAAAATGTATCCTTTGAAAATAAAGAGCTTGTCTGAAGCCAGCAGTTAAGAACAATTACTACAGCACATTTTTCCAGTGAGGGCTGAGAGCTGGCTTTTGCCACCAACCAGAGGGGAGAGGGAAGAAAGGGTTCTTACTGCCCACACCGCACAGCAGTTGAAGGGCATTTTTATGCACAGAGCAAACAGCTGGCAGAGGTGATGGCAGAGTCCCCTTCCTGACTGCAGAGCCGCAGGAGCATTCAGGGTGGTGGTGGGGACACAGAGCGGCCTTGCCCTCCCTTAGTATCCTAGCCACAGCACTGGGGAATGAATGTGAGAGGAGAGAAATATCAAAAGCCCAAGCAAGCACCCAATAATACATATTTGATCGTCTGCCGGGAGGACCAGGTAATTCCTGGATCCAAGCCCAGGAATGGTAATAAAAGTTTCATCTTGACATTGCGCATCACCGAGATGCTGCTACCTACAGGCATGATGAAGGGCTGGATGCTCCCCCCCCGAACCTGAGTGACGGCTTCATTGCTGCTGGATGGCGGTAGAGCACCTTCCGAAGGGACATGGCTCATTGTCATTGCCTGGCTTCTTCAGGCAGGTAACAGTGGAGGTGGAAAAGGGCCAGGGAGGTGAGCAGAGACCAGTGGCAGAGCTGAGGGCAGACACTGTCCCTTAGGCTGCTCTGCCTTGGTGTGCCAGGTGTGGTCAGCAGCTGCTTCTTCATTAACTGGCCTGGCATTGAAAGTAAAAAAACAGTGCAAGAAGAGCCAAAGACCACTCAAGAGGCCATACAGTCCTTCCCAGGAGCAAAGCATTGCGAAGAGCTCTGCAGCAGCCGCTGAGGAGAGCAATCCAGGGCCCCGCATGCTGCCCAAGCGAGTGGTTGGTCACGGTTCTGTGTGTGTGCAGTTAGGGCAGAGCTCGTGGCAGCAGCTCTGTGAAGGTTTTCTGTTCTGAGGACCCGCTGCAGTGCCAGGGGCTTGACATTCAACAGCCCTGTTATTTTCAGTAACGCCTGCCAGACGGTGCCATGCCATGTTCTGTGCTGCACCCCTGCCAGCAGCTCTCACATGCAGCAGGATGTGTGTGGGACGCGTTGGCTCCTCGGGCTGACATGCTCCAGCTCCTTCACAGCTGCATTTGCACTGTGGGTGCCCAGCAAGGCAGCCAGTATGCCTGCCCAGGAAAGGCAGCACCTAGGAAATAACTCTGAAAGGAGGCAGAGGTCGGGAGAAAGCATTTCTGCACGTGAGTCCCAAAGCTGCAGTAGTCTGGTGCTCTGTAGGGCCAGGAGTCTCAGGGAAGGATGCTTCTCACTGCACACTGCAGTTTCCTATGTTATCCTTAAAACTGCATGGCAAAAGCTGAATCTGCTTTTCTTCCTCTTTTCCTTGATCGCTACTACCCTGCTGTCTCTCCTTAGTACCAACCTATCTACCCATTTGTCTTTATTGTGCACGGAATTAAACACAGACCTTAAATGCGACAACACTTTCAGATTATTAGCTCTGCAATTTCTTGGCTGCTGTTTATTGTGATAACATCATCTGAAGGGGCTGTTGTAATTAATAGTTTGTATGTGGTTCTTTCAGAACCCCCTGGTGTGCTGGTTTTATACTTGAACATCAGCCACTATAACTTGCTTCCAGTATATTGTCTGAAGTGTCCCCACTGCAAAGAAAAAGCTTAGAAGCCTTTTTTTTTTTTTTTTTTTTTTTTTTTTGGTGTGTGTGTGTTTTGCAACAGTTTATTGAAACCATAATTTAAAACAAAAGCTAAGTAAGTATAATATTAAAGTCTCCCCCTTGACCCCGGAACAGAGGGGAGCAAAATCCTTGTTTACAGAACTGCCTATGAAGGGGCTATTGCCACTGCACCTCAGTGCCTGGAAGGAGAGGGAAACTCCACTCCTGGCTGACTCCCAGCCTTGTCAGCCGTCGGGATGCACAGGAGTGAGTGTGGGTGAAGGACGGCAGCAGTACTTCCTCTGAATTCAGATTAATTTTCATCTCTTTTAAAGCAATGTCATCTAAGAACCCACAAATCACAGTCACAATCCATAATACAAAGCAATCAAAAGCTTGTGCAAGCACTAAGTCCCTAATGCCTTACGCCATAGCCTGGCCAAACATCCCAGGGGCTGCAAATGCTCGTGGTGTTGGAGCAAATGCAGTGCAGCTGCTGTCAGCAGCCCCCTGCAGCCTGATGGTACAGCATCAACACAAGGTGCAGGGGCCCAGGCAGCCCTCATTTCTCTGAGCTGTTAGTTTCAGCATCCACAGGCATTTGCAGAACAGCGTCTTGTCAGATAGGAGACGAGATACAAAGATATATTACTGTAAAACAACAGTCTAGTGGCTGTGGCCAGACCGATTCACGCTGCAGCAGAGGTGCCAAGTAGTTGCGAGCGACATGAACCAGCCCCAGGAGCCCCCCCGGGGGCTGTGTAGCCCCACAAGCTCCGTGCTGCAGAGCAGATGTGCTGGTGCTGTGCCCACCAGGGTGTGCAGGGCAGCTCTCTGCCCATGCCATGCAGAGGGTCAGACCAGACAATGGCAAGGGTCCCCTGGAGCCCTATTGTCTGCGCATCCATCGCTGGTAGACCAATAGAGCTTTTAGCATCTCATAATCACCACATTTTGACATTTGACAGCCTGCTGCTTGCTGCCAGGGTGTCTGACTCAGAGGAGCATACACCAGCCAATTTTGCCTGGGCTGGTCCCTCCTTATGCTCAGACAATTGCGTAGGAAAACAGCTTATCCTGTCCGAGAAAGCATAAACAAGTGTGCCATGCTTCTGCGCCGGTGTCAAGGTAATTGAACACCACGGGGTAATGGTGTTTGCTGCTTGCCTGGCAGTCCATCACCATTTGCAAGGTAAGAAGACTTGCACACTGCTACTTCTCCGATTACTGACTGGTGTCAAAGCCGGGGGACCTGGCAGGAAAGCTCCCAGCCATCACCCAGGCTGCGGTGCCACTGTCCCCAGGGGCTGACAGTTCAGCTGCCCCCCAATCACCTGAGGTGCTCTGTGTGTAGCACAGGCCAGCAAGCAGCAGGGTGAGAAGTGGGCTGTAGTTAAACTGTCATTGTATCAGTTAAAAAGGAATTGTATAGAGATTGCTAGCTATAAATGATGATAAAATAACTATTTTGTAGAGCAAGGAACAGAAGAGTAACACATTGATTTTGGTAATTAATGGTTCAATAGAAATCTGTTCTGGGAACGCCCTGGGCAAAGTCACAGGGTTGGAAGAGCCTTTATTCCCTGGTTCGTTTCTCACTCCTCCGCCCTGCTTGCCGAGGCTGCTCACGGCTCCTGGCACAGCCACAGCCACCCAGTCCTGCATGGTTTGGCTGCTTCAGCTCCTTGCAGGCTCCTTGCAGGCTCCTTGCAGGCCGGTTAGCCCACGCTGCATTCCCGAGAGAACTGCCTAAGGGGTTCCTCCATTTGCTTCAGTTGCCCAAGGGCCAACAGGGACTGCCCACAGCACTGCGGTGACATGGAGCTGTGCTGTGCAGTGCCGGAGAAAATGACCGCATTCACCTGTTCTCCTGACACCAGTGCTGCCGGTGCCCAAGACCTCAAGCGGGCCCAGCACTTGCCCTGCCTTTGGCCCTGTCCAGCAGCAGCAGTGTGCAGAGTGACGGGCACAGGTTGCTGCTACAGGAACAAGGGATGAAGATGAGTGGAAATCTTTCTTATTTGGGCTAGCCTATTGACTGTGGTGGTGTCCAGAACTTCCTGTTGCCTTCATCAGTTCAATTACTGAATTGCAAGTGCTTCAATTTTCAGCAATAGATAAGAAATATTTAAGTAGCCAAAGCAAATATTTGCCTTATCTTACAACACAAGAAAACTACACAGAAGGATAAAAATAGAATATCTATGGTATTATATGTGCAACTGACAGTTTCACACCTGCGTGAGCATTTCTTCTTGTCTGAGGATCAGGACTGATGCAAAACTTGACATGAGGCCATAGTAAAGTGCAGGCACTTCAGACATCAAGGTGAACAACCTTGCTGCAGGATCTGTGCACAACAGGCATCGAGCAGCTCTGTGTTAGCTCAGCACTGCTCGCCCAACTCCCCCCGTTAGACAGAAGCAGCCTGCATTCCTGGGCACCATGGGGCCTCCAGCAGCACCCTCAGATTAAAGAGCACAGAGCAGCTCCTCAGCCACCCCCGTAAGAGCGAGGCTGGGTCAGACATGGGCAGGAGCACTGGCCACCGCCGCTCGCCGTGCTGCATCAGCTGGTGCCTCACCAGCATCGCTCGCTGGCAGCGGAGCAGTGCTGCGGAGGGCGGTAATGACGGAAAGCAACGAGGTCCCTGCAGCTGAATGCCTTTGGGGAAAAGTCCTGACCTGCAGGGTGACTCTTGTAATAGGGAAATGGAGCCATTGCTCATAGGTGCTTGCTGGCGTGCTCTTCAGTGCTGTTCTCTGAGCAGATTTTAGGATGGCCCAGCTTGCCGTGTCAGCTGCTGGCTCAGGCTTGGGCTCAAGCTCTGCTGGTGTGTGCAGTGCCACTGCTGAGCTTGGGTGCCCCATGAGCACAGCCTTCATCCTCGCAGGAGGAGGATCACTGCCTCCGCAGCCAGGCCCAGTGAGAGCGGCCGCACAGAACCGCACTGCCCGTGGCTTCAGCTGTGCAGGTGGGCCCCCTGTTTGTGCAGCAGTCAGCCCCTGCCCATGCCGTGGGCCTTGGTGTGATGTGCACAGCTGTAAAAGACGCTCCCTTCCTACAGGGCTGCTTAGTCTGGGTGCTGGATCCCCCACAGGAAAGCCCCTCTGTGATTCTGCAGCATCTACAGTCCCCTACCACTTGCTTCCCTCTCGATCTGTTCAGGCTTTTCTTAAAGGAAAAATACCTCAAGATGCATTGTTCTTGACTAATCCCTACTTCTAGCAAACCGCTGCTTCTCAGGCAAGGCAGGGGCGAAGCACAGAACCCCTCTGGGCAGGCTGGCAGCAGTCAGGGCTGCAGACACAGGCAGCTCCGTGCCGGGCACCGCGGCAGAGGGGACGAGCTGCTGGCAGCCCCAGAACCTCCTCCTGTCCTGTCAGGAGACTCCCACTGCCTCCTGCAGCACCTCACACAACAAGCCCAGTTGGATGGATTACACCAGCTGTAAATACACAAATAATGGAGAGGTTTGAAGCGACCAGTAGCATTTAGCAGTCACAAATACAAGGCACAGTGACAGGCAAATTTAGCTGGGCCTCGTCTGACAGACACTTCTGCTTACAGTCTTCAGCTGTGTTATTCCATGAAATGACTGCTTCCGAGTGCTCTGCTGTTTGACGTCAGCATTGCTGCGGTCGCTGGTGCCCAAGCTGCTCTCACAGAACCATTTCCAGCCATTCACTTTGTTTCCTCAGCATATGTTTGAACTAAAAATAGTGAGAATGCGAAGGGAAAATCCTTCAAGGCCCGGAGCACCTCCCTCCATTCCATTGCCACAGACCCTGCTGAATGCCACAGGCACTGCAGGGTTGCGCAGCCCAGGGCAGGAGCAGGCTGAATCCCCCCATCCTGCTGCGTCTCCGGCCCAGCAGCCCCACAAGGCAGTGGGCACGTAGGACAAATTAGCAAACAAAAGGTTAAACAAACTATACTTCATGTGGGTGTGCATATGCACAAGTATTTGAAAAGATTTAGATAAAAATATTGTTAGAACGCACTTAGAAAGCAGTCAATACTGTGCCTGTAAAGCCTTTAAACACACACACTGCAGTATCAAATGCTCACACAGCACAGCAAGCGCTCCCAGACACGGGTGTATGTGCGGGTGCTGCGGCTGCTGCCCCATCACCTGGTGCTGTACCCAAGCCCCATGCGCTCGGTGCAGAGGGTGCTGTGCCACGATCTGCGGGGTGCTGTGCCAGGCTGCCCTGTGGGATGGGGCTCGGCCGCCGGGAGCCCCCGCTGCTCACTGCTGCAGCACGCCCCGTGGGCCGCCCTCACTGCCGCTCTGCCACCAGCTACCTTGGCACCCGGCAGCTCGTGAGGCTCAAAAGAGGCTATAGTGCACTTGCAGGGGACATCTCTTAATACCTTCCGGCTTGCTATGATAATCTTCAACTGGGGGCAGTTGGGACAAGCATTTACCTCTTCATTTTCTTAGATATAAATGCTATCTCGCTGGATTTTCATTTTACAATATGGTAATATGCTATCCAGGAAAGTCTTGCTACATGCTAATTTATCCAGTAGGCAAATTCCTTTTGGCTAATAAAAGTGCTTGCACAGGAAGCTCAAAACCCAGCAGCAATTAATTATTGACAGAGCATGTGAATTAGAGATAAAAGAAAAGTCATTCTTTCTCACACACAAGATAGTAAATAAATTTAATTATTGTACTAGAAGCAGGGGATCTTACTCTGTATTAAGTTTTATTAGCTGAGACATTTAAAAGCATGTCATCATAACAAAAAGGTCTTGTGTAATCCTAACTGCACCACTCCGGTACAAGGCTCTGAAGTGAATAGACTTAATTGAGCAAATGGAAGCAGATGGCTTGCTGAACAGACAGGTATTGTACAGGTTTATTGTCAATTAACTTTTGTCTACATTTGCCTATGGCGAATTGACTGTATAATGTGTTACCAAGGCTAATTTAACACTTCAGGTGCCCACCGTGTCTGGGGGCTGAGGAGAAACAAAACCACAAGTGCTTTGGTCCCTGGGGCCTGCAGTGTTCCTCCTCCTGAATGTCCTGCCCATACCTGCACAGGGCAGGAGGGGACCCCAGGTGTCTGCCCATGCCTGGCCGCTGCTTAACCGCTCCTCCCTGTGCTTCTGTGCAGGAACGTGATGCCCAAGACCCTGGATGGGCAGATCACCATGGAGAAGACCCCCAGCTATTTCGTGACCAACGAGGCACCTCGGCGCATTCACTCCATGGCCAAGGACACGAAGCTGATTGTGGTGGTGAGGAACCCGGTCACCCGCGCCATCTCGGACTACACGCAGACGCTCTCCAAGAAGCCAGAGATCCCCACCTTTGAGGTGCTGGCCTTCAAGAACCGGACCCTGGGGCTGATCGATGCCTCCTGGAGTGCCATCCGCATTGGCATCTATGCACTGCACCTGGAGAACTGGCTCCAATATTTCCCTCTGTCCCAGATCCTCTTTGTCAGTGGCGAGAGGCTCATCACTGACCCAGCTGGGGAGATGGCCAAGGTCCAGGATTTTTTAGGCCTCAAGAGGATTGTGACAGAGAAACACTTTTATTTTAATAAAACCAAGGGGTTCCCCTGTCTAAAGAAGCCAGAGGACAGTAGTGCTCCCCGGTGCTTGGGCAAGTCCAAGGGTCGAACTCACCCCAAAATAGACCCTGACGTCATCCACAGACTGCGGAAGTTTTACAAACCATTCAATGTCATGTTTTACCAAATGACAGGCCAAGATTTCAAGTGGGAGCAGGAAGAAAGTGATAAGTAGAACCAAGAAATCAGGAGAAAAGCTCTTCTGTTTTGAGATGTGAATCATCATTAGAGACCCAAAACTCACCCAGGGCTAAAGGCTCAGTCTCATAAGCGCAAGAGTTTTGCGTGGTTAAGGTTGCAGCCAGAGGTGAACAGCATTTCCAGGTCTGAAACGTCAGTGACACATCACCTCCAGGTTGCATTTAGGCCTGGGCTCTCCCCTCCTGGGGGATCAGGGAGTGGGTGGGAGGAGGAGAAGGTGGAGAGAGCAAAGCTCCTTGAGGTGATGGGATGCTTCATGTCCACGTTCTGCTGCTGGTGTGTTCCTTGTGGCCAGGCAGGCGGGACCAGCACGTCCCGCTGCCACTTGCTGAGCATGAAGGTGGTACATAAAATCCAGCAGCAACAAGACAAACCAATAGATTCAATTTCTCCTGCCCTGGCTTAAGATTTTGGTCAAGCAGCAGCATGAGATCTGGTAAATTCAGGATGTGCATTCACATGCACACTGGTATTTGTGTGGGGAAGGAATAAAGCCAGTTATGCTGCAAAGGAACTATGTACAGAAACTTCATTTGCACCAGATGTTCCAATTACTTGTTGCACTAAAACTAGTATTTACCAAGTGCCACAAAATCCTGGGCCCGATTCTCCTCTCACTGATGGCTGTAACTCCACTGGCAGAAGAGACTTGTTCTGATTTATGGGGATGCTCAGTAAGATCAGAATCGGGGCCTTCTCCCTGCCCCTGTTCTTCTCTGCCAAACCACATCCTGAGGTCATTCACAGAGCACCTGCTGGCTGGGCTGTGGGCGCTGTGTGGTGTCCCGGCCAGTGGTTTGGTGCTCCCAGTGGGACCCCAGGCTGTCACTGCAGGGCACAGGTGCTGGGGACGGCTTTGTCATCACAGCACAGGTCTGGCCATCGGGGCCCAGGGACTGCGGTACTTTTGCACCTTGCACATCAGATCCCTGCTGCTTGCTGCTGACAATGGGGTTTGCATAATCCTGAAGCAGCCTTCATCTCTACTTCAGAATCTGTTACAAAAAAGCAATTAATTCCCAGGGTGAGCACTGCTCTGAACAACATACGTGTGTTTTCTAATGGAAATGACCGAGTCATATGCTCAACCAAATTTGCAAGTCCTGGTAGCAACTATAAAATAAACCTGTATCACAAGTGAATCCTCCAGCAATGTGATGCAAGCTGCATGCTGGGAACAGTGGAGAGCAAGACAACAGCACTTCGAAGCAGCCACTGTTTTCCGTGTCCATTATTGAGAGAAAAAAAAAACAGAGAGGGAACAAAAAAACTGCAGAGCTACCATTGTGGAAGTGTTCCCTTTGTATGGGTGATTACTAAGGCCACTCAAATATTGCTAGCTACTCTCTTTTTACAAGTGGCCTTAGGACAAGCGTGGCTGTTGTGCATCTCCCACTGCCTCACAGATGCCAGGTCCCTGGCTGTTCGGAAGCAGCAGAGATGCAGTATGAGGTTGCTTTAGGAGGACCAAGACTCAATTTTGGTAAAGGTGGGGAGAAAACCCTATTGATCCAACCAACCAAATGAAATTATTGTTACATTAGGTAATGAGCTGAACCTGCTTTGGGTTTCACGTTCTGTCACGTGGTTCATTGCACTATAAAGTGGTGCTGGTGCCTTGGACTGAGTGAAGAAAGAGTTGAATTCGTTTTGAAAATTTACACCATGGCCTGTTCTGGAGGGGCATCACAAAACTCCCTGCTAAATTGATATCAGTTCCTATCACCCCAATTAGATTTAAAAACAGTTCCTGACATAACTTTTTTTTTTTACAGATCCTCAAATCCCCAGATTGTTACATGAAAATTGGAAGTATATAATAGGAATAACTTTACGGTATTTCACATGTATTAAGATGCCATGTCATCTCCTAAGTGAAAGCTGCTGTAACACGATTTGCTGCAAGCTGACCGGTGAATTCAGCTGGAGGACTAGGGCTTTATTTTGAGGCCCAGCAGCCAGAAATTTCCCCTCTTCCTGCTGCGCTGCAACCTTGAAGCCAGGGCGGGTGCAGGCTGATGGCGTGAGTGGAGTCTTTCAGCAGCTCTCGTGGCCCAGCACCCAGCTGGGCTGGCGGTCCTCGCTGCTGCTGGAGGCTGCTGCGCACCGTGGTCCCGCTCACTGCATCGGCTGTACGGGTTGGTGGCTGTTCGTAACCGTGGCTGCTAGTGGCTAATGGCACAGCACCGCGCATCTGCCCCGTGGCCAAAGCTTGGACTCTCTCAGCCCCATCTGCAGCTTCATCTGGAGCAAGGTCTCTGAGTGAGGTCTTTTTGAGTTTGTGCGAGCCCCTGGGAACACTGAACCCAACCCACCAGGTTTCCTGCACACCCCGGCCCTTGGCATTGTGCCGTGGCCCCGTGGCTCCGGGGCAGCTCAGACTGGCTTCTTTCAGGAACAGGCTTCTGGCCCGATTGCCACCGAGCTGCCATCACACCTCTCATCATGCCTGTTGCTGGAGGGAAAGGAGATCTGAAAATGTGTGTTTGCCTGAGAATTATGACCCAATGAAGCACCCAGTTAGGGAATTCATCTGGCTTGTGGCTGGGCCTGCGAGGAGCTTCCATTTTGCACTCGGATGAAGGACAATCACCCCCATCACTTGGTGAGTTTTCCAGAGCTGCGAGAAGCCCCAGCACAGGGCACAGCTGAGCTCTGTGCCCTTTCCCTGACACAGCGAGGGCTCACCAAGGGGAGTGGGGCAGGGAGCAGGTGGTGCTGCAATGAACCATGCCCCACCACACGTTCCTGCCCCTGTTCTGGATCCTCATTCTTTTTGCCATATATGCAGAGGTTTATTTTTTATATCGCTGCAATCTCAAGCTTGAGCAGAGATGCTAAACAGCCAGGAGCAGCCCCACTCCCTGCATGTGAGCAGCTGGGATTACAAGTGGCACAGGGAGGGCTCCCTGGGGTGTGGGGTTTTGTTCTGTTTTCTGAGACATAACCCCACCTGTGGCCCTTGTCTGCCACGTGAGGGGCTGTGTCTGCATTGCTAATGCAGCACTTTGACAGAGGAATTATTTTCTATCTGGCCAGAGAGTGGCCTGCCAAAAGAGAGAGTCGGGTTAATAATACTTCCTTTTTTTTTTTTTTTTTTCAACTATTCAAATGTCAGCATTATAATACACAGGAAATTGAATTTTGTATTTGATTTCAATTAGCAAAGCATAAATTATATTTAATTTTATACACAGACTGGGTGATTCATTGTTCTGGAAAAGCTGGTACTTTATGGTTCAGAGACTGAAAATGGAGAGTTAGTCTTTTCTGAAACCCCACTGCTGTGCTGTCACCTTGTCCCAAATACGTCTCTGTCTGTCTGTGTCATTCTGTACCTGAACAATATGAACATCTTGAACCTCACACTTGAACCCACAACTCTAAACAATAAAACGTTGTAGCAGCTGCATTTCTCTGCTCCGTCCCTCCTTGGCCCCGCAGCAGCACAAGCCCAGCGTGGGTGGCAGAGCCCAGGGGGATGCCAGCCATGACCCCACCCCTGGGGATGTGGATCCCTGATGCCAAACAGGCCATGGGAAAGGCACCATGGGGCGTTAGGGTCAGGCCAGGCACGGTGCCAGCCACTGCTCTCACTGCCGCAGGAGACACCTGGGAGGGGAGATGGCCCCAAAGTGTGCAGCCTCAGCTGGGGACAGCAGGACGTGTCCTGTGAGGGGTAAGAGGAGGGCAGCCCTACTCGCTGGCCTCGCAGCTCAGGGTTCATTGCCAAGGTCACAAGGAACAGATGCCCCAGCAGTGTCTGTGAAGTTCTGCTCGCCACTGCTTAAGGATAAATCAGTTTATAATAAAGGCAGAGAGAGGGCTGGCTGCCAGGCAAATAAATTAGGGGGAAAATTTTTTTATCTTATTTTGTGTGCACAATTTCCTGTTAGCTTGCAAAAAGCTATTTGACAGCATGGTCTTATTGTGTCATCTGATAAAACCACTGAAAAACTTTTATCAACAAAATTAGGAAGTAGTGAACTATAAAATTGCTAATTATTTTCTAGTAAATTTACTTTTAAATAACTTTAGACACCAATTACAGGCACCATTAAGCACCATTAACACTGGGTATATTTACCAAACAATGATGGAATACTTATTATTCAAATCAAGATCATTTTGGTGCAGATTTTGATGTTTGGAAGCCAGTCCCATCTTACCAGATGTCTAAAAAGCCATCAGTAGATCAGTTACACCTGAAGTGTAGCCAGATTCCTAATATCTGAATTGTGGGTCCATAAAACCCACCCCTCGAAACAAACACCTGCTTGCCCGTGGGCGGCAATCCCGAGCAGGCGGCTCCACGCCTCGGCACGGGCCCAGGAGCCACCTGCTGCTCCTCTCCACAAGCCCCGAGAAGGTGAGCCCAGACCTTCACTTCCCTGAGGGAGAGGCTCGTGGGAGACCTACATAGCTCTGCAAAGTGTTTGGACGCTCCCTGCCACCTTCCTTGGGCACGTGCTGCAAAACAGCCTGCTGCAGGGTGCGCTGCGTGCCGGCATCCCCGTGCCCCAAAGCCCGCACCGGACGGGCTCTGCACTGGGCCGAGTGCAGGCATGCCTCTTAATTGGACGTTGCCAGGAGGCTGTCAGAAAGCTGGCTGCAAAGCTGCTACCTGATCCCACTTTCCTGCTGTTATCTTTGACATCCTCATTATTTATTAACTGCCCTGTACCCAACAGGCTGCCACTGATGCAGAGATGCTCTTATTATGCAGGTTCGATATTCTGCCTGCCTTCCAAGGTCACATCCTCCAGGATGTCTTGCAAACCAGATTGAAGAGGTACCAGCAAAGATGCAACATGTTCTGTATATGTCGGTGCCAGGTTTCAAACAGAGCCCTTTGAATAAGGATAACATACAAGATGATGATATAAGACCCTGTTGCTTACTGCTTTACTCTATCCTGTGTGTAGCACTGAGGTTTCTGCACTTACATCAGCAACCAGACAAAATCAGAGCATCAGGCAAGCACTCCACCCTTTAGCTCTCACATACTGGAACAGAGCTTTTCTCTAATAACCGAGCCTGGGAAGAGAGCAATGCAAGGGTTATTTTGATAGCCAGGTTGCAAGCCAGAAATGACCTGTTATAACTTTGCTGGCATGAATAAACTGCTTTTTCCAGCCCCCTGCCCTGTGCTGCTGCCTGCTTGACATGGCTGCCAGGTGCCTGTAACCTCCACACCTGTGCAGCACAGCAGGTCTGGCATGAAGGCATCCCGGCACCCTGTGCCAACTGGGTTCACTCCCTGCTTCTTCCAGGCAGACACATTGAAGTAAACTGATGTTCTCGCTTCCACAGCTTTCACAGTGCTTTCTGCTTGCTTTTTTTTCCCCTTTTTGCTGACCTCCGAAACTATCCCCCTATGAGATACTCACTGAAAAAAAAAAAAAAAAATCTGATTAGAAAATTCTTGCTGCCTTTTAAGAAGCTCTTCCAACTTCAGGTAACCTGAGAATCACTTCACTGTTGCTTTAAAACACTAACAGGAATATTTGTGTAGTGTTAGTTGCAACACAAGGTCTACTAGCCAAATAGATACGAGCATTTCCCACAGGCATTCCCATAGGCACCTTGTACAGAGATAGAGACTGCCAGATCAGAAGGCTTTTCCATATAAAGGTTTACATACAAATTAACAGAAATTTCTGCTATAACCTGGTGATGCACTAGGATGGTGGAGGAGAAAGATACTGGGCCATTGTAGCACAGCACAGCTATAGCAAAATGCAAATGTGACTGCAGGCTCACCCTGGGACAAGGTTTTCATCAGAGACGAAGACTTTGCAGATGGGCTTCTGGCACCAGCAAACCTTTGGTGTGAACGTTTGGCCACCAAGCAAACTGAATTCAAAGAGCAGCAGTTGCAAGCAAGGATGCAGTTACGCCCTCTGAGGGAACAGGCAGCCTTTTCACAAAGAACCCCCCGACAGCCACTGCCCCTGGGCTGGGCCCGGCAGCAGGGCTGGAGGGGGTGCCACGCACCACTCCCAAGGACCAGGAGCTGAAGAGAACACAGATCCTGCAACACAACGCTTTGTGACTGAAGTCATTATGTGCAGAGAGATGTATGGGAGTGTGAAGGACAGAATTAATATAGTAAGTAATCCTCTCCCTTTAGCAATAGCTTTCTGCATGAGATAATGGTTTAATGTCCAACTTTTTCTAGCATACTAGAATACACATTTCCTCATAACAAACACTTATATGATATGCAGCTATTTATGTTTCAAGGCAAAAAGCATGGAGTGTAATGGACTCCACTCTGACTATTTGTCCATAAAGAAATTTCACTGCTTCATGGGAAACAAGGAAAAACATTTTACTTAGAGACGTGTTTTTTTTTTTTTTTTTTCTATTAAATCCATTCTTTGCCATTCTCCTTGGTTCTGCATGAGAAGGGACGTCTGCAGGACTCTCGAGCCTCTTCTGCATGTGGGGTTTCTGTGCTTCCCAGGACATTGCAGTCAGCCTGGAGGTCCCAACCCAATCCTGAGGCCAGCCAGTGAGCCGTGCTCTGCCAGCATGGTGGGTTTTTCTGATGGAGGGTTTTCCTGACAGTGGGTTTTCCTGACACTTCCAAAGCAGGGATATGGTATTAGCTTCCAGGAAACAATTACAGGAGCTGTCATATTGCTGCTATATGCAGTTACATCCATTTCAGATTTACAGCTGTCCCAGAGCATAATGAATCCTATAACACTAAGCCACAACAGGCGTTACAAGCTGTGTGTGAGGCCCCAAGGCGGTGTTGGAGTGCTCCTGGGCCCTGGGCCGAGGCAGCCGCAGACGCTCCCTCGGGTCAGTGCATCCTGGGTCCTGGGGGCTCCTTGATTCCAGCCCCCTGGGGCCCTGCACGAGGCTGGCAGGGCTACAGACCATGACAACAACCCTGCTGCACCCCCAATTGGGAAGCTCTCAGCTCTGCTACTCACTTTTCCTCCCACCACATTAATATCCAGAGTAGCAGGGGACAGAGATTTGTACTTTATGGGGACTTGTCTCCATGGGTGTTGCTTTCCATACTGCTGTAAGGCAGATCCTACAAATATCAACGTCGTACAGAAGAAATGTGCTTTTCTGTGGTAACACACTGCTCAAAAGCACTGATCCAGACAACAAGAGAGATGTCTGTGTAATGAAGGCAAGCAACACATCTGGCAATTTTCCACCCAACGGACAGAGATAAACAGTTATAAATATACCCCATTAATAAGGTAAGCATCCTTCAAAGCCCGTCTGGAGGGCTCGTGGGGCCAGCCACGCAGCAAGCACGCAGGGGCTCTGGCTGGGCGCCCCAGCAGCAGGTAGCACAGAGCAGTCAGGCCTGCCTCCCGGCACTGGCAGAGGCAAAGCCATGCACGGCAGGGGCAGCAGGAGTCATTTCCCAGAGGATACAAGGCGCTGCAAAGCCGTACACGTGCGGGGCTGCACCTCCAGGGTGGTTCTGATGGCCCCGTGAGGGCTTCAGCTCAGCTCTGCGGCCCCGCTGCCCGTGGAAGCTGCCGGCCTGGCCCCAGTGGGGGACAGTGCTGGCTGTGACCGTCCCTGCCCATGTCCAACACCATCCCCAGCCAGGCCAGGCCCTCCCTGAGGACTGTGCTCAGCCCCCGGCCTCGTGGCACTTCCAGGACCTTGCACGGTCCAGGCAGCAGGGGCTTGACTCTGGTTTAATGAGGAAAAGCTAATGGGTGAATTTCACTTTTATCTCAGAAATCTATCCTCAGAATAAGTTGCAGCTAATGAAAGGAGCAAGGAATATGCAGGTCACTGAGGGTGACCATGCTCCCCTCTTGAAAGATTTTGTCTGAGCAGAATAAGCAGCTAAGAGCAAGTCCTCTGAGACATTCATTTTTTTCAGGGAATCTTTCCATTCATACGATCGCAGAATTACAGAATCATATAATCACAGAATCATAGAACCATAGAATAGTTTGGGTTGGAAGGAACTTTAAAGATCATCTAATTTCACCCCCCTGCTACGAGGGGGTCACCGTCCACTAGACCAGCTTGCTCAAAGCCCCATCCAGCCTGGCCTTACCAGGTTCACGTGACAATTCCTTTGATGCTGGTCCCTCTGAGAAATACCAAGAGTCATACCAAATAATGGACTCACGACTCCATGCTCATGGTGCTCCAGTGGTCGCTGTTGGAGCACGGGTCTTCTGGAGATATAGATTTATGTGCTTGTGCAGAGGATGCCTTTGGAAGTGGTGCACTGCTTTCTCCCCTTCCTCCTCTGCCCAACTGCATCTTTCTTTCCTCAGCTCCTTAAGTTCCCGGTCTGATTGCAGCTGTCAAATCCTTTCTGCTAGAGCTTTTTTCTTCCTGTTTTTGAAGCTGTCTCTTCCATCCACTCTTCTCGGCTGTACCCAGGTGATAGCAAATGCTCCTGCTGCGGGGCTTTACTGTTTTGTGCTCTGGAAAGCCCCATCAGTCATTTTGGTAGTGCTCTCAGGTGATATCTGCAGTTCTCTTTGGATTCTTTGGGCAAGCATTGAACAATCTGGGTCCAGACAGACCTGTGTGCAATGGAAGTGTCGGCTGGTAGCCCAGCAGAGATGGAGCAGGAGGAAGAGGCTGCATGGCTGGAAGGCCGTGGAGAGAAGCAGTGCCCCAGGGTGGTGCTCACACACAGCTGTGTTTGAGTGCACTGCCACCATGGATACACACCCTTATCTCGTCTCACATTAAGGTCTGCTTTATCTCTGATAAATCACAGAGCAGCCCAAGCAGGTGTGATTCGGGGCTGGTTTTCATTTTAGATGTGAGTGCACTTCACACGTGTACTTTAGGAGAAGCAGGTTGTGCACTAGCTTCTAAAGCTTCCTGGAGAAGGACGTGTCTGGCACCCCTGTGACCTTTGCATGCGGCTACCACTCCAGTGAGACAGGGAGAGGACAGAGGTGGTGCTCGCAGCCCGTGGTGCCCGGCTTCTGTTTTCCTGGCCATTTACACTACGGGTTTCTTCCAGGTCACAAACAAAACGCTATTGGCACATCTCAGGATCACAGGCACATCTCTGCTGCTGAAGCCTTTGCGGTACCACTGAGGAATCCTGCTCTGCCTCTGGGGACAGCTGCTTGGATTTAGCCCACACAGCACCTACAGTTTCTTTCATATTCACATTCTTGTTAAGTGTTTAATAAGTTTGTGTAACTTTTTGTTAAGCAGCAAGCAAATGTTTTCCAGGGGAAGCTAATTCAAGCACATCCTCCTTGTGTAGGTTTGATGTTATGGAACAGTGAGTCTGTTGAATTAATTAGCATACTGCACTTCACTTACTCAGCTAATCTGCATATTTTGCTCCTCAGCTGAGGGAAGCCTCCAGGTGCTGCTGTATGCTCGCTGCAGTCACAGCTCCAGCCCTGAGGCAGGTGGGCATGCACACACATGGCAGGTGTGTCACCAGCTGCCCCATGCCCACGGGCTCTGCAGGTGCCCTGGGCTGCCTGACCCCCTTTTTGATTCAAACCTTGGTAAGTGGGACCGCTGAGAAGCAGCAATGCATTCTGCCAGAATTTGTGTTTGTTTGCTCCCCATCCTGTGCCCAAACCAGGGGCTGCCCAGCAACTGGACAATGCCCCCTCCACCTTGCCTGCAGTGGGGAAGAAAGAGCAGAGCTGCCCCATAGCTCCCTCCTAGGGTGTGCTCAGAGGAAAACGCGCACACACACACACACATGCTTCTGGGATCCTGGCATTTTTTCATCTTGGCACAAAATTCTCCTAGAGATGATTATTTGAAAGATGAGTCACCAAATACAATAGCAAAGACACATCCTTGACTTACTGGCAGAGAAGAGAGATGTGACCAGCATTAAGTCTCCATGCAATGTCTCCATCACACAGTGTCTGGCGTTTATTCTAAACAGCTCTCAGTCTTCAGCAGAATTGTTTTTTCACATGAGAAATCCAGCTACTTTTCCATCTGAAATGTTCCTTAATGAAAGGAAAAGCAGTCTGTTTGTGCATGGATGCAAAAATCATTATATTTTAGCTCTCTGTACAGCATACTGCTGTATGCTTGTACAAACACACATGCACACATGGAGATGCACATTCGCCTCTGCATTGAGGTAATGCTCTGAGATGGGGCATAAATGCAGCTGCCTTCTGGGGGCAGGTGGGTTACTCCATTTTTTGGAATTCCCTCTGTCATTCAATTTCCCCTGACACTTTAACAGAGGAGTCAAACGTGGGCTCTGTGCCCCCTCTGTGGGCACAGCCCCCTGTGGCCAGGGCCAGGCGTGATGTGCAGCACCCACTTGGCAGCACTGGCGCCGTGTGGGACGGGTTGGGTGCAGCACGGGTGAGCCTCCCTGCCCGGCTGGCTGCCAGGCCCGGCCGTGCCATGTGCCCTCTGGCCTGCTGTCCCCAGCAGCCATCCGACCAGGCCACCCAGCATCCTGCAGAGCAGCTGCTCCCGGAGCTGCCAGCCTTTCCAAGGAGAGCACCGGGCAGTCTGTCCCTGTCACTGCCTTAAAATCCCCACATCTTGCCCAGGAAGCAGGTGGCTGGCTGAAGGGCTCTGCTCTTGGACCTAGGAGCCAAACAGCAAGCTGCCAGGGCTGGGCCAGTGTCTCTGTCAAGGGTCTGGCTGGGAGTGAGCCTTGTCATAGCACAAGGGGATGTAAGGCAAGGAAGAGCCTGTTGTGTGTTCTCTAGCCCCAGGGCACGGGTGTGGTGTGTGTGTGTGTGTGTGTGCAGTGCTTGGCTCAGACTCTTTGCAGACAGCAGCTGTGGTAAAGGCACAGCACTCTCCAGGCAGTGGTGTTTCTGTACTGCTCCTGGAAACCTGCGAGTGCCATGGAGAGGTACTGCTGTCTTCTAGCCTATTCCGATTCGACAGTATGCTCTGACCTTGATGATGTTGGTTTAAATAGGATATGAAATGCAAATATAGCCTAAGCTGAACAATTCTGGCACCCAGCAGAGAGACTGAAGGGTGGAACGCTTCCCAGAAGGGTCAGCAAGAGCAGGAAAAATTATATAGAGCAAATAAACAGAATAAAAGGCTTCTCTATTATCCTGGTGCACAGGGCTGCAGCTCCAACGGACTGCAGGAGCCTGTATTGCTCTGGGCTTACACTCAGGGACAAACTGCTGATCAGGAAAAAAAGAAGGGGCTAAGGGCAAGGAGACAAGTTGCTTCTAAATTCCTGTAAGCCAGGAGGATGTCACCCTCATCCTGCCCTTCAGCTGCTCCTACATCCTCCGTCACCCCACCGCACAGCCAGGGCAGCCGCCCCGGCAGCTTCCCTGGGATCTGGGGCCAGACCTTAGGAGAAGGTTTAATGTGCTGCAGGCTGCAGAGGGTGAATTGCTCCCTGCCCTGTAGCTAAGACACCTGGCAGGGCAGGGCTGCCTCCATCTAACCAGCCTCCCCATGTTTTGGAGAAGCTGCTGTCACCAGCCTTGTCTGAAGCTGAATGCCACAAGCCTCGGACACCACGAGACACTTGAACACACCAAGTTTAACAGGTATAAATGCCTATTTTCAAATCAAGGTGGGATTTGTATATTGTCAGTAATTTTCTACAGAAGCCATCCAGACAGTTAACCCTAGTTTCACACCTGCTGGGGGAGCAGCTCACTGGTGGGCCAAGGGGGTCAGAGCCGGGCTCGTTCAGACCCTGCAGTGCTGCAGGGACCTTGCTGCAGGCTCCCACACGGCACCAGGGACACCGGACGGACCTGTGGAGGGTGTTGCCAGCCAGGGTGTGTTTGTCTCCCTTCTCCTTCATGCTTTTAAGGAGCCCCTACTCCTGTCTGTGCTGCAAGCAACTCAGAGATTAAATTCAGCTCAGACTAGGACAAACTTCCCACCCTGGGGAGATGCCAGCACCGTGGGGGCAGCCCCGTGCCTCCCGGGGAGAGGCCGGCGGTGCGCAAGGGTTGGGTCCATGGAGCAGCCTCACTTAGGCATCTGCAGAACCATTGTGACTTTATTAAAAATTTAGAACAAAAATTACAACATTCACCCAGGAAGAATCGCTTTCCTACCAATTACAGTTAATGGGGTAAAATTAATGTACCAATTAATATGGCTGCTTCTAAACTCAGTCTAATATGTTAAATACTGTTCCTGCCTCTGTAAATGCAGCAAAATAAAGTGATGATCAGGATGGGAGCTAATAAAGTTTTGCTTCTCTGTACTTAAAGTATTTGGCATCACTGACTTAAGGCACAGGAAAAAGGAGATTATTTAACATTTTAAGGTTTGTAAGACCCATAAATCATTTCATACATGTCATATTTGTTGAAAAGGATAGAATACATTCAATTTTACAGTATATTAAACTTCATCTAATTTGAACGTAAGAACAGACCAGCAAAATAAATGACCAATTTCTGAAGCAGAAATTACCATTTGGCTGCTGCCATTATGAAGCTGCTGGTATTTTATCATGTTCTTAACATAATATTGCTTGTCTATTGATGCATAGTTATAGTGCTAGTCCAAATTGGAAGGCGGTGAAAGAGGACAGTGCAGAGGTTTTTTTAATAGGCATCATTTGTCAGATGTTATTTCAGAGGTCTTTGCACTGATGATAATATGCAGATTAAAGCAGAAGTAAATAGGAAAAAAAAAGAGAGAGAGAGAGGGAGAGAAAGAGAGAGAGAGAGAAAGAAAAGCAGAAAGGGAATGAGAATTTCGGTATGTTCTGGCTGCAGCAGACGAGAGGAAGGCAGGTGGACCGGGCCCCAGCGGGTACAGATAACAGTAATTAATCTGGGTTGAAGGGTTTCTTCTGAACCCCCCGTAGTGTTTGACAAAAGGATGCATCCTCCTCTGAATGTCAATGCTGCTGAGGACCACGGGGACAGGCGGCAGCAGTGGTTCGGCCCCAGCTCCCTGCCCTGTGGGTCCCTCCTCCTGCCCCACGTGCTCCGCCTGCAGGAGCCACAAATCTGAGCACAAATAAAAATTATGTTTAGTTTGCAAAACAGGAGGAAGGTATCTCCATCCTCTAGAGTTCATTGTTCTGCTAGACTTGGTATTATAGTGGCAATATATTAAGGCGAAGAAAAATCAGCTGGCCGCGTTGCATCCAGAATGACAATGGAAAGCCACAGAACACAAAGGAGGTGCGGCTGGCTGGAGGAGATCTCTGCGGGGGGCTCCGAGGCAGCTGGCGTGGCCAGGAAGGGTGCTGACAAGGAAGGAGTCCCCATGGAGCAGGGCCACGGCCCCTGGAGCAAACAAATCCCTCTTACGAGAGCGCAGCGTTGCCGGGAAGAGGGGCTGGCAGCCAGGCTCCTGCATCACATCCACCTGCTGCTTCACAGCCACGGCAGGCTCCTCTGGCAGCAGCTCCTGTGGCAGCAGCAGGGCAGCACCCAGGGCAGGGGAGCTGCCTGTGTGGGATCAGAGGCACCCGCTGTGCCCTGGGGTGGCTGCCAGGCCGAAGGGAAATTCGGGATGCGTGTGGGCAGCAGCACTGCTGCCGCTGAGCAACCTGCACGGATGTTCCACGCCGACACTTAACAAGAACAACTCAGATCCTGTGTCTGCTTAAACCAAATGAATTGCTTGAATATTAGAGCTGAAATTGTGCTCCATGACTGCAAATCTGTGCAGGGATATATTGTGCTATAACATAGATTTCAATTACTTTCCAACCTTCAGCGCGATGATGCAACATTACACTCCACTGTCAGAGTTTGCCAGCATGCCCTTACTTTTATTTCTCCTGTTAAATATGGTCTTTGTTGCGCTTCATTGATCTCTGAGCATATTCTGCTGTTTACAACTTTGATAATCTTTGTGTAATCTTCAGGGGTAATTGAATTCCGACAAACATAGCTGAATTTTAAACACCACACGGATTTAAGTACATTGAAAAGCTATGATGTGAAAGTCAAGCCTGAAGAAAGGAAGAAGCGATTGCTCTCAGCTCTTTCCTGAAAATCTGGGGGTAAGACAGTCCCTGAGCCTGGGGAAGACATGAACACGCTCGGAGAATGCAGCTGGGTGTGGCACCAGACCTGTCCCAGAGTTTAATCCCAGGCAGGAAATACCATTGCATTTAATGATTTTTGTGTATGCAAACACCAAAAGCTTCTGCACTCATGCGAAGTTCCAGGGAATTCCACTGGGTCTCACTCTCTACTAGTACAGGGTAGTCAAGAGCTATCAATCTTTGGTTTAATACCTAGGGAATTGCCCTTGTACATATAAATTATTGTTTTTATGGGCATATTTTGTGAATTAGACAAGGGGGAAAATGTTACATTTGGCTTTCAATGTAAAAGTTTTTTTTTTTTTTTTTTTTTTTTTTTTGCAGAGCCCTAGGGGCACATGCACAATGCTTTCATAATCATTATTGTTATTTATTACTTGCCGAGAACCACGAACATGCCAAGCACCGCGCAGGCACTGTGCAACATGGCCACAGGCCACCACTGCTCCCGGGCAGGCGCCGTGCTCCGATGGATGCTGGACACCGACCAAACCTTGTCCTCGCTGGGACGTGAGCACCACGGCCCCTGCACCTGCAGCAAAGGGGTGCTTCCTTCTCCCTCTGCTGACCCCAGAGCTGCTCCGGTTGGTTATGCCTTCCCTTTTGGTGGATGAAAAAACAGATGTCTTGCTTGAGGACATCGGATTTTTGATGCATTTCATACAAAATTTAATTTCCCAAACCATCCTCATTCAGGATGTAAGGGGATTGCATGAGTACGATATAAATTAGTATGCTAGAGGAGCTTCTCCTGGAAGGGGGATAAGCTCATCCAGACGAGAAGGAGCCTCCAAAAACCTCAGTGCTGGAAGGGAAAACCTGCTTCTGTTCCTCTGCTTGTGCTGGAGCCGTGTCTCCCGTTTATTGCAGCGGCAGCACGCAGCAGCCTCTGCACAGCAAAGATTTCCTGCCGAAGGGTCTGAGGTGTGTAGAAGGGTCCCTGCACAATCGAAAGAAAAGGAATTAAAGGGCTGTCTGGCTAGAGAAAAGGGATATTGAATCTAATCAGAGCTGGTGTAATTTGGAAATCCAATTGCACTTGTCCCTCAACAAGGGCAGCACAGGGGGAGGGGTGTCTTGGCCCCAGGGGGCCCCGACCTGCAGGGCCAGAAGGAGCCCTAGGACAGGGACACGTTCCCAAAGTGGCAGCAGGGCAGGAGCTGCACACAGGACAAGCAGTGTGCAGGGCAGAGCAGCTCTCCGTCACCTCCACCTGCAGCTTGAGGGCTGCAGAGGGACGAGGGGGCTGTCCCCTCACGGCTCAGCCCTCTGCTGGGCAGCTGCAACGAGCCCCCTGTGCCAGAGCGCACCGCAGCATTCCTGCAGCTCCCTCCTTGGAGTTCTTCCAGCAGAGACTGCACTCCGATTACAATTGATTCAAATGTTTCTGCTAGGATTTTTAATTTGGACTCAGATACCTCCTCATACCTCGCTTGCCCTGAGTCATTACGCTGATATTTTACCAGCAGCCAGACAGATTTAAGGTCTTTGATGGACTCTGCAGATGTGCCCGTGTCTCCTGCCACATGGCACCAGCCCTGCCCTTTGTTGAAAGGTTCCTGTAAACTACTCACAGCCATTCCTTGCACATTTCCCAAAGGACAAGAAGCTCAGGGGGCTCATCAGTATTTCAGATTCCAAATGTACATTACTTTGTATCCAGCCTTTGACCACAATGCAATACCCACAAGTCTGACTGCAGCAGAGTACACCATGTGGGCTCTTCTCCGGTGCGTGTGGCAGGGTGCTGGTCCATGCTTGCAGAGCACACTACAAAGCCTCAGCGAAGAAGCTGCTCACTCAGCAGCTCCCCCTCTCACCAGCTTGCAGGGAACCAGGAGTCGAGTGAGCAGGAGAAGTGTGCAGGAGGGCGCATGGTGCAAGCAGCCTGAACCCTGCAGACAGACCCTGGTTCCTCCACAGACAAGAAAATAAGGGCAGAGAAATGGAGAACAAGACTCAGGCTGGGACGTGTCTCCTGCAGGGCTGGGGAACCTGCAAGCCCCCAGGGGCGGGGAGCAGCTGCTGGCTCAGGGTCAGCCCTGTCCTTACAGAGAGCCCCGAGCAGGCGGCCCAGCAGCACGGCTCAGCTGCTGTCTCCCCACCTGGGGCTTCACAGGGCTGCTCTGAAGCTGGGTGCTGAGCATCTCGCTGGCACACTGCAGCAGGAGAGCTGGAGCAGAGCCACTCCGAGCCATTATCCCTCCAACACGTGCTGTATTTGCTGAATTAAAGAGCAGAATTATAATGAGACTTGACGTTAAATTCCATAAAAAGTCAAGCTAATCAGTGACCGAACCTGTAATTGATTCTTTTGCTAGTTCAATACTTAATGCTACATGTTAAGCAATAGGATTTTACAATTTGCTAGCACTTCACTTACAGAGAATTAAGCAATAAAAATCCATTCTGAGCACAAACAGCAAGGAGGGAGCCACATTCACTAATAAGTGAACGAGCCAATAAAGTAGCTCAACACTCACATTGATCTCTTGTTTTTCGAAGTATCTACCCCATATGATACATGAAGCCTCTTTAACAAATGTAGGCATGGCTGGAACCCCATCACCACCACCCAGGTCATACCGAGACTAGAAGTGCCACTAACAAAGCCTGAGCAGCACAAGTGCCCCTGCAGGTGCAGGAGGCCTGGGGGTGTAGACTGCACAGCAGCACAGGGAGCAGCGGGAAGCCCTGGGGGTGCCCAGACCCCAGTGCCACAGGGCTCATCCAGAGGAGCCAGCCCCACAGAGATGCTGGTCAACAAGCAAGTGCAGCCTGGCATCAGAACTTATTTAAAATAAAAAGATTTTTTCCTCTTTTGGTCTTCTATTGGTTTTCAGCAAAAAATCTTTGTCTCAGAGCAGCAAGGTGCTTCTGCAAAATGATTAACCTGTAGCAGTAGTGGGAAAATCAGCAGCAGTGGATCTCATGGATGCCCATGAAATAAACGTACTCGTTCCCCAGCTTGTGGGTTGATCCCAGCAGGAAAAACCCTTCTGTGTCATGAGCTGCCACTTCCAGAGCATCAGTATCAGCATGGGGAGATGTGCACAGCCACATCACCATCCACTCTGTATAAACTGACAGCATTTTGTAGATCTCTAAGAAGGCTTATTTCTCTTCCCGGAGAAGTGGCTAACGGAGCTTTCCTCCATGTGAGGCCAGTGCCTGAGAACACACAGAGACATCCGACCGGCCCCTGTGACCACAGCCCTGGTGCTCCCCAGGCTCCGTGGGGCACTGACTCGTTCCCAGCTGCAGCTCCAACAGGCGTTTGGGGCAGGGCTGTTGAGCAGGATGCCCCCAGTTCCCCATACACCAGAACAGTGATCCCCTCAGCTCCTAGTCCCCTCAGCACCTCGACCCAGCAGCCCCCCTCCAGAAGCAGCAGGGGTGCAGCTGCAGCAGGGCACTCCCCCACGCCACCCGGTCTGGCTGCAGCATCTCCTCCTTAGGTCCTCCTTCCAAAATCGCCTCTGCTAGGCCCTTGGCAGGAGAGACATGCTTCAGCAATACAATTATTATTGTAACGGGAATGCCTGCGCTCCCGCTCTCCATGGGGGTTAGGCATCCTGCTGCGATGATTCAGGGAATCTGTTGAGGCACATTTTATGAATTCCACTGAAGTTGTGGAATTGCTGCATTAGGCGAATACCTCAATGGTTGTCAAGTCAGCCACGTGCTGTCAGAGCTGCTTTATATTGCCCAGACCAGGGACAGCAGATACTCATAAACAGCAGTCATTTTCTCCCCTCTTTTCAGCACTAATCCTGCACTGACAGCATCTCACCCAAAGCCTACAGCAACACATGCTGCAGACCCACATTCATTTTTCTGGGCTTTTTGAAGGTACATTCAAGTGGCTGCAGAGATGTTGCAAAGGTGCCTCCAAAGCCACTTTAGAAACACCCAGAGTCTGGATGGCTGTGGAGCCAGCAAACCCTTCACAACACAGAACCAAGCCATCCTGCTCATCACACACAAAGTTGTCTTTTGAGGAAGAGTATGCTGAGCAATGAGAGATTGAATAGGACCAAACCTACCCCTGCTCTCCAAGCTCATGCAGCCAAGCCCAGGGCACAGGCACACCACACTGCAAAGAGCTGTTGCATGAAGCCTAAGATGAGCACACGGCACTGTAAGATATCGCTGCTGGAATGAAGTGTTGAAAAATAGCAAGAAAACAAATCTATAGTCCTAGAAAGAGTTTCCAAATTAAAACTTGAAGTAGTAGTAAATCTCAGTTTAAATAACGCAGATTAACATTGCTGTGAGATGTGGCAGAGCAAATCGAATTGTGCTGAGCTGGAGGAGAAAGAAGAAATAAAACCCCATCAGGAGGCAACAGGCAGGCTGGGTGAGCTTGTGCTCAGCAGCAGCACATGAGAGCAGCAGAATCCCACAGGCCAGCATCATCACTGCCTGAGAGTCTACAGACAGCGTGGGTCAGCCCTGGAGATCATATCTTCAGAACATACCTGGCTAATGAATTTGTGTCTGACAGATCTAAGTGTTAGACAATTTGTACAGTACGAGAAAGCATCTGAGTACTTGTCACTCTAAAGGCATACAGGAGTGCTGTGACCACGCATCTGGCAGGCCCCACATCTATTACAAGCACATCCATCACTTTCTGCAGGCAAGCTATGTAAATAGCGAAGGCACACAAGCAACGTGCTGCTGTCACCACAGAGCATGCAGTGAGGACATGCAGTCCCAACACCCCATACATATTCTCTCCCCTTCACAGCCCTGGTCCAGTTGTGCTTGGGCTGGCTAGCAGGTGGCTGGAGAGGCAGAAAACAATAACATTGGTTGAAAGGTGTGTACACCTCTATACCCAGTTGCACTCTCACAGTGCAACTGAGACACAGTGTGTGTCTCACAGGGATGCGGAGAGTGCAACTGGGTATAGAGGTGTATACACAGATGGGAGGGAAAGAAATCATCACCTGTGCAAGCAAAGACAGGAAATCTAGGAAGCGGATGAGATCTAGGAAGCAGACAAAGGGTATAGGATAGCAGAACATATCCTCATAGGGTTCAAGAAAAGGAGATTACAGACTTTTGGTGACAAGAACTCCAGCGATGGCACGTCTTATTTCCAGTGGCACAGCAAATGTACATACATGATTTGTGTGCACCTCCTCCACACATCCAGCAGTTACTTTTGTCAGTACTCAGAACCACTATGCTCATTTATCACACCCAGATAAGTGCGTGCAATCAGTTACTAGCTGAGGCTGTCACAGAAATAGTGATAATTTTTACAATATCCCGTGCCTGAAAAATTCACTTCCATGAAACGTTGGAAGAGGTAGAAGCAAAGCGCCTAGCCCCATTGCTTGTTTCTATTCAGGTTTGGAGTCAAGGGGAAATAAATTAGTGTTTTGGAAAATAAGGAGACTAACAAGGACCTTGATATTTAGAAAGGATGAACAGAAGATCTGCCCTTAGGGGAGTCAGAGATATTTTATAAACTACTGGGGAGTAACCACAGTCTCAAGGGAAAAATAATAGGAAAATCTGGGGGGGGGACCCATAAAGATTTAACAGGTGGGGATAAGTCCAGTTCACACGGAGCAATAGAAAATAGGTCTTGTCAAGCAGTCCCTACCTCCTTCTGCAGAGATCACAAGTTTGGCTGATTAAGGCAATTACATTGATGTAACAGACTTCCGCGAGTTGTTTGGCTCCATATCACGTGCCATTCCAATCGAAATACCGTGCTCTGCAAGAGCCCGCACTGAACAGATGCAGCAGCGGCCGAGTCTCCTGTCAGTGAGGAATCCCCACCAGGGTGCTGCTCCCCAGGGCGCTGCTGGGGCCGGCGGCTGCAGCAGGCGTGGGGCAAGAGGCAGCAGGGCCCGGGCACACACAGCTCCTCCAGAAGCTGCGCCTGCCGGGCAGCAGCCTGACAAAGCACCTGGGACACGGTGACAAGCAGCATGGCAGCAGGTCCCAGCGTGAGGTGGCGGCCAGGCAGGCTGGTGTGCAAACAGAGGCACCACCACCAGCAGAGGAGGATTTCCCCCTGCAGCTCTGGGGGGACTCCACAGGATACCACAGCTGTTCTCCTGTGCTGCCCTGAGATGTGAAAGCTGCAGAGAGGGAACGAGAGACAAAGAATATAGATGAAAAGCTCAGGAGAACACCTGCTACTGAAAAGCCTGGATCAGACTGGCCCCAGGCAGCAAATGGCAGCAGGAGCCCTGGAAGTCAGCTATTGACCTCAGGTCCATTCCAGGGGGCATCTGAAGAGATTCAGCACTGCTTCTGTACCCTCATTTTCTGCCCGGGCTGAGAGCAAGAGCACACCTCCCCTGGCACAGGCACCAGGAGCAGCAGCAATGCACATCTATGCCCAGATGCGGGGATCTGGGAGGCCTGAAATGGGATTTGCAGGGCAGCAGGTATGCCCCCCGCCCTCAGCTCCTGCCAGGGTCAGAGCTCACTGGGTGTTTGGTACTACACCCCAGCCCCAAATGCAGTCAGTGCTCCTTCAGGGGCACTCCCCCACAACACCGAACACCTGATCAGCAAGGTTTCTGCTACAGACGAGTCTTCAACCATGAAATTATATGACTCTGCCTTGACCTCTGATTTTCTACAGTTAATATCTCCTGCAGAATATATACTGCAGCTCAGGGCCATTTCTCTGACTCAGCCAACAAGAAATGCAGTCTCAAAACATGCCTACACTAATTCACTGGGATGCCTTTCTCAAATACCTTTCCCCTCTCTCAGCACCAAGACCAGAAACAGGCTTGCTCTGGCAAGGGCAGCAGCAAAGCTCCCCTGGGGCTGACACCTCTTGACAGAGACCAGATTCCCCTTGCCCCATCCACATGCTGGGTTGACCCCAGCAGCCCAACCAGGCACAGATGCTGTTAAAGCCTATGCCTGATTCTCTGAGGACAGTGGCAGTGACCCCTCAGGGCCCCTGCTGTCCATGAGAATGGGGCATGGCCTACAGAAGTGGGCCAAGAACTCCGGCGGACGGGTGGCTGCCTGGCGGAGTCCTGCTCCACCTGAGATCCCCAGGAAGCAGAGCCCTGCAGCCCTCTGGAGACCAGAGCTGTACGGAGCTCCGCAGCCCCTGCCCTGAGCACCCGACAGCAGCAGCTTTTGGCCATTGCCTTCTGCTGACTACCAGCAGAAAGACCTCAGCTGCTGGAGGCAGCAGGCAAGCAGGGCACCCCCTGCCCAGGGCACCAGCTGCTCCCCAGAGCAAACCTTCCCACCCTGAGCCAAGCAACTGCAGCCAACACAATCCGAGTGCCGCAGGACAGCTGCAAGCATTGCCCTAGGCTCCTGGAGGAAAGGGGAAAAAAATCTCACTTTTCTCACACTCTTAAGATTGCTCTAACAATCAAGATGCATCTGATCTGCCAGGAGGCTGATAGAGAGGGGATGCTGGTGTCATTATCAAGTTAATTAGAAAAACTTAAATGGAGCTTTAAACATTTTTATAATACATTTGCGGGCCTTTTTGGCAGGATTATTGCATCTTTTGGGTTTCCATTTCCCATTAAAGCATTCTCAGTAGTGCATATATAAAAGCCATGTGATCTTGGCTCCTTGCTGCCTTTTTTTTTAAAAGACTTTTTTTTTTTTTTTTTTTTTTTGTAAGATTTATTAAATATTGTAATCAGTTAAGTTCTGGCAGCTTAAACATTTTCTTTAATAGCCTTGTTAAATGTGGATTAGATTTAAAATGCCTGCCTCTGAACTCTTGAGCAGCAGTATTTATATGCAGTGTTAAAAAAAAATTAAAAGCTTTACAAAGTAGTAATTACTCCTCTGCCGTAGGAGGAAAGAGACTGACTTTCTAAGTTATTTTAAGGTAAGTTTTCCTGCCTCACCATTCTTGGGCCACACTACACACAGACGCTCTTTTCTTCCCAGTGCATCCTCATTTCAGAGTGTGCAAAGCATCAATTGCAGAGCCCACACCACTTACGTAATATCAGTTTTTGCTCTGTTTTGGAGCAAGGCAAGCAAGCTGCACAGTCCAGTGCCACCAACAGCAATCAGAGGTAGCTGGTAGCACCGCTCTCAGTGTGTACCACGAGCAGGACCCCCACCCCATGCCAGGGAAGGACCCATGGCAGCACACCCTCAGCACCCACCTGGAGAACAAGCCCCAGCACCATTAGCCTCCAGAACGGGCAGGGCACAACCCTCAGCAGCACCCGGCCCTGGCCCCTTCCCTTTGTGAGCTGCCCAGCAGCTGCAGCCCCTGAGCCCTGCCAGGCAGCAGCTGCGGCCCCTCTGGAGCTGCTCCCCTGCCAGACAAGCGGCCTCTGCCTCCAGTAAGGCAAGCAGAAGTGGCAAGGCCAGGCTGGACACTTCGATTATGCTGTTATTGACATTTATAAAAGCATTTGTTGTATCTAAATGATGCACAGCCTGATTGTCATCACTTTTTTTTTTTTTTTTTTTTTTTTTTTTTTTTTTTTTTTGCCATGCTTGCAGGGAGGGGAGCACTTCACTACTGCACAGAGACATGATCTGGTGATGGTCTGGTGTTACTTTAAGCCGAGGAAAACTTCCAGACAGCAGAAGCAGGGGGGTAGTTCCCTTCCCAGTTGCCCCTCTCTGTCTCCTGTGCAGCAGCGTCACGCTGCCCCAGGGTCCCAGCCAGCTGTGGCTCCCACCCTCTGCACCACAGGCAGCTGCCTCCCAGCCCAGAGGGGGTTTTGCTGAAAACGAGGCCAGCACAAGAGGTTGCCGCACAAGGCCAAGCACCAGATCCACGCTCACTGTGCCTGCAGCCTCTTTCAGGGCTGTGGATAAGTGCTTCTGCACCTCTGCTTCCCTGTGCCAAGCACAAGCACTGCTCAGCCCTGAAGGCTGAGCGGTGCTGGGGGCCGGCAGCCCCGGCCCAGCCCTCCTGCCCCGCTCTGCACGGGCAGGCACAAGGCTTCCCACCAGCAGCCCTAGCTGGCCATGGAGCAGCTGCAGCAGGAGGCAGCATCCATCCACACCTCGCTGAGTGTTGGCAGCTGTGGTGTCAGCTCTGCAGTTGGTCCTGTTTGTTAACAAACGTGTTAATGAGCTGTAAAGGGCAGGGAGGGCGAGCAGCGATGTACAAAACGTGCAGACACCAGTCGAGGCTGGCAGTAGCAGAGCAGCCCCACGGGGGTGAGCACAGCCTCCCCGGGACAGCACCCTTCAGCCCTGGCCAGGAGGCAGCGCTTCTCCCTGCAGCTGCCTGGCTGGGCGGCCCCGAGGGCCATGGAGCTGCCAGGCTTGTGCGCAGCATCCTGCGCTGCTGGAATAAAGTTACCAGCCACGTGCTTTGCAGAGCGGTCGGGTTCAGGGACTGTGTCCACCTGCACAGGGCTATTGCAGCCCTGCCTGGGTGGCACCATTACTCCTCAGTTCGTGTTGTGGAAAGTACCAGTTTTGCTGAATATTTTTGAGGAATGGAAGGTACCTTTGGGAACCTTAACTGTTTTTGTGTTTTTGTTTTTTTTTTGCCTTTGAATGTAAGTCAATTTTCTTGGAGTGATTACTCTATCTCTAGAGGGTATTGTAGGAATAGATGACAACTAGAGAGGGACAAGAATAATACCAAGGGTTAAAAAAAAAAATCAAATAAGGACAGACAGAAAAACAATGTAAAAAGAATGAATAAATAATGAATGGTCTTGAAAAGACAGTCTGGGAGCTCCTCTTATCCCATTCACATAACGAAGAGGAAACATGATTTTGAATTAAAAGGTGGAATAAAAGGGTGATAAAAGGGAATTACTTTTCTTATGTGAGCTGTAACAAGTGGGTAGGTCTCAGCACTGCACAAGGTCCCAGTGCAAAGCCCAGGTGTGCTCCATGGGGCTGCTCTGCATTGCCCAAAATGTGCAGAGTGCTTCCCCACCTGGGGGCTGTTGGGGGAGAACAAGGGAACCTCACGTGGCTTTTGTCCAGCCTCCGAACTGGTTTGACTTTCACCTTGTGTAGGCAATATGCTGCTGGCTGCCTTGGCAGGTGGGATTGCTTGTCTGTAAAGCACAGCGGCACGCACCAGCCATTGTGCTGTGGTTTCCCTGTTAGACACAGCAGGGAGCAGAGCAGGGCAGGGAAGCAAGGCACAGCAGACTCTGGCACATCAGCAATCGCCTCTTTTTGGGCTGCTTATCCAAAAGCATTGTGTTAGTGTTGTGTCTCTGCCCTGATCACCTGCACAATCCTGTAGAGGCATCTGAACAAGCTGCACTATGCAGCCAGAGAGCTCTAAGCTTGGGGACACCAGGACAGTGTCCCCTGTAAGGAAAGAAACTTTCCTGTGTGGAGAAAGGAACTGCAACAACTGAGGCTGGTATATTTGTGGGGGTCCACTCGCACGTGTTCAGGCCTGTCCAACACAGGCATTGATGTCAGGAGACAAAACTAATTCCAGCAGTATTCTGCGTATCCTTTGACCGTGCAGCAGGTGCTCCCACGTGGTCTGCAGGCCCAGGACATAGTGAAGGGCGTCTGGGGACCTGACTCAGGTCCTCCATCATGGCAGAGAGGTGCTTAACCTTGTCTGCTTCTGGAGTGGCTGGCATTTCTTTTTCTTTCACATTGAGCTCATTTATGGCCCCCTTTCTGCAGGAAAGGCATCCATCCTGAACCAGAGAGAAACCTGTACTCGGGATTTTAGGGCTGTGATCTCTGCAGCCAGAAGCCAGGGAAGGGTGTTCTGCAGGTGCCCCAGCGTGTAGATGCTGTGTTCCCAGCCCAGGTGCCAGTTTCTATCCTCTGGATCTGCTGGTGGCACCCGCAGGGACTGTCACTGAGTCACAGATAAAACACAGGAATAAATAGATTTAAAATGTGCTCAAGCAGAAAGAGGTCTGTGAGCACATTTTTCCTGTCTCACAGCTGGGAGCTGGCTACTGGGGACGCAACTTCAGGGAGAAAGAAACTCTTCAGTACTGAACTACAGAATTAAGATTTCCTCCTTTTAAAATTCATAAACCAACATAGACGGTGAGTTAAAAAATAAGGTTCCCCTATTTACATATATCACTGAAACAACCACAGGGCTCGTTATGAATTATTTAGCATAATGCACTTTCACATCGGCCCTGCTTGCTCAGTGGCCTCCTCTCAATTAGGCGTTTATGGCAGAGGGGTCAGCAATAACAGGTCACTTAAAATGTAAATAAAGGTGGCAGTGGGAGATATAGTGGAGCATTTATTTATTCCATTCTATTACTGCAAAAGTGTGTTTATGAAGACCAGTTCCTAGCACGTTTCCTTGTCGTGAAGAAAGCTGGTTGGCAAACTGAGCATTAAACATAACGCAGCAGGAGCAGGAGCACTGGATTTGGGCTGGGGGTGCAAAGCCACTGCCACCAGCACAGCACAGCTCTGCCTCGGCCCCAGGGGCACACGCCGAGCCCCGCCATGTTGCAGGGGTCCTGAGTCGGGGACCTCAGCCCAGCCCAGCACCAGGCCCCCCCCATTGCCTTCGGGGCCCTGTAGGAAGCAGGGGGCAGCTCTGCAGCTCCGAGTCCAGCTGGCACCTTTCTGTCCGGGCAAGCTCTTACTACAGGGAGCCATGCAGGCACAAGAAAACAGCCGGGAGATGGTCTTCAAATGAAGTATTTTCTGGCAAAGAAATGAAGTGAAACTTCTCACAGATTGAGTCTGGTTTTGACAATTCATTTGCCTTTAAAAAGGACAGTATTCTAGGCAGAAGTTTTGAGGGGGTGTCCATCTGAAGCAACTTAATGTTCTTAAAAAGTACATTCAGTGAGGAAACTTTGTTCTTTATTCTGGACCAAATTAAGCACTTTGACCACATAGAAAGGTTAGCCTTTGAGTTTTTTACAGTGCTTTTTCTTTGCTGAAGTTTTTGAACACTTCTTTAATGCCAAGCCAATGTTCCTGGGCTTTTTGAGCTGCAAGCAAACAGAAAAATCAGCTGCTTGCGCTGCTCCTCTGGAACACTCCCAGCCAGCAGCCAGCCCTCTTTTCCTCTGCTTTCTATATGGCAGCCTCCATCCTTGGCCTATTGATCTTTGTTAGAGCAGTTCCTCAGCTCTGCATCCACCGAAGTGTGGCTTCCAGCTCCACGTAGACTGCCCCAATGCTAACAGCACCATCACTGAATGTGCAGGAGGCCAGGCTCGCAACAACAGGGCTGGCAGGAGGAGCCCCGGGCCTCATCTTTCCACTGGGCAGGAATCACTCCTGTCCGCCTGCAACATTCCACAAATTCATTTACCATGAGTGGGATAAAATGCATCAGAAATCAAGCTGCTGCCCAACAGAGCTACTTGTTAGCAGGCAGTAATCCCCTGGGATTGTCTACGGTGTGAAGGGAAGCAGAGCAGAGAGGTACGAGGTTTCCCTGCTGGTCCACCACGCATCTTTACAAGTGCATTTCCGGCTCCATTTGCCCCTGGGGAGGATGCAGCTGGCTCAGCTTCTTTTTGGTTTGCCTTTGCATAAGGAAGGTTCTGAATTACAAATTGTGTAGGGAAGGACAGCTTCATGAGCTGTGCTGAGGTGTTTCTTCCCTGAGAAAGCAAAGGGGTCCTTGCCAGGGCCAGGCCCTGAGCACTAGGAAATGGGGCAGAGCCCGGGCAGCCCCGGGACCCTGCCACCCCCTGGTCGCCTCCCAGGAGGTGTCCGGAGGGGTCAGGGGAGCCCCTGGGCCTGTAGCACAGTGACCAGCTCCAGCCTGCCCTTGGATACCGAGCCCCTTCCCAGCTCCTGCTGGGGCCATCCCAGGGGACGTGGCTATGCCCTGCGCAGCCCCAGCTGCCAGAGCTGTCTCTGGACTCAGACACAGTTTTTCCCACGAGCTGCTATTAGCCCTGTATGGGATGGTGGTAATAACAAACCATTAATAGGAATCTGTTTGAGTGCCACTGTGTGGCAAGATCGTAAATTAATGGCCGTTTCATTTATTGTCATTTTATCCATAACAAGATGCTGATTTTCCCCCTGGGATAGCAAAATTGGTCTGTAAGAACCATAAATCCTCACTGTGGTACCAGGCTGGAGGAAGGTGTTGGATTAACGGGCTAATGACACAGATGTGAAGGCTTTTAAATTGTGCTGCTGCTACACGGAGCAGGCAGGCACAGGGAGGAACAGGGGCATGTGAACCATCCCCATCCCCAGCACTGGCCACATTTCAAAGGTTAACAGCTAGTCATTTCAGATGCCAGACCAGAAAGATCTAGATTTCTCCCCTTGGTATGCTCCCACTGGCTTGTATTTTGTGCCCATGAAAAATCAGTTTTTAAGGGCAAACCTGTCAGACCAAAATGGCCCAGGATGTCTAACTGACCTCCAGTGCCACCAGCAGTGTCATGCGTAGATGCTGCCTAGTCTGCCCACAGCATCAGCAGTTCAGGGCCAGCCAGGAGGGAGAATTGATTACTCCTGCTCCCTTCACCTGAAGCTTAAAACAAAAATATATTCTGGAAATTTACAGGGTCCTTTGAGCTGAAATGTTTCCTTGTGCTACGTGTTCCCTACAGTTCCCAGGACTATCAGACAAGAACCTTTAATTTTAATGTGAGGGCAAGTATAAATTCAAAACTACTACTACCAAAAAATAAAAATTAACAAAAGTTTTTCACAATTAATTGGTCTTTAAATGGAAAAAGAGCTAGGCAGAGCTCTCAGGATGAGAGCGAACCTCTCCATCCTGCTGCAGAGGTAGTGGCAGTACTGGAAAGAAAGGTGCCTGCAGGCAGCTCCCGTGGCAGCACAAGAGCGCTTGCCAGGACAGACCTGGGTGGTGAGGAAGGCTCCAGCTCGTGCTGCTCTGAGAGCTCAGCTGCCTCGCTCACACCGGGGTGTTGGCATCTTCTCACACCCTTCGAGAGCTTTAACCACCTGCCTGGGGTTTGTCAGAGAGCTCCCTCTTCCTCTGTTCCACTCCTAAGCCCACTCTCCCTTTATTTTTCACGTTCACAAAGCATGCAGAGTAGGCTGAGTTGCTTCACCCTGTGCAAGGCAGAAAATCTCGTGAGGGCAGGCTGGACAGAAAGCCTCTACCTGCCCAGAACTGCTTGGAGGCACCTTGGCATCCTGCAAGAGAGGAGTGTGATGTGTAGGAAGCCCAGGAGAGCCCTGGCTGCTCCTGGGGAGCACCTCTGCAGACCTGCGCCTCCTGCTGCACCATGTCAACTGAGGAGTCTGCAAAGGGCTCACAGCTTTCACTTTTTCTCTCCTTGCATAATTCAGCAGAGATTTCATTTTAAATGTTGCTATTTTCTCACTCAGATGAGAGAAATATTAACTGGCCAAACTTTGCTGTTGCTGTCACCGTCCTTTTCACAGCACGATTGCCATTGGGGGATTTATAGCCCTTCCTGCGCCTGGGTTATTTGAGTTCTGCTTTGCTGCAGGGCCAGGGCAACAATAAATTTCCTTCTCCTCTGGAACATGCGCTAACCTCTCATTTTCTAATAAAGCGTTAAACCTTGAAGCAAGCCACACTGGCTGTGGTGCTTGAGTTTCAGCCGAGCTGATGAGCCACTTGCCGCTGGCTGGAGCACACCTTTCTGGGCCAGCACCGCCCTCCCAGCACAGCAACGATTAGTTCTAATTCCCTGTCCAAGGAGAGCCCCATACCCAGGTGGCAGCTGCCCCTGTCCCTATCCCTCAGCTGGGCTGCTGGGGAGGCTCAGGCTGGCAAGGTAGAGAAAACCAGGCCGAGTGCTGAGGCATTCCTGCTCAGCAAGGGGCTCACTTTGTCCAGCTCACCAGGGCAGGGGAACCAAAAGCAAGCTGAGTAAAACAGAGGGTGTGAAGCAGCTCAGAGAGCTGCATGCTCCCCCCGGCACATCCCTGTGCAGCCCCATCGCCTGCACCAGCCCACACTCCTGTGGCATGCAGTGGCTGCAAGATGTGGGCAGGCTGCACTGCAAGAGCCACTAGCAGCACAGCGTCCATCATCAGAACAGGGTTTGCCATGCTAAAAGGGGTCCCAGGTGGCAGTCTGCAGCCGCTGATGCCATCCACAGACCCTCCTTGCTCAGTACAGTGTTTTAGAAGAGGTTAACAGTGCGTAAAGGGTGGGTGGATGGATGGAGGGATATTGCATCTGTTGCTCATCTCATTACACTAAAAGAGGTGGACACAGTGCTAGGCTTTCACCAGCTGAGCTGTTAGGTGAATTACAGCAAGGTTCTGCATTGTGGTAATATGATTTTTTCAATATATTCTGTTTGGATTGGCAGGTTGGTCTCACTCTTTCTCAACTGACTGATAAAGCACTAGACAGAGGATTAGTCCTCTTGGAAGCTAAAGAAAGAGGTAATTTGGGTTGTTTATAGCCTGCAGGGGTAGAATCAAAATGTACAATACTGAGAGAGTCAAATTTTTACAGCATACGGCACAGCTATAACTCAGAGCAAGTATCAAACATTACAGTCCTGTGAAATGCATTCCCGTGACAAAAGGCTGGAAAGGCAGGAAGAATGAGAGGAATTAATCTGTTCTTGGGACAAATATTGTAATGAAGACAGGAAATGCCAAACAAAAAAGTAACCCTTGCCTGGACCAGTGTTAGCATTAGGCTGTTTGGTCCAGAACTTCAGAGCTGTGCAGGAAACAGAGGAGACATTGGGGAGTCCGCTGCTGGTTACATGTAGCAGCAGCCCAAATCTGACCTTGGCTTTTCTGCATTAAAAGAATAACAGCTTTCCTTTAACTGGGTTTTGCAGGATTTTCATGGCTATTAAATCTAATTGCTGAGATATAGTTATAAAATTATAATTTTAACCATGCAATTTAGATGGAGTAACTGGTCGTCTATTTCTGTGATTATCCCTGATTATTAAATGAACAGCTGCCTCCAAATATGTTTGCAACAAACTAATTCAATCAGTGCATGTGCCTGAATATTCATGCCCCTGATTTGCAGTACAGAGTTTTAAGACTTTTTCATTGTGGCTTTAAAAGTTAATTTATCTTGACAATTTATATAAATACACTTACATCAGCTTTGGTTAGTGCTCCAGACTTTAGCATTATGTTTGGCAGCAAGCAAAGGTGTTCCAGTGCCTGCTTTGACTCCCGCTCACTGCAGAACAATTTCAATGGAGATAGACATTGGTGTTTGTGTTGATTTCAGGCTTCTCCCATGTCTTGTTTGCTGGTTTGACAACCCTTCTCCATGCAGCGCTAACAGAATGTGACACTCTACAGTCTGTTTGTTTTAGCTTTTCCAGTAAATTTTGCAACCATGTCAAGCAGCCAGGAAATAACCTGCCCTCCCAAATGCTGAAATATGGATCGGACTGGCCTAGGTGGCAGCCGGAGAGCAGCTTGTCTGTCCTGCCTGGCTGCAGCTGAGCTGAGGAACAGCACACAGACCGGCCTTCAGCCCTCATTTGGTCAGGAATGACATTTCCCCCTGCACCTCTCCATCCCCTCACAGGAGATGCCCCCTCCCCAGTCTCCACGCAGGGGCATGGCAGAGGGCTGGGAGCATCCCTGTGGAGCAGGAGAGGTTTCCAGCAGGCAGCGCATGTGGGGCAGCTGTGCAGTGCAGCCAGGCTTTGTCCAGCCGAGCTGAACAATCCCCTCCCAGCCAAGCTTGCAGGCTCAGGCTGCACCCCAGAGCCACAGCACCTGCTCGGACCACAGCCCCTCTCCTGCACATGGTCCCATACATGTTTTGTGGAGTTGGAGACCCTCTGGGAGAGTGGTCTATATAAGCCGCCTTGCAGCACATGAGGGCTGCTTCTCAGTCCCCTTGCTGACAGCACAACCTCCGCAGCCCATCCATGGAGCCACCAGCAGCCCCAGCCCCAGGGCTCTGGAGCTCCAAGGGTTATGGCTGCTGCAGAGCTGCAGTGCCCCCTCCTCCCTGCCGCAAGCTGGGCAGCAGCACCCGGCAGCAGCACGCAGCCACCACACCGCTCCTGCCAGCGCCAGCCCTCCAGCTACAGCCACGGCACCATGTGCACGGCTGGCACCCACCTCCACGCAGATGTCTTCACACCACATCAGGAATTGATCAAATGCAGCAGGGTGTGTGCCAGCACCTTCACACAGCATCTTTCCGGCCCTAGCAGCCGCTTGTGTTCCCAGCAGCATGGCAGAGCACGGCCTGCAGCACAGCTGTGCAGGAGTCTGTCTCTCCGTCCGGTGAACACCCACTTTCCCCAGCATAGTCCACAATAACATTAAATGTTTTGCTGGCTCTTAAACTTCTGCATACTGTTCAGAGTAAGCTGTGATTTTACTGATTGGTAGAACATTTTTAATAATATTCATAGCATGATACAGTTTATTTAAAATACGGGTTAATGCCAGGAACAGTTATTTCACCCAGTGCTGCTCACACTGTGGTGCACCACTTTACTCTGGGGTCTCCCAGCCTCCATGCAGTGTGCAGCCTCCAGAGCCTGAAAGAAACCTCAGGAATTTGGGAAAGTGCTGGGATTTGCGTAGTTACTGGAGAGAAACAGCTGCCGCTCAGGAAAGAGGCACAGCTCCCAGGATGCACTCCTGAGGCGCCTATTAGGCAAATGCTTGCAGCCGCAGTGCCTCGGTTCTCCAGGCAATTCCTCTGGCCTCCCCCACAAGCACATGTGCAGCCGCTGGGCTGGAACAGGCAAGCACCAGCCCGGAAAGTTGAGCAGTTTGGGGCAGTGACTTGTGCGACCTCTGACTGCAATGTCTTCCCCATGTCCTCATAGACTCATCCCTTGGCAAGCAATCACCACGAAAATAATAATAATAATAATAATAATAATAATAATAATAATAATAATAATAATAATAATAATAATAATAATAATAATAATAATAAAGTTCTTTTAAAAGCTTTTATTAAAGATCCAAGAAAAAAAAAAAAAGAGAGAGAGAGAGAAAAATCTTTTAAAGTATTTGAAATGTAAAGCAGGGCTTTCATTTTAACAGCATCCCTTATTCCTTTTGTCTTTTTCTATAGAGAGGTTTCACAAGAAAATACACAGTTTGACAGACGTTCAGATGATATTAAAGAAGGCATAATCTGATTGTGTGGGAAAAGAAACAGTTTAATTGAGCCGGGCTAGCACTGTTTGACCCCGACCTGCTGCTTTGTAGAAGCCAGCAGACGAAGGCAGGTGGTTATGCAAAGACCGATGGTGCTGCGCTGCAGCTGCATCCTCTGCCAGAGAGGCACAAAACCACCACAGCCCTCCCCACACTTCCCAAACTCGGTTGGGGCTGGGTGCTCCAGGATGCTTCCCGCTGCTCTCCTTTTGCCCGCAGGTCTGCAGAACACCCCCTGCCTGTGGCGCTGGGCCAGTTCCCACTGACCACCAGCAGCTTGTGTTCCCAGTGGACACCCCTCCTCTGGCTCCGAGGGGTGTCCCCACGGTGTCCAATGGTTGCAGCAGAGTTTTTCACATTTTTCCAATAGGGGGAGGTACTTCCAGCTTCCCCACTGAAGCCTGCAGCAGCACGAACCCTTGTCCCCTCCACAGCCATGGTTCTGCAGAAGGCCTGCCACCAGGCCCAGGTCAGGGTGCTGCAGTGCGCTGGGATGTGTCCCTTGAGAAGGGCAGACAGGGGCAGGGGCTGGCAGTGCTTCCCCAAGTCTGAGCTGATGTCCAGCATGCAGGAAGATCACCAACCACTGAGCAACATGGCGCAGTTGTCTGCTGAAGTCAGATACGGAAATACAGACACATGAGGTTGCAAAAGGACTGTGATGCTTTGCAGAAAAAGCAGCACAAGAGGAGGGCAGCAGCAGGCATGTGGGGTGGGCTCTGCCAGCTGGACCCCCCTACTCCGTGCTCAGAAATCAGCTGTTGTCACATCCAGCGCTGGGCACAGCTACACTGCTGATACAGGCAGTGAGGTTACACTGCTCACAAGGCTCAGATTGCAATGGGCCTGGGAAAGGAACAAAGAGACAGGTGACTACAGATTTTGTCAGCCCCTTCCCAAAGATTTCCCGGTCTGCTTGACGCTGCTTTCCCCATGAACCACCTAAGGCATTTTCCAAAGAACTGCAGGGGAACTTGTCCCTGCCTCCAGCCATCTCTAGGAGAAGCCAGTCGGCAGGGATGGGGATTGCTGAGCATCTCCGACCGCCTGTAGCCACCTCCCTGCTGGTGGCAGGGGAGACACATCCCCATGCAGCAGTGCCTAAGTGTGCCCATGGGAGGGCAGGGACATGGGAGCTGGAGGTGCACAAACAAGCACCAAGAAGTGTTATTGCTTTTCTAACAAGAAGCAATAGATTAAAAAGCTAGTTAAAAATTCATCCAAGAGAGGCAGAGTTTCCCAAGCATATCAGAGTTAATATTTATAAAGGGGATTGTTGCTCAGTCTCAATTATCCTAAAAGCTGGGTACAACTGATGCATTGAAGAAACCACGAATATAGGCATGTCAAGGGAAAACCATTCCCTGTGACCACTAACAAAATGCAATCAGATCTGCAACATGTGGAGCCAATTGATTTTCAACAAGTTATACAATGTAAACAAACGATTGATTCTTGGGCTCCTTTTATTTCTGAGCAAGCAGTCAGAAATCTCTCTGACTACTTTAAGCAGGTAAAGCTGGTGGTAAACAAGGGCTACAGAGGGGCAGCATGCAGTCCTTCCATCAACCTGCAAGCAGCAGGAGCTTTGATTTTATTTTTTTTTTCCCAGCCCCTTAAGCAGACACTAAATAATCAACAATTCCTCAAGTAAGCAACTCCCTGCTCATATGAAATCTTTCTGTTGCCAGTGGTCATGTCAGACCAGATTCTGCCTTCGGTCAGAGTCAGGAGGTTTTTATTGCTTTTGCATTTTGTCTGTTCTGATGTCTCCAGCCTTCCTCTGATTTACACGAGACAGATGAGACAGGAATATCTCAAAGAGCTTTATCACTTCTCTCTGTCAGCGGCTGCTGCTAAGTCAACAGTGCGGTGGTGTGTGTCTGGACCGGAGAGCACAGAGGTTGCTCAAATCGTTCTCCGCTCCCGGTGAAACCAATAAGCCATACTCCACTGCCTCGCCTTGGCTCCCCAGCCGTGCCCTGTGGTTATGTCAAATTAAATCTCACCCCCTCACCAGCAGCCTTCCAATACTGAAGCAAAGCCTCTGCCCCCCAGGGAGGGCACGGGGGGGCACAGGCCTGGCAGGAGGCGGTGGGGAGCTGCAGGGGGCTGCAGCTGCCGGCCCAGTGGAGCCACAGGGAGCCGCGGCCCACAGGGCGCTGCCCATCGTCTGCCTGCAGCCACCTCCCTCCAGCACGGCTGTAGGGGTCCGAGCCCACCGGCGCTTCTGCCCGTGGGAGCTGTTTGCGTGGAAGTGAATGTGCTCTTCTGGGGGCGAGGAGGTTTCTCACACCCTGTCCAGGTGAGCGCACACCTCTGCCTCAGCCACCCCTTTGTGCCACGGCATGCCTGCCTAACACAAGAACTGCACTCTTGGCACGGGCTGATCTGGGACAGGCACCACTGAACTGCTGCCCATCACACCTAGGGGCACCCAAGCGTCTCACCTGACACTCTGCTCTGTGCAGCGCCTCTGGTTTTGCTCAAGAGACTCATTGCCACAAAGGTACCCGGAGACAATGAGGATTGCTCCATCCTTCTCACATAGTGCTGCACACCTCTTACAAACTGGAAACAGCCACGTGTTGCACCTCATATTTTATTTACCCATCACTCTACTTCTCCTTTCTTCCCCTTACTTACATTTACCCATCCTCACCGGCCCAGCAGCAGAGGGGTGTTTCAGCGACAGGCACCAATGCCTGGGCAGAGCACACCCCACATGCAGCCTGCTCGACTGCTGCTCTCCCGCCCTTTGGAGCACCTGCCTGCTGCACTGTTGAGATTATGGACTAAGTATCAGAGAAAAAAATGTATTTACATAAACTGTGGTAATTATTGCAACAATAGCAATAAAAATACATCTCCAGAATGCCACGAGCTGCATGTTCACACTCATTTGGGATGGGACCGACCACTGCTGGTGGCCTCTGCAAAGGGACTGCTGTGACTCAGGCTGCCAGCTTGGGGAGGGGAGGCGAGGCGAGGCTTATCCCTGCCCTGTCCAAGAAAATCAGGGCCCACTCCCTGACCAGTGGAGATACTCAAGCAGCTATGGGTGACTTTTGCCATCAAGCAGGAGCTACAGTGGTGTTTTTCTCATTCCATAGTGCTCCGTGCTGTGTTTCTGTTTTCCAAGAGCCTCACTCTGCTCTGCCCTTGTTCTCACTGGTGCTCTCGCAGAGCTGCAGCCACCCAGCACCCAACCAGGCTGAGGACTCCCAGCTCTGCTCTGGGCTGCCCAGCTGGGGCGTGCAGTCCCCCAGGAGCCAGCCCCCAGCTCCTGGCACAGCCCAACCACCCAGCCCGTCAAGCCCCTGGAGAGCACATCCTCCCCAGGAAAACAGCCTCCTGTCTCCAGGGGCCTCAGCATGGGGCACTTCTGGAATGAGCGGCTCCAGAGCTGCAGGGCGCTGTAAACAGCCAAGAGCCCGAGCCAGAGCCTGCCCGCCTGCCGCCGCCCCCGGCAGTGTTTACGGTGGCACATATGCTGTGCAGTGGGTTTGTAGTGCCTGCGGCGTGTCGCACTGTTGTCAGGCTCAATGCCCGTTCTTGGTGCCAAAGTCTGGCACGATTCCTTGCAAGTGGGCACAAATTCATCCTAAAACACAAACAAAGGAGGAGGTAGCGCAGTCATCGCTTGTGTGGGCACCGAGAGATTCCTGCATAGGGAGGGACTACACCAGGGCCAGGAGAATTTCTGTTTAAAATTAAAATGGTCTTTTTAAAGCAGATTAAAACTCATTATGAAAGCAACCGTGAACAGCTGTGATCTCACAGCAAAGATTTTCCTGGCTCTTATAGAAATTGCCCTGTTCACTTTATAATACCAGAATAATTCTACCTCTTTATTTCAAGCTTGCACTATATTTATATTTTATATAATTTTGACAGATCTCAACTGCGAATTGCAAGCTGTTTTTTTTCTGCATATGTATTAATTGCATGTGTGTCCGGTGCTAACCCTTATTGCCATGTAATTTGTACAACGTAATTAACCATATACAAACCATAATACATTGCATTTGGAAGAGTTACATCTAGTTAATTTAATTGACTAATAACATGTTTTCATTTAGCAGCACGTACTGTATTTCCAGTGATTGAATTAATGTCATGTTAACGGCTGCCTTTTGCAACAACATTTGGCATAAATTGCATTAAAAATTGATGTTCGTACAAATGTATTTTGAATACAGCTCAGCATGTGGTCTGGGAAAACACTCCTGTTGTTTATTAAATCAGCTCAGTTCACAAGTGTACTCAGAGGAGCATCGCTGCTGCCCTGCACCCTTTGCTGGCAGGTCTGGAGGAGCCACAGCTGCGTTTCTCCTGCCCCTGCCCCAGCCCCAGCCAGCCTCCTGATGCCTCCCCTAGCTGCAGGACCAAAGACTTTTCACGCTAGCTGGCTTGCACTGCCCGAGGTTACAGCTTCCCTGCATGGGCTCCTGAAACAGGTTTTAAAAGGATTTTGTGTTGAGAGGGAGTGCAGCAGGAAAGCTCCGGGCGCCCACTGGGAAAGAGGCAGACCTGGAGACACAATTAGCTGTGTCCCTCTGTAAACCCCACACCGCTGTGACTGTCTAGCCTGTCCACCTTCCTCCCTCAGCGTCCACGAGAGCAGAATGAAAACATGCTCTGCAGCTGCCTCCTTCCCCTCTGTCTTTATTTGCACGTGGTCCCAAGGGCAGCGATCGATGCTGTCACTGCAGCCAGGCGCCTGGCACTCACTCTCACCTAATGCTGGAAACAAAACGGGCTGCACAGAACGGGCCTCCTGCTGCCCAGCCTGTGATTTTGAGAGGCAAGAGGAAACCAAGCATCTGCAAGCCTCAGCCTGCAGCCAGAGCCATGGGCCAGCTGCATTTGAGTCTCCTGTCACCACCGAGGTGCAAGAGCCCAAAGCTTTCTCTTATGCTGAGGGTGGCTTCAGAAGTTGTTGCACCATGGACAGCAGGTGGAGAGCGCAATTAGAGGGAAGGCTTGGAAGATCAGATCTGTTGCGCTTAAGTTAAACCTCCAGCAGGGGCTGCAGTGTCTTTGCAGGCTGGCTTGCTTAGTTTACACATCTATCATCAGTTTCTAGCTTTAATTTAAGCCAAAAGCAAAAATATGGAAATAAAGGGACAGAGGAGGTGTTAGTGGCATCACAGAGCAGCCCAGACCACAGCCTTCTGGAGCCCGCCGGGAGGGAGCACTGCCCAGCAGGCAGGGGGATGAGCCCACCACAGCATCACCTGGGCACCCAGCAGGAGCAGGGGAGAGCAGTGCCCTGCGGGGGGGGCACAGCCACCCCCAACACCGTCATGTGTCCTGTGCTGGACGAGCAGCCCTAGAGCCTCAGCCCCAGCATGTCATGGAGGGGCAGAGCCTGCACCGTGCTCGGCTGCCCCCCCACAGGCACCGCCTGGCAGGGCTCTGGGCAGACAACTCCTGTGCACATTTCAAATGCACTTAAATAAATAACCAGCTCCTCGGGCTGGAGCCGGGCTGCACAGAGGACAGTAAGCCACAGCTCCTGGAGCTGCCTGGGCTCCCTGTCAGTGCTGGGGGCTCCGCACGTGTTTGGAGGCTCTGCTGGGCAGCACAGGGACTACGGCTGCAGATGGCTCCCAGCTCTTGTGCACGCACAGGTGGTTGCATGCAGTCATGCACGTACAGGCACGAACACGCAGGCACGCACATGCTTTTTTCCTCACAGTGGTTCAGAAGTCTTTTTTCTTTGTGGTGAATAAATAACAAGAGCTGGGTTTTGATTATGCATGGCAAAGATGCTGCTTTGAGAGCTGCCTGTGATCCCAAGGAGCCTGCTCGTTCTGCCTCTGTTGTACATCAGTACTAGTGAGGGAAAAAAATGGCTTATGAAATTCAAGGTGCAGAGCAGAGACTGTCAAGGCAAATGGTGAGCCCACACTGACTTTTTCCATCTTGTGCTTAAATCCATGCAGGACACCCTGTGCTTTCTTATTTATGGGCTGTGTCTTCCATAATTCCTCTGCACAGGTCCTTTCTCAGAGAACATGCCAGACAGGGAATGGCAGGAGAGGGGGCACGAATACAAAGCCAGGGACCAGTTCAGATACACCATCTCTGGGCATCTCTCTGTCCTTCCCTCTCCCCTCTGTACTGAACCATTCGCAATGCACAAATCTGAAATGTAAGCACAGAAGTACCCTGCTGGTGCAACCTTCTCCTTAGGTCGTTACCTGTTACTTATTACTCCTGCCTTGCGTGGGCAGAGCCTGTTTGCAAGTGGCAGCATTAGTGCCGCAGCACATGTGCCACTGTGACATACGGACAAGGAGAGCCCTTCCTCTTCTTTCCCAGGAGCAGCAGCCTCCTTCTCCCTTTGCCTGGTGCTGCCACCCCATGCTGGGTGATAACGGGTGTTCATGCATCTCAGCATGTTCTTTCTTCACTGATCATCACTGTGCATTCATCAACAGATGTGGGCATAATTACATCAGCCCAGCAAAGAGGATAATGTCAACAGCTGGGAGCCTGGCCAAGGGAAAGGGCTGCCCCGAGCATCTTAAGAGTCAAAGAAGGGACCCTGAATCAGAGCTAATAAGTTTCTTGCCTTTACTGTGCTGCCAAAGGACAAGAAACAAGCCCTTGGGATGACAATCAGGAGATTCCAGAGGAACCCAGCAAGCTCAAGGGGTGAGCATCCAGGAGCACGATTCTGAAGTGCCCTGGCCTTGAGGTCTGCAACTGCCTCCAGATGGAGCCTCTCCACCTTCTGCTTAGACAAATCCCATGTTCCTGATTTTATTTCAGCTGTGGCATGTTCCTCTCCCGAGTACCTTTCCAAGTGCAGTCCTTTTGACCAAGTCTCATTGCACTTTGGAAGCACTGGCTCTCCATATGTCATGTTTGTCACTTTTTAGGTACAGGAACAGATGAGCTATGTCCTTTGTCTCTTCAGCAATATACAACTCCATCTTTAAGAAATAATATAGAAGAAACAATTAAGAAACACTTCTTGCAAAGCCTTGATGTTTCTGGATTCAGTAGCAAAAGCACTACCTGCTTGCCTACATCATGTTTATAAGGACCGCAGCTCCACTATTGATTATGATTTTTTAACAATTTGAAATCAATTAAAATGATTAAAGCAAAATCAATTAAAGCTCTGTGGGAAGACCTGCACATATTTAGGAGATAATGCAGAACACTTCTCACATGGCGAGCACTGAGTTTGAATAACAAAGCAAACACACCAGGATGTCAGGGTTCATCTCACAGCTAAGCTCAGAGCTGGTGGCTGAAATTCACAGATCAGCACATCACACTTCCACTGAACAATTCAGGAATCTCTGCAAGATGTGTCCACTGGCCAGCAGCCCTGAAGGTGTAAAATTTTCTTAATTTAAAGCAACAGCTAAAATAAAATTTATTTGAGAGAACTTTATCTAACTTCTGAGTGAGTGAACTAAACACCTAAAGGTCACTTTTTAAAATGGGTTCAAATAGAGTAAGTAGTGTAGAACCCGTGAATGGCATTTTTATTTTAAAGGAGCACCTCTTGTTTCCTTTCAGATCTATGAACAAATGTAGTGCTCCTAAACAGAGCCTAAAAGCACTGGATATAAGCACGCCAGGCAACATGCAAGATTCCCAGCAGCTCCGCTGAGGCACCCACGTCCCAGGGGGCAGCCGCACCAGCCTGGTCACCTCTGTGCTCCCCTGCTGCCTCTTCCCTCTGCCTGCCCCGATGCAGAAAAAAATGAATGTCTCTTCTCTCTCTAAAATGTGTGTTTTACTCTAGTGAATAAAACAATTCTATAGAAAATTGTAGAACTTTCCTACAAGGAAAACCTGCAATGGCATGTTCTTACCCCCCCTTTACATTTACCTCTTCTTTGTTCCACATGGGAGGACAAAATGGAAAGACAAAGCCACTGGACAGTGGTTCCCAGTACTGGCTGCGTGCTCCTACTATGACCCAGGCTCAGCCTGCAGCACTTGGTGCTAGTTTTAATCCCTGTATGGGACTCCATCCCAGGCAGCCGAGAAAGGAAAGCGAGGGCTGTCCCAGACACGCGTTGCTTTCCCCACCTTTGCCCAGGACTTGATGCAGTGGAGCAGGGGAGCAGGTGGCTGTGCACAGCGCCCTAACTCCTCATGCTGCTGAGCTCCTCCCCAGCCCCTGGGCACAGGGAAGGGGGAACGCAGAGATCTCAGTGGGCATTCACTAAATCCAACAGAGATCCCAAATCACAATTTTATTAGCTCTATACCCAGTGGTGCATTCTGTTCCTGCTGGGAAAGAGGGGCAAGGGAAAAAAAGACAGGAAAATTGTTAGTTGTAGTGGCATTTGTCTGGGAGCCTGGAAAAACAGGAAAACAATGCACAGTACCTTTGTGCTGATGACAGCCTGATATCTTGCCTACTCATAGACATTTTCTATGCCTTCACAAAAACATATCTTCACCATCCATGTAAGCACCATTCATGTGTTGCAGCAAAATCTGAGGGGCTGTAAAAGACACAAGTGACTTGTGAACTGGGAACATTTCACAGTTCTGTGGGGAAGAAAGTTCCCCTTCTTTGGCTTGCTATGTTCTTTGCAGGTTAGACAGGCTTAATTTTCCATCTTTCATCCAGTTGTTGCTTATTGGCTCCATGGGTGAATGTTCCTGCACACAATTTGTACTATGGCAAGGGGAGGTACAGGAGTTTGGTTAATACTACCAACTTCACCAGCTTTAATCTCATGGCAACCACAACCTATGGGAGAGTAACAGACAACTGCCTCTAGCGCATGTTCAACTCGGCACAGCCTAACTGCTCATGCTGCTGTAACACAGTTTGCACACAGTGTGGGAAGGAGCACTGTCCTACAGATTACATTTGAATCATCAGAGACGTGGTGTGAAAGGCAATGCCAACCCACAAGGCAAACAGCGCAGCAGAGAGCAGCTTTTGCCCCAGTGGGCAGAACTGCTAGAAAGCACACCTCGGGCAAAGGGGGAACTAGGGAATCAGCAGTCAGCAAGGAGGCAGGGTGTGGGCTCATGCCACTAGCCAAGAACACTGCTTCTGAGGAGTTCTTGGCACAGTGCAGAGCCAACCTCTGCAGATTTCAAAGGCAAATCAGCAATTCTACTTCCATCTGAGAATCAGCACAAACAGGATTGACAGCCCCAACTCGCTGGAATGTGCCTTGCTTGTCCCCAGCGTGTCATTGCAATCAGCATCCCAACTGAAATCTCTGGGAAACAAAAGCGTATCCAGAGAAAGACTTAAATCACAGAACCATACAGCAATTAAAAGTCATGTTCATAACAGAGTCATTTGTGCCGATTCTCATATTCTTTACATTGGAACAGCACGTAATAACCATTTCAATTAAATTACGTTTCTCCAAGGTGCATTAACCGCTTTTATCCATCCGATTAATTGGACCCCTCTCTACTGCATTGAACAGAATTACATCACTCCAGAGGGAAAGCAGACAGTTAATAAAAAGTGTTGTTGTGGTACTAATGCAGGAACACTTTGCTATCAAGCACGTACGCTTACATGCACGTTTATTACGAATTGTCTACTCAAGCACAGATGCATGGTTTTACCTACACACACGTAGTTAAGCACACCTAGCAGGCAAACACATATCCGTTCTTGGAAAGGATGAATTGCTGCAGGCTTGCATGTTTTGCAGCATCAACAACTCCAGAAGAAGTCCTTCAAGTCCAGTGCTATCATCCAATTTTCTTTGCTTCCTGGGACTTTAGTCCCTTGCCCCACAACTCCCAGGCAGCTCTGCACGGGGTAACAAAGCCCTTGCACTGACTGGAGCCAACAAACGGGCATTCCATCACACACACCAAGCACTGCTGCCTTTGTGTGGCTGGATGTCTTGTCCCTGTGCTCTGCTAATTACCACTGTGTGACAGGGCAACTTGCCAGTTGCCTGGACGTCACACCAGTGGGCTCTGATCCTTCTGCTTCCCTTCCTCCTTGGGTACAGAGCCTGGCAGTTCTGCTGAAAGCAAAGGCTTCAGTGAAGGAAATTGCACAGGGCCCAATTTGTGCAGAAAGAGCTGACCTGCTGCCATGACCTGGGGGTGAGATTTTATTTACTTGAGAGGGATGAATGCTTCCATGCAAATTCTTCAGGCACTCAGTTCTTCAGATTCCTCTCGACAAGAAATGAAGAGTGATGCTTCCCATGCAGCAAAGGAGACATCGGTGATGAGCAGCAGCAGTAGAAGGGCAGCGTATATGTAAAATATGGTGAAAGGGACATCTCAATGTGTGCATGGTGGTCACAGTGCATTTGCAGTCAGCACACAGATACCACGGCTGCTGTGCATGGGATGGAGCCCCAAGGTATGTTCCCAACAACAGCTAAGAAACAGCTAAGAAAAGATCTTAAAAAAATTTGCTTGCTGGCTCTGGGGCTTTGTGAATAGGGTTCTCATGGTTCAATGAGCCCTGCCACTTTGTCACGATTCCAGTTTCTCTATGGGAGCAGTTACCTTGACACCTCTTGGGAATTAAATTATCTTTTGATGTAAGACTGCATACAGGAGAGCTGCCAAATGCACCTAAATGAGTATAGCCCACGTGAACTCCGGGGAGTTGAGCTAGAATATGGTAAGACTAGGTAGGCATTGGAACCTTACCCTCTTCACCAAACCAGACATATATTGAAAGGAGCAGGAATGGAAGAGAGACAAATGTGCCAAAGAGGGAGAGGTCTTCCGCAGGATCCTGCCTGATCATCCTTGGGTCTGTGCTGGAGGGAAGGTGCTGGGATGGCAGAGAGACACACATGTTTGTATTTCTAAATGCAAGCATCCATGTTGTAGGAAGGGCAGCTATCTCATTCATTCTCTCCCCAGGCACAGATAATATAGCCTCAGGAGCATGCAGTTATCAAAATGTTATAAATTGTTACCTTTTAAATAGTGTGGTAATTTGCTAGTCCATTACAGGAGGAGTTCTAGGATACAAGGAGCACGCTATGAAAAATTATGCCTTCTGAGTCACTACTGACCTCTGCAGCTGAGGTGCTCTCGGAACTGCTCCATTATGTCAGAGTACCCTGAGCAATTAGCCATCCGTCAGAGCTCATCAATGTGTCATGGTGCTACAGAAGACACCACACATTCCTGACAGTTCCCTTACTGGAAGCATTTGCTGCACAGGTGCCATTCGCAATCATGTTGGTGTAACCTGCTGCCACCAGCAGAATGCTCCCAGCAGGAAAAACCTCAGTTGCTCTCTGTAGCCACCTCTCCTTCTGTAATTAAGGTATTTTCATAGACCTCACAAGCAAACTAACCCAGTTAATTTTAGTCCAGTGGTTCCAATTTAAGAATTCTGCAAAACTGGAAATAAATGAAATCTTTTTTTTTTTTTTTTTTTTTTTTTTTTACAATCACTGCCTTTTTTTTTTTTTTTTTCCTGATAGTGCTGCTGCTGAGCACTGTCCATGCATAAGCCCACTGCTTGCTCTGGCATGGCATCACTGATGCTTCCCAATAGGACCCATTCCTTTGTGGACAGAATGGAGAGAGCCACGCTGCCTGTCTGGCACATTCCTGACAGATGTTCAGGTCTCTTCTTTTCATGACAGTCCTCCAGCTCTATTACAAAGAGTCTCATTATTTCTGAGATTCCCAAATCCTACTTTATCTGTGTCAAGTCTTTCTGTATGGTCCGAACGGTCATACAAAGCCTCCACACGTTTCACAGACCACCCCGTTTTGTGCCATCAAAGGCTGTTTTTTGTAACTATGCCTCCAGGCAAGATCCTCATAACGGTGAGATACGGCCAGCAAGGCTGTTTATCAGCCCACTATTTTCTTGCAGTTTGGGGAAGGAGGTAGCTCCAGGTCTATTCAGCTCACAACAGGAGAATTACATGTTACATTGTTTTTGTGCAAAGCAAAGGAATATTTCTCCTAACCCAAGTTTTAATTTCTGCACATAAATCCCTCCAAACTTAAACCTCCCATTTATTTTACGAGCTTAGATACTTCCTCATGAGTCGCAGGTGAAATCCATGTCCTGGCATCCACATAAAAGCAATGCAGAAGGAACACGTCCCAGCTATATAAGGTATCATTCCTGGAGACAAATCTGTCTTTGCTGGGGAGGAAATCCTCAAGGCTCATACACACCTGCTATGAATTTCTCTCAAAACACATACATTTCAGGACACAAACAAACATGTAAATACATGACGTGCTATTACTTTCTGGTCAGGAAGCAACAGACAACTTACAGTTCCTGAAAAACTTGCACCCAACTTCCTTGCAAGCCACTTATTAAACACACATAAAACATCCAGCACCTGGGGAAGAGTTAGCACCCTAGAAACATGCACAGTGCACTATGATAACATCACACACAAAACACGCATGCTGGTGCCACTCTGATCTAGCAAACCACTGCAGAATGACAACACTTTGGAAGCTACCACTGTAATGCAGGAGCTGCTGGGCCAGGAGGTGAAAAGAGGAGCACTGGTGTGGATGGCAGAGCCTCACCACAGGGCCCACAACTACTCCCCATCCTCTGGGAGCACCCAGAGCTGCCTGCTGTCTGTCCAAGAGAAGTATCCAAAGGTTTCAGCCACAGGGTGACTGGTGCAGTGCTTGTTGGCGTGGGACAGCGTGAAGCAGAGGGCAGGTCTTCCCTAGTTTGTTTCCTCCACATACATATTTCTCAGAGGAAACACTATCAGGGAGCTCTGTGGGATCGTGAATATGAATTGCTTTGACCTCACTTAGTCTGATATGGTGGAGTATTAAATCTCTATTTTTCAAGCATTAAGCCTGTGTAATAGAAGGATGCTGCGAGCAATTTGCAATAAGATGAAGGGATATTACTGTCCTGGGAGACAGACAATCCAACCACATCCACAAATTGATAACAGAGATAGTGGCTTAGGTTCATCCTAGCTATTAATTAAGGGCATGTTTTATGTGGAAGACAATACCAGTTTACACAGGCAGGTACTGCTTGTCTTCCCTTCCCTGTTGTGAGCAGCATTCCTGGGCCTGGACCGCAGCCAGGTGGGTCAGCTTACCTTGCTGAACCTCAGTTCACGCACTTACACCTGAATCTCTGACAGGCAAAATTAATTTCTCAAGCCTTTAGCACAGCATCATCAGAGCTGCTGTTCTGCCTGCTTGTGAGCAGCCGGTGCTGCTGGAAGCAGCTGCAGCAGGGCGCACTGTGCAAGCCCTCCTTCCAGGGACATTCAAAGACTTGGCCAGACCAAAGAGTTACCAACTGTGTTGAGAGCTAACATGTCTCTAGCCGCTAATGAGCAGCTAACCATGTCCTGAGCTCTTCCTTTGCCCTCAGAACTTGCTGCCTCATTATCTGGCTGATCCCCATCTCTGAGGAAGGAAACCCAAAACCAGATTTCATTCTTTTTTACTTCTGTATTTCTCATCTTTGCTGCTCATATCATCCTGCTCAGTCAAGAGACAGGATCCGTCTCCCACCCAATGCCCTCAGCAGGCTTTCACTTTCCTTCCCCTGCACTGAGCGCAGTGGGACTCTCACAGCATCTCACATCCATTACTCGTGCTGATTACAGGGCCACTAACATGTGCCCTAATTAACAGCAGAATATTATCCTCTTATAACCTTTTGCTCCTCTCCCTAGAACTTAGCAGCAAGCCCACAACAAGCCCTGAAAGCTGATCCCTGCACTGGCTTGCAAGACCCACTGCTGCTGCTCCTGCCTGACTTGAGAGAACGCCCCACGGGCTGCACTCAGGGCGAGGCCAGGCCAGTGTAAAGGGGCACCCGCCTCAGGGAGCCCGCGGCCACTGGCAGCATGCTGCAAGGCGAAGCACAGCAGAGGGCAAGAGCCGAGTCAGGCGTGAGGCAGCTCCCCGGAGCAAGGACAGCGACCCACACCCTTTGGAGTCAGCCAAATGGATGGAGCCGAAGCTCGCTGAAAATCCCACCAAGCTCCAGCAGTAACATCGTGTCAGACTGCTCCTCTGGAGAGTGGCTGCCCTGCTGGCGGCTGCCCAAGATGTTCTATAGAGCTAAATAACGCAGGTCAGTGGTGGAAATACGTATATAATACTGGTGGAAATAGTGCAAAAGTCCTGTGTAATGAATCAGTTAAAGCATCTCTTCTCGCAGACAGACAGCCCTTGGGAAGAACTGAGTCAGAGATACATTGGTAGGATAGGTCAGGAAGGTAGAAGAGCTATATTATTCCCAGATGCAATTAAAAAATGGAGAATTGATGTGGTAGCGAAGACAGGAAGACTGCTCCATACCACAGGCTCCTGCTGACTGCTGCCCATCCCTAACACTCTGTGTTAGGGCCCACATGAAGACATGGTGAGCTTCCAGATGGAAAGTGTGAGCCCTTACAGAAAGCAAAAATTTACAAAACAAAGGGAGGGAAAGGAAAAGTTGGAAGCCAGGCCGTCAAGAGTGAAAGGAGCATCCCTTGGTGTCAGTGAGCATGTGTCCACAGCCTGCAGACCACGTCTGGCTGCAGCCTCTCACCCCATCTACCCGCCTCTGAAGCCAAAACTCATCCTGGGTTGGCAGCAGTCATCAGCCCAGCAAGCAAGGAAACCTCTGTGCTTCTGCATGCCATACAACTGTGCCACATTCTAGCCTGCTCTTTGAAGTCAAGATCTCTACTGTATCTTGGCATATTGTGGATTACAAGATTTCAGTCTGCCTGCTGCAGCTCAGCTGTATGTCTGATCTTGGGTGAGGAATTTCTCTTTATACCAAACTGTCTATTCAAGTCATAAAAATAGGCTTTTTTTCCTTCTGTAAGTGCAACACTTTTCATATTTTTACTTCCAGCTGTCTAGATAGTATTTCACTTTTTTCATTTCTAGTGCTCGCTCTCAGTTATTTAATGTGAATTTCTAGGGCATGGTGCCCTTAGCAGACATCAGAGCAATATAACACAAGAAATCAGATATATGCTGTTCCAGGAGAAAGCAGGAACAAAAAGACAAACTAGGCTCTTAATACATATGGTGCTTTTGATTCATGGAATATAGAAAATTGTATTTGATTATATCTGTAATGGATCCTCGTAACTTTAGATTAGGGTTATGCTGATGGCCCAACTAATGGACAGTTTATTGCAGGAATAGATTTCATCCCATCATATTTTTTTCCTGATATCAATTACTTTGAATGTTTAAATGTCTCATTTCTCTGGATGTTTATTGCTCAATTTTCTTTTCTAAAAAAAAAAAAAAAAAAAAAAGCACCCTACACACACAATGCCCCTGGTGTTCCTCTGCTAAGTTGCAAGGAACTGGGGAACTGGTTTGCCTGCTCCTGGAATCCAGAAGCATACTGTCACCTACCAGGTGCACAGGTCAAAGTAAGATCCATATTTGTGGCTTACAGCTATTGAAGTCATCCCAGCATGTAAGCCATGAGGTAATAGAGTCAAAGTTCTCTTAGCAGACAAGTGGATGCTATTGGAAAAGAAAAAAAAAAAAAAAAACACAATAATAAAAAGCTCATTAAATTAATCTAAGATGGAAAAAGAACTTGCATGATTGCTGCCTGTGAGATAAACAGCAAATCTGATGATAAAAGAGGTTGGAAGCAAAGATGGTTTGGCAGCAAGCATTTCCTTTTCAGTTAACTTGTATTAGTAAAGCCCTGAAGAATAGAATCATTAAATTATTACTCTCTGAAGCAGTGCAGAAGGGCCTTGAAGGAAATGCTGTCATGTCAGTAAAGAGTTTAGGAGTCTGTGGAGGTACCAGAGATGTTCCTTATTGATTTGAGGGCTAGGGGCATAGGGCAGAGAGGTTGGTGGATTTTTCACTTTGACTGGCTCTAACCATGTCTGAAACTCTCTAGGGAAAAAAAAAAAAAGAAAATTGCAGGGAAAAATGCCACCTTTGTCCTACTTTAAATACCAGCCAAACTGCTTGACACCAGTGATTTCAGAGTGATCTCTGCTATGTACTTTGCAGAAGTAGAAGTATGTTCTGCCTCGCTCCAGAACTGATCACCGTCAGACAACAGGTGGCATGATGTCGATTTCCCTGAGGAGCAACGGTCCCCAATCAAGAAAAGACACAGAGCTGTTTGAGGGCATTCATCAGGGCCACGGGCTGACACGTGTCAGTGAGGAACAGCGGGTGCACATCTCGAGGAGAATCTTTTTTTTTTTTTTTTTAAACCTTCAGCTAAATACTTCGATTTGGCCAGTGTGCCCAGAGGAGAAAACCCAGGGGCTCCTCAGCCCTGAGGCTTTTTACTGTCACAGCCCTGAAATCTTGGAGAAGAGACAAACCTGATGACAGAGTTGTATGAGAGCTCCATCAAAGCGGGCAAGGCTGCTGTGCCCAGAGGAACAGACTTTCCTTAGCAGCCCAAATGCCCCAGGTGCCTGCTGCTTTGCAGACACATCCCTGGCCGTGTCATCCCATCTCCATTAGCTGCCAGATGCTCAAGGCCACTGTGGTGCCTGGCTCCCTGCTCACACGGCCCAGCACCGTGAAGGCAGGCTGTGGCTCTGCAGAGAAGCCCAGGAGTCTCCCATGGTCTGAGAGCACTGCTGCAAGCCAAGGGTCCATGCCAAGCACCCCTCTCCTGAAGACCTCAGACTGCCTGTGGATGAGACTAAAAGACTCTTCCAGGGATTAGGGATGCCCTTGGGTCAGCATGTGCATCAAGACAAAGCCCACATGCCTGGAAGGCCTCCAGGCTGGCAGAAGACCTGGAGTCCGTGCTGCGCAGAGACAAAAGGGCATGCAAGGTCCCCTCGTGATGAAGGTGGCACACTGAAGCAAGACACTCAGCATTACAGTCCCTGCACGGGACCACAACAACCACAGGGGCTTCAGCAAGGGCAGAGGAGGGGGGACATGCCTGGCGCAGCACCTTGCACTGCCAGGAAGAGCGGCAGGCCCCCTGCACGGGCAGAAACTCCTGCACCCAGGAACGCAGAGCTGCCTCACCTTCTGCTCAAGCGCACTCATTCACATACAGGACGCATGGTATTGCTGCTCCAAGAAGAGAACTAGATCCACTTATTTTTTTTCATTAAAATGCAAATTAATTTAATAAAAAGTAGAATTGTAAATTAATGAAGCACTTAAAAATTCTACATAATACAAGGCTAATACTTACTCTGTAGAATTTCCTCCAGTTAATATCACCACTAACTCTCCCGAGTGGGACCAGCCTGGCAGCTCCACCGATCTAAATGGGTCTCTTTGATTGGTGATGGGATCATAGCTCGCCGAACGGGCACGCTGCCTTCTTGCTGCTTCCCAATTACCGAGGGCAGTGGGGAAGCCTGCCTCCTCGGCAGGAAGCTCATCCTGCGAGCATGTGCCTGCCCCCCCCCCCCGGCCGACGCACTCAGGAGCAGGGACATTTTCTCTCCCCTTAAAAGAGGAGCGAAGGGTCCCTGCGGGTGGCTGCACCCCCTGCCGCCCTGCTCCGAGCTCCGGGGGCGGGCTGCCCTCCCCCGGCCCCAGGCTGTAACAACACGCCCCGGCCTCCAGGCACCGGCTCCCTTGTAGCCTTGGGACCCGTTGGAACCAGAGACTGAGGATCGACTCCCCCCCCCCCCCCAATACAAAGCGCTAGATTCAGGCACTGGCTCCACGGCAGAATGTGCAGCATGCGAGCTGCAGGGCTGTCTCTAATGAAGGGCTGGTGGCCAGCCCCACCTCGCTGCTGTCAGGCTCACACACACACCAGCCAACATAGACCTTCCCCAGGGAGCGACGGGATTCACGGCAGCCCCTCAGCATCACCATCCCTCTTCTGCAGGGTGGTAGCAGGGTGAGAGGAGAAAGTGCCTTGGGTAAGGTCTGGTATTGTCCCAGGCTGCCTTCAAGACAAATCTGACTCAAGGAGACAAACCATTCCCCTGAAGGGACAGGTGCAAGGCTTGTTTTCTGCACTTTCCCTTTTTAATACTTCGATGGAAATGCTGTAGAAAATTTATCCTTAAAATAAAGTAGAGCAAGAGAAGCATGCTCAGAAAAGGCTGGCCAAAGCAAGTAAGGAATTTCCAGTGGGATGAATTCCTCCTGGTCCATATCTGAGCTGATCGCCTTCTGCTTTTTAAAGTAAATGGAGAGTAAAGGCAATTTTGAAGCCATTCAGTTCACCTTAGGTTAAGCAACTAAAGCAGGTCAGGTAAACCACACCACAAGATCACCCTTCTCTCTCTGCTAGCTATAAAGAGAGCCCAGGCAGACAGCTTCATGGGGACGTTGCACTGGTACACACCCAGAGTTAGGGGACACGAATCCTGACCTGTCTGGATGGGACCCCGCGCACCCCATGCAATGCACCACAGCTCACTCAGCACAGAGCCCCAAGTGGCATGTGCCACACTGCAGGCTGTCACGGGCCAGCCCTGGTGGCCAGCAGGACCTCCCTGCCACGCCAGGACCTGCCAGGCTCCTCTGCTTCTGGCCAGCCAGCAGGGCCCGCGAAGGCTTCGATGGTGTTAATCACCTGCCACACTCATTTACTGCCATGTGTACACCACTGCCAGGAACATTATCCCTTAAATAAAACTCACCCACCCTATTATTGTAATGTCAACTCTGAACCTCTCAGATAAGCCCTGCAGACAATTTATAATTACACAGAAGTAGCTCTTGTACATTGCACCAAGGGGCCATCAGGAGAGGATTTAGGTCTTTCACAGAGCCAGCATTTGACAGGTCTTTTTGCTGTTATTTCATCTTGACAGCTCCTTGCCACCCAGCTCCTCCTGTGGCTCCACACTCATGCTTTGTTGTGTGATCTCAGGTGAAAAGAGCACGTAATGGGCAATAATTGTGGGTGATTACTGTTTACTTGTTAACTTTGCTTGGCAGAGCAGCTGTGATGGATGCAGGGACTAGAATATTCTCTTTATCCCCTGTAGCACTTAGAGTGAACTGGTGCTTAATTCAAAGGCTGAAATCTATAAAAAAGACGACGAAACCCATCATTAAATTTCTCTTAGTGGCTATGTGCATAATTCATCCAAACACCATCAAATATAAATGGCCTTGTGTCAGGATGAGCAGTACAGGCACAGCAAATCCAACCTGCTCTAGGAGACAGAAACTGTGAAGATGCCTCTTACCACATTAATGAGATCATGCACCAAAGCACGTCCAAGGAGCATCCTAAGCAGGACATGATGATACGATCAAGCCACCTGAGAGCAGCCCCTGCTCCCCAGGCATACCTGGCCCTGTCCTTGCTGACCAGCCCCCAGGCTCCTTGCTAGTGCTGGGCATAACTGGCTGGAGAGGTCTGGAGATTTATTGGTCTGGGTCTTCTGTCAAACAAACAAACAAGCACATTACTTTTAAAGCCTGATCAATATTTACAAACAGCAGGCAAAATGAGTCATACAGATGGCATGTTAGCAGACATGGTGTTCGTGGGAAGCTGGGCAATGCCTTCCCCACGCCACAGCAGGGACCAGAGCAGTGGTCAGCCCCCACAGCCAGCTGCCCTGCTGGTGCACCAGGCTGGGCCACAGTCCCCCTGCCAGCGGCCAGCGCAGAGCTCGGTCAGTGCAGAGCTGCCTCCAGCACTGTGAGGGACACAAGGAGCCCAAGTGAGCACTGCAGTCCCTCATTCGCTTATGGCCTCGACTTGTTTGGCAAAGCTGTTTGCTTGCAGTGGTACACCACTGTGTTCTCCCCCCACAATTTAAAAACATTTGTATAGATTATGATATCTAAATTGTTTATTGTTTCATGCTAGTGTCTGAACTTTGACTGGGAGCTGGATGACCCCAATTTCACAAGCAGCAGTCATATACTGGTAAACAATCCTTGTTTCGCACAAGCAGATGTTAATCTACAGTGGTTTAGCAAAGGTTTGCAACAAGTTTTCTAGAAAGTTGAGTTTTTTCAATTATTTGAAAAACACCAAGTTATTTAATAAATCACAGCAAGTTGTTTTGCAAAAGTATCCTTTGAACCATTAGATATTATTGTGAATGCCAATTTTTCTTCCCACCTTATGGCAGGATAAAGATACCCCACTCAATTTTCATCAAAAGCACATGAAAGCAATCAAAGCTCCTGTAGTTTCTATGGAAATAAGGGATGCAAATTGGGATTGCGTGGTGCCTTTTTTCTTGAATTTATCCATAAAAATGCAAATACTCTTCAACAGATACTGAAATATTTGCCTTGTTCTAAGGGAAGCAAAATATACAGATGAGACTCCTTTGTCCACTGGCTCTCCTGGCAAAGAGATTTGACAGCTCTTGGAGCATGAGCCTATCGAAGCTGAACAAGCCCTGTCAGAGCATGAAAACAGTGGCAGAACTGGCTCATGCCATGTGTGTACCTGGCCTCAAAGGGCAGCAGCTTGCTCCTAACAGGTCCCCCAGCCACCAGTATTAACAAACAGGTTCTCCTGCCCTTTCCCACAATGTAGACTCCTCAATCCACAGGTATCTTGTGGCTCCCTGCCCAAAATGCAAGGTCATCCCAGCCCCTCTGCTGCTGAGCTAGAAGAGCAACATTATCTCTTTGGTGTGGAAAACAGACAAGCCAGAGGAACAGCACAAACAAATGACATTTGTGATGCATCTGCTTTACTTTCTTGCCAGACATTTCAGAGAAGAGAACACAACGGAGGATATCCTGCTCCTGTGCACAGCCACATCCTATCCTGCAGCAGGGACTGATCAAGACTGTACAGCAGGGGCGTTGACTAATTCCCTTCCAAACTGAGGGATACAGAATAGTTAATGCTAGCAAAGGCCTTTGGGTTATTCCCCTAAGTGCTCCCCTGCTCTCTCCTCTTACTATGTAAGCTGTATTGTGTGCTTCGTACAGCACTTACTGATAAATAATCAAACAGTTCTGGGAAATGCTGATCCATCTCTGGGTCTCTCACTCTGCAGTGAGGTCCAGGTGCCCAAGAGCAGCAGCACCGCTGCCATGTGGAGACCTCACAGGACAATGGGGCTTGTCCCTGGTGCATACCCTCTGCTTGAGGACTTAAGGAAATTTAAAAGGTCTAGGAATGGCATTTTGTGTCTCTGCACCAGAATTAATGACAAACCCTGGAACTTCAACTACTAAAACTGCAAGAGTGAACTAGAGAATGCTTCATCTTCATGATTGTAAACTTACAATTAATTAATCGTGCTGCCACTATACACACAACAGCTAGATCAAAGAACTGAACAGAGATCAAAACGATTAGTAGATCACTTTACTTACAGTTGAAAGGACCAATTAGATACAGCAAAGACATAGCCTGGCTTAGCTGCTTCTCTTAACAGCTCTGGAAGAGAAAAGCCATTCAATAAACTGTGGAAAAAATAAAGATTGTTTACAGTACAGACAGAAGTCATGATGGTCTGTCTGCTGACTTTTCCTTTCTGAGGGTGCAAAACATCTAAATGATGAGATTGCCTGTGTAGTTCTGCAGACCTAACAGCCTTCTAAAACAGGTCCCGAGAGCTGCCTGGCATTTCCTAAGGTAGAGATAGTTCTGGGTTTTTTGAAACATAATAGCTTTCACACCTGCTAGTACATTATTAAGCACCTGTACCAGCTGCTCAGCACAGATTTAGCCACTCCCTACAATGTTTCCTAGAATTCTTGTGAAAGTACATTCCAGCTACACCAAACATGATTCCCAAGTACCACCACAACAGGACTGTGTCATGCTCTCTGTGGACGCTCTCCCTTCCCTGAGCAGGGAGAAGAGATCAGTGAGGGACACTGTGGATTTTTATTTTTGTTTAAGTTTTTAGTCTTGGAATGCTAACTTTGAGAAAGATGCTGTAGTGTAACCAGACATACAAGCTCACCAGAAGAATTGCTAAGCGATTCCTGACATATATCAAGCTTGTGGTCACGAATGTGGCATCAGTCACTCTGGATGCAGTGCCAGTCTGTATCATTGCAGGGTTACAACTGTGGGCTCCAAGCTGGGACTGCTCACTACCACAAGCCTGGAGGGTGCCCACTTTGCCAAAGCCTTCTCCAGGAGCCCCTCACAAGCCCCACACACAAACCAAGAACAGAAGACAGCTGTTGACATGCCTTAGAAAGAAGGGACTTTACTGGACTTCACTGCTGGCAGGAGAGAAGGGACCAGGAACAGAGGCAAGACCTAGGAGGCAAAGTCTCCTGAACAGTGAGCATGGAGCAGTTCCTGCTGCCAGCCCCACCACCACCTGATTCCCACTCTCCCATGAGACGATTTTAAAGGTCTGCAAGGAGGCACAGCAGCGCTGGGGCTAGGCAGTGACTGCTGTACGCGTACTTTGTGTCCTTGCTGAAGATAGACTTCAGCACCGAGCTTTGCCTCCATTGTGGTGTTTGTCACATTGTTTAATTTCTCTTTTTAATTGACTCAGACATTGTTTAATTTCTCTGTTTAATTGGCTCAGACAGAGAGGCTGCAGGCAATGTCATCCTCAAATCATGTCTGAGAAACATCATACGCATGTGACATTACTGGTCATAGGCAGCAAGGTGCTGCAGCACCCCTAAAGGTCCACCCCCAGCTGGTAACAAGGAGGTAGTAACAGAGCAGGTATAAATCAGAGATGTTTGCAGGACAAAGGCTATTAACAAGGTGCCATCCTAGCTTGTATAGGAGTTGCTTTCTTTTAACATACACACCGACAAGTGAGACAGCAGGTAGGATGAAAATTCAGCAAAGCACACAGCTGACAACAGTATTTACATCATTCAAATGAGATGTGCCTGAAGGGAGCTTCCAAGGCACCTCACCACATGAGCTGGAGGCAGGTAAAGATGGTGAGCAACAAAATCATGCCACATACATGCAGTCTTAAGAGTAGCCATTGCAGGGTATATTAAGGCACATGATTTTTACAGTTTGAGACAGATTCAATACATACCTGAAAAAATATTCAACAAACGTTCATTTGTATTTTCCTACATCTTGCATCTGGCATGCCCTGTACTTTCCCAGTCACATGTATTACACAAACAGATTTTTACCTCTCTGGGTTCAACAGGTACAGTACAATGGCTATTTCCGTGGATCGGGTTTGACAGACTGAGGTGCTTGAGAAAGTTATTTTCCATGCTCATTTCTTTTGGTGGGTGCCAGACTGGACTGGAACAAATAGAGGTGAAAAATTGTAAGCTTAAACTTTCCCTGGAGAGCTACAAGTGTTTGGAGATCTGCAGCACTGCTCACTGAAAAGATTTTTAATAGCTTTGACCTTTGTGTGTTCTGTGCAGTATCCTTTTGTCAAAAAAGTATACATGGAAGAATCCTGGAAAAGAGCTCAAGATAATACCAATGTTCTGCAGATTTTGTAGAGAATTACAGAATGTTCCTTCATGTTTCTGTGATATTGTTCCAAAATTTAGACTACTAGCATCAGCTGCCACAAGCATATAACAGTTTATAAACAGGAAGGGCAAGTAATTGCTGGTCAGGAGGCAATATAAATATTTGTTATTGCAGATGAGTTATAAATAAATTATTTGAAATGATGAAATAAATCAGACAATTCATTTGACAAATAAGTATTTGATCAGCTCTGTCTGAATCACTTTGGCCAGCCAGGCACCCTGTAACGAGAGCTCCTTAAATATATGGAATTTATGGAAAAAAATATCACTTCACCTCAGGACATGCAAGCAGATAGAGAAGTGGCCAGATCATCAATTAGCAGGCTTCTGAGCTCCAGAAGAAGGTTCCTAGTGCAAAGGCAGCCCCAGCCCAGGACACAGGAGGACGAGCAGAAGCAGCCCTGTACAAGCAGAGGTCTCCTGCCTGCAGGGGACGCGTGAGGCCAGGGGACACAGCTGCCTGCTGCAGCACCTGTAAATCTGGCAGAGATGCTGCGCCCCCTGCGCTGGTATTTCCCTGGAAGGGGCACTTATGAGCAGACCAGAGATTTCAGCAAGTTCAGGGACTATGGCTACTTGGGTGTTTAGGTGTCATGATTTTCAAAGTATGCCAGGCAAACCTGATTGGTTTTTCTCCCCTCACAAAGATACACAAAAATGAGTGTGTCAGTCTAATAGCTGTGTACATTGTGTCTCATCTGTATTCAGCACATCACTAAAATGTGAAGAAAATAGCCCCTGAAAAATAAAACTATGGGAGATAGGAGGAAATGAGAACTGTGAAAAAAACCAAACAGCTCTCTGCCTGTATTTGACTTCCCAGTGTCTCTGTCACTCCCACACCCTCTGAGCTGCTGTGTACAGCTCTTAGCTGTTTTGGACTCATGAATGTTCAGAAACATTAGTGTAATCTTCTCTGAGATGTGCACATATTATCCATACTGAAATGTAAAATAGGCAAGAAACAGCATATTTTTGGTGATTTTTTTTCCTTTGCACGTTTTAGCTCAGAACAATCTAATATCTATCTATATAGTGCTTGCCTCCAATAGCTTAAATGCCAGTTTTCTACTGTTTTTACAATCTGGTCTCAAGGGATATCAAGGGCACAATGCCCCTCTTAACAATGAAGAATCACAGAGCTTTGGCTTTACCTGATGGAGGAATGAGAACCATCATCCAAGACAGCTGAAAGTAAAGCCATACCTACTGTTCCCCCACAACAGCAGGTTAGAGCAATAACATGACAGTAAGGATGGGATGCTACTAAGCAACTCATGAAGTTTTGATCTGCCAGCAAACAAGCTGGAAGTTTCTCCATCAAAAAGCCCATCTGCTTAACCAAAATGGCTGGAAGATTTGTAAGTGTCCAGGAGAAGGAAAATTTTGGCCACAGCAAAAGATGTTGGTGGCAAGATGGATAGATGGATAGTTGGATGGCAAGACCCTACACATGACAGTAGCGGGTAGGTTAGGCACCACCAATGTAAGACAGCAGTGCTGTCAGCTTCTGGGATTATTAGAACAAAATAAGTGTTCTCCACAGGCTCCTGTGCTGGGGTGAAGCGCAGTTCCACAGGGCCATGGCCCCCTGGCACTGGGCTCTCTGCCTATGCAGGGACCAGCCCACAGCAGCCACACCAATGCAGCAGGAACATCAGTGGGCAGGGTGTTGGGAACAGGGCCACAGCTGCTCCACCAGCACTGCTTGTTAATGCTTCACATCTCTGGCATCATCATGAGAAACATTAGCTCTGTGAGCTCTTCCTGGGGAGGGAGGCATGTGAGGAAGTGAGGATCCCTTGATAAGAAAAGATGTTAGCGTCTCAAGTGTATGTTTTAGGAAGAAGCTCCAGCAGAAATCTCAAATGTAATTTTCGTACAGTCTCTAAATCCCCAGCCTCTTCCAGTTGGTGCCAATAAAACCTGGGTATTCAGTCTGCACCAGAAGGCTCTGGCACCTGCCCCCAGGACAGGAGGATCACCTCAAGCCAGGAGGAGGAACTGGCAGGTTAAACTTCTCATATCCAACAATTTCATGGTTTGATTTTTATCAAGGAGTTTTAGTGTCACAAAGCAGCAACAGTCCTACCAGTAGGAGTGGTCCCTGTAGTTCATTTGTCAGGGATGTGGGTGGTGGGTGTGCTGGCAAGTGACAGCTAATCCTTGTGCTGGTGAGGAGCAGCAATGGACCCGTCCATCAGAGGGACCCTCCAAGGCCAGCACCACACTCGCCACAGGGGATGCGCCAAAGGCCAGGCTGAGCACTGCTGTGAGGACACAGGCTGTGCTCCTCTCTGGCCGCAGGAACATCAGGCACCCTGCAGGAAAGGACCAGGCTGGCATGTAGCAGTTTTCCACTCTGTTGTGAATATTTTCTACTCTGTCAACCCTTTATTTAAATGACATTTGGCTGCAGTGCTAAAAGTATGGTATTGAAAATCAATATGTGGAAAGTGTTTGAAAGCCAATCTAAATCAAATATTACAATATGGTGAAGTTAATCATCTGAAATTAACCTTATAACTGCTTGAATCACTCTAATCTATAAAGAAAATCAATATACGCATATCAAATCCTACTCGAAACTGATGTCTGTTCCAGCTGACCATGCAAATGGAAAATAATAGCCAGCAGATGCTTATTGTTCCTTATTATACATTAACACTCAGCACGGGGCTGAGACGCTCTGACAAGGAATCCCCAGGGAGATGTTACCATGAGATGCAGTCAAGGGATCCCACTCTGCAAAACCCAGAGCAGCACTGCAGCAGCAAATGCCCTCCAAGTCGCTCTCACAGCAGTTAATTTCATAGAACCAGACAGAGCTGTGACTGACTAACAGGCTGTTTCATGAGGAGAATTGATTGCCTCAGGATGAAAAACAGCTGCTGAAGCACCAGCACTCTCCCAGGACCCAGCTCAGACCCCAGGCTGCACCCTGGGCTCCACAGCCCAGCAGCAAACAGAGACAGCCCTGGGCACCAAGCACAGACACAGGCACATGGGTCCCCCCAGGTACCTCCAGCATCACACATGCAGCGCTCGTGGCCACCCTCCCAGCAGCTCCGAGGGGAGCCATCACAGCCACCTGCACCACACCACACTGGCGTCCTGGGCCAGGTCGTTACAGCAGTCCCAAATGTCACCACTGCTGATACAGCAACCACTGCCTTGTGAGGAACTCACCCAAGGCTGACCAAACCACCTGCCAGCTGCTTTCTGTTCTCACAGAAAGCCGCTCTAAAATCGAAGTGTGCTGATGACACACCCTCGCAGGGGCAGCTGCCTGGCAGCGAGAGGCGCAGAGCGATTACCCTCCCTGTCTAGCCATATTTCCAAAGTGGCCATCAACACAGCATTTGCTAGGAGGCTCTGGGATATGACAGTGATAAGTGCTTTGATAGCAGATAGAAATCTATAAATAACAACAGCTTCTCTCAAAAACCTGATTTTAAAATAATGAAGACATTTCTTAAAGTGACACATCTCAACTGTTGATAGTAAAAGCTGGGGGAGGGTCTTTTTGACATCTCAGGAACAGACGCAAGGAGTGAGATCTCAGCAGCAACCTGCACAGCCTCAGGAAGGAGCCTGGCATTAGTCAGAGCAAAGCAGAGAAATCATAGGTCTTCCAGATGCTCCTTATTGGCTCCAGAGACAAAGATGAATGAAGGTTCATGAACAGATGCTGCCATCCAGGGAACATAACCACTGCAAAGGGGTCCTGCCAGTATCCAGAATGACAAGCAGCACTCACCTCCAAATTCCCCTCATTGGCAGACCTCCCAGTGCGTGCCAGATACCCTGAGGTCAAAATATTTTCTGCATTAAACCAAAGGAAGAAAACAGTAGCAATTTTCTATCCACCAACCTAACATGTATCAGCTCCCTGTCTCTTATGCCGATTCTTCTCCTGTGACAGTCTGTGAGGGTACAACACCCCCAACAATCCTACCAAGACCAGAAGGATTCCAGCAACAACCTGCAAGCCCGGAGCGTTTCTCTCCATGGGGTGCCTGGCAAGACAATCACAAGGGGGTGGATAATGCAGGTATGAAAGGAACCAACCAGTAGCTGCTGCTGACTGAACCGAACACTTCTGGATTGTTTCCTTTCATCTGAGATGGGATGAAATTGAATAAAAAAAAAAATCCATTTCTTTCCATCATCTTTCCACAAGACTTAAGTCTGGGCTCAGGGTACCTAAGCCCCAAACATTCCTTTTAATCTTCTAAAGTTCATGAGAGCACGTCCATAACTTGTCCCTGCTGGATGGGAGGGATCCTGCATGCCACCTGATGCCATCGTCCCCCCCTGGCAAGGAGCCGCACACAGTGTAGCTGCACAGCTTGGCCAGAACACAATTATCCCCAAGCCTGAGGCATTGGCTGGTGCTGACAGAGTCCAGATCTGTCTGCAGAGAGAAGAGAGCACTCCTGCACCCATGGTCCCAGCACACTACAGAAATTTCTTTGGCCAATGGAGGTGTCCTTGTCCCCAAACCACTGGCAGCACAGCAGCAGCACTACCACACCTGCTGCAGGATCCATCTCAGGACAGGCACAGGACCAATAGCTTTTCATGCCAGGTCACCCAGAGCCACGGGGTGCACACTGCAGTGGCTGCTTGCAATTAGCCTTTGACTCAGCATCACCTTCTGAAGTTTTGCATGGGTTTGAAATCCAGATGCAAACAATATATTGCCCTAGAAGGAAGGAGAATAAGCACTGAAGTGCACAGAAAGTGCCCCAGAAGTGAGGCATGCCTACTGGAAATGCTTCCTGAAGCAGCAGGTTAGGGCGTGATTAAGAATGGCCCTTGGATAACAAATGTGTTTAAAATGAATTTCCCATAATACACATCCTTTGGGTTCCTCTGGAAAGGCTTTGCACAATCCTCCCTTGCCCTCACTGAAAGAGATACCAAAATATGCAAAAATGCTCCTTCTTAAATACTTTAAGCTGAATTTTAAATAACTGGCAGCTTTCTCAGTGCTTAAGAATCTCTTAATTTCTTTAAATTAAAAGGAGGAGCTGCATTTTCAGAATCAATACTCAGAATTTACAAACAACTCTTCAGGTAAAGATTCAATAGCAGAGCTTAGTTCTCACAAAAAGAGCTGGGAGCAGATGCCTTACATACAAGCTGCTGCATGGGGCAAGTTTCAGCTGTAGCTCTGGCAGAACCATGCTCTCCACCCTCACCAGAGGGTGTTATTTTACATTCTAAGTTATTTTACACCTTGAGGTTCCTGAGGAAGAAATTGTATTTAACTTAATGGGGGTAGAGTATACAGTGACCAAGATAGAAAAATCTGTCTGCTGGAGTCATGAGCTTCTGCCACAGCATGGAAAGTGATTATTAAAGTAATGACAAATACTAATATCCCAGGCTGTCAGTGAGCACTCTGGTGAGGGTGGCATTGCACTAGAAATAAGGGGAACCGCAGCAGGGAGCTGGGGTTTGCTGCCCCCACCCTGACTTAGCCTTCACATCTCCTTCACAGACCCTCAGAAATGGGAACAAGTTGTAAAAGCCCCCCCGTGCTGGCACTGCTGTGAGCGCCTCATCATCAACCACAACAGCCCTGGTATCTCCCAGCAACTGATAAAACAGCATTGCCAGCCTTCCCTCCAGATCCCACCCAGCTGCTCCCAGGAAAAAGCTGTCACTTCCCCCACTACACACACCTGGTATATTAAGAGGAATTGAGCATACCAGTAATCACATAACTGTAAAACAGAGGGCAGGATTTTGCCCAATGTCACTAAAACCATTTATAGCCTATTGGAGGGGACAGTTGTCCCATTAAGAAACCAAAAAGACATTCTGGCTTTCTTCAGCCTCAGGGCTTGGAAGAAAGAAGCATTTACTGCCTAATTAAATTTTAATATACTGGCAGAGTCAAGCTCTTCTTAGGGATCTGCATTGAACAGTATGCCAGACTGCGCAGAAAGAGTGGCCCAGAGCTGCCTGCAGCCACCAGTGCCTGTTCCCAGCTAGCAAAGCATCCTGCAGCACAGGGAGCACATCACATCACTGAACACCAGTGTGCTGCTTGCTTCTGCACATGGATGCACCACCCGGGGAATCTGAGTCTACACAGAAAAAGAAATCAGGAAACAAGACACATGCACTCCAATGCAGGAACGGAACGTGACTCTAGTGGCAGAGGTACACTTTCCTGAGATCTGAAGGACAGCAGAGACAGAGCCAGGGACTTGGCTGATCTTTAACAGGACACTGGTCTGCCACATGCACAGCTGCTGTAGTTTCCCATCTCAGTTTGTTATTTATTCTCCACTGCTTGCCAATATGCTGTATCTGAAGCCAATTAGCTTTCCCTTCCTCATAGTGCTGCCCTTTTTTGCTTGCTAAATGAGAACTCCTCTATGGGCTTGTCTGCTCATTTTTTAATGGGCAAAGTGCTGCCACAAGGGCTGATGCCACTCCAGGGGGACATTACTACTCCGCAGCAGTTTGAAGTGTCCTGGGCATGTGGTAGGAAGCTGCTCTTTTCATGCTCCTTTTTTTGGCCCCAGCAGCATCTGGCTCCCGCCATCCACAACCCAGAGAATAGTGGTGGTCCCACACCTGTCCCTGCTTCGCCAGGACAGAGCTCAGCATAGGCCTGAGCCTACCAAAAAAATGCTCCCACCACTTGCTCTGCAGCTCCCTGCACCAGGACACAAGCAAGAAGCTAGGCAGACAAGCTCACTGCTTCTGGGTGCCCCTTGCTCCTCCTGCCATGACACCAGCCCTCACCTGAATGCAGTCTGGGCACCACTGCACAGACATAGTGAGGCCACGACAGATGGCCAAGAGCAGAGATGGGTCCTGGTGCTAAAAACACTATGTTTTTTAAATGGGTGACTCATATGTTTTCATTGTGCCACAGCTCTCCCACCGTGAAGCTGCCTGCAAGAAATGTTCACACAAGCCTTCCAGAGCACTGTGCAGAAATAAGGTGCTGTCAAAACAGCATATATTTGTGCAGCTGCTACAAAGAGTTGTTATTATTGTATTTTTCTTTAATAGAGAGACAAGTGTGCTCCAGTGCACAGACTGGTAGCAATCATCTGTGCCTGTGCTAGGAAACAAGAGGGAGCTCAGAGTGATGGCCCAGGGCTGCAACAGGCACAGGCACAAACAAAGGATTGAGTTTCAGGTCTAAAGCAGAGTAAGCCAAAGCACTCTTGCTGGCCAAAACACAGATCCAAATGCCCTTGGAAATACACAGCTTTGAATGTGGCAGCCTACTACTGAGTTAGAAACACTCCAAATCCTCTCCTCCCAAACACCAGAAACCTTTTCCTCTAAACACACATGCCACCTTCCCTCTTCATTGCCACACTCCAGGACTCTGCAGGCACAGCAAGTGCAAGATGAGGAGACTGGGCAGGAGGAAAGCCACTGCAGCAGGGGATCAGCCATACCCCAACTCCAGAAGTACTGCTGGGAGCATTGGAGGGTGAAAAACCCCAGAAGCCACTACCTGCTCCTGCCACATGCCCACCCCCCCCTACACTCTTCTATAGCTGCACACAAAGCAAGATGTTAAGCAATTGAGTAACTGTAACGCTGTTTCAGTCCAGCCAGGGAACAGACGGTGTTTGATCAATATTTTCCACAACAGCCACTTCCATGTGATAAATGCACTTATGGGGAAGAGGAACAAATTAACCTTCTGGTGCAGATGGCAGCTACTGCCTGGGAAAAAAAGATGGCTCAATTCAGCAGGGAAGCAAGGGAAGGGACACAGCCAGAATTCCTTCAAAACTGACCATACAAAGCAGCATCTGGGAAGCATTAATGAAAATCAGACCCAGCAGTGCACACCCACCCATGCACAGAGAAGCTGAAACAGTCTGTCATGACAAGTGTCATCTGCACATCTAGGAAAGCAGCAGGGAGAGACACTCGTGCAGGAAGCAGGAGCAGCTGAACCAGTAGATAATATATATACTTGGGGCAGCTGATGGATGAAGACAGAGCAATTGTGTTGCAGCACTATGCATGTGCGAAGATAAAAGGCACCTCAAAATTCACTTTCCAACATCAATCCTTCCACTCGTGACAAATTGTTTGGAGACAGGGTAAATCAGCAGCTAGCTAGATCAGAGATTACATCAGAGATTTCTCACCCACAAGTTAATTGGATGCAAATGGCAGTGAGCAGCAATGTGCTGAAGGGTCCAAGTGTGAAAGGAACTATGTATAGCAGAGCCACAACTGAGGACCCTGAAGACTGGGAAGATAGAGAGGCAACTGCCTTTGCAAAGAAAGGAAAAGTAGACATCACTCACGCTGGGTCTGTCTTTGAGCTGGCTGTCCATAACCTGTACCAAAGGACTGGAGAAGCCAAGACAGGCTTCTCAAGCAGGAAAAAAAAAAGTAGAATATGAAAAACACACCAGTATTCCACATGTTTCTTCCTGGGTATGCTTCTCTGACCACTCAGGCTATTTTTGCTCTTCTCCCAGATGCAAACACAGGGTGAAAGGAAGCTCTTACTTCACTGCTCCGTAATCCATCATGATCTTAAGTATGTCTATTTGAATGGAACCATGTACTACATCAGCCTCAGCATCAAGAGCAGATCAAATAAGATTGTGTCAGACACTGGTCTTATGTTTTCCAGGAGCTCAGATTTCTTTCTGAATCATGTCCCACTTCCCTGTCACTGCCAGTTCGCATGGCTTTGTGTCCCTGCCACCCTTGTACTGGAGGCAACAGTATGGGCTGCTCATAGGCCAGTCCCTGTGCAACACTACGTTGCACAACCATATGGAGCCAGGAGTTGGACTTGATCCTTGAGGATCCCTTCCAGCTTGGGATATTCTATACTTCCCTAGGTTGCTTGTTTTTTTTTTTTTGTTTTTTTTTTTTTCCTCCTTTAAGATCTAAGCAGACCTTACCTGCTGGAGTAAGAGATAAATGTAGTTTTTTTTGCTTACATCTTATAAATACCTCTTTGCTACTAGCAAAGTCCAATCCCAGGTGGCCTGTAAGAAAGTATCCGAACTGTGTTTATTATGAAGTACAGCAGGGAGAAGACCACACAGCCCAAGCAGACATACCACCTGTCAGAATAGTGCCTTCCATTACACAACCAGAGGATAAACCATGCTCTGCAAGTAGTCCTACTGATGAAATAGATCAAGATGACATGCTGCCCAGCCCTAATTTAACCCCACATAGGTGCTCCTGACCTGGAAGGTCTAAAAGCCTGCTCAGACAATGTAATAAAGGAAAAATAGAGCGCACACATGACCACGTAAAGGAAAAGGGGGACAGGGAGTTGTCAAAAAAAACTGTCCAAAGAAGATGAAAACCTGTTCTTATTCTGATTTTACACTGAAACAAATATACAGGGTGTGATTTTGCTGGAAATTCATTAAATTTCCACATATTCCCAGTAAGTTAATTTATCAGCTAGAAACTGCATAAATAGAACAGGCAAAAATGCTGAAAGTAGATTAAACATTGATGTAAGTATATATTGATTTGAACATTCCTGCGCATTTGCTTGTGACACATCAATAAAATTAAATAATATCTTAATAAAATGTCTTGGTAATTATGTCTTTTCCCTTGGGTAAGTGTGCCCTCCAGCAATGTAATTAAAACCAAAATTACATTAACCCTCCAGTGACTATTTGACATAAAATTAAGAGCCTAGAGAGTTCTTTGAACTCTTACACCCAGCTGGATTACTCTGGGTGCTCAGTTTAGCTTCCACGAGCTCCTGCACACCCCACTTCCATTTGGGCTTTGGCTTTAAGACTGTCCTCACTTACAACATGCACATACCAAGAAAGCCAGATCCCTGTCCTGTCCAGGTAAACAGGAGCACTGCAAAGATTCTCCCTCCTGGAGGACCTGGCTCCCCCATCCCAGGAACAAGTGCCCCCATGAAAACTCAGCTGAGCAGCAACAAAACAAAATAGGGCCAAGTGTACTTTGCTGCACTCAGAGCACAGACGAGGCCAGTACTGCCACAGCACTCCGGATGGACCCCTCCTGTGAGGCCACCACCTGGACTTCGCCCATCCCAAGCCACAGGAACTGTACCAGGCCAGCAATTCTCAAAGACTCCGAGGCAAACAGCACTGATAGGAGTCATGTGTGGCGATCACGATGTGCTAACATGACAGAACTCCCCCTAGAGAAAGTCAGTTTGCCAGTGAGACAAACAGACCCGGCAGGATAGGAGTGAGCTCAAGAGATATACAGTTTTATTAAAATTTTGATGACTCAAAGTGAACAGCCCAGTGACAGGGGTCATGCTAGCTGTGCAGGAAAGAGAAGATGTGGAGCCAGGCTCCTCGCAGATGCAGGATGCCCCATGTTGTGCCAAGCAAAGTCCATAGGTGCTAGGAAGGTGCCAAAGCAGCACTGAGAGGCCAGTGGTCCTGCAACTATTTCTTGCCTGGAGGAAGCTCTTCCCTCCCCTAGTTGCACTGTTTCTGAAGGGTGGCTCAACTGCTGCTGTACTCAGTTACAATTCCCAGTCAAAAACAGCCAAGAAGCACCAAATAATCAACACACTGCATCTGTTTTTCTACTGAATCAAGACCACAATCCAAATCCCAGCCTGCAGCACCTCATTCTTCACACACCATTCTTTCCAACCAACCAGCCTCCTCTGCTTCTCTCTGCTTTGCCAACACCAGCACAAAACCCTCTTTGCCTCCTGCTCCCGTGCTCATCATCTGCCCTCTGCAACAAACAGCAACAGCCATAAAACAACCAGCTTTGCCCAGACATGGTGAGTGATGCAGATGCGAGGCAAATGGTGAACATGAGCTCTTTGGGGCAGAAGTAGGATGCTGCATGTTCTGTTCAGTCCCTCCTGCAGTGGGGCTTCTGGCAGATATGAGCTGGTGCATGGCATGAACCTGCAGCCTCCATGCAGCACTCAGGGTCCTGCCCCAAGTATGGTATGGATGAGGAACAGCAGCTTGCTGACACATTGAGCAGAAAACAGCAGCTGAAGACCAGGTGAAAGGACTCAGCACCTGCCATCACCTGTCAAAACCCCAGAAATCTGGCTCAGTTGGCCAGCCTAGTGCAGGTGCTGGGAGACAAGCAGGGCAGAGTCCCCCTCACCACAGGATGCCAGGACAGAGGCACTAGCAGCAGCTCTGATTGAGGAGCAGCTATTTGGAAATGTCACGAAGAATCTTTGTTACTCACAAGTGCTCAGAGCACGTAACAGAGTCCATCATTAACATCCCAGACACTGAAGCCCCTTGTCACTTCCCACTTGGCAGCCATGAACAGCAGCTCTCCCCACTGATGATATGACCTTTCAGGAACCACCAAATCATCTATTTGCTCCAACTCTGCTGTGCCACACTGTCAGCCTGTCACCAAAACTTGCCACTCACATAACCTATTAGTTGTCCAAATTGTCTTTCTGTCATGGACTTTGATACTCAGTCCAGTGACTTTGTGCATTTATAATACACTTGTTACTTAATAAAACAACACTTAATGGTTTGAGGGGTGGAAAAGCCATCTCCTCTGCAGCATGTTTGCCCTCATGAGCACCCAGCACATCCTGCTGCACCTTGCCAGAGCTGCCCTGCAGGACTTGGAAGCAGTGGCCTCAGCCTTGCCTGTGCCCTCCCCTGCAGAAGCAATCCTCTGGGCTGCCAAAGAGACCTGCTGAGGCCTGCTGCAAAGGCACCTCTCCCCTGCCTGGGGCCAGCTGGGCACGGTGTCCCCCCCACAGCCTCTACCACCTCTACCAGGAGCTGGACTGCAGCTGTCCTGCCCCCCGCTTCCCTCCCCATCCCTCCCCTCAGCCCTCTGCCAGGACCAGAGCCAAGCTCTGGGGTCCTGTAGCAAGCTCCTGGGGAAGATGTGGATCCTCCTCAAGAGGCCTGCATGACCCTGTGCTTGGCTTTAATACTTCTGCTTCACTTCTAACCTTCAAAGTTGGGTTTGCAGCTTCGTACTGTCTGAGAGGCCCAGGTGGGACAAAGGACCAGAAGCTGCAAGGAAGGTGGGAAATATTTTCCTGCCATCTGTGAGAAATGGAGACGGGCCAGGGAAAAAGGAGTACAGGAAACAGGGATTTGGGTGTTAGGTCTGATCAGAGGCTTCTCCTCCTGTCCCAGCACCGCAACTAAGAGTCAAGGCTTTGTCACAGACACACCTGTGTCCCAGACACCACATGCAAGGCCCTTGTGCCACTTTGTTATGTACTCAACCCGTTACATTCAGGACTGTCAGGCAGGATCTTTCCCCCACCCTTAGAAGATGATCACAGCTCCATATCTGAACTGAATCCAGCAGAACAAAGCCTTTACGTCTTGACTTGCATCAGTTTGTTTTGAGAGGTGACTATGCCCTGCGCTGGGCTTCTATAGATGTTTTCACCTGAAGACCTCACAGAACTTTGCAGCCATTCATTAGCAAAGAACATCCTGGCACTATCAGCTAATGAGAGAAGGGAGACAAAAAAAAAAAAAAAAAAAAAGCCATTCCTGAAAACCTGGATCAATCCTGAATTAACAGCAAAGTTTGGGTCTTTTGGGCTTATTATGTTTGGAATTAAAACAATCTAGTAAACTATTGTACTGCTTTGCATAGCTAACAAACAGGTATTTGTCTGTTTGGATAAGATTACAAAGTGAATCTTGAGCTGTGTAGGAAAGAGTATGGAGTTTCTGCTTACTTAACTTTCCATTGAAATCCTAATAATACTGTGTGCTATACTTTATCATGCATTTAAACACCATAGTTAAAACTCCAGTATGACATTTTACACCTGACTTAACCAGCACTAGATTATCCACTGTTAGGCTGAGAGTGCATTTTTTACAACTTGCTTTTCTCTGAACTTGCATTAAAGGGCCCTGGAAACCAACTGGGACTGAGAAGGCTCAAGACAGTCACATTGTAACCTTACAACTCTTGGCATGCTAGTACAGACCATTAGCTGCAGATGTCCTTCTGAAGATCAAGAGCACTTCAAAGCCTCCTAAATTCCTTCCAAAACTCCAGAGGCTTGGAACATTTGCACAGCTTACACGAGCTGACCTTGATTCATAAAGCAGCACTCAGACTCAGAGAGTAAGACTTTTCCTGAAAGTAGTTTAAACATTTCCCATCCTCTGCCATGAAATAAGACTGCTGTCCCAGTTTTGGCTGGATAGTTTTCTTCCTAGTAGCTGATATGGTGCCATGTTTTGGATTTAGGATGAGAATAATGCTGATAACACACCAATGTTTTAGTTGTTGCAGAGCAGAACTTACATGGAGCCAAGGACTATCCAGTTTCTCATGGTGCCCTGCCAGTGAGCAGGCTGGGGGTACACAAGAAGCTGGGAGGAGACACAGCCAGGACAGCGACTGACACTGGCCAAAGGGGTATCCCATACCATGGGACATCAGGCTCAGCAATAAAACTGGCAGGGTTGGCCTGCTGAGCAGCCGCTGCTCAGGAGCTAAGTGGGCATCAGTCAGCTGGGGGTGAGAACTGCACTGTGCATCACTTGCAGTATGTGTTTTTATATTTTTGGCTTCCTACCCCCCACCTCCCCTCCCTTCTTTCTTATTACTCTTTATCTCAACACAGGAATTTTGCACCGCACCACCACACCAGTTCTCTCCCCCATCCCGCTGGGTGAGGAGTGAACAAACAGCTGTGTGGTGCAGAGCTGCCTCCCAGATTAATCTATGACCACTAATGCTAATCCACAACGAGAATGTATTATATGCAGTAAGAGTGAAGAATTATAAAGATCTACACAAGTTTCTGTTACTCACAGGTTCCCTGTCCTGAGCATGGAGATCACACCAGTTATCCAATACCTGGATGTCACAGGCTGGGCCTTGAGACTGGCAGGGAAAAGGGGCTGCGCTGCAAATCTCCAGGATGAGGCACAGGTTAAGAATCAAGATACCAGATCCAGAAATTTGAGGGCAGTAACAATAGTGTAAAAAAAAAAAAAAAAAAAAAAAGCAACAGCCCAGCTGCTCTACTGATTTATCTTCCAGTAGAAAAGTGACATTTCATTCTTGTATTGAAACACTTTTCCAGACAAAACATTCATCCAACTCTCAAACAATAGAATGGCAAGGCTTTTCTAAAAGAAAAGTAACATGGCTGCAAATCCAAATTTGCTGTTTTTTCTGTCATGAAAGCTTGAAAATTAATTTATCTGGCAACACATTTCTCTATATCCTGAAGGACCTGATTTTTAACCTCTTATAGCCTAAAAATATCATGACTGCTTCCTTTTGTGAAAAGGCTATGATCACCTGCAAAGACAGAAGCTCAAACACGTTTCATGTGCCAAAACACTGCTCTGTAACAAAGGTATTCTTCCCCTGTGCAATTAGTGTATTAATGCAAAGAACTCAGAATGATGGGTGAAAAAACATGGTGCCTCATAATACCTCAAGGAATACCTCAAGTATATTCTTGTAGATAGCTGTCTACAATAAATTTGAGGGAAACTCCCCATTCACTCTAAGTACAGTGATGATGCAGGTTGCTTCCTGGTACCAATAGCATCAGGAAGAACAGACATAAGTACTTGCATGTTCAAAAGAAACACTGAAAATGATTACTGATCTGAGAACAACCATTAAATAATTTGAGAATATTCCAGTGGTAAGTGCCTTGGAATTTGAGATCACTGAATTTTTCTTTAGGTAGCACTTACTGCCATAATGTTAGTAGAAAAAATAATTCAAGTTATGGATAACAAATACTTCATAAAAAAAAAACAATCCCATTGCATCTGTGTTTTCAAAGGCCAAGGGACACTGACACTGCCCAGGAAGATAATCATTTAATCTGCATCTGTATGTTTGGAAGGACAGGACTTGCTGGTACACTAACCTCACATTACTTCTCTCTACCACGGATCTCCTGACTTATCAGGGTGACAAGGATAATTCATTCCATTGTTTTTAAGCAACGGAACCAGACGTTGCACAAATAGCACAGTCCAAAATCAGAGAAGCAGACACCAGAACAAAGACCAGACAGCTTGAGCAGTCTAAGTGCCATGACGGCATTCTGTTCCAAAGATGGAAAAATAGCACAAATAGCAATGAGTCTGTGCCCTGGCAGCTCCTGCCAGTTACAAGTTCATAGAAGGACATTGATCTAACATGAGTTTTAGCATCAGCTGTGGTGGCGCTATATGGGAAATTGATTTCTTCTTTAGTACATTCCCCTCCAATGGAAGCTGGCTTTCTCCATGACAATGGGATGTGTTGATCAGTTTAACAAACTGCCAATGGGATTATGCACAATCACTTCAATTGGTTTTCAGTAGCTGTGTGAAATGTCATTTGCCAGAAACACAAGTGTGCGTGGACCTAACTGAAAAGGCAATGAGATCTGAGCCTCAAAGCCTTATGGTAAAGAGCAAAAAGACACAGAGCCTGAACATCTTCAATATTTCATTGTGAAAAAGTACAGCTTCCACAAACAGCGGGCATCCCTGGAGTAGCTAGGCTTCCTCAGATAGGGAGGAATTTTCAGCACCATGCATAAAGAAACTATCAGCAACACTCTGACAAGCAACTATTGCAGCAGCAGCTCACAGAAGGCTGGTCAGCCCACTTGTATGGAAGCGCTGAGCTCTAGCCCACAAAGGCATTTCCACACTGCACCTCTTGCCAAGGAAAAGCAAAGGAAGATTGCTTCTTGACCTTCATTATTGTCAGGACCCTTAAAAAAAATAAGAGCTCAGGTCTTCCTAGTGAAAGGTGAACAGCTCACCTAACTTCATTAAAAAATAGCAGCATTAGTTATTTCAGCCTTCCAGGGCAGGCAAAGATAGATGAAAGGAATAAGGCAAGCTGGGAACATCAATAAATTACTGCAGCCTCTTATTGGCTGCAGTATTCAATAGCTTAAAATGTTTTCTGGTGCCTTAGGCAAGCAGAAGATTTGCAGAAATGCTGAGCCTGTCGCCTGTGATGTATCATTGTCACTCATCAGCTGCTAAGTTGCATTTCCTCTTCCTTTCCATGCAGCGTGTGTAACTGAATGGCCCCAGCAGTGAATTAGAGAGATATCTCCAGGCTAGCAAGAGCTGCCTAGTGACTAAATGTTAGGAGGACAGTCTAATTTCTGCTATTCAGAGACAGATGTATGAAACCAACAGATACCTAGGTGCAAAGAAAAGGAAATACTCAGTGCATCACTGGTTACCCTAAAAGAATCAGACATCCGCACAGACAAGGCAAACTGCCTGCCTGCATGCAGACCTCCCTGACCTGCTGGCAGATGAAAGGGTCCCAAGGTAGTGACATGCCCCGCAGCTGTGCCCTGCCCAGGGCCCCTTTGCTGGGGACCCCAGCTTGGACTTGCCCAAGCTCAGCAGCAATGCACCGAGCAAGACCTCACTGCAACTAGAGCCAGCAGCAGCTTCCAGGTGTTTTGGGGCCCCAGACAGGGAAACACATTGTTCAGCACAGCAGCACCCGGTGGCAAAGGGCCAAGGTGTTGCGAGTAGGAGGATGTAGGAAGATGCTGGCCTGTCCCCAGGTCCTCCCTCCAAAGGGGGACATGTAGCAGAGCAGGAACGGACAGGGATGATCTCAGAGGAGGACTTGCCATCTCATATAATACAAAACATGGTTTCCACTGATGGCAGGACAGGCTGAGCTTTTGCAGTGGGGCCAAGGAGGAACTGAGCTCATGCTACCCTGCAACATCATGAGCAGGCTCTTCTGTTCTGGGGAAAAAAAAGAAAAACAAACCTTGGTTTCAACTTACTTGTAAAGAGCCCATGGAAATCCCATTAATGGAAAGATGGAAAGGACTGTTTATGAAAAATTTGGCCCCAGTACACATATGGGATGAGATGGACCTGTAAACCCACTAATACAGAAAGCACTTAAAAGTGTCCTTGCAGTATGCCAGGGAAAACCTGATACAATTAAAAATGATTTTGGCTGGCCCACTCCTGGTAAGTGCCATATATCCAGAGATATTCACAAACGTAGTGGACCGCTCCATGTGGCTTTGACTGCTGTTGGAAATATTTAATAAACTCTGAAATATGAATCACTATCAAGGACCCTGAACATTAATTTTAGACACAGTTGGCCACACTGTATCACCCTATAAACACCTCTCTAGTTTCAATTAACATTTCTCTATCTCCTGTCTCACTGAATATTATATTTAACTAATTTAAGAGGATTGGTCAAGATAGTTTTCACACTTCACAGGAAAGCATAATGAAATAATTATACCTGTACCCACAAAAAGCATGAGGATATTGCATAAAAAGTTTTAAAGTCATCTGAAGTGAAAACTTCTCCAGAAGACCTTCATTTGAGCTTCGACTACTGAGCCTAGCATGCAGGTGTCTGCCACCTCTTTCCTCAGAGCCTGTTTCTGGGCTTCTTCACTGCAGCAGCCACTGCTGGCTCAGCCGGGAGCTCACCCAGCAGAGCAGGCATCTCCTGGGGATGGGAAGGACACTGCACATAGCAAATAACTACTCCCAGATGAATCAGGGCTAAAGCTGCTATACCTTCAGGTGCCTGTTTCCAAACTATAGGCTTGCTGTATACAGAGCTGTTCTCACGTGACTCTTAGACAGACCTGTAGCCCCAAAGTTTAACACTTTACTCAGGTATCACAGCTGAAACACTGATCTCTCTGGCATCCGTGATCATTATCCAGACACATTATGCACAAGGACACAAGAAGTTCCCTCTTCAGTGCAGAGGCATGTCTGTAGATATGTTTATACATACCACTTCAGAGCACAGCAGCCACAAAAAATGCAGAAAGGCACAGAAAGTCCCATAAGTCACGTCTGTGTGCCCCAGGCACCTGCAGGTGAGCAGCCCAAGGGCACCCTACCTCCTCCACCCCAGTACTCTGCTCCAGGGAAAACAGCTCCATGCAGCATGGCTGGAGGCCAGCTTTGACAGTGCCTCAGGCAGCCCTCCACCCGCACTGCTGGTCTGTGCCATCTGGAGGCGAGTTGCAGGTTTGAGCTGCCAACGCACACAGGTCTGCAAAGGAGTGGGAAAAGCCTGGCAGCATAGGCAGCATGGGCAGCTCTGGCACAGCAAGGGAACAGGCACCTGGGAGCACTTCTTGCCTCACCCCTCCTGTGAGGGGGCCAACAGGTCCTCGAGCCCCCACAACAGGACGTGGCAGCATAGGGCTTGCTTAACATTGCCATCCCCAAACCTCTGGAGATTGCAGGACAGAGGGTGTCTGCCTTGTGGTAGCTTTGATGTGTCAGCATGCCCTTGCACAGGCAGCAGTGAGATCAATGTACTGAAACAAGATCTGAGAGCACGTACATGCAGAACCACATGGAGAGGAAAGGCTCTTCTTTCATAGCATTTCAAAGTTGCTGCAGATCCTGCAGGGCTCCAGAGGTAGCTGCAGAATTGAACAGCTCAGGGACCCTCACAGGAGCCACTGTTTCTCAGCCTGACCTTAGTCTAGGTCAAGGCTATAGCCCTGCAGTCTACAGAAGTTTCCTTAACTTAGACACTACCAAAAGAACTGCACTCCAGTACTTTGCAGCAGCTCACTAATGTTAATGATTTGAACCTGAGGCACTGTCAGCACAAAGTCATAAGGAGTCACCACATGCTGGACCCCATTGACCGCTGGACTCACATTGGGCTCACCACACTTCTCCCCCACACTCAAACTCCAAAAGCCCTTGTCCTGGTGTTTGCATTTCCTCATTCAGCATCACTGACTTTCTAAAGAATATAAACATTGCTTCCTTCCTTGGAGGAGGGTCACTGGACTTCCACTCTCCTCTACTTGATGAACATTACTGTTGTCCTTAAAAACAGCTTCAGAGTACCAGATGAGGAGTGCTAACATGTGGTTAGCTAGGAGTCAAGGGGAATTCCCAAAATTAATTCAGAAAATGGGGTAATCCACAATTTATCAGAAAAAAAGAATTAGACAAGCCTTGTGTTTGCAATTGCACTATTCACAGTGCAGTTGTCTGTCCTTGTACTGGATAGTACCTTGGGATTCCCATAGAACATACAGACTATCCTGCCCTCACCTGAGGTCCATCACAGCAAAAAAAAAAAAAAAAAAAATCTACCTGACCACAGCCAAGCTTAATCTCTAGATCCTAATATACATGAGACTATTCTTGCTTATGAACTGAAATTAAATTCAGTTACAGGGAGCTACAGTACTTGTTTCTGTGCACTATACGAGATATTCTCTGTGGAGAAGATGCTGGAATTGACAGATCATTAAAGGATAAGATTTCATCTTTCATCTCATCACCAATAAAGCCATCCTACCAGGGATGCTTCCACGCTCACACATTTCTGATGATTAGAAACACAAGGTTCAGAGGTAGACAGCCACAAACAAGCCAGCCCATATGTCCAGCACCCAGTGCCTATGGCATCATTACCCCCACATTGCTCTGATCATAGATGTCAGCACTGTCCCTTCTACAAGGCATAACGACAAATTCCTGCAAGTCTTGGGGAAGATGTATCCGAGTCCCTAAACACTTCGGAGCATCCATGTTGGAGATTTTCCTGGTTGGCTTCAACACTTTACTCAAAGTTTAAAATCTTCATCCTGACTCAGTCCATCTGTGCAGGTTTCATAGTACTTGCTCATTTTCAGTTTGGAGGGGAAAAATGCAGGGCAAGCAGATAAAGCAGCTGCCTGATTTGAATTTCACTTCTGTCCTATAACTCTGCAGAGGTCAAGAAGAAAATGACAGGTGAAAACTGCGTCTTGGAATCAGAAACTAGAGTTTTATGGTGTTTCCACAGCATTACTGTGCACAGCAAGAAGTAAACAGGTCCTACCAACTGAATCAATAGCGCAGGACTTGAAGCGCATGTACAGCCTGCCAGTACAGGATCAGATAGCACAGCACTCCTTCTGCCTTTCTGAAAGCACTCTGATTTAAACCTGCTTTTGAACATTAGAGAATGTTCAATTTCACTGTCCTAGTCAAGACCCAGTCCTGTAACCAACACACACTCTGCACACACCATGCCCAACATGCCAACATGCAGGTGCCTCAGGGTTGCCAGGACTCTCCCTAAGCTGCCTGCACCTGGCTGCCAGCTGGTTTCTGTGCCAGAACATCACACTGCACTCTGAGTTTGGGAGCTGCAAGTAAACTTGAACTCATTTAATGTCTCTCAGACCTACCAAGTTCAAGTTTTAATTTCACTAATTAGTTAAAACTTTCTGCCTGCACAGGACAGTGGCTTGTGTATATAACTTCCTCAAAACTTGTGAGAAGTCACTGAAAGCATCACGAAAGGAGGACAACATACACTCACTCCCCCACAAGACTACCATATCAGCAAGATTTAAGATTTAACTATGTACATGTTTTGTAGCTGCTCTGTAACCAAATCACTAAATCATTATTTGTAAGGAGACAAAGCACAGGGATCCATCTCATGTCACCATCCTGGGATATGCACTTTCAGCCCCTTGATAATTTCAAGAATAATGTGTTGACCTCTCAGGCAAAGCTGTGAGGGGAACCCCCATGGACTGCACTTCACAAATACTGTGCAGCAAGCAGCATGCACAAACGTGCAATAAACTTATCTGGTATGGTACAGACACATGGAAGGACCTAATGTGCCAGGCCTCCAGACCACCCAGGCTAGATTCGCACAGTCCACAGGTCTGCTGCAAGCCGATACACAGCTTCCACCTAGATCTGCCCCAGGCAGCCTCCCTCTACAGCAGCAGGAGGCTCAAGCCATTGTGTCACACACCTGAACAGGGAGATGTTCCCACACATTGGGTGTGGGGAGACAGAACCAAGGGGGTAGGTCACTGAGGCCACAGGGCTGGCATGTCCTGGAACAAGGAGAGGCATCTGGCCCTGCAAAGAGTGGTGCCTCCAGGGGGTTGCCCAAGGGAGAACTGGGCAAATGCTTCTTGCTTACATCAGATGCTGCATCTCCATGGAGGTTCAGGGCTCCTTGCAGCCACAGGTCCCAGCTGGCCCTGTCTTCTCCCACACAGCTCAGGGCCACACACAGCCAGCACTGTGGGACATGCCCACTCTTGGAAAGTATTTCTAGGCTTAGTTTCCTGCTGGAAGCTGTTAACAGCAGCAGATCCCTCCTGCTTTCTGGAGACAGCCAATTTCCTCATTGGCAGTGACAGGTTCAGAACTTCAGCTCAGCACAGACATCTTGTATTCAGCACAAGGACAGAATTCCTTTCACACATTTCAACTCTACCAACCTGCTTACACAGCCCTGTCACCAGAAAGTCCAGGAGCCTCTCTAGGATTTAAAAATAGCAAATCACTATGCCTTGTACATTTTCTTCCTCATGTACAGGCACTTCCTGAGACTGTGCATACATATGTGCATGTATCTTGCCAGGGGGAAATTGTGCTGAGGATGTTTTATATCTGCTCCTCGATGCAGACCTGATTCCAGCCCAATGAGAGCTACAGCCCCACATGCGGGAGGATCCTGCAATGTGGCTGCTCCTGGGAAGACACAGCAGATAAGCCAGCAGGCCTGGTCCACCAGCACTGCCACCTGGGAACATCAGCAGGGAGCCCCAGGAGCTTTGCCAAACAAGCAGCTCTGCCAGATGACCAGCTCAGCCAAAGGGGGCCAGCACTTCACCTCAGCTGCCTGCTGTCCCCAACACCATCACGCTCATTGGGGTTTTCAGTCTCTGTCTTTCCAGCAGCTACACCACTCACCATCACCTATCTTAGTCAAAAGCAGCAACTTCAATTGCACATTTTTCTGTGGAGACAGGTCAGGTCTCCCTCCAGCTTTTGCAGAGCTGTGAGCTTGCGCTGCTACAGGCATACACACCCAGCATCACTCCATCAGGAACCATTAATTTCTCCAGCAAAGCCTAGCAATGCCTCACAGAACCCTGCCCTGAGGCTGTTCCTCATCTCACTGGTATCCCCATCACACACACCTTGATGACCAAATGCCACCCAGCTGTGCCACCCAGGTATTTGTGGTCTTGATCGCCTTTTGGGTGCTACCTGTTCTTTGCTCATTTCCACCGAAAGCTTTTGTTTGGGAACAGCTATGCCTGGGAAGCATTTGTCTGCTTTATTTGTAGTCACGGAGCCCTTACTGGAGGGTAAGTCACTACTGTATCCCTGTTTACAAATCTTAAGTGCTCCATTTCCAAGATACACAGTAATTACACAGGTTTTGGTTTCTGAAAAAAAACAAAACAAACAAAAAAAAAAACCAAAACAAAAAAACCACACCAGCATAGCTCAAACTTGTGAGCATCTGCCCTGTCCTTCCTTGAGCACACGACTGTAGAGACTGATGGTTTAATGTTGTCATTTCTTTTGGATTGTAATGCTCTCACTTTAGCACAGCAACTCATTTTTAATAGAGTTTGGAAAGATTTTTTTTTGTATGTCTCTCCTTCTATGCCAAGGATGTTTGCTCTCAATTTATTTCTTCTCTTCTTATCTTCTCAAGAACTGCATCTCTTGTTCCAAGTCCTGCTCATTTTCTGCTCCTTATTGCAATTTTTCTTTAATTTCATCTTGTTCCCACACTTCCCAATCACACATTTCATCACTTCTGCTTCCCTATTTCCAACAATATGTGATTTCTTTATCTTAATTGTATCACCCAGTCATCTGGTTCCAGGATGGCATCTCTTTACCTCACAGTGCAGTCCCTTTAATCATTACTGCTTCTGGCATGTATAATAATAGCCGCGACAAGCTGTTAGCTTTCACCTCCCAGTTACAGTCACACATTTTCCCCCCATGTAAGTCCTAATGACAACACAAATGCAAAATCCTCCAGACATCACTCTCTACGGCTCACAGAAGGAACCCACCACTTCATAAGCTCCTCTGCTCAGGTGAGCAGCAGGGTGACATACAAGACCAGCCCCACAGGGAAGAGAAGCCTTTCTGAAGGACTATCCCCAGCCTCTCAGAAGCACCCACAAGCAGACATCCCTGTGCACCATCTGTCCAGCAATGCAGCCCAGTTTCTGCTCCCCATCCACTCCCAGCAGGATGCTCCTGCCCACAGAACCTGTGCTCTGCTGAGTCCCCAGCCATAGCCCAGCAAAGGGCAGAACTCTGTGGGTGGGGAGACTGCAACCTGCCCTACAGCGCCAGACACCCTTTTTCCTCCAATCCACCAGGCTGGGATTCTCCAAGGCCCACCTACCCACAAGGAAACAGAGCTCTGCATGCTACATAACTAGCCAAGGAAGTGAAGCAGAAGCTTCAGGCTGCTGCTGGCTCACCCATCCTGTTCACACTGCACAGCAGAGGGGGCCCCTCACCACCACTTCCCCCCCAGGCTAAGGTACTTGCTGAGCATCCTGGCACAGAAGGCAGCACTGACTAGCTGTGCCACCTGATGCTGAACATGCAAGGGCCCTGGCACTGCCAGGCAGTCTGCACAGCTGGATTGCAGGCACCTTCATACACTTCACTGCCACTTACACCTCCACTCCACATTACTCTGCACCCACAGACTCCCATGCCAAGATTTTGGGTGGCTTGTTAATGTTTTGGAGCATTTCCAGTGCTTGGGGAGGTGCTGCTCAGCATGGGACATAATAGCTCCTCTCCAGGGAGAGGGGAGGGGACTGGCCTCAAGGCAGATTTTAAGGAAAGCCCTCTGCAGGGCACCCCAATAGCCACAGAGCAAGCACTGTCATGGACAGCCCTGCACCTGGGTGCCTCCTCCATAGTTGTGGGCTTTTTGGATGGAATTAAAGCTCTCCAAATCTGATCTCCAGCCTTAGCTTCAGGAAAAAGGCAGAAAGCTATGAACACGTTGCAATTTGTCAGCTCTAAGAAGTTGTACATGTGGGTAGGAATAATATCGAAACTAAGAACAGCTTAAATGTCACCACAGGAGCTATCATGGTGTTGAAGGAATAGCTGTAAGTGTCACTCAATGTCTCTGTTCATATTCTGATCTGCAGGCATTGCATGGGAGGTTAGCAAGATCTTGGCTCACACAGAGGAGCATTTTACATGTCAGAGGGCATTGTGGTACCAGCCATGAATCAGTGGACAAGAATATCCAGCCACCTGATTTGCACAATAGTAGAACTGAATCAGAGCTTGAACAATACAAGTCAAACAAAAAGAGAATGGGATGCAGGGAATTATAAAGCAGGAGAATTCTGAAAGTTATTTAGTTTTGAGAAAAGCCCTGTAAGCAAGGCACCATATTGAGTATTTGTCAATGTAAAGTGATCCTTGCTGATCTATCAGAGGTCTCTAGACAGGCCCATGTTAAAGGCCAGCAGCTCAATTTGAGGAATAATGTTCTCCTGTCAGTTTTCTGGGGTGCAGGCTGTGTTCATGCTCCATGCCTCAGTCATACACCATGCACAAGACCATGGCCACAACATCTGGGCATGATGGTACTGCAGGTCAGCAAATTAACTGCTATGTTACAGAGAGAAGCAGTCAGAAAGGACCAACCACTCTGTCCCCTGGCATTTAGAAGATAAATGAACCCTTTAAAAAGTGGCTGCACTTGTACGGTTCAAAAGTTTAACATATCATAGGTGTAACCACTTAGAAACCTGGGCAGAGAGAACGAGGAGCAGCCAGGAAGTGTCTAGGAGTGGAGAAGATTCCAAGTATTTCCAGAACTGACAAGCCCATAAACTGCTGCAGGAGGAAGAGCTGCATATGAGAGACAAAAGGAGAGGAAGTTTGTTAAGTAGTAATAAAGCAATCTGTGCAGCTGGAACAGGACAGCACTGGTTGACTCAGATGCCTGTGCATTTATGTACAGAGGAAGAAAAGCATACCAAAAAAACTACGCAAGGTTCTAACTAGCAGCAAATCTGTTTAACTGCCCTGTTAAGACTCACACCTGCCAAAGCAGAAGCATATAGAGAAAGAACAGATTCATAGAACAATGCCACAGTCTCATACCATGCCTCCGTCTCAAAGGTAACCAAGGTAAGCCAACCAAGGTAAGCGTGGACAAACACTAGTAAGAGACAGAATATGCAAATATTGGCACAGATGTATAAGATGACCATCAAAAGAGTGTCAGCGACTGCAGCTGGCAGAAACAAGGGGAAGGTGCTGGACCGGCCCCTGGGAAGTAGCAGCTGTGAAGACACCCTCTAAGCACCAAACCCAGCTCTCCACAGGTTGCTTTATAGAACTTGCTTTATAGTACTGAGACTGGGCAGTCCTGGATTAAGGTGTGTCCTAACCCAGAAGACAAGGCCAGGGGTGCAATTTATTTAGTGCATGTGATCACAGTTGGTCACAAGAGCAGTCACTCTATGCCTGCCTTCCAGAGAGTAAGATCAATGCTTAAACAGTTGTTGCCCTTCTTGGTCTTCCTGATGCATCAAGACACTGTCAGAACAGAGTAAAATCCTGCAAGGCTTTTGAGAAGCCAGGTGCAACAAAGGATAGTGAAAAACCACTGGCGAGGCACAGCTGTTGGCAAGAGCCCCTGCTCCAGACAGCCTCACATTGTGAACCTGGGGTGTCCGCTTCCTTCTATGTTAGAGGAAGCCACTGCATTTTCCATCTGCTTGGAAGCTGCCAAAGCAACCAACAGGAGCTTGGAGCTGCAACAGTCCTGGGGAAGGGGAGATGCAACAGGCAGCACGAGCACATGCTGGAACCTCAAGTTCAGGAGTCCCTGAGGCTCAACTCTGCTGAAAGTTACTCAAAGAGCAGTGTGCTGATAACACCATTTTCATTCCTCCTTATTCCCATACATTAAATGGGCACACTCATGTGGTTTAAATCTTATGCATTCAAGACATGCTGATGTACTCAAATATTTCTTCCATGCAAATAAGACTCTATATAATCCATTCTAGGCAGCCATAACTTAAAATGGCAGCTACTAAAAACTGGGGAGACTGTCATAGACATGACAAATACAGATAAGAACACTTTAATACAAAGTGAAATGCACCAGTAGTCAACCATGGAAACAGATGGGGAAATTCCTTATGGGCATTCAAAGGTAAATGAAACCTTGATTCACCTGCACAGGTCTGGGGCTCAGTGAATATCTCAATGTCAGCATTTCTAGCACTCCCTACTCCCCACCCAACCCTCCCCAAAGAGTTGCCAGAGGAAAAATAACACCAACAATGGATGCTGTCTGAAGCAAAGTTAGAGACTTCTCAGAGAAGAGCTCTCCAAGGCATGCATTTTTGCTGAGGCAGAGCAGTCTTGCCAGCAAGCAGCCAGGAGAGGTACCACCCCCCACCCCTCCTCCAGCATCAGTCACAGAAGCAGCACTGCACCACCCCAGGGAGGCTCCACTCCCTTCCTGCACTGCTTGAAGACCCTTGTACCTAGCATTGCTTTGCTGCTCCTGCCTCTCCCCAGGACACCCTCGCCACTCTAAGAACACCACCAGGACCAGAGCTGCTCTCTGCTGCAGTCCCCCAGCCATTTCATTCTGAAACAGCTCTACTCCAGCCATTTATCTGGAGCACCCCCTGTGCTCTGGCCTTGCCAGTCTGATTTTTGATGACCATCTTTATCCTATCTGCATATGCATTCACATATAATAAGGCAAGGAAGGACCTGATGATCACCCAGGCTGACCTCATGCCAAGCACAGTCCATCAGGCTGCCTGGGATTAAAACTGGTTTGAACAACCACAAATCTTTTCAGAAAGACATTTGATCTTCTCTACAGCATTTCTAATGAAGAAATCCTAGGTGCATTACTTCAGTGCTTAATTACACTCACTTTTCACTGTGTAGTTTATTTCTAATATGTACTTGTCTGTCTTCAGCTGCAAGTAGTTTGACTTTTGTCTGGCAGGCAACAAAGCACTCTGCTATCAAGATATGATTCCTTACATAAATACTTCTAGAAGCAGTAAGTTGCTTTCTCAGCCCAACTTTGACTGGAAAAAAAAAATCCCTCCTGCAGGCTCTCACCTTAAGGTAAAATTTCATTCCTGTAATCATCTTGCAGTTCTTCCTAATTTTTCCTCTTACATTCCAGCTTCCACCTTCACATAGACAGCAGAACTGGACACATTGCTCCAGCCACACTGATGAGAACCTGACTTCTGCCTGTTTTTAATACTGCATCCATGAAAGGACTTGGCCTTTCCAGCCTGGCTGAGAGCACGCCTTCCTCCTTTGCAGAGTCACCAGTTCCTAGTGAGGTTTTCTCTGCCCTTTAACAACATCCCATAAGACATTTATTACCACTCCATAAGACATGGCTTCTCATTTTCATTCAGTATTCTCAGCTGTTTTCTTTCACTCATTTACATCTTCCTCCTGAAATCCTTGTTCCCAAACTGCATGCCTAAATTATTTTCAACACTGTGAAGCTATTTTAAAACACCAAGTGTACATCCATGTTACTGAATAGGATTTTATTACGGTCACACACAACAGACATAGCTAAGTCACAACCCCTTGCATGTAAGCTACCACAAAGGTTTAGTTCTGCAACCAGTCCCCCTTTGTCAAAATGCAGGCTAATGAAGTATTCCTGTGCTGGTCACAACTCCTGAGCCAGGAAACAATCCTCCATGGTTTTTGGAAATTAAAAGGCCGTTTTAATCATGGCAGTATAGGACATTCAACAAATGCCATCCCATGCAAACCTGACCTTTCCTTCCTCATTCTGTAGATCTGCAGAGGTGATCCTCCTATTGCACAATCTGTTTTTCACAACAAATACCCACTACCACCCCCCATCCTGCTTTGCATACCAGGACATCCATATCTATGTACCTAAGATCACTTTCTTCTGAGTTACCAGCAGCAGAAATGGCACTTTAATGTAGACCAACTCTCCACCACATTTGCCTCTCTAGTCATTCACAGAGACATATAACCTGTCACTTTTCTGTTTATAGTTTTTCCAGTGTTAGCTTTCCCATTGTTTAGACCTTCCCAGCAGGCCTCAGCTATTAAAAATAGTTCAAGTTGGCTCTCAGAAATGAGCAGTTCTGAATCTTCTTGTTTATAACCCATGCTCTTGGCACAAGTGCATAGGAATTAAATAACTTTGTTAATGTACCTTTCCTAATTCCTCGCTGCACAGACACAAATGCCTCAAGATCTTATCAATCCCACTCACAGTCAGGGACTTGTAAGCAGAGGCAGCAACTCAGATAAAGATATTCCAACTGGTGCATGAAATCATACCAAAGCTCTCCCCAGTCCTCCCTCCACAGACTGCTGCAGCCCTGCTGCTTCAGAGAGATGTTGCCCCCAGCTAGATCTCTGAGAACTGAAGTTCCCTTCTAATCAAATTATCATGCCAGTGACTGTCTTTGCCATCATCATAATTAACCTCCTCACACATGAAATGCAAATGATCAAAACATTTATTTTCTCCAGGGCTCTGTGCAACTCACCATCTGACACAAGCAGTGGCTGGTCCGTCACCATACTGGGCCCAGGCTCTGCACCCTGCATGTGCACCTGCAGACCACCAGTATGGTGGAAGCTCCCCTGCCCTCCCTTTTATCTCTTCTCTTCCTTGGAAGAAAGAGAGGGTGGGGAGGGAGCACAAATCTAAAGGCAACGGGCAGTTGATTACCCTGATGAGGAGGGATGGGGGAGTGGGAGCAATAGTAATGAGGCTGGTAATTGGGAAAAGACCACCCCCCCCCCAGCTGAAGCCTGCAGGACAGGCACAAGGCAGGTGAAGTCTGAGAGCTGCTCTCACCCAAGCTCAGGAGAGGTGCTTGCTCCATGTGGATGTGTACTGCCCATGCTTCAGCTCTGGCAGGGTTTGCCAGGGAGCAAAGGACACCTCCACTTTCACCCCTGCACTTCTGACAAAGCTTGTCTGTGGCACGTTACCTTCTGAGGTTACTCAGAGCCCTCTTCATCCTGATGTCCCCCCCTCCTGTTTTTTTTTTTTTTTTTTTTTTTGTTTGTTTGTTTGTTTTTTCTGTCTGATGCTGCTTTTCTTTCACTTGGGAACGATGCCTTCTGTATAGGATGGGTGGACAGCCATAGAGAGAAGGGAAGCTGAAAAAAGATTTCTTTTTTCATTCCAGGCCCAAAGCTCTGAAACAGCCCAGTGAAAACTGTCTCCAGGTGGAATCTACACAGAATGCAGCCTACGTGGCCAGCTTTCTGTTTTGGTGTCTGGAAAAGGAAAACCACAAATACTTATGCTTTTCTTTGACTCCTAGCAACAGCGCTCAGTGTTGTGAATAAAACCACCCTGGAGCTCTGCAGGAAGTACAGGAGGAGGACAAGCCCTTGGGCTAATTTACAAGTAATGAAAACACTTTTTACACAATGTCTTGACACTGTAGCAGCCATTTTCTCTACAAAAAAACACATCCAATATTTGTTGTTCTTTCAGCCAGGCTTTTCCTGCTCTAGAAACAGTTCTGAAGTGCTCTTCAGCATCCCCTGTGTTGCTAAATTATTTGTGGCTGCAACAGGAGTGTACTGGTGGAAGTCTCTGCCAGCCGGGCGGCGCACAGCACCACAGCCCAGCTCCCCGCTCACCATGGGCACCGCGCTGTGCTCCTCTGCTCCCGGCCAGGCTCAGCTGCTCCTGGCAGCTGCAGGCCAGCTCCTGCGAGACACCGCTCCGGCATCCCCAGGCGGGCAGCGTGGGGGGCACGATGGGCCCCATGGCTTGTAAAGGCTTTGAGGCGCCTGCCTTGCAACGCCATGGGAGCCACCAGAGCACCCTTGCAGACTCAGTACTGGTGACCCATTAACAGCCAGATCAAAGAAACGCCTTTTCCTCATGCACCAGCCAGCAACAGCAACTGTGTCTGCACCATCCTCAGAGCTGCAGCACACACAGCAAAGCACACCCACCAGCCCAGCCTTAAGAGCACTCTCTGGTATCCCCTCCACAGAGCGCAGCTCACAGCTCTTGCATGCATCTGTAAGGAGCTACGCTCTCCCTGTATACCAGACATTTCTTGGACGAGGGATTTTCAGAGGCCCCAGCTCAGCAAGCTGACATCATGTGCCTGATGTTGCCAAACAAGGATGAGCTGTTGCTAGAACAATCAATTTTTTAAAATCTCTGACTGTTACCCTTAGTCCTGCAGTAACTATAGTAACAGCGCTCAGGGCTTCCCCCTCTCCAAAAGGCTCTGCAGCTGCACAGCTCCGCAGCACACAAGGCTGCATGTGGTGGCAGGCAGGCTGCTGGCTCCCAGTACCACCTTCTGGGCCAAGCTGCAGGTGCTGGTGCACCATGGACTCTGGCCCTGGTCACCTCAGGGCTGCCCACTTTCCCCTGCCCTGGCGGCACTGTCCCGGGTTGCAGCAGCCACCTCTGGCCCCCTGCAAAGGGGCTGTGCGGGCACAGGCAGCCCTTGCCCTCTGGCCCACCCATCCTGTGCAGTGCCACCTCCAACACCTGCACTCACAGAGGGACCATGCACGCCACAAGGCAAGAGTGAAGAGCAAATCACGCGTGACTTGTTTGTTGAGCTGAGTTAAAAGATCAAGCAATTGATACTGGAATCAGAAGCACACAAAGAAGGAACGGCCAAGTGCATTGTCAGTATGGGACACTTCGGTTGCTGCCAGCTAATCTCTGGGCTCCCTCCAGCATGCCCAGTGCTGCCGAGGCTGGCACAGGTGCCAGCTGAAGCAGACCTCTCTCTTTGAAGTGGGGGCATAAACGCTGCCATAGGGGTACACCCTGGTTCAGCTGGTGATCCCATCTTCAAGGCACTGGCTGCACACAGCCTGGTCCGGAGTGTAACAAATCACACAGCCCTGGCAATGTGTAAGGAGACCTTTCCCCAGGCACCCCTCTCCCCTGGCACAGGAAAACAGGTTGTCCTATAGCTTAAGTTTCCTGGAAGACATATGAAAGTAAAGATGTCCCTAGGCTTTGGAGGGGACATTTACCTCGTTTCTCTCTAGTTCCATTCTGCTCAGTAAAAATGCAAATGAAGTGTTGTCATTAAGTTCACTCTTTCTTGCAATGCAAATGATGTGCATGTTCCTTCTGTACCTGCCCACCTTCCAGATTTAGGAGGCGGAGAAGCAAGGAGGGAGGTGGGCTGGCTGTATTGCAATCTTAATTGGACTCCTCCCCAGAAAACATACACTGTGAATTTTTCAAAATCATATAAAACACATAATATCAATTATTCAATCATTCTGCTAATCTCAAGGCTTCCAAGAAGACCTTTAGCTTTGTACAAAAGCTATACATGACGTATCAATTATTGACAGCCTTCTCATCAGAGGATTAACACCCAAGCACATATCTCTTCTGAAATGCAAGTGGAACATGTGATGCTCTCCTGGGAGGTATTACCTCTACTACTCAAAGTGCTCTTGGAGAGGCTTCATCACACCAGATTCCATCACTGCATTTTATAAATCCTGTATGATTTGACACTTTTATCCTGCAAAAAAGTTTACTGTATAATTCGTAGTTCTTTCCAGACATTATCAAGGTATGTGTAACAAGGTGCATAAATTGAAGAGATTAATACAGAGGGCACATTTGACAAATATGTATGCAAGCAATGTCCAGTGTCCCATGGAATTGCTCAGAAGGGCCTCACTGCATGCACACACTATATCAAGAGGGGTCAGACCTTTTGCACAAAGTGAAGAGAGCAGACACGTCAGGGTAACCTTGAATTCAGCTAGCCTTGTTTCTCTTTCCCAGCCCCAATACAGAGAGCTGCATCCTTCATTTGAGCAAAAGGGGGTCTAGGTGTTCTCTATTGCTCATGCTCAGCTGTACAAGGAGGCAGAGCATGCGCACCAAACGCCATGCCCAGCAGAGCACAGGAACCTGCTTTGTGTGCTTGGAGTCACCCAGTGACCATCTCCTGATCAGCGTTCATCAGGGAAGGATTCAGCTCCAGCCCAAACTCTCCTGTCCCACAGCAGCACGCTGCAGTGCATCACAGGCTGTGTGTTTGCAGAGTATGTCCCCGGGCCAGCTGGTGCTAGAGCCTTGTGCCAGAGCCATGCTGGGGATCCGCATGTGGCTCTGATGTACATGGGGCAGCCTGAGTCGGCATCTGGCTGTTTCAGACAGGGACAGCACATTCTGTGGGTGTAACTGAACACGTGCAGAACCTGTTTTTGTTTGTTTGTTTGTTTGTTTGTTTTTGTTTTGTTTTGTTTTTCACTGTGTTAGTTTTCTGCCACTCCATCAAGGCTAGAGATCATAGACACCCTCAAAACCCCTCACCAGGGAAGAGGCATGGTAAGATGATATCCCTCAGTATAGAGGTTTCATGGCCGATGCCCCACAGCCTCCATGGACTGCCGCCCCACAAGGCCTTTCATTAGCTAGCAGCTCCAACTGCCTAATGAGATGGGGCTTCTGTCATCTGCATTTAGAATTTCCTTCTCTCTGTGGGCTATGAACAATGGCCCAATGACTTTTCACCAGGTGGACAGCTCTGCACATCCTAGTCATACATTCTCGGGTGCACAATACAGGGAAAGCATGTGCAGCCTTGGAGTTACAGCTTTTACACTCAGGACAGCAGAAGATGGAATGAAAGCTGGTTGTATTTGGAGAAAGGTTCACTGTGATACACAGACCCAGGCTGAATTCATCCCTGGAACTGAAGGAGGGGTCTGGGCCACTCATTATTACTGCAACAGAAACCACCATCCAAATGCATATCCTAGGTTTACAACTTTAGCCCAACAGCTTGGGTTAGAAGGAAGACATGGGCATGACCTAGTGCTGCTATTGCAAGGCTTATGTGTAACTAGCAGAGCGCTGGTCCTGAAGTTTTCCTCCTGCTCATATTGGACAGTTTCAGAATTATGTTCTTCAGATGCAATGACACAGTACCTCTGCCACTGGCATGTATTCCTCTAGAGAGCTACTATGTCTCCTCTCAACCTTTGTTTCAGGAGACCATTCAAGCTGAGCTTCTCTCACAAACTGGGTTTTCCCTGCATAACCTTTCTCACACAATGCTGGGCATCGTTTTCACAAAGGGCAGCTCCCACACCCTTTTCCCCAGATGAGGATACTCTATTCATCCCTTGCTGCAGTCAGGACCACTTGCTGCGGAGGCAGCCCAGCAGCTGTCCAGGCATCATCCTAGGCACAGGGTAAATGGCAGAGACTGGCCAAGGCAGATGTTTTTCACTCAGTTCTGAAAGCAGTTGATGCAGCTGCTGCAGGCTGCAAAAAGCCAGGAGCCTGCCAGCACCATGCAGAGGGATTGGATGCCTCCCACAGGCAGGAGGGGCAGGGAGAGTTAATTAAAACGCACTGAGCAAGTGTAAAGTTTTATTACAGAACGCAAAGGTAGGCTGGTTTCTCCAACACACATCTACATAATCCAGCCTGGGCTCCTGCAGCTGCACTGCGCTGTGCACGCTGCTGACACCGATATTGTTTCCATCTATTTTATTGAAAAAACAGTATCCAAGGTTTAAGCTGCATAACAAGCCCTGCCATGCAGTAATGCCTTGCTTTCTTTCTGCAGACAAATCTAACTGGAAACTCCCAGGTAGTAAGTGACCATCCTGCAGACAGGCATGCCCATCTTCCTGCCACCTCCTTTTCAGCAAAACTGTGAAATCTCGGGAACAGGCAACATGACAGCAGGAGGGGAATTCCAGATCCACGGCAGGTTGCAGTTATACCCCGTGCTCCCAAGCCATGCCAGAACTGTCTCTGCTGAGCATAGGAGAGTCACCAGGAGATGTGAGGTGGGTACATTTCTCCTGCACAGGTGACTGTGTACATATGCCCTGGTAGCAAGTACCAATTCCCATGGGGAAATGAGCTACACATGAGTTATACATGAGGCAGAGCCAAGGAAATGGGTCAGCACTAGTAGGCTCAGACCTGCTCCAGTCCAGCCAAGCACAGGATCCAGAGAGCATCTGAGCTCTGTCTGGAAGCTCCACCAACACTGCAGGGCTGTTAGAGCCCAGATCTCAGCCTGTTCCTCCACCCAGGCAGGCTGCAGGAAGCAAATGCCTTTCGGAAAATGTATTGGCAGAAGCAACGACACCTCGAATGCTGGAGGTGTGAGAAGCACAGGGTTTCAGGCAATACTTAGCCCTGAACCTCTGTTCGTGCCTTTACTGCCAAGCAGGGAGGAGAGGGCAAGGGGGAGGCAGGACTGTGGATTCCACTTTGGCAGGACAGATTACATAAAGGGGGAACGAGATTGTGCTGCCTCATTAATCATGATAAAGAACATGCTCAAAGAGAGCCTGGCTTTCAGCATAGTAATTAATGAGCTCTTTAATTTTAGGCTGTAACATCCAAACTACCCCATTAGGCAGCAGAGCAGCTCCAAATGTCCTTGCCATGTGATGTCAGGGAGATGCACAGGGAGCTCTGGAGTGCAAAGCACAATGGGCTTTTCCCACAGTGTCAGAGGTTCATGGGCCATGGTTTCAGCACATTGGAGGTTTAAATCCCTCCTGAATAGGTCAGCCATCCTGTTGGCCTGGAAGAAGCCAGGGATCTGCCATGCCTTCCTGTCCTGTTTCTGCAGGGGCTCTGGGATTCTATGTTTCTGGGGATCAAAAAAAAGGGCTGGAGAAAGCAGGCAACTGCCTCCACTCTCAGTTGATCCTAGCCCTACATCTGAGAGCAGCTCAGAAGGCATACAGCACTGGGGACTGGGTATTTCCACATCCCACCTGCATGTAGGCAGGTAGCACAGCTGAGCCCAGGAAACCTCCTACAAGGTGCAGGCAGGTTGTCTTAGAACAGCAGGCCATGGCTCCTGCAAGCTCTGTCTGGCCTCCTGATGGTGGAGAAAGAAGCATATGTTGGGAAGAGAAGGTAGGGTTTGGTCCTTCCATGCATTCTTCCTGGAATTTCCTAGTGGGTTGATGTTCTGTGGCATCCTGGATGCTGTGCAGGAGCTGTGGGGGTTTCAGCTAAAAGATAGTCATGCTTGCCTCTCCCTCCCCATCTCCTGGCACCTTTCCCAAAGCGCACTGCTCTGCCATGCTAGAATTTCCACTGCGAGCTCCTTGGGGCTACCTCTGCTGCTGGCTGCATGGCCAGGCAGGTGAGCAGAGCACTCTGCAGTGAGCAGCTGCACTGAGGAGCACCAGCTCCACAGCTTGGGAGGGTCTGGCACCATCAGGAGGGCTCCCATGGCCACCCCTGACAGGGCCACCATGCCAGGACTGGGCTGTGCCCCCCATGCCACCTTGGGCTGGGGCAGTGCCTCCAGCAGAACTGGAGGGTGCCCAAGATGGGTGCTCCCAATGCGGTTCATTTTTCTAGAATAGCATTAGCAAAAATATTTCTTTCTCCCTGGTTGAAACCCAGCCCTGCCCCTGCTGTTCAGGGGAGTGAATATACCATATATACAAACTGGAGATTTGCCCCACATATTTTTCTCAAAGATTCTATATCTTTTCTTTCTTTTTTTTTTTTTTTTTTCATAATTCTAGTCATAAATGTCACATGTTAGAACCCAGATCTCATTATTGTGAGCAGGGAAATGTATGCCATGTAATAAATTCTTTTGTGGGAAATAACCCTGGTGACTAGTGGAATGTATGAATTTATTACTCTTTGTAGGAGCCTTTCCTCCTATGACTTAAGGAGAGATCTATCATCCTACAGAAGACCTTGCTGGTTCTCTGTTTGGAAACCTTTATAAAGCTTTATGTCACATTTCCTGCCTTCGTGTCCTAGGGATTCATTCAGCATGAATTACATTAAAAACAAGGTGTTCTGAAAACAGGCATCAGTGCATCAGAACTGCAAGGGCAAGGTGTGCTGACACCGTTCCCACACCAACCACCCTGCATGAGTGGCCAGCTTCAGTGTCCACCAGGGCTCTTCTCCCAGTGCCCACAGCTGCTGCACTTTGAACAGCTGAAAGGTGCTGACACCACTAAGCCAGAGGCAGCAATCTAGGCAACACCGAATAGCACAAAAGAAAATATTTCACTTCTTGTTTGGTGGTGGCTATGGTCATAGGAAAGGGCCACAAAGCCCCTGTCTTGTTGCATTGTGAGTTGAGGACAGGTAGATCTGCCACACTTCAGGAGAGGTGCTCAGCCGCAGCCACAGCAGTTATCCAGGGCCTCTTTGTCTCCTAGGCGAGGAAGCCCCGGGAATAAAGAAAACAGCATCATCTGAAACCTCCTGACCTGAACCCTGTCTCCCCTGTGCCCCTCTCCCTGTGCACATCACCCACCTCCCCCCTCACCCCCCGAGGACAGCCAGAGCAGGCATTGCGTGGCCATGGCGTGGTGTCCAGCAACAGCCCTCAGCAGCGCTGCAGCCTCCTCTCCTTCCTGAGGCCAGCAGCTGCAGCACCACAGGGCCTGCCAGCAATGACTTCCCCTTTGGGGTGCTAGGGAGTGGGTGGAAACGCCCCACCCTGAGCATTTTGAGCTCATGGGCTCCATTTGGGAAGCTGCCCCACAGGGAGGCTGCAGGTGCCCTGTGTCTCCAGCAGGAGCATTAGGTATTCTGCTGGCTCCATTGAGAATGGGTGAGCATGCTGCAGTGGCAGTGAGATGGGGCTGGCAAATGTGGAATATCGGAGGAGTAAATTGCATCAGTTCAGCTCCAGACATTGCATTAAAGAGAAATGACACTCCCAGCAGGACACTACCCCACTGCACAGGTATGGGTGTGTGAGCACTTAATGACAAAGCTGCTGCAAAATTATGCCTTCGTATCCCATTGTCAAGTTTATTTTAATATACATTCAAAACACTCTGAATACAAACCTTTGCTGTAAGATTACAAAATGCTCAAGCACTTCTGCAATTTGGATGGCAGGGGATCAATTATTTGGGCATGGTTTTGCATATAATGGCCTGCAACAGATTGTAAAGTTTCTCAGTTAGTGAAGCAATTATGAATACTGAATACAAACTAATGGCTAGAGAGTGGTGGAACTGGGCCATCTGGACTCAGAGACATGCTTCTGGCTAAGAGGGGAAGGACTGTGGGGAGGAGACTAAACAACATGCTATAAGTACTTTGTTAAGTGTGATCTTTATGGAGCCTGCTGTAACAGAAAAGATGTGGTGTAAGAAACAGACTCCAGGAACGAAAATAGAAATAAAAGTAAGCATAGACAAATGCAAAAATAAAAATAAGAGAGAGAAGTGCTGAAAATTGTATTGCCAAGAAAGAAGTTCATACTTCACTTCCGTGTGATTACTGTTTATTCCAGAAGACCAGATCACTTTGTTTGTTTAATGATTCAAAGCAGAATATTTTCAAAAATCTTTGAAAGCATTCACAAACAGTCTCCCACCCAGCCAAAACCCAGCTGGCAAAATTCCTGGGTGTGAGGAAAGATTTATTTATCACTTCTCAGTAATGAATATTTGGTTTTATTTTGTTGAAAAGGGAAATCAGTCAGAGTTTTGACCATGCAACGTTACAATTACTGCTCTCCCTAAAACAACAGAACTGAGAAGAATGGCTCCAGAAACCATCTCCTTACAGCACGTTCCCAGCACAGGGCTCCGGCGCACACAGTCCCAGGCTGTGTCCTGCTGCTCCAGCTTTGAGCGGGCTGACCCCAGGCTCCCCAGAATGTCCAGGCTCCTATCCTGCTTCCCATCATCATGCCCAGGGCATCAGGCCCTGCACACCCCTCCGGTGGCGTGCAGACCTGCTGTTCTTGTGCTTCTGGCAGCATTTTATTGCCAGCACATTGGCACTCGTCATCATCAGAAGCATCGCTGCACGAGTGCCCCTGAAAACAGAGGCATCGTGCACCCTGGAACTGCCCTGCTCCGTGCTGGCTGAGCAGCCCTGGTCCACATGCAGCGACAATTGGAGCTACGTGTTTTATTTCTTGCGTTTTTCAGTCCATTCATAAAAAATGCATGTAGGATGAAAGGTTTTACACAGCAAACAGAACTGAGATTTAGGGCTACAAATGTCAGATTTCACAATGCTCCCTCCATACAACTGCTCAAAGGAAAATCACATCACAGATATCATGAGCTGGGGGATGGGGCCACAGATTTCCTAAAAGTAAATGAAAATGACATCAGGATTCATTTTTCTCCTACTTTTAAAAATCAGCCTAGCAGGAACATCAAAGTAATACATGAGTCTGGTCATTCCCATAACATATTATTATAAATCAAAAACAAAACCGTGGTCAAGTCAGGTAGAAAATCATCTTCCAGAGAGATCTGACTGAGCTCAGCAAAGGAGAAAAGGCTGACACAACATCTTTAAACATTTTTAATTACTCTGTCAAACTGACAATTACAGAGCTAATTATTAGGAAGACAATACCAGATATACCAAATAGCACATTACCAGTATTCTTATGTAATTATGTAATTTAATGAATTGAAGGCTACAGTAATGGACTGTATCTGGTTAATTAAGGACTCCCTTTCTGCTAATAATGCCATTTATGTTCAGTTCACTATGTTTGTTTTTCTTCTGTAAAACCGGGCATGTTTTCTCAGACGACGAAGGATTCTTCCAGCAGCTCATATGCCCCTTCTGTTATTGATGGTACACAGGTTTTTGTTGTTGTTGTTTTTTGTTTGTTTGATTGTTTGTTTTGTGGTGTGGACAATGTGCTCCACTGACTCCTTTTCATTTCCAGCTTTGCCTTATTCACTAGGCATACTAGTGAATAGGGCAAACACTAGTTAACTAGTGTTAACTATGGCCCAGGGCTGGGCTCCTGGAGCTCTGTTGGCACTGGCATCCCAAAGCCATGCAGCACCCTGGAAGAAGCACCCTCCTGCCCCAGCAGCCCCAGCCAGGGCAAGGTGAGGGTGGGGAGTGCAGCAGCTCGCAAGGACCCTGCCCAGCAGCATGCTCCTGGCCCTGCATCCACAGCAGCAGCAGCAGCCATGCCTCTGCCAGCCCCCATCCCTGCACCCTGTGGTCAGGGCATGGGGAGCTGCTGCAGAAATGTGCCCAAGCACAATGGGCTGGCCAGTGAGGGTGCGCCCCATGGTATGAGCCACATGAAAGAAAATAAATAATTTAAACATTTTCCCTTGCAGATAAAATGTTGGGAAGGTTTGGAGCCTCCTAATTCCTCATTGTTGAATGAAAATTGTCTCATAAATTATTGATTGTATTTTAAATGTACCCACAGAAGCCATTTTAATTCTTTTCTCTTTTTGGCAATAATTAACCTATTTACATTTTTTAATCACTTGAAGATATTTCCTGCTGATTGTTATCTGGACGGGAGGGATTGCCTGCTACACAAGCCCACCAGTTTGGTGAGATTCCAAAGGGAGGAACTGGCCATGGGAAACCTCACAGCCATGCTCCACTGCCAGGCCAGAGCCTCACATCCCGGCAAGTTAAACCTTTCCCTAGTCAGAACAGCAACATTAATAGCAGTACCAAATCCCTCCTGAGTCCCAGCCCAGCCCCAGTCAAAGATTGCCATCTGGCTGCCCTGTAGGAAGGGGCTTCTGTGCGGAGACATGCCCCACGGTCTGGATGGGGCTGGGCAGCAGCAGGTCCCATTGGCTGCTCCTCGCTACCCAGTCACTGCTGCTCAGATGCTTGGCACCAAGAGCCAGTCCCAGCCAGTTACCTGCACATCCCAGCATCAGCCACTAGCAGAAAACAATGCTTAGGATTAACAAGCACTTCCCCAGAGATCCACCTCAGGGGGTGGGACATATATTCTTGAGCACACATAGCAGGATGGTCCACTGTTCTTGGCTGCAGCATGGAGAGGACACTGCAAGCAGAGTGAGGCATTCTGTGAAGGCACTAACATTGCAGGGCCATCACAGATGACAGACAGAAACCAGCCTAAAAATTGCATCTGCCCCATTACTTATGCAGAAAAAGTTGCTGAGCTACATCTACTGTCCCTTGCTCTCCTGCACAGCAGAAGAAGCTGCAGCTGAGATGGTATATGCGTCTGAGGAGCAGCTTGACTAAGTGGGCAATAGAAAGGAATTCTGTTAAAGCCCATGGGTACGGGCACTTGGATCATAGGAGCAAAACTGCAGTGCTACTCACTGTGAGTGAGTCAACAACACATCAAAGATGAGTTTGGGAACGTGAGCTATGAAGTTTCTGCTGTCTCTCTGAATTAGACCGAAAACCTGTCATCACAGGTTATGGTAGGCATTGCTTTATGTGCTGCCCACCTCCAAGAGGAATGCTCATCTTCTGGCTTTTCACTCTTGCTTCAGGCAGAGGTGCACATGCAAGGGTAGGGGGCTCTAATCCTGGCAGTCAGCCCACATACACCATCTGCCACACTGCTCTTTTGCATCGGTCTCAGTAGCTTATTTCGTTCTTGTTACAGAATAGGTTAACAGATCCCAAAACATGGCTAAAAATAGTAGTGTTTCACCCCAGAAATCATGGGAAATGTTGTAGTACTGTATCAGTTTGCTCAGTTTCTGGGCACAATGGGTTCCCTTCAATGGAATTGGCAGCATGTATTTAAAGCAAGTGATACTATTGAAGTAGAAAAAGCAAAGATGCCAAATTAACTTCTCTAGTAGCCAGAAACACCAAGAACTAAGAGAAAATGGGATTAAGGAACATCTCTGTGTGCTAAGTGTTGGTGTATCTCACAGACTGTCCAGGAAAGCCTTACAGAAAGAGAGCTGGGTGCCCATGAGCCAGCTCCCTATTCCAGGGCTGACTTCACGCTGCCTGTACAGAGGGGCAGGCAGTCCCCTTTTGCAACATGCTCCAAGACCTGGCAAAAAAAAGCACCAAACTAGTCTCACCGTATTTGCAGTTTATTGACATTAATGGCACAAATTTTGGGCCCCTCACTACAAGAAAGATATCAAGGCCCTGGAGCATGTCCAGAGAAGGGCTACGAAGCTGGTGAGGGGCCTGGGACACAAGTCCTGTGAGGAGCAGCTGAGGAAACTGGGGGTGTTTGGTCTGGAGAAGAGGAGGCTCAGGGGAGACCTCATGGCTCTCTGCAACTACCTGAAATGAAGGTGTGGGGAACTGGGGGTCAGCCTCTTCTTGGAAATGAGGAGACATTTCTTCTCAGAAAGAGCAGTCAGGCATTGGGATGGGTTGCCCAGGGAGGTGGTGGAGTCACCATCCCTGGGGATGTTTATGGAAGGGTTGGATGTGGTGCTTGGGGACATGGTTTAGTGGGTGATATTGGTGGCAGAGGGACAGTCGGACTAGATGATCTTCAAGGTCTTTTCCAACTTTAACAATTCTATGAGATATTTTGCAGGTGACTTCCCCACAGAGTTTTACTAGCTTTGCCTACCATGCACAACCAAACACATTCAAGCAGTTCTCGTCTAAGTGAAAGCTGTTGTTAAGAAAGAAGAAATTCAATAATGTACTTGTAAATTAATAAAATCCTGGCAATTGTGAAAACATTCTGGGCTTTTGTTGGCCTGGAGATTTATTCAGTGTTGCTGGCTTCCCAGCTGAGGCAGAAAATATCATAAACCTGCCAAGAGAAATGCCTCTGCAAAATGTTCCAGGCTCAGCTATAACATTCTTCTACCTGCTGGCACAGCAGCCTTGGTGCCCCAAAAAGGCCAAGAGCTGAACCTGCACACTCTGTCCCCTTTGTCCCTGTCACAGACCAGTGAGTAGCATTAAAGCTGACAAGAGTTGATTGTTCCACAGTTTGGATTTGGTTCGGGGGGATCTTTCAAAGCATCATTCTTTCTAGGAATATAATACGCCTGAAACTGTGTTATATGCCTATCAAAATCAGCACTGTCCACGAGGGAGTGCTGGGAAAGCTGTTACAGGGATCTGGGCTGTGTACCAGATCCTGTTTGCAGCCAGCCCAGGTTCCCGGCTGTGCTAGTGCTCACTGCTTGCTCAGGCAGCGGCAGCTTTTGTCAAAGCACTCCCATGACACAGCCACCTCTCCCCCGACCTCCCAGTTGGTTCCTGGTTTCCCTTTGGGCTGCACCTTCAGACAGGTAGATATCCATGCAAGCTGGGTCTGCAGCCTTCTTGCTGGCAGGGCTCCAGTTCACCGTGCTCTTTGCGAGAGCAGCATCATGCACAGAGCCATCAGGACACCACCATACTGCACATGGGGTGCTGCCAGGGGGAGGAGTGTGCAGGGAGCAACATGTCAGTCACTGCCATGCCTCCTAGCACAGGAGCAGGATGTGCCCTACAGGTTTGGGCAGAGCCAGGCTGGGTCCCCTGCAGCCCAAGTCCAGCAGACATCCCAGGACACAGCAGACCTGACTGCTGCAGCAAGCCCCAAAGGAGGAGCATTACTACCTCTAGGACAAGGGCTGAAGGCCATAGTGACCTTCAAAGCCCAGCAACCTCCACAGAATGTGAATCAGAGGAACAAGAGTAGACACTTGCATGTTCCCCAACGAGCTGTGAGCCCAGCAGCTGGTGCTCCAGGGTCCTGCCAGCCTCCAGCTGTCATTGCACATATCCCATGGGAACCAAAGCAAACATCAAGGTTTACGTTTGCTTTCTTGAATACAGAATAATGAAGGAGCAGTGTGGGTATGGGGAAGGCTGTTGGCATTGTGCCATGCCAAAGAAATGATACTGTTTAATGACGGTCAGAAGAAAAATGTTTTCCCATTTAACAAACAGAACTCTGTGCAGAGGATCATCAGAACAGCCTGCAGCTGGCCACACCAAAGGGCAGATGCCTTTGCTGCAATTGTTTATTGTTACCTACACCCCAGGGCTTATAGACAGGAGCACATACCCTGGGCTCCCAGTAGTGCCCACGGCCTGTGCTGGCAATATCCCACTTCCCAGCCCTGCATCAGAAATGAGCGTGCTACAGAAACTTGGCCAAACAAAATTTCTTCTCTGAGTGATCCCATCCTGGCTGTATATGAAAACTCATTATAAATTTAGGCAGAAATCAAAGCAATTTATCTCTGAAGACATATCAGCATGAAGGAGGGGAATAGTACAGGGCACCATTGCCTCCACAGCAGTAGGGTCCAGGAGAAAAAGCTGCACACAGACACCTCTTAGAGGACTTGGGAACAACCACAGCTTTGAGCTTCCCCGAGAACAGACTCTGCTCACTCACAATGGAAAAAGCACAGGGATAATAAGCAAAGCCATGTGCCCTGTTAGAGTAGGGGTACACAGGGTAGGGAGACCAAACTTACCCCACAGAGCCAGGAGCTTACAGTGAGGGAAGGCAAAGAAGGAACAGCCACATTCTGTGAGAGCACAGCAGCAACAGCCCATCTGAAGTGACACCTGTGTTCCTGCACCTGCCTTTTAAACAGGCCAGACACAGCTCTCTTGCCCTCAGTCCTTGCTTTGAGACAGAACACTTTACTCCTGCGGTCTGAGTCAAAAGCATTAACTTCAGCCCTCCAGAGAGTCTCTGAGCACTGTACCTACCTCTACCACTTCCCTGGGTGTCAGCAGCTGATCCAACATCTTGCTGATAATCTGTCAAGACAGCAATATTCACAGCAATTTTTCTAGGGTTTGTAAATGCTCTGGAGCCCCCATGCTCAGGCGTGGGAGATCCAGGCTTTCTATGAGTAGTATCATTACAAGATGAACCACAGCTGAGATGACAGTGTTGCTGATGGGACCCCTGCCTTGCAAACTCCTAGTCCATATCCACATGGACAAGAAGAACCCTGCTGCTCTGCCCCACATCAGGCCAGCTCTGCAGACTCCCACTTGATGAAATGACATATCACTCTACTCCGAGAAGTCAGACACATCCACCAGCACAAATTCAAACTGCCCAGCAAAGGCCAATCAATAACTGCTGGGGCAGACACCTGAGTACAGGAAGCTTTGTCTTCATAGGTGCAGGAAGGAGGCTGCATCCAGGGACTGGAAAGGCTGAGCACTGAGGATGATGTTAGAGCTGCAGACTTCACCAAGTATTTAATAGACAAATGATCCTGAACAAACACTTCTGAGGAGCAGCAGCATTTCATTTTCATTGGGGAATGCTTAGCTAGCTGATTTTATGACAATATGTATTTTATATATATATAAAATTTGTGAGTGAATTTAGTGCTTGTGAATGCAAAGGAGTAATAGTGCTGGCAAGAATCGAGCATTAGGTGGAAAGATGTGCCAGCCACCTCATGTGGTCATGATGCAGCACAATACTCATGAAAGAAGTTGCTTGTGCTCATGTGCTCATGTGCTGCAAATGATAACAATGAAACTTCATGCAGCTCTATCTGTCAGAGATTCATACTGCTAGTCTCCAGCATGGTTAGCTGAAATCTCCAAAGAGGTACCAGAAGAGAGAGAAACAACTCGTTTATTTTCCTTCTGAGCTAATCATAAATACCAAGCACCTTTCCTGCTGCACTCTCTGGGAAGCATCTCAGGTACATCAGCCCTTCCCATAGCACCACTCCCTGCTTCCAGACTCCAGCTGCTCTCGTATACATTAACGCCAAATTGTCTGAAAACTACCCAGGCCTTTTGTAATGTCTAGCCATCTGCACAAGCAGTAATGGTTGTGTTGATGCAACATGTATTTCCTCTACAGAATACAAACACACTGCCTCAGCCCTGAACCTCTGTATCTCTCATTTTACTCAGCTTTTCTCCTGCATTCTTCCACTGCCTTATCAGCTGTGCTGAAGCTCAATGTCCATCTCTCTTCATCACCATTTCATGCAATGATACAGACTTTTTTTCCTCGAGTAATTTACACATTTTTGCTACTTAAAGTCTAAGATTTTCTGGCTGAAAAACAAATCATCAGGGGGGGCATCCCCACCACTCTGCTCAATTGACTGCCTCTTACGACTGCTGGGCTTTTGAATATCTAGGGTGAACCTGAAGAACCAGCTGCACTTTTCCTTCTAGCTCATTCTCACGTAGACCTTCCTGGACAGCTGTTTCCTATTCCCCCTCCTATTGGGGCAGGTCTTTGGCAGGAGGTCAGCTTGGAGAAGCAGAACAGTCCACTCTGGTCTGGAACCAGAAATGCCAGATTCTGCACTGGAGCTCGGTTTCCATCTATTTAGTGATCAGCAATCCATTAGCTGGCAGTACAGGATAAGTGAGACTGTGCAGAATCCACAGGGGAAGGCAAGGGGCTAGCAAAGCTGTGAGGGCAGGAGAGACGATCATGGCACAAAAGCAGCACTAGACAACAACGAATACCATTTTTTCTCCTGATGCTATCAGCACATTAGCGCAATCCTTCATGCCAGGAAGAGACCAGTGTGCTGGAGGACACACAGAGAGGACGAGGGGGATCCCAGTGTCGAGGACCTGACCCTGAAAAAAACAAAACTGATCCATCCACCTGCTCTTCCTGCAAGCTCGGGGTACAGAGCAGGGATGAGAGCATGTCGGGGGCACCCAGGCTCCAGGAGGCAGCCCAGGTGCTGAGCAGCTGCCGGGTCCCCACGGAGGCCGCCCCGCTCCTGCCCGCGCCCCCCGGGCACACCCGAGACTTTTGGGATGGCCGGAACGGGTGGGTGCGGGGCAACGAGCCTCCTGCCTGCTTGCTTCCAAATGTTTTTGCAGAGCTCCATCTAGGGGGGATGCTGCTGGACAAGGCTGCAGAGCAAGGCAGGTACCAGTAAACAAGTAAATGGCTCCTTCCCCTGGCCTGAGGCCTCTTGTTACACACTTACGGTGCTAATTAAAAAAGGGAGGGAGCAGCCCATAAATTTTACAGTTTACTCTAACTTCAGTTCCAGCTGGTTTTAAAAGAGCTAATGAAGGTAAGTGCATCTGTGCAGATCACTGGTGCATCACAGACAGCAAGCAAGCATGCTTAATTAGATGTTATTCTAGGAATAAAATTTAGCCCTCAACTGACAAGACTGAATATTAAAGCATCAATTTCCTGAAGACCAGCTGTAATCAGAGTATCCTACTACGGGGAAGCAAAAGTAATCCCTGCTACTGACACAAACATCCCTCAGACAATGGTTAAAAAAAGGTACCATAGCCACAGAAATGCACAGTGCTGCCTACGGACAGAGCTGCCTCTGTGGGGCAACCACCTGCCTTACGAGATCTCTCAGGCATCCTTTGCTCTTGGACTGAAGACAGTAGCAGGGAACCAAAGTCCTGCATAGAACAACGACTCCAAATAGTACCTCTTCCTAGGCAGCACGGAACAGTCCTCTAGGAGGACTCTTCCAGAAGAGCCCTGAGAACTAACAAGGGGGAACAGCACAGCTGCTAAAAAGAAACCAGGAAACGCCCCTGGCCCTGCTGCACCCCGAGCTAACAGATGTTGTGCAGGAGAAAGGGCCAAGTCTCAGCAGTGCAGCAACAAGCTGCAATTCATGTAGCTGAAGAACCCTCTGGGGATGGGATACAACAGATCTACTCACATCCTCCATGTATTTTTGTTTCCAAGTGAATCATGGTGTCTCATTTTACAGCATCAGCCCCAGGAAGAAAGACTAGCGCTAAACTACACAAATCCTCTAATATTGCTGCGCCTACAGTTGGAGGCCTTTACTTATGCAGATATTGCATCTCCTTAGCTCAGAGGTCTCTTTCTAATATAATGCTTCCCCGATATTGCAGAAGTCATAACAGGGGCTTCTCCAGGGGAACACAGCTTACCTCCCAGGAAAGAACAGTCTGTCACTGCAGTCTGATTCGCAATACTTCTGCCACATTCCCACATCAGGACAGCAGGGTGGTGACTGGGAGGCCAGCATGCACATCTCTGCACCCAGACCAGGCAGTCAGTGCCCAGTTCAGCCTGAAAACAAGCAGCAATGACCTGCAGGGTTCCTTCCCTCCTCTGATGGTCCCCACTAGCACCCTGTGTGGAGTCTTGACAAATCTCTGATCCTCATGATATTATCCAAGGGGGCTGGCAGCTTGATCTGCCCTTTACTGGTACTGTCAGATCAAATAGCTGCTAATTGACCAATGTGTCTCCTTTTGCTGAGCTATTAGCAACGGCACCAGGCAGCTTTCTGACATTAATTATCTGTGAGTTAGCAGTATTTGAAAACATAAATAATAGTTTGCAGGGTGAGCTCGCTGCTTCAGACATATGAGGACAGGCTGACATGGCCACCGCAGCATGGTGCAGCCTTGCTCCTGAGCCCTCACTGGGCCCCGTAACCAGGGAGGGCTCGGGCCATGCTCAGGAACAGCTGGCCTGGCTGCAAGTTTGGTCGGGCTGTCAGGGCCCAGGGCTGCCCAGCCTCTCAGGCCACCTTCACCTCCCATCACAAGCCCATCCTTCGTGTGATCAGCTTCCTGAAGAAGCAATCCCAATGCCAGCCCCAAAACCTGATGAATGACCAGGCAACAGCACCCCAGCGTGAGGCAGACAGGTTGGGCTTAGCCCTGTATTTGCTATATGATCTTACAGCCAAAGCCAAGCACAAAGTGCAAGAGAACAGCCCTTGCAAAGGCCACAAGGCATATTCCTCCAGCAGACCATCACCAAAGAAAGAAAAGGATCAAAAATAGCAAACCTCAGTACACATTTCCTTTCCTGGCAGCTCTAAGAGGTTCCCATTAACCCCAACACCCTTTGTTAGAGGGGCAAACTGTCTCCACAGCAGCTACCTCTGGGATTAGCAGAACTCAACAGTTAGCAAGTAAAACAGCCACAGCAAAACAAACACGCTCCAGGCACTCACTGCTGAGAGGGCTGGGACAGGTTTAATACTCACTTATCTGCATTTCACACATGCATTTGCATTTAGCAAACACTCATGTGAAAAACCCTGACCCCTCTTTTCCTCACAGTAGCACTGCTATGAGACAGCCCCTGCACAGATCCTCCAGCCTGGCCCTTCTGGCTCCTCTCAAGGGCCCAGACAGGCACATTGCTGCCTGCCATGGAGCTCAGACACCCCTGGAAGAGGCTTCCTCATGCCTCATCATTGGGGAATGGACGTGGCATCCAAGAATTGCTTCCCAAAGCAGAATCTTGTTGTCTGATGAGAGGCAGACCAAACCCCATCATCTGGAGCAATGCTGCCAGCCAACATGTCTGGGAGGGAAGCAACTTGAGAAAGCAACCTGGGTTTGTGGCAATGAGGGGCAGGACCTCTCTCTGAGGTGGCTCCTGTCAGCCGGGAAGAGCCAGTTTACCTCTCATTCTAGAGGTGACCCACTGAAGGTTATGCTGTCATCCCCTTTTTGAGTAATGTAGCTGACACATGATACAAAAACTGAGATTAAGTGAGGAATAATAAATTGATTTTCACAGGTTAATCCAAAGGCTGGACCCTAAATCGTCTGTCTGCAATAATCACTGTGGCTATTGCACAAGAGCAGCTAGAGGACTCAAGAAAGATACTTAATGAAGACTCTGTTACTCAGAAGCTTTGCATAACACCAGTTCAGAATTAACTAACATTTATACCAGTCATTTTTGATGTAATAGGGTAGTACACAATGCACTCATTGAAGTGAAAAGTGCACTGCCTGCCCTGGTGGCACTAGCATTCCCCCCACTGGCCCCAGTGTCCCACTGCCTTTGTGTTTTGATCCCAGATGTTTTTTTCTAACAAAGCCTCTCACCTTGGGCTATCAGCCCTGTTTTGCCGTGCCTTCATTTCCTCCCACCTTGAACAGACACAGGAGCTCAGCATCTAGCAGCCCAGCCTGTGCCCTTTCCACACCCCAGCCCAGGGCCCCTCCAGTCTGTGGCCTACCAACGCTGTAGGACTTTCACAAAATCACATCCAGGAGGAAATGGGAGTAGTCTCAAAACAATGCTTCATTCCGCCAGTGTCAAGCTCAGAAATAGAAAGGATCTAACTGCCATCCAGCTCAACGCTTTTTGCCTGCATCTGGTCTATCCCAGGAAGCTTGCATCTCAGACTGATGAAGACAGACAGGGCTGCCAGAAGCAGCCACAAATCTTCTCGTGCCTTTCTCTAGGTGCTTGAACCCTTGGTGTCCCTGAGCTCTGCCATGGTAGCTGTCCCAGGCAGCTTTTCCTCTAGCAGGTGTGGGTGCTCACTGTAGTGGTGAGCCAGGCTGTCACAGCCCATGGGGTTGGCACTGGACGTGCGTGACGCACACAGAGGAAGGAACATCCCCTCACCCACGTCCCTCCATCACCCTGCCCAGGCTCCACTTCCAGCCCGGTGCACTTCTCTCTCATCCTGGCATTTCTGGCAGAAAAGAGCATCCTGAGTCCATGCTGGAAGACAGCAAGCTGTGCCATCAGCCTTTCTGCCCAGTGAGCTCCCCAGGCAATCACTTCAGGCTTGTAGGGAGCCCATTCTGCCAGTGGCCCTCCATCTGCTCAGCCCTGCATTACCGAGGGAAGGTGTGAGCAGCAGGAGTCAGCCCCGGGCACTGCCATGCCCTCCAGTATTCCTGTAGCAAGTGTGCCAGGACATGAACTGCTGGACCCAGGGGTACTATCCTTCAGGCCCTCCATCTCCACGACATCTGTCAGCTCCTCTCCTCGCGTTCAGGACATGCTGCTGTGCCCAGCGAGTGCTGCGGCTCTGGGAAGAGTGGAGGGTTGTGAGGCCCAGTACCAGTCCTGCAGTTGCCCAAGCTTTTTTAAATTTTTATTATTATTATTATTATTATTATTATTATTATTAATTTAACAAGTATATTGATAAGGTAGAAGGAAAGATGGAGAAAAACCTCCTTCCACGTCCAAGAAACTCCCATCTGGGCTGTGAAGTCTCAGCTGCAGTGGGGCCGAGCTCTCTGACCCACTGGGGAGCTGCAGAGAGCAGGCAGCAGGACAGCTGGCAGGAGACTGCAAAGCATTCCATAATGCAAAGTGAATCACTTCTAGCTATGGAACTATGTGAGCCTTCCTTGTCCTTATTCTCCTTGTGTTTGCGATCCTATCCTTGGAACCCATTATATTCTTGCTCTGTTGAAATAGCTCATGGGTTCAGACTTGAGGAAATGGAGTATGATTGGTTTCCATCTCCTCAGGGCAAGCTCATACCCCAAGAGCCAACTGGCCAGTACCGTGAAACATAATATCCTCCATGATATTTCACCAATTATCCTTCTGGATGAAGCGTGTAGCAAGTTAAACAAGCTGGGATCATCTTCCACTGGATGGTGGTAGCTTTAAGGAAATTCAGACCTTTAGCCATAGGTAGATGGATATGACCTTCTGTAGTGTAATTGTAACAATCTTACCATTTTTATTCCCTAGTAGTAGAAATATTTCAAAAACTAAATGACCCAAGGTCATTAAACTTTGTAAAGAGATTGCTGCAGGTATTTCCAGATATCTATCAAAAACTAAGTCACTATGACTGCCTATGACTAGAGGAGAACACAGACTGGTAAATTGTCTTGTTTTATATCCCTCCAGCATTTTTGCTGAGGTTTCCTAATTTTTCATAGCCAATTTGTTGGCAATACTAATCAAAATTAGAGTTGAGTAAGAGGTATCTTTATCTGCTTATCACCTTATCTGATATGAAAAATGAATCTGTCTTGAGAAATAGCATGAAGACAGATACCTCCATAACACAGGACTTTTTAACCAGTTTCTGATTTGAGCCAGGTTACTTTGGGTGATTGCTTCTGCTTGTCTGTGATATTTAAGAGAGACATGTAAAAAATTTTAGCACTTCTGCTTCCTCTGCTCATAGCTGCACAATTTGTATAAATATGAGAAGATGCAGGTCTGGGATATATTCATCTCATATCTGATATTCTCAGTGTCTATCACAGTGTTTATCGCAAGAATAAAAGCAATGAAAACAACAAGATGTTTTTAAGTGAAGTGCCCAAGCAAACTCCCCAGAGCTCAGAGAGCCACTTGCCCTGGTCAGGGCCACCAGCCAGTGAATTATGCTCAGCCTGGCTTCTGCTGCAGTGACAGCCTGCCCCACAGAGATGGGCTCTTTCATGCCAGGTCCCAGGCCACGGTCCCCACCTCGCCACAGGCACCACATGTTGGTGAAAAAAAGTCAGAACAGTTTTAAAGAGGTCCCCACCTTGCCACAGGCACCACATGTTGGTGAAAAAAAGTCAGAACAGTTTTAAAGAAATTGTATGTTACACCTGCATAGCTTGTGACATTACTTCATGCAAGGTTCACTATAGAACATCCCTACTAACTCCTCTGGACAGCAGTAATATCACTGATGTTCCCTGAGCAATGGATGCAGGAAATAAGATCTTCATTGGCCTCTGTCCCCATGTGTGTCTCCCAGGCCAGCAGCTCATGCAGTGTGCAGGATGAGGCCAGCATACTCAGTGCAGGAGTCGGCCTGGTCCCAGGAAGACTCTCTCTGAAAATGGCATACAGCAGCAACAGCTACCCTGCATCTCATTTTAAAAGTGTAACACAAACTTATATCACAAGATTAGATTGTTGTTTTTTTTCTTGCCATTCTTCTTGCTTTGTTTCAGTGGGGGAGAGGGAAAAAAAAAAAAAAATCAAGCCACAGATAACTTGATCAGGGTGTGCATGGTGAGTAGCCCAGAATGCTGTGAAATCACATAAAAGATTTGATCAGAGTCAATATCAGCTGCTGAGCTATAATAGCTTTTGTGGTTCTCCTAACAGGATTTTAATTTTATGTTTATTATTTGGGGACTAGCAAAGCACATGAAATGCCTGTGTGGTGGTGTGGGCTTCCTTTTCCTCTGTTCTCTGAAAGGCTGGGAAAACTCAAGTGCAAAGCAAGCTGACTTTCAGTATTTTTAATTTTTGCTTGTGTTCCCCAGGCTTGGCAGGAGAGAGTGAACTTAATTAAAATCAATGGAGAAAAAGAATGGGATAAATCACTATATGAATATTCTCAGTGTCTGTATGCAAGTGTAGCATATGCAGGCTCCTGCCTGCATTCAAAACAGCAACTCCTTCAAAGCACAGCGGAGCCTCCTTGCTTTCCATTGTCTCCAAGAAACAACAGCTTTTCAAAGCATTGCAGCTCCAATTTGGAGGCTGCTCTGTCCTTCCCTAACTTGTTCTTCTTGGATGGGTGATGGTCAGAAGCAGTCAAGAAGGTGCTTTTGCAGAGTCTTCCAGTGTGTGCTATCCTGAGCAAACAGCTGCTCTCCTTGGGCAGCCCCTAATGCAGGCCACAGCCTGGGCTTGCAGGGCCAGTCCAGCCTCTGCCCAGCACTGCCCACATGCAACAGCGGTACCACCACCTGCACACAGGCCCCAGCACAGCCAGGGAGACTGTGTCACAAGCCATTTTCTTTTTGTTCTATTTTTGGCATTTTACTAGGGTTAAAGGGAAGCCATCCGATTCTTTTTTTTTTTTTTTTTTCTTCAATTGGGAAACGCGCTTTCAAAGCGTGCATTTTCCAAAACATGCAGAATTGTCCTTTACTCATTTTTATTTGTGCATCTGCAACAAATGCATCTGTCCTAGTGTCTGGGACCTTCCTACTGCAGAGCAAGACCTGGGAGGGCAGGGGACAGTAATGGCAGGGGCAGTAAAATGGGTCCATCTCTCCTAAGGACCATCACTGACCCTGAACCATCACGGGTCAGAAAATGTGAGCAAAAGAATTGGAGAGAGGAGCAGAGGAAGAAGGAACACTGGGAAGGAAACCATCTATCTGAGCATAATTCGGCCCCAGCACAGTGAGCACCAGCGCTGCCCACCCTGCTCAATTCCCAAACGGGCTGTTTAGGGGAAATCTCAGACTGTTTTTCAGAGCAAATAACAGCTCTTTAGAGTCACCTGTCAGCATAAGTTGATGGATTTCAAAGCCTTCACCACATCGGTCAGACTTTAATTGCAATGTGTGGTGTGCTGAGCTGTTCAGTCAGTTAAAGCAGCAACAGGTGCACCTCACTCCAGGGCCAGAGAGGCATCAGGCTGTGCTGGCTCAGCGGCTGCTCCAGCATGTAGCAGGGACAGCCCAGGCTGCCCTGATCCTGTGCCGTGCGGGCAGTGCTGCACACATGACTGGAAGGCGCTCCCAGGCGTTCCTCTCTTGCCAAGAGCAGACACTGCTGCCCATCAGCCTCCTGCATTACCAGTTTTCTTAAAGCCCTTGGGACTCACAAGCATTAAGCAGGCCACATTGTTGACCTGAGCTTTGCCAGGCCAACGCATCTCAGCAGGTCTGTTTGGGTCTCGCTACCCAGACCTGCCTCCTCCACGCACTCTGAACTCATGGTTGGCACCGTGCCTGGGCCTGTTCCTCCCCTCCCCATTTAGCTAAAGCCAGGAATGCACCACTGTAGCCATGAAGCAAGAGCTACAGGGCTTCCTCTCACCATGCAGCCAGGGCTTTAGTTTTAATAAAATAAAATAAAAAATCATTATTCCATTGTTTAGCACTGCATGCCAGTCCCTTCCAGATGAATTAATTTCTTAATCACACTTTTAATAGGGGAGACTGTAAGAGCCCATGCGGGAATGGTTAATATTAGTAGTATTTAACTGTCAAAAGCTTTTCATATCATAAACCAGTCTCACGGTCAAACAGTAAAATTCACAGTCTAATTGGTGGGTAACAGGCCTCCAGGCACTCATCACTTATGACAGCCAACAGCAGCAATGCTACGTGCTGGACCACGACAGCCAGCTGCTCTGGGCAGCCCACAAGCAGCTCTGTTCATTCCCAGCCCCAGCGGTGCCCTGGCCCCCTCCCACCAGCAGAGAGACCCTCAGAATGACAGCGGTGGCCATTCGTCATTGCCCATTCGGATGTCTGCCCATAGCGGGTGCATGTGAGTGGGTGTACAGCACAAGCGAGCACTCAGCATCTATGTGGGTTGCTCAAGACAGCGTTTTTCTTCCAGTCAATCTTTCACAGATTTATGCTGGAGAAATGGGAGCATTAAATATCCCCTTGCTGTAATTCAGCATGCAGGAAGAGATACAGATTTAAATATTTAGTAGCACATAACTGGCTAAAAGCCTCAGCAACATTTTTAAAAATCACTTCTTAATAAAACTGGACTGAAATATTCCCCGCAGTTAGAATTTATGGTTGGTAATTGGTGTTCTTGTGATAAATAGGAGTGAATATATATTTATGAACAACAAATATTAATGAAGAAATAATACAGGAGCCCAACTTCAGGCTGTGCAGCTCGCTATTACTCTGCAGTATTCCCCAAGGAACACTGACATTAAACAAACACAAAGGCATAATCTTGTTTGACTGAAAAATCCAAGAGAAAGGAAGTGTGGTCCTAGGGCACAGAGGCTTCCTCCAGAGGCTGTGAGATTCAACGAAAGAATCCATGCAGTCCATACAGGGATACTTGCATCCAATGCAAACTCTACTCCCTGTATCAGATACATCTCGTATCCGAGTTGCAGTTTGCAAATGCTCCAGCACTATTGATTCTTACCATGGGTGAACCATTAATTTGCATATGTTCCCCAATGATTAAAAACATGGAGGCAGAGCCTTCAGTAACTGCTCCTTTTCTGTATGATGGCAGGATGAGATTTATCTACAGGTGATGATCTTGATTACTGCTTAGGCACAGCTTATGCAGGAGAAGCATGTTGATTAATTTTCATTTTTCACCCATCAGGAGCAGTTTTTAATGCCTGTTGCCTTCTGCACCGGAATCTCAAATTAACGCATAAGCCAGATAGAGAAATCCCACAGAGCCCCATCCACCAGCACACAGGTCCTCTCCTGAACACAATATTGCTCTTAGGCTGTGCCTGTGCCCAGGCTGGGGGCAGGGAGGCAGAGGCAAGCCTGGCTGGTGTCTGCGGCATGCCAGGCACCTCTGATAGGCTCACTGGAGCCTACTGGAGTAAGCCATCACATTTCCCTAGGTCCATTGAAGGTACCAAAGCCCACAGGCAGGAAGAAACAAGGTACTGACACAACCACAAGAGACTGGCTTCAGGGAGTGAGTCCTGCTGCATGAGCAGTTGGACCAGTTGTGATGCCCCAAGCCTGGCTCTTCTCCCTGCTGCTGTAACTTCCCTCCTATAGAGGCTGGCACTCTCCACCATGCTCTGACAGCGTGGAAGAGTGGCATTGTCTGTGAAAACCGCAGCAGCCACAGGAAACATTTCTAGCATTAAATAAAATAAAAGAGACATGTTTTTTTTCTGCAATAAAAACTCTGTGATCTTGCAACACAATTTGCATAAACAGACAATTTGGCTATAAACACTTTCAATGTTAACTTGTATTTACATATAAAACAACTCACTCAAAATACAATTAAAGACCTTGATGAATTGGAAAATGTCAAAACATTTAAAAGGCTTCAACATACATTTGATTTACATCTCCTTGGTCAGACATTAAACTGGAGATTGTTTATATTTCCTCTTCCAGAGGCCAGAGCACATGGAGATTCTGTCTCCCTGCATCAACAACCCAGCCCACCAGCACATGCAGGGATCATTAGTGGTTATTCTTCCACATAGAGAATCATCTGTGTTTTCTCTAGGAACAAATTTAAAATGAGAAGTTTACAGCTTTGATTCCTAGACTCACTTCACAGCTGTCTCCACTCATTCATTACCCTTAAAGGATTCAGCAGGCCCAATATTTTTCACATTGTCCAGAAAATACAAGCTGGGAGGATGCTACTCAGCCTTCAGAAATACAGAGCTACTTCAGCAGAAGGCGACAAAGCAAAGAAAAGCCCATCTCACTCCAAGCAGGCTGCTACCACAGTTAAGGTACATGACACATGTATGTTCAAATGCCCTTGGAGGGAAGGTAAGACACAGCTCAGGCCCCCCTAGGCCTAGAAGACCCTCTGCCAGAATGATTGGTGAAGGAAGGAGCCTTGCTTGCACTGCACACACCTACACAGCAGCATTTGCCAGTGGGGACCAGAGAGGGCCCAAACAGGCAAGATGAGACAACAGAGCTTTACAGAACACAAATGCCAAGTTACATATTCGGAACCAGGCCTCATGCTTCTGCTTCTCTCATTTTCTTACCACCAGAGCATGTCTGCCTGGGACCAGAATATGAAGCAACCTAGCAGAGACTGTCCTGATCTCTAGGAGCTATGGACCGCTGGAAATCTCACCAAAAACTTGGTATTTTTTCTGCCAAGTTCTCTGCCTCTGATTGCACAATGAGGTTACCTGATAGCTAGTAGAGTCCTGGAGTGTGAGTTGCTTCCCAAACCACACCGACCTAACAAAGGTTCACCTACTGCTGAAATAATAAGCAAGAATGCTTGTCCTTTCTGTTTCCAGAACATTTTGAAGGCTGGTCACAGCCGTATTTCTTCTCTTCAAGGTCAGATTCCTTAAAAGTTACAGGCTGAACAATTCCATATATATCCTAAAAATACACAGCTTTATTTGTAAATCACCTAATATATTTTAAAGGGCAGACACTCCATGTTTTACTTTTTATTGCCACTTATCTTCCATCTCTGACACGGTGTTTATCCTCTGCTATGCAAAGGTGCATATCCACAGCCCTCTGTTTCTGGAAGGCTGACACGGCAGAACACCAGGAGCTCAATCAAGTGTGGTCCTTGTAATCTGTTAGAGAGCTCATGGAGGAGATCAGCACGCTTTCTGAAATACCACTGAGCATATAAAGCAAAGCAAAAACCTATAAATAGTCATTGACCATGGAGCTCAAAGGAGATAAAGTCTGAGAGTCGCACTCATGAAGCCCGCAAAATTAGCCTGGTAACATGGTGCACATGCAGCTCCAGAAGGGAACATGCTTTGCTGCTGATAGAGCAATGTCCCTGGTACTGGGAGTTCGTCCACCTTAGAAGGAGTCATTTGCTTCATACTGCTCTTCTGTACTTCCCTCCAGACTACGGTCACCACCAAACCTCTGTGCCTGCATGCCGGGATGAATGCTGCTCCTGCCTGGATGAAGCTGCTGAAAACATATCCCAGCCCCCAGCTAGCCTCCAGCTGCACCAGCCCACCTTGGGCCACGCTTGTCCCACAGCGTCAGCACTCAGCCCTGCAGCCAGTATTGGGCAAGCAGCAGGATAAAGCACACGTTCACGTCACCTAGGTCATCAGTGCTGTACTAATTCAGCTCACAGAGGGTTCTCATCCCTCATTAGTCTGTCTCCCAATATCCATTAGCTCCTAGCAGGGCGCTCCCAATTTGCTAGCAGGGCAAATCCTTAGCCTGAGCCCTCCTTCCCAGGCCATGGTTAGACCCTTTTTTTTTTAGAGCTGCTGCTGCTACCGCCCAACAAGTTGCAAGCTGTAGGTTATAACAACACAGCATACAGATGCTCCCTTTTTCCATTTGTCTGCATTAAATAATTATTTAAGCTATATTAGGTATTTATCAAGACAACTGTCAGCATCTGAAGTTTCCTTATTGTAGCCGAAGATTTAGAGCAGCAATTTGTATGCATCCTGGCCCTTGTATGGTGTCTCTGCATACTGAAATTATGATATGAACATGATATTTTATGAGATACTAGAACTTAATTTCAAAATTTTGCGAGGAGGGAGAAGGGAAGTGAGGGGAAGCCAGTTCACCAGGTTCTCCAGTGTAGTGAGGGGCTCTCAACTGTGTTTCTCCTGGAAACTGGGGCAGCAGCTGATGTTCAGGACAGCAAGAGACTAGCCAGTAGTGGCACTGCCAGCCCTGGGTTAAGGGTGCTGAATGTGACACTGCAGAGTACCTCTGCATCCCCAGAGAGACTCTTGTGTGAGAAAGCTGTCCCTGGCTGCTGTAATCTCCACTCCCACCCCAGCCTTTCCATTTCCCACCTCTTCTGGGATCTCACAGGCTTCCTCGAGGGTGCTGCACTAGCGAACTGGAAGCCAAATTCAAGCCAAGCACTTCCTCCAAGGATTCTGCCCACAAACACCCCATCTGCAGGGCAGGAGGATGGGTCCTTGGCTAAAAAAACACAACTCCTTGTGCCGGGCTGCCTCCACCCCATGCACACATACTCCATGCTTACCCCGGAGGATCTCAGCACAGCTGGGGTTCAGTGCACCATTTATTACCCCAAGTTTCCTGCATGTTGTTCTTACACTCCTGACTCAGAAGCCAAAATGGTGAGGGAGGCTGTGTGTAGAGTGACAGCAGCATTTTCCCTGAAACCCCAGGAAGCCTGGTGAAGAGGTCTGGGCTGGGAGAACTGATACAATAGCTCTTTTTCCTTACTTCCAGCTCTGGAATTTCTCTCTTCCACTCTGGTTCTGACAATTTTCACAGCAGGAACCCCTCCATGCTGGAAACTGCTTCCCTGAATTTCACAGATGTCTCATGCTGCTCCTTTCCTTTCCCTCTCTCCTCTCCTCCATGGATGTCCAAGGTGGACATCTCCTGGGGGAAAATGAGAGATGCTGTTTGCAAAAGATGTCAGCTCTTGGCAACCTGCATATCTGAGGGATTTATCTGCTCTCTGCATGAGCAGCAACTGCCTCAACCCCAGCCACTCTCCAGCCATCACCATAACTACCATCTATGTCAGCCTCCCACAGCAGGTCTTTCAACGGATTAATTTAAAAGGTTTCAGTTTGGCTGATTGCATCTAATTTGCCTTGAACCACTGTCGTGATGTGGTGGCAGAGTTGTAGTTCTTGTTCTGGCAGCCTCCTCTCACCTCACCAGATGGCTGTCTTGGCAATTGCACTTCAGCTGAAGAGGATCAACACATACAGTGCACACCAGGTGAGCCCCAGGAGATGGCACAGTGCTCCTTCCCATGCTCAGCTGAAGTTTTGCTCCATAACAAAGGAGTCAGAGATCTCTGGGATGTGCTTCAGCCCCCTAAGGAGACCTGGCAGGGCTACGAATTAAGCTCTCTTCTGGAGAAATCAGCAGCAGGGGTTATCATGGGAACAGGAGAGTTAGGAGAGCCCAGAGCAGGGGGCCCGTGTGGGCAATGATCCCAGGTCCCCAGTAGTGCCACAGTTCCCTAGTGGGAAGAGAAGGCTCTAGGGGTGCGTGTAGCAGAGACCAGCCAGCAGAAGTCCTGGTGATTTGCATCAGGCCAAGAATCAGCTAGCTCTGGGACAGGCTCCATCTCTGCACCCCTTGGAACTGCCAGTTGTCACCTTTGCCATAGGAGAAGCTGCACAGACGAGGGCACTTGGTCTGCATTTTGCTAGCTGTTTTTCATCTGGTTGGTATGTGTAAGCGTATAGCGTACACAAGCATCTTGTATCATTCCAACAACAGCTTCGGCCCATGAGAAAACAGATACAACTACAAAGACTGAGGGAAAAGTTGCTTCTGAAACACAGCAGCAGAGAAAAAGCACAGACACCAGCACTCGGTAAATTCAGACCAGGGTTGAATTGTGAGATGATAAGGACAGAGATAGAAACCCATCCCATTTTCAATTCCTGTAAGAATGAGCACAAACCATTTTTTCCTTTATATATTCTTGACACTTAACCTACTCAATGCTCTTTATTTGCATTGATCACATTTTATAGTATGATTAAATTTGTATGGAAGAGAACCAATTAGTTTTGTTTTACACTTATTGAATGCACTTTATGGTCAGACAAATTAACTCTCAGCAGTTAGTTTGATTTATCCAGCAGCATAAAGCTTGACAATCTGTACTCTCAGATAATCCGTTTTGAAAGAATTATCTTTATTGTTATTTTTTCTTGTTTGGGAGAAACCATTAAATGTGGAGGCAGGTACGAAGAGGAAGCAAACACTATCAGTAGACTGGCCCTGTCCAGAGAATTCAAAAGCAAACATGCCCGTTTGCCTCCTGACAAAGCCTCTGCTGAGAGGCACCAGTATGTTCTGGAACAGTGACTTTGTCTTTGCAGACAAAGTGGAACTTCAAAGAGGAACAAGTGCCAGTCTGTTCTAGAAACGATGCTTTGCCCTGGGGAGCAGGTGGCAGTGCTGAGCAAAGAGGACACTAACCAGGGAAAATTACCACCAGGAAAGCTAGCAGGAGAGCTTTGGGAAAGAGTGCAGTCTGGGCATTCTGTCTAGACCTGCCAAACTTGTAGGACATGCTGATAGAAAGCCCTTCCCTCAGCCCCACCTGAGATCTACTTGTCCTGATTGGTGTGTGGTCTGCCCTGAGGATGAGCTCCATCCACGCTGCTGCAGTGGGCACTGGGCTACCAGCACGATGCCCAAGGCATCCACCAAGCATCTCTGGCAGGGCTCACTGCTCTGCTTCAGGTGGGCAGCCAGAATCAGAGTGGACGCTGGCAGCTCCTTTCCAGCCCATATTTATGACGTGCTGTGCTTAACAGGCTACACTGTCCAAGAGAAGCAAGCCTTGGCTGTGAATGACCTGAGCAGCCTGCCTCTGGCTGCATGGGCAGTTGGCTCCACAGGCCTGGACACTGAGAGACCAGGATGCCCAGGATGAATGTCTAGCACAAGCCCACAGTAAGAGTACATCCTACCTCTTCTCCCAGGCCTCACAGGAACCCTGATTCCTCCTGATACCCCCGTGCCAGGAGGGGCTGCCACTGTGTCTAGGGGGAAGGCTGGGAAAGACATGGCTGTGAATGTGGCAGGGGAAGGAATAAGTGGTCACAGACTGTGAAAACCTCTGCTGAGAAAGACGTGGCAGTGCTGATGCTTGGATCAGGAATGAGAGACTGGAAAGCCCTCATGAGAAGTGTGTGCAACTGGAAAAATCCTTGCTGGGCCCAGCACACAGCCCAAAGAGCATCACTCTTTACCATTGCTCTTTCATTAAAGATATGCCTGTTGGCTTTGGGCACAAGGTATGGCTGATGTCTCTGCTAAGGAAGTTGCCTGCTCTAAGGCTGTTCCCTCCCTCTCTGTTGCTTGGGCAGTTTGGTATAAATGATTGCCAGTGCTGGTAATGCACCCCTCCAAGCTGGAGCAGACTGCTCCCAATGCAGTGCACAGAGGTGGGTCTCCCAATGAGTTTGATCTTCCTCTTGTGTAAGCATTGATTAGTTTGGGCCCAGCAGCCCGCTCCCATCTAGCAGGAACAATCCCGCTAGGGGTTTATTACTAGCACAGTGACACTGCCATTGAAACAAGGATAAATGGGCCAAGGAAGTTGTGTGGTGCCTGGGGAGCTCTGAAGCCCAGTATCATTTGTATTTGACAACTATATGTAAAAAGAATTTGGTTCCAGTTAGTAAATGAAATTTAGATAATAAATTGACTCATGTAAGCATGCTGCCAGTTCTTCTCATGCAATGAAAGAAATGAGGAGATGAAGGTTTATTACTTCATAAGAAGGAGCTGTTTTCATACAGGACAAGATACTGGAGAGGCGCTGCTATTTTTTGGCAGACAGTGGCCATACTCAATGATCATTCATTTTAAGGATTTAAGCTTAGCAGACAGGATGTTTCCCAAGTCCACTAAGCATTCAAGAAGAGCTCCCTCCTGACAGTTCTATCATCCACCATGTCCTCCCCAGTTCCTCAGCATCCTCAGCCAGGCAGGTATGGTTGAGGATGATGCAAGTCCCACATACAGCAGTGACAGAAGGCACCCAGTCACATTACCTCATAAAATAGATAGAGATCCACTTAGTGCTGTAGGTCAAACACAGATTGATATGAAAAACCAGATACAGTAAAACTGAAAAACATCCCAACAAGAAGACCTGGGAATCCCTCCAGATTTCCCATTCCTTTGCCCTTTTGTTCACAACCAACTTTCATCCCTTGATAATTCCATACAGACAGGCACCATAATCTAGCATTTGTTAGCAAACATAAAATGATTCTTTCCTTCATGATAGATGAAGACGTCCTTGTCTGGTTCTTACAAAGATCTTGTGGTCATCTGTCCTGCAAACGTCTAATGTATGTGTTTAGATCCTATAGTGTAAAATGCAAAAATATCATTTCTTATCAGATATAACACTATTTGTCCTCTAACATACAGAGCCTAAACATGATACTGAGAGCATATCAGGAATAGACTTACAAGCTGGGGGACAGAACTGCAATTTGGAGGACAGCACCCCACAAACAAGACAATCTTAGCACTCCTCTGAAATGGACACTAACTTTGGAGGGTCCTCAAAAGACACAGTTGCTCCTCTTCCTGTGCAAGAATCCCCTTGAGAAGCTTCACATGTGTAGACTATGCAACTGCCATTTGGCCAAGCCATGAAGTATTATGAAAGTCAAAGCTTGCACTGGGAGTAGCATGCCATCTGTTCAGGCTTGAAAGACAGGAAATAACTATCAAAACTACAGTCTAATCACAATCAGCTGGCTGGCAGCTAACAAGTACACACGTTGTCTGGCAAAGAACTAAGATGCTTATCAACTGAGCATCTTGCAAGAGAGAAATGAAGTATCTGACGGGCTGAGGGAGAAATACAACGAGAGCAGGCAGCCAAAACAAGGCTAATTAATGGGGAGACACATGGTCCTCTGAAAACTAGGAAGCATCTGTACAAGGATCCTCTCATTGCTCCTGTACACCTCTGTTTAAATTCATATCCACTATTAAAGGATACAGAAAATGCATAGGCTGGGAAGCAGCCAACTATGTCTGCACATAGCAAACTAAAGACAACAATGGAGGTGGGAACTGAACGACAAAGCACAGCGACTAAAATATACAGTGGATAGGAGAGCTTAATCTCCAGGAAAGTATGTAAGATGATCTGTGAATAAGGATACTGACATCTCATGGTCAGTAAAGTTAGATAGCTGGTCTGCTTGACTCCAAGAAGGATGTCACCATAATTAGTAGTAATGCTTTGGTTCTTGCTATTTGCTATTTAGCTTGATAAGGATGTGATGAATTTGTCACTGAGTTACATCTTTGCTCAAAGAGAACTGATCTCGGATCAATTCCTCAGTATGCCTGGAGAATCTACATTGCTAATGGATGTTGGGTGAACAGATGCTCCTGGGGTAACAAGACTCTGGAAGGAGATAAACACAGAAGACACATTTTAACCCAAGGAAATGCTACTTTTTAAATCAGTCAGCAATGAGAGACAGTCTCATCCTCACCAACCTGTCTGAATTTTCAGCCAATTGACAGTCACAAGGGAGCACACATCTACTTAAGCTCTACACACCCAAACCAGTAGTCCATAATTGTCTGCATGAAGAAACATCAAAAGATTTTGCATGGACAAACTACTCAGCAGCCTAAAAAAATGAAAGTCAAGAAACACAAGACTCATCTTTGGGCTAAGCATGTCCAGAGGCAGATGGTAAATCTTCAGAAACAGCAACAAGCCATCTGCATTCCCTGTGCACTGCAGCAAGCCATCACTGTCAGCCTCAAGAGGAGGGACCAGGTGAGTCTTTTGGAACATGACCAGCCAACTGACTTGGATGAAGAAAGAAGATGAGGAAATATGTGATTGTTAAAAAAAAAAACATGGGGCCTTGGGACTATGATACCCCTGGATGTTGTAGGAAGCAGAAAGACAAATTGTTCTGCTGCATAGCTGTCCTCTCTCAATACTTTGTTGAAAGCCTTACCTGAATAGCATCAACATTTAATTTTCGACAAATTGGAAGATAAGGTGAAAAACTTAACAGAGACATATTAACTGTAACAGCTGTGACAGATATTCCTCAAGCACCAGAAAGCACAGCTCTACTTGTGCTCAGTTCTGCACAGTAAACGGTAATTAGACTTTGCCAATCAATGTTGTTTCCTTATTGATGACAATGGGGAGATGAAGGATCTGTGATGGACAGATTTTCCTGAAGCTTTTCCATCCTATTTGTTATTTCAAGCTTGCAGTCAGAACAACGGGATTTGCCCAAAATGTGTTTCCAGTTTTTTTTTCTACATTCCTGTTCTATATGTAAAAAACTTCAATCGTTTCTGAAAAGGTTTTTTTTTTCCAGTCATCTTTAGCACGCAGAAAAGTGCAGCAACACAGACACACCACAAAATAATCAGTGCCAGATCACACCTACAGTATCCTATCAGCAAAATTATGAATCTCCTGCATTGGTCTTGACTTTTTAAGATAATTGCGAAGTTACTAACAGAGAAATCAAGACCTACTTTTATGCATAACCCAACACAGCTTGTCCTTATCAACAGATAAAGCATGCTGCATTTGATTAACATGATGGGCTAACTCCAGGGTCACAGGACACCCCACAAGAACCCACGGCAAATGGTAAAGAGTACCAGGGAGGACAGGTAGAATAAAACCCTCTTCACCTGGCCCAGACCCAGTGCCTGTTAAAGCTTCTATTCTTGAAGACTGCATTTGTGCTTAGGATATGAAATGCAAGACTTGATATTGAGCACACTGTCACTTGTTTCTTAATCAAAACAACTCTGTAAGCCAAAGGCAGCTGTGTGCAGTTGAGGCTGGGTACATGAAGGAGGATTCGTAGCATCTGCAAAGCACAGGGCACAAAGCAGGGCTCCAGGCTGGAGCCAGAGGCAGGACTGGCTCCTGCTCCCCATTTCCTGCAGGCAGAAGGAGGGAAGCAGAGCCCAGGCCAGGAGGCAGCTCAGGAGAGATGGTGGTGATGAGGTGATAGCTCTACTTTCATGTTTGGATAGAATAGGTTGCCCCTCCACAGAAACTGAGAAACTTGCTTCAAGATCTGTAGCTCCACAAACACTTTTCTGCTGTTGAAACAATCCAAGCCATGCACTCTGTAACTATGAATAACCACAAACAGAGCGCCCCTTGAACACTGACCCTGGACAAGTGCTTGCACAGTCACAGTGCTCACAGAGGAGTACACATGCTGTCTGCTGGACAGCACGATCTGCAGCTCCACCACCTCAGGGAAGACTCTTTACCAGTGCAGGGAGCCCATTTCAGAGAAGGAACTAAACTCAGGAAGTTTTCAGGCTGGTGTGATACATTCAGTTTTGCTTTTTAATGTTTGCTTTTCTTTTTCTCATGTCCTTGGTCTTTGCATTTCTTTCTAGAGAAATAACAGGAGCAGGAAAGCTTAATCTGCTACTGGTGAAAAGGTGGAATTCTGATTGCTTGCTTTGCCTGTTTTGGGCAAGCATTTTTATCCTGCATTACTGTGGGGAAAGGTCTTGGCTCTTCAAGCTCCAGCTTTTGTCTTTTTGTGAGCTGAAGGGTTTTTCCCAAAGTGAGTATTGAAATGTTTCAATGATCTTAAAAAAAAAAAAAAAAAAAAAAAAAAGAAAAAAAAAAAAAAAAAGAAAAAAAGAAAAAAGTGCAGATTTTGTGAGACTTTGGTCTGCAGTAAAAGAAAAATCTAACAAGCTGAATGTCATTTTTTTTAAGGAGATAAGAAAAAGGCTACTGGAGCTGTCAGAGCTTAAGCTTCAACCTTTATGTTTACAAAGCAAAAAGGGCAATTAAATGTGGAAAAATAAATCTTTCCAGGACTCTGCCAGTGGTTCTTCTGGTTTGTACTCAGACTGCTGAATGACAGGCTAGTTTAGTGCCTTAGGCATGGACTCAGAATAGAGCAGCCCTGACATTTCTTTGATGCTAAGTAGTGTACCCTAATAAAGATGTTCCTTAAAGCCATTCCCTCTTGCCTGGCAACCAGATGCTACAGAACATCCTCACTGCAACTGGATTGCCTGTCTGCTCTGTGCCTCACCATGCCTGGCAGTCTTCTTCCCTTCCTACCAAAGTGCAGCTGTTTCGGACCTCTTGTACATCTTTGTCATTGAATTTGAGGAAGAAATTGTTGGAGTAAATCAAAGATATGGTAAATTGGCAAATTCTGTGCTTTTACCTCCTGTCTATTTCACAAAGTCCAATTTCCACGAAGGTGTTGATGGATTGCAAACATCATGGTTCTACAAGCACAAAGTCAACATGCAAGCACAGGCCATTATACGGTGAGGATGTCTGCCTGCAACAGCCACAAGCTGCAGCCCTCCTTGTATCTAAAAGAGCAGCTGAAGAAAGCCCTATTTTCTCAGTACATGGAGTAAACTCCTCTCAGATGCCTGCCCTTAGCCCCTGGGCACACACCCACATGACTCCTAGGTGCAAGGCAGGGGATGGAGTACACCTGACTGAAGAGAGGAGTACACCAATGCCAGCTGTGAAGTGCTGGATACTAGTCAGGGAAGGACTTTGTTCCCTTCCAGTTTCCTTCCCATAAGCCTCCAGCTCTTCACACATTTCTGTTCTCTGCAAAGACCGAAGTGCAAAAAGAAAGATGAACAGAAGTAGGGGAAAGGACTGGGAAGCTCATCTCCAAGTGCTAAGTGACAGCAGATGGTTGAGGCACTGCTCTATGACAGATGAAGAAATCAGTAATGTATTTGTCAAAGGCAATGTCATTTCAGCAGCCTGCCTGGCTGCCTTAGCTCCCAGAGCTGCCAGCACCCACTGGACATGGATCTCCCAGGGACGCAGTACATCCTTGTGCCTTCTCCCACAAGGCTGCACACACTGGCATGGGCACAGCCCACAAGGGAAGGATGCACCAGTGTGGGGTCAGATGATGCCCCTGCAGCGCAAGATTTATTTAGTGTTACCTGCATATAAACACACATTCAGCAAAGTAACGTTGCTCCCTCTGTCATTAATCACCCAGAACATCACTAACTGAAAGCCAGGAATGGCTTTGGGCATGCCACTGCATACACAGCGATGTCTGGGAATGCAGCAGCACAGCTTCCAGAGAAACAGAAAACCAAGGTCCCATTTGCTGACCTGCAGCACCCCAGGGTCTCTCTGTGCCTCGCTCTGCAGAGAACTGTAGTCTTACACATAAGAACTGGCACAGCACATGGCAAGGGAGATGATCAGAGTATACTGGGAATGGAGCAGGATGGGTGGTAAGCCTTGTAAGCCTCTCAATTTCCTGTTCATTTAAGGCCAGTTTCTACTTTCTTGGTTTTGTGCTCCTGCATTCACATGGCAGTTGGCTGATATAACACAGCCCTGGGTCTTCTCCTCTGGAGTCTTTTCATCACCTGGCTGCTGGCTTCATGCTGCATGCCACTTTCTCCATGTCTCCTGGCCTGCACACCACTCCACCCTATTAAAAATTGCATGCAATTAATATACACTCTCCCAGGTGCTTCTGCAGAAAAGCATCAGGGTTGCAGTGTCTGTGAGAAAGTATCCAGAAGACAGTGACAAGTGACTTGTCTCCCCTCCCAGTTCATAAGCCTGGGAAGATGAGTGCCTCCTGCTTACTGACCCAGAGCATCACAAACAGTGTAGGAGAATGTTTCTGGGAGACAGAATTCAAACTAAACTAACTTGTTGAACAAACATGGAAAATCTCATTCTCATTATTTACACAAATAAATGTATACACTAGAGAAGATTCTACCTCCTAGTAAATAGAGATAGTTTCATAGATCCCTGCTCTTTTGTAGAGTAGGAGAACACCGAGGTTGCCATATTCTTGCTGGAAGTGGTTTTGTGGCAAGCTCACAAGCCTGTCAGGCTATAAAAAATCCTTGGATATTGCAGGAAATAGCAGGCATTTATAGAGGACAAGTGAATAGGGGGAAAAAAAATAAATGATGTAATGGCTAGTGAATTACTTCCTCTGTTAAAAATATATATATAAGAATTTTCTGCAGCAGTTGCTCTATGCACAATACAGGAACTTCAGAATTGGGTTTGAACACCACAGACAAAACAGTAAAGAAAACTGGAATGATGAAAGGCAGCTTTTAATTCTTTGCAGTATTTATCAGTCACAGGGGGTGGTATGGATTTCCTATTGCAGTAAACTGTACATAAATATAGAGGTTATCAGAGTTTCTAGATTATGTTTCATCCTTCTTCAAACTATTTACATTGGTCCACAGGAAATATATGTATTAAAGGTTTTCACATACTGCAGATTCACACAGGAAATAATACATCTAAATGATACCCGTGGCAGAATCTACATGTGCCCTTCTTAATAGTTGCCACTGACATCTAAAAAAGACAAACAAGTCATCAATTGCTGATTTCATGTTGGACCCTCTGACAGAGCAACCTGAGTTTAATCTAATACGCCTGACTGCTTCAGGGAATAAGTCTTCCATGCCCAAACAGCCAAAGTGCATACACAAACCTCCCTAGAATACCAGACAAAAGCAGGGTTTCCTGGAGTCCTAGTGAAGGTGCTCACATGGTTTTCCAGGTAACAAGCATGAGAGCTGCAATGGAACTACTTTGCAGTCAGTGGAGTCTGCTGCAAGTCTGGCACCACCATGCCCCCACCCTCCTGCTCCCCACTGCCCCAACAACATGCCCTCTCTGAGTGTCCAAAGCAAGATGCTGATGAACCCAGTGCATCACTGTGCTAACCAGCCTTCACAACATCCAGATGACTTTGGAGGAGGCAAAGAATGAGTAACAGACTCTGACATGATGCAAAGCATTCTGTTCCCCTAGAACTGCCAGCTAAGATTGTTCAGGGATCTTCTGTTCAGGTTATCAGTTTACTGTGATTTGCTCCAAGCTCTAAGTAAGCTCTTCACACTGAATGACAAGATAAATGCCTCTATATCACATAGCACTGCCATTGTGCTTGTTACTTCTGGTTTGTGACCTGGAAAGTCATAGAAGAGCATGGGCAATAGGAGGTCAGTTCTCCTCACCCTTGCTTCCATGGCATCTAAAACTGACTGGTGGATAACAACCCTTCTCAGTGCCTCACTTACAGTTTCTTTAAGGGGCTGGCACAGGAACAACTTCACACCAGCCCTCCTGTTCAGATCACAGTACCTGATGCGTGTCCATGCCTGAACTGTCCTTTTCAGGGAGCAAAGAAAATCCAACACCTTGAAGAAGTCAGTTCTTATGGATGTGCTTTTACATTTCTGTTTGAAAGACCCTTAAAATCCTGGTGTAGATGAGAGAGAGGAACTGGAATAAGCAGTCCAGTGAGGAGAAAAGACTCAAAAGGGTGACAACAGTAGTTGTGCTCTGTTCTGGGGCTGAAAGGGAGGAGAGTAAGGTGCCTGCCTTTGTGCAGTTCAGTGCCAGTGCCCTAGGACCAGCAACAGGTGAGGGCTCCTTCCCACATCACATGCTACAGGTGCAGGTGATGGGCTTCAGAGAGACCAGCTCTCAACAACATACCCACGGTGATGCAAGGTGAGGCCCAGCAATGGGCAATTTCAAACCTCAGCTCCACAGTCAGCCTTGCCTATTTCCCTTCACAGTCACGACCATGTCACTCTCTCTTTCTGCAGCCCCATCCTCTCCCAGCAGCAGCCTCCAAAGACAGGTGCAGCCAGCTCACACCCTGCTGCAGTCCCCCAGAGCCATGGTGAGATCAGCGCATCGTTACCCCAGGGAGCTTGTGAACCAGGGTGCAGTCAGCAAAACTGGAGACTAAGCGCTTGACATTGCTGTTGCTTGTAATGAATCTCACAAATAGTGAAAACTTAATTAATAATAACACTTGGCACTGCTATGCTGCTTTTACATTTACAAAGCACTGTGTAAACATTAACTAATTAATCTGCTGTACTTAGCAATTATATAGTGCTTTATATTTTCCAGCTCCTGTGCAAACATTAGCTAATTAATCTACTTAATTATTTCCATGTTTTACATTCTGGAGTACCACATACCAGCAGCACAAGGAAGAGGCCTTAGCAGGGATACTTCTGAGTGGCTCTTCAGCATTTACAGTGCCTGCCACATTTTGGGGAGACACCTCCAGCAGGCATAAATACTGCCAGCAGGGCCAAGGATGCAGCAAGTCTCCAGGGAACAGAGGCAGAGCCTTCTACAAGTTATTTAAAAACCAAAAGGGGTTCAGAGAACAGCTGTAAGTATTATTTCACCTCTACAAGACCTGCTGTGCAGTGAAAGACTGAAGTTACTCAGTAGATAGTGCATATCAAAGGGAAATATAAAAGGTGACTTGATCACAGCCCATAAGCCCTCATGCAAGGATAACACTTGAGATATTTAAATAACATCTAATTAGATTTGACACCTGAAAGAGACAAATAGGAAAACTGGAATTGAAATTCATTTTTCTACAAGTGAATGTGAGCAATGCCTGACTCTGAAAGATCATACTGAGGGGCAGCTGAAATGGAATTTGGGAATTGTGATTCTGTGTACTGCTCTAATTGCTTTGGGCTTGACTGTTGCCTCAGATTTGGCCACTTACAGAATGTACATTGATCTTGTTAAAGCACTGAGGCTTAAAAAAAAATATATGCACAGGTATAAAGCATTATCTCCTGGGGAAGTGAGGGCAGACTCCAGACACAGAGTGTGCGTGGCAACAGTACATTGCCTCTCCCACTACATGGACCTGGGAGACAAACTGTCCTGCTACAGGACACAGGGTGACCAGGAAATTCGACAACCCACCCTAATTACCAAAGCTACAGAAATATGAAGCATTTTCCATCAGAAAAGTTCTGAAAGAACTAGGTTTGCCAATCAGACACTCTCTAACCAAGTATTAATGTACGCTCACTCATGCAGAGCCGCATCTCTCTGCTGCTTATTGCATTTTAACATTGTCAACTGAGCTTGCTGAAGCACTCAGAGTGCTCTGCTGACCTCCATTATTTATGATAGCATGTGAAATTGATTGTGGTTGAAAGATCCTTACTGGAATAAAATGAGCTTCTCTATTATTGCCACACACACACACAAATCTCTGTTTTCCAGTGATCCCCCATAGGGAGCACTTGCCTAACCCTGAGTTCATGACAACAGATATCTCCACCTAGCAAAATACAGGTGACTGCATTGTAATGATTGTCAAGTTACAGGACAGCAGAGGTCAAGTGATTCTCTCTCTGGATGACCACATAGGAGGTAAACTGTGGGGACAATGTACGATTTTCTGGTGTTTTTAGATGGGTAAATGATAAAGTCTGGATAAATGATAACGTTTCTAGATGGGTAAATGATAAAGTCTGATAAAGCAAGTTGACATCATTTTTGATACTCTGTCAAACACAGAGCAGAAAACATGCTCTAAGTATTAATGGGATTATGAAAAGATGAACAAGACAAATGAGGCTTTCAGAAACTCAACCTCCTATTTGTTCTCAGAAAATCCTCAGCTACATATAATTTAATGAAAGAACTTAACCCACTGCAACAATCCTGGAAGAAGTCTTACTGCTGGTTTGCTGATTTTCTCTCTCTCTTCCCCAAGAAATGCAGAGCTCTGCCCATCCAATAGGTTGAATGAACCATCCCCAGCATCCCCATATGCCCATTTGCCTCAGTCTCCTGGAGGGCAGACCCTCACCTCCACCTGCACCAGCTCCTAGCACATGCTGTCCTGCCCTGAAACACCAGCCTCTCTGCACATATGAGTCCTGGTGGTGCTGACTTGAAGCTACGGGACTTCCCTCCCCAGCCGTGCATGTCAATGCATATCCAAAAGGGAAAGAGGTAGGCGTGGAAGAAAAGGAGTCATGGAGGGCCTTGCCCACACTATCCTGCAACAGGACTGTAACAGAGTGAAGAGAGAGGAAAGCCCACCCTGGGACACCACATACTGCCAAGCCTCATGCTCCTGCCCCTGAGGCCAGTGTCTCATGGCCAGTTTCAGGCGACCTTGTGTGCTCTGTCCCAGCAGTCTGGGGCAGCCATGTGCTGCAGATCCTTAGGAATAGCCTGACTGTTCACTTACTGGAGCAAACAGGTCCTCCAGCATCCCTTTCAGGTGATTTTCCAGTAGTCTGGACTATATGATAGAGCATGCAGGAACCTAAAGTGCTCTGCCTATCCTGCCTGCTGGGCAATCCCTTTGCATGCTCTCAGGAGGGCTGCTGAGTGTGCAGTGTCTGATCATGTCCTCAGAGGGCATGCAGATAGAAGGGAAGTTGGCTGTGACTCAAGTCAGTCCACCTGAAGGGACAACTGCAGTGTGCAAGAAATGCAAGAGTGAACACCCACCCTGCCCCAGAGCCTTACAGATGCTGTGGTGGGCAGAGGTGAGGACATAAGATGCAGAAGGGCACAGAAAGGACTATAGCCAAGCTGCTGGTGGCTACCAGGCAGCATCATTATGGAGAAACCTTGGGAAGCCTTGGCTCACAGTTCAACTCTTGCTGGAGATCCTGCTCCAGCCTTGATTCCAGTCACACTCCCCAGCCCTCCTGATAGCACACTAACCACTCGGCATCACCTGGCTCCTTTACTGCACAGCATGCCCCTCAGAGCCCAGGGGGATGTGTCCTGGTGGCGTGGTCTCCTGCCAGGTGCAAAGATTTCCCTCAAAACACAGCTGGAGCACTGGTCTTGGGGAGAAGTAGTGTCTGCCACTCAGGAGAATTTCACAGGAACAGGAATCCACTGGTGACGGAGCTTGAGCCCCCATTTTCACACTTGTATCAATGCCACAGTGAAGTGAGGATTTCTCTTGTGCTGGTTAACACCATTTTTCTGTTTTTTTCAGTTCTTTTAAAATCCCTTGCTGCTAATCTTCCAGGTGGATTCGCATACAGTTGTATTTTTGTGGTGACCTTTAATATTAAGGAACATTATTAATTCTTGATTTATTTAAAGCAGTCTATTTTGACAAGATTGCAGAAGACACCTCTCTGCTGAAGGGTTACAGACAATCTATTAATTAAATGCCAACAACAGAGCATTGAAAGCTTTCCAAATGTCCACTGAGGAGTCTCTCTCCCTGCTCCTTTCTCCCCCTTCTTGTTACAGAGACCTTTATATGAGGTATGGAAACCTGATACACTCAAAGGAGCCAGGAGCTCTCTCCTAACCGCACTGATCTCCCTGAGCTTTTAGTCTCTGGGTAACCTGGACACTGAGCATCCTCTCATTACATGTCCATTTAATCTCCATTTGTAAATGGACAAGGCCTGCTTTCATTCTCAAAACTGCCTTCCAATGATCAGCAGACCAGATTAGCCCAAGTCATGTCTGTGGTCATCAGTTTGCACACCACAGCAGCTGTTCGAGCAGCAGCTGTAACATGCCAGAAGGAAAGTGCTATGTGGGTCCAGGGGCAAAGGTAGGACAGCTGGGCTGCAACACCTACTACAGCAGCCTCTTTTCACTCTGCAGCGCAATCTGCTGCATGATCTCCAGTCTGTTTGCCTGGGCCAGTACCCTACAAACTTGTGCAGTCCTGCAGTCCCACTGCTTACTCACGCAGCAAACCTAGGGTTTAAACCATGCCCAGAAGCTGCTCTCTGCTCTCTCTTCTTGGGACATCCCTTCTGCCCATGCCAGGCGGATAAGAAAACCAGTGAGCACAGCTGGAAGACAAAGAAGCCACCCATGGAGCTATGACTGCTGCTTTTGAGGGAGTCAAGGGTGAAACATAACTCCATCAGCCTACAAGGAAAAGAACCAATTATCTGGCAATTGTGTGCAGCCTATTTCAGTGGGAGGCTCATAACCTAACCAGTCCTTGTAGTCAAGGGGAATAAAATATATGCTGATATCAGTACACAGAGGTTCCCACTGGAAGCCACTTTCACTGCAGTGTCGTGAATCTTTTCAGAAACAGCTTGAGAAGATTCATTCTGTGTATCAATCTTCCTGGGGAACAGAGCTGACAGTGGTCATACATAATAATGCTTAAGTCAATTCACATGCACAGTCAGTGTCTGTCTACAAGTCTTGGCCCTAATCAGTACATTAAATAGAAACTTATGACTAATAACTCAGAAAGGGCCTCTCCAGGGGCAAAGAAATGCTCCTCTTTGGCCACTGTCAGCTCCTCAGGCATGTGCTGTAGCAGCATGCTTTCCCCTTGGCTCCAGAAAGGGAGAATGGAAGGTTATAACTATTCTGTTTGTTTGGCTGACACATTTTTTATGAGATGAATTCTTTACTTTAGGTTTTGACAGTGATTCTGTGACTTTACATCTGTCCTGTAATCACAGTGCCTCTCTGGAACAGGAACAAAGAACATAAAAGCTGCCAGTTTAGCCAGATTCAGGTTGGAGGTGAAGCAGGCATCCTGCCCTTCTAAAACTGCCCTGGCTGCCCTCTGCTCAGGCACCGTGCGTGCAAGGGTGAGCTAGCTCTTGAGAACACACTCCTCCCCTACCACCACAGGCCAGCATGGACAGGTGGACTCTGCACTGTGCTGCTTGTTCCTCATGCCATGAGAACCCTGGAAACTGCATGCGGAGCAGCAGTGCGGGCTGGGAAAGGACTGGGCTATCAGAAAGTGAGCCATTCATTTTTTCAGCTTTGGGTATTCTTGCTTCTGGACCAGCTGTGCTCACAAGGGATGCTTACCAGCAGCCTCTACATCCACAGCTTTGCCAAGAAAGCAGCACATAGTTGCTCTGCTTCAATAAAGTCTGCTGGATGAGCTCAGGCTTCCTCAGCAGGCAAAGGTAACCTCACTGCTCTTCCAGGAACAGGCATGCAGAGTGTTCATCCAGCTCCTCACTAGTCATGAAGGTTCCAAGCAGCCCGGTTCTCTGCACAGCTGATTTCCATGCATGCCCTGTGGAGATGCAGCTAAGCTGTGCTTGGTCAGGGCACAGTGGGTCCCAGAATCCAAACAACCTTGTCAAACCCTGGGGGTGCAGGAGGAAAGAGCAAAACAGAAGACCATACAACAAGCAGCTAAGAGGAGCCCATGGCTTCCACTTGTGTCCACGACTCCTGCAGATCCAGTGCAGGCAACACTTGGAGGTTTTCTCCCTAACCAGAAATCTCCAAGAACAGAATTAAAGAAATATGTTTTTCTACACTTTCACGTGCAAATACCCAGAACAGATCTGTCTTTGCTGTTCAGATGCATAGTTTTTATTGCTTGAAAAATTGGGATATGGAAAACTATTTCTTTCTTGAACAAAAAAAAAAATAAAAATTAGTGTTCGCTTCCTCACCAAAAAAAAAAATATAAAATAGAGTTTGCTTCCTCACATTTTTTCTTTTACCTGCAGCTCCTTGCTTCATAAGCCAGCTGACTTGAGGGATCTCCCTTTTATTCCTCAAAGGGAAAGTGGAAAGGCAGGCGTTCATCTCTTCTCTCTGGTGACCAGCAATAGTACCCAAGGGTCCTTGAAGCTGTGACCAGGGCAGTTCAGGCTGGGTATCAGGAAAAAGTTATTCACCAGGAAGGTAGTCAGGCCCTGGAACAGGCTCCCCAGGGAAGTAGTCATAGCACCAAGCATGTTGGAGTTCAAGAAGCGTTGGGATAACACTGTCAGACATATGGTCTGATTTTCTGGGTGTTGGACCCAGGAGCTGGACTCAATGATCTTTTGAGAGTCCCTTCTGACTTGGGATATTCTATGATTCTATGATCAGTACCTTTATTAGGGCTAACAGAAGAGTCCACCTCTCTTTTAAGCATTTAAAAATGATCATGTATGCCAATGCTTTCCGGATGGTGCTGAGCTGCTGGGAGCTGAAACGAGCACAATGGTATGGAGCTGAATGCACAAACCCAGATGAATAAAATCTCCCATCTTGTGCAGATATCATCTGCACCAGACACCCAAGTAGACATCATATGCTCCAGTACTGTTGGGACTGTTCACTACATGTGCAGGAAAATTGCTCTAGAAGAAACATACTGCAGTGGGTAGATTTTACAAGGTAAGCAGCTCTCCTTAGACACTGTTTCTCTCTGAGGTTCTTGGTATTTTTGTTGTTGGTGGTGGTTTTTGTTTGTTTGTTTTTGTTTGTTTAACAAGTAGCAGACCACCTCAAAGCTCACCCTTTCATCAACACATACAGAAAATCTGGCTATCAACCTCCTGTTCACCCCCTGTGCACAGACACCACTCGTTATAATGTCTGTGGGAGTCACTCATTTAAATAATGAAACACTTATTTGAAACTTGTTTGAACCTCAGTGAAGCTGCCAGAGAAATGTAGCATTTAACAGAGAGAAACTAGTATTCACCCTTATTTACCTTGACAAGCACTATACTGAGTGATTCACAGGTGGGCAGTGCATGGTGGGGCTGGTGGTAAGGTTATGCAGGATGCTGTAGAGGTTGGCAGCAATGCAGCAAACAAAGGACTTGACGCAGAGCGACTCTGCCATGACATGTTGGCAGATTTATAGGAGTGAACTGTCCTCCTAGATCAAATTCTTCTGAATGATTCCCCATAAAGAAGGGAGATAGAAATGAAAACAATTTAGAAAGCAAATCCTGGCTGCCTCCACCATCCCCACCTTTGTGTGGCTGTGGTGCTTCTCTCACTAGGAGCACATGGGAGACTGCTGGCAATGTCCAGATCGTGCAGACAGCAGCCAGCAGCTCTGAGCTAGGACTCTCTGTGGCATTCCCCATAACACCACACTGAGGACAGGAGAGCCTAGAAGGGGAGTCCAGGCTGTCCAAAGACAGTGCAAAGAGCTTTCTATACGTTTTCTACAACAGCTGAACCACAGATGGTGCTTCATTAAGTTTGAGATTCATCAGCCATTGTTAGTGTTGTGTTCTGTAATAAAACAATCATTTAAAGAAAACACTATCAGAACTAAGCAAGCTCACCGGCTGCTGGGTTGGACTTCCCCACAAGTCCTGGCAGACAGCCTGCTGCCTTCTGGTTCTGACAGGCAGGGCAGTGATGGGAAAACCCCGGACGGCTCTTTTTGTTGCGAAAGCACTATATGAAGCTGCAAACCTATCTGTCACCTTCCAGTACATTGTTTACCAGCTCTCCTCAACATTCCCCAAACAATATTTTCTAGAGACTGTAATTCAATACCTCACACCCCTGAGCTGTAGCATCAGCCCAGAGAGCAACATGATGAATGTATCACATCCCTCTGGGGCTTGGGCTGGGGAACTGGTTTGTAGTGTTCCAGCTGTTAATTATCCCTCAGCTTTTTGTTATTCTCATCCCAGCTGTGCCTCGGTATTTGTCATATGGGGCTACATGCACTAAAAACATTCTGATTGCTTTAAAGTATAAGGAACAATTTACTCCTTTTGTGCAACGCTAGAGAGCTCAAGAGATCAAATGGCAAGATTTGATCAATAAGGTGTTCACTAGATTAGAGGCACCAGGGCTCAGACCTCAAAGTGCATATCTGTGAGAAGTGCAAGCAAAGGAATGCACCAAGAATGTTAAGCACGGACACACACACGACTTCCATCATTCTCCTTTCCACATCCCTTCCCCAGCCACCACCAGAGTCCCAGAGACATCCTCAGATTAATTCCTGCACTGAGACAAGTGCTGAACAGACCATCTGAAGTCAGTGCAGCCCAGGCCCAGCTGTGTTCTGGGCAGAGCTGCTCCTGCTGCTCCCAGCCACAACTGCCTTGGCTTTGCTGGGAGCTGGCACGCAGGGAGCAGCGCCCAGACAGCATCACTGCTTTCTTGCTGGGGAGCACCATGCCAGTCCTAATCTGATCCAGCTCCCGAGCACGTGCACGACATGTTGCTGGCCCAGGGAAACTCCTGGCCCAGCAACAAACTATCCCCAAGCCACCCAGGCTCTTCCCCAGGAGAAGTGGGGAGGTAGCCTCCTGCTTGCGCTTCTCCTTCGGCTGTTACCCTGCTTTTCCAGCTCTCATGGTCTGACACAGGGAGTCTCAGATTCTGCTGCTCCCCAGGATACTTCTTTTTTCTATATATTTCTACAGCTCTCAGTCCCAAAACTTTTGTAAATGTAGAGTATAAATGCTAAGGGCAGCACACGTGCCTGTTCACAACGTGCACCCCAAATGACTAGCCAGTGATACTGACATGTAACTTAACAATGTATTTCTAGTGAGTGTGTATTATGCCTACATATATGCTACAGTGCACCCTCCCCTTTGTCACAACTTCATTACTGCTGCAGGGCTTTTTCATACCTGCAATGAAGATTTTTGTTTGTTTATAATGACCACTTGGGTTCCTCGTGAAACGTGCATCCTGACAAAACATTTGTGATGTGATGTACCCAGTTCAGGATCCTCGCAGGCTCTCCATTCCACTCTCCTCCTGCACAGGCACTGTGCAACACCCTGCTCCTTCCAGAAGTGAGGGACAGTGGCGGCCTGCATGGGGCCCTGGAACTCTCAGCACTGTAGAAACATTACTCTTGGCAGTCCCCAGGAAACAGGGAAGCAAATACTATTATGCCCACTTTGTTTCCAGGCACCTTATGCAGGTAATTAAGACCCATGCTGCCACTTCTTGAGCTGTGAATTGCTGATATTTAATGACATTTCCCAAATATTTTAAATAGAAATTTCAGGTCTTGTTCCTAATCTGACATTTATCTTCTATTAGCATGAAAACAAATAGAAGGGCCTGAGAATCATTGCTTATATTATAAATGACTTTACTGTTGGTTTTATTACCTTCCCCATTAAGCTGTCACAATCTGTGCCTCTTCCCATTTCTATGATGACCAGCCAGTGAAATCTGTCATCTTTTCCATGTGATTTATACAGGACCCTAGTGATAACTTTATTCTTGTGGAGGATAATTATCAGCTATATTATTAAGGTTGCTCAGTTGCCCTAGGGGATAATGTGTCAGAAAGGTTAAAATATTGACAAGCAATAAAGCATGTATTATAATTATACAAGTGCCAGGATAGATAACTGTCTGTGAGCAAGGAGCTAAGCTACAGTTTTGCATTCACTCAGCAAAGACAGTAATGGTATGGTCACATCTTACACTTTCCACTAGGACTGCAGAAGTCTAGGTCAATTACTTGGAGGGCAACAAAGAATATGTTCTATCCCATTAATATATATTGATCACTTAAACCTAGATGACCATGACCTACAGCTGATTTACCATTCATAATTGAACAGGATGTGGCAGCTGAAGTGGACAAGGTTTTTCCATAGTATTTTGGCATTTCTTCCCACACACCTCAAAATGTTTGTCTTCATGAGAATGGCAAAAGGAAGGAGAGCAAAGAATTGGCATCTCTGAAATGAAACACGGATTTCTTCTGGGATTGGAGCAGCAGGTGCATGGCTTATTGGGCAAATGCTATATAGGTATAATCTTAAGGACATCACTGAGATGGATTGTCCTTTGGCTCAGGCACTAACAAAACGAATCACTGAATAACTTGGCAGTACATCTGAATTGAGACTATAAACCTAACCTTGGTCATTCCTCCAGATCTACTATTGTTACATCACGAAGAGTAGACAAGTGACTCAGGAGCTCATAAACAGTTTCTCATGGAAAGCACGTATGCTAGCCAGACAAAATCTCTCTCTGAAAAAAAAATGTGGAAAAGTGGTAGATTTAACCTACTTCAAAATGTCATTTTTTGAAGGGAAAAAAAAATCAACACCACAATACACAATTTTTTCTTGATGCTTAAAGAATGTGTCTGTACTGTAGAAGCATTTTAAACACCAAACACTGGATTGGGCTTTGGGCAGCTGAAGGAACTTGCTGCAGCAAACCCTACCAGTTCCCCCTTAGTATAACCAGTATAATCATAGTGAAAGTATATTATGAACTATAGATGATCATGACCAGAGAAGAGCTGTAAGATATTTAATAAACTACATTGGTTAACCACTCTGAAAAGGAAGTGCCAAAGACTACAGAAATATTGTTTAGCTCAGCTTCAGCTATGTCCTTCTGGATATGTCCAGGGAAACATAATTCTTGTAAAGGATAGAGGTCCAGAAGACAGGGGTCAGAGTTCTAGCCCAGTCAGCAAGAGCCATCTGGCATCATTTCCATGAAATATGGGCTTGTACCACTCTTTCGCTGACCCTTTAGACAAACCATGGACACTGGAGACAGCATCTAAATGCTATTAGAGCATATCCTTTCTCTGCTTGCTCTAAGAATAAAAGTGAGAGCACACAGCTTTCTTATCCTACCAAAACTAAGAAGCCTGATGCTGTAGATGAAGCCCTATGCTCATGAGTAACACGGTCTGTTCCATGCTGCACAAGGATGAGCTGAAGATGAGCAGTGAGAGCTGCAAACAGGAACTCATTTGGGCATGCTGCTGAGCTGGAGAGAGGTTACAGCTTGATACCACCATGAGAGACACAGTGGCTGCTCAGAAAAGTGAGAAGTTAACACAGGATGTTTTTACTACAGGAAGCTAAAGCACAGATTGCACTACCTGGTAGTATTTTTCCTGTGCTTGTCTTCTTCCCATTATTAAAATGTCCAGACAAAAACAAGGAGTGAGAGGGACTGGTGTCAGCATGGAGAAAGCACAGAGAGATGCTCTATATATTCTGTCTCCTATCAGAAGCACAGGAAGATGTATTCTCTCCCGTACTTTGGAAGAAACGCTCCTAAGAAATGTTGAGGGAATGCAGACTCTTAGAGGCAAGCATATTTAAATAGCACCATTCCTAGCACAATGCATACAAATGCCTACTTAGATTCTCTGAACACCAACATGTAGAAGCACAACACTTTGCAGAACACCAGGAGACTATCTCCACAGGACTATTACCTCTGACTCTTGATAAAACATCTCCTGCTGTATTTTCTCCCTGTTGTGCTTTGCAGATGCTTCTTCTTTTAATTTGTCAGAGACAAGCAGCTGTAATTCTGAAAATAACACTCTTCAATAATGCTCTGTTTACTGTCAGATCTCCTTTCTCAGCTGTAATTATGTTTATACTTGTTTATCAGAAGGGCAAACTGCAGCCCAGGCCCGTGGTTTAGGTTAACCTCACAGATATGCGCAAAATAAAAATAGACTTTGCACTATTGAAAGCTCTGTAGCTACAGAAAGATGGGAAACACAAAGTCTTATTTTAGCTATGTATCATAGCTTTCCAGTTGTGATAACTTTGCTGAGGACAAAGGAGTTTTCTACTCCTTATGAATAAAAAACAGATAGCACAAATTTTGATAGTCATTTTCACAGAACTGAGAATGCTTTTGTAGTGCTGGATCTGTTGTAAGCTAGTTAGCTTCAAAGGTAATCAGATATTTAATGTATCACTAATTCAATGTGAAGAGCCTAGGATGAATGAATTATCAAACTTGCTAATTGTCAGCTATTTAGTCAGAAAACAATGTGGGGAGCTATTTAAAGGAAGTTATGAACACAGTATTTGCCATTTGGGGCAGAATGTCACTGGCACGCCCAATCTCAGTTTGCTCTGTCTCCTGGAGGAGAGACACCCAGCCCCTCCAGGCAGCCTTTCACTGATGGGGAAAGTCTTTCCATCGTTTTTCATTCCAGGCCACTAAGCCAGGCACAGTTCACCATGAACAGACACTTTAGCAAACCAAGCCCATCCTCACCAGCACACCCAGGGCTCTTAGTTCCTTGTCTTCCCCACAGCATAAAAAAGCCCCTGCTGCAGTGCTCCAGAGGGTTACAAGAAGGCCTTCAGCAGACCTCTTCCACCTGCTGTTCTGGTTCCCAGGCTAGATTTACCTATCACCTTTTCTCAATCTCATACCAGTATCTGCAGATACATATTCTTATACCTCTTCTTAGCCAGTCATGTTCCTGCTTTCTCGGCCCATGCAGGACAGCGTTCAGGAAAAATTGTTCCACCCTTCCTGTTTCACATCTGCACTACTCCTGTTGCAAACCATCCTGCTTGCATTGCATCAGCCTCCCTTTATAATACTCTCAGACCTGGCTCTTGTTCACCTGCATGCTCCTATCTCATGCTCTCGTGTTCCACAACAGGAGTATATTATGAGAAAAAAGGTTCCTGATCCATGTTTTCCTGTTTGGGTAGGACTGTGGTGCTATTATCAAAATGAGCTGTTTCTTTTAGACCACTTTCCCCTCTTAGAGGCAATGCGTTGTGGCCCAGGAGATGCCAATGGTTCCCTTCCATTTCTCTTAGCCAGTGAACCAAAATGAAATAGTGGATCTGATCCTGTATAATGAATGAGCTGGACCTTGAAGCCTAAACCTTTACCATGATTGCCGTTTCCAGCCAAGTCCTTCTGACATTCAAACACCAGAGCCTCAAATTTCTTCAAAGAAAGATGCACAGCTGTGCAAGCCAGGCAGTACTCCTCTGCTCACATGCTCTTTGTAGCAGCCACTGTTCCCTTGTTTAACCTGGGTATCACCCTAGACCTCCTCCTTTTATCTGTGATTTTGTGTGTTAACTTTTTGCCTTCATAATGCAAAAATTGCTGGTGTTTGATGACTCAGAATAGGATGAGGAGATAAGCAGGTACCAGTCAGAGAGCTAATAAACTCCACACATGGTGTGACTCGTTATTTACTTTGGGAACATGAGTTTCAGGATAGAGTATCTTGTGCTTTCTCCTAATAGCAACTTTAAAAATCCACCAGGGATCGGTTTAATGCTTTCGAAAAGGTTAATGTTGTTAGGGATTTACAGCTATATTTCAGAATCACAGAATCACAGAATTGTAGGGGTTGGAAGGGACCTCAAAAGGTCATCAGGTCCAACACCCCTTGAAATAGTTTAAACTATTATTTTTATTTCCTTGAGTAAAATGGAATTTCAGTGAATTGTGCAAAGTTAGATGGTCAGTTTGTATATGAAAGAGGTCATTAAAAGCTTGAGTAGTTTTAAAGAGAGTCTTATTCTCTGTGTTTGGCAGGGAGTGGGAAACTGCTATCACCTCTGGGTTAGCTTCTCCAAATAGATCCTGAAAGTGCCTTCCTGTACTGTCAGAACAATGAGAAGAAGCATGGCTAGCATGCCATGGGAGTGCAAAACTAATCCTGTCCCTCCTACCCCTGTGCCACTCTCACAGGCCGACTGGCCTCTCTCACACACAGCAGGAAACTGCCAGGAAAGCAGGAGCTGCCTCATGCATCCTAGCAGCACCCACAGTGCACAGAAGGCAGCGCAGAAAGCTCCAGCACGGCAGTGCCCCATCCTGGCAGCTGCAGAGCTCTTGTGCCCCACTGAGCCTTCACATGAACTGCTGCTAGCTTCTCAGCACCAGAGTGGCCATTCATCATCCCATGGATATCTCAGGTCTCCTTATACTTACTGACACCAGTGTCCTCTCAGGGAAGAGGATTCTGTATCTCGGTTTTAAGTTTTGGGTCTGGTCAATGTCCCGTGTGCCTGGGCTGCAAAGTGAGCACCAGCGTCCCTAACAACTCCTCTGGTTTTCCCACTGTTGAACACAAATCCAAGGTGTTTTCTCTCCATGCACAGTATGCCACCTTAGGTGCTGATATCCTTCTTCAGAGAAGCGTTTCCAAGCTCCCTGAGAACATGTCACTAATCCCCCCCAACCATGGCAGGTGGTGTCTTGTGGAGAAAAATGCTGACAAAGTAAGTCTATGTGTAGGCTGTGCAAGAATCAAGTAATAACACTGCTTCTTGCACACAACAGCAGAGAAGTCTCTGCTTGAGATATTTGGCACTGGCCACACATTACCCTGAGAGCCAGCAACTCTTTCCTGTGGTAGAAGTTCAGTGCATTGATGACTCCTGATGCTCATCTCAGGGGTCATCTGCTAGTCTACAATTGAAGTCATTTGTGCAAAATGCTGTGACAATGTCAGCTGTAATTGCATCAGTCATGCCACACAACAAGACAAATGTGACTGGAGATGGCGTGTCAACATCAGAAATTGCTTAAGACTGAAAAGCAAGTGGGAGAAAGAGCAAGCATTCAGAAACAATTATTTTACTATGGTAGGAATAACAACAGCTCTCATTTCCTACACACAGTTCTCCTGGGAAATGATATAGAAAGTTGCCAGTCTCCTCCCTTTCCCATGGGATACTATCAGACTGAAAAATAAATAAATAAAATAAAACTCAGAGAATGTGTCCCATTTTTATTAGGGGTTCTGAAGATATAAGATGCACTTGCCCTGGACGCAGGAGTATCCTTTTTGAAATCTCCACTCTTCACAGCACACAATAGCACACAGATACCTGCCTCTACAGAAAGTCCAGTTCTGCTATATAGTGAGTAATTCTGCCCTGCCAAATTCATGCATAAGAGAGAATGCACTTGTCCCTGTTTCCTCCAGTGAGCTGTGAACAGACGTCTGATACAGCCCTGTGAAAATGTCGTCTTGACCACACATCAGATTGGCAAGCCTGTGCTGAAATGACTTCACGTTATACCCATGGGAAAGGACAGGGCAGGTTTCCACCTCAGCAGACTCTTAACCTTGTACCAGAGCTGCCTAGAGTAGAGGGCGTAGGAGGGATTCTTCTTACTAAAATTAAATAAATCTTATGTGAAAAATGCCATTTTCAATGTCTTGAGCTGTCAATTGCAAGAGAAGGAGATATTGATTTCTACAGAAACTTTATTTAAGTGAGTGACCTATTAAATGAAACTTATGTGACACCAGATGGCTCTTGCAATTTAATTCCTGAATGAAGTGATGTCTCCAAGGCTTTATGATGTTCTTTATCTTGAATGATGAAAGGCATTTTCCTTACAGCCATTTGCACCTGTATCCCAGGACATTTGCAAACAAAGTCTTCCAAAGAATCCAGAATGCTTATACCTCCATTAGCGAACTCCAGCCAATAAACAGATAGCCCAGCACATACCAATCCTTAGGAGCAAAGCTAAAAGGTGCAAAGAGACAGAGAACTGCCAGGCTCCAGCCTCCCAGACTAATGAAGGCACTAAGGAAAGCAGGAGGAATGCCAGGACATCAGCTGCCACATGCCTACCAGTCCTGGCCCTAGCAAATGCTTGTGGTCAGAGAAGTGCAGCTCCCAGAACTGAACAGTCAGGGTGACCTTTCAGTCCTTGTCACAGAACTCTTCCTCTCAAAAGCATGCTTAAAGTTATGGAGCCTGCATACCACAACACAAGCATTCCCAAGAGATGTCTGCAGAAGTGTTGGGGCTGCCTAGCCTCACCAAGCTCTCTCCTCCCACCCTGGGGCCATGGCAAGGAATTCACCTAGGTGAGCCCTCCTTTAACAGCAAGACAGTTACACTCATGGCTTTTCTGTCTGCACCAAGGTTAATTCCCTAAGAATGGTCTGCCAGTAAGCGGCTCCTGAGGACATGCACCTAAATCCTTCCCTCACAGGCAAACTTGCCTTGGGGCCTGACCATCACCCTGTCCTTCCCCAGCACCCACTGCCAGCCACAGCTTGGGCACAGCATCTGCCACCAACAACCGGTCTTGGCAATCTGCAAGAGCCACCAGTCCTACAGAGCAGACATCAGCAGGATGCTGCCTGAAGAGGAACAGGCCTGGGATTTCCAAAAGCTGCAGATAAACCTCCTAGGCCAGCAATTCCTTCTATATGCAAACTGAACTCATTGTGGCGGCTTTAGATTTGCAGCTTCCCAAATGCCTTGCAGCCTCTGTGGAAGGTGGTCTCACAAAGGTGGCATGGGTCCAGGAAGCATCAAAACAGACTCTCTGCCACCAATATCTGCACCCTAGAAAAAGTAAGTCTGTCACTGGCAGTCCCCAGGAATGTCAGCTACTCCCAGGCAGCCCCTCCAGAGAAAATCTGCCACTGTGTGGTCCATGCCCCTTCTCAGAAGGTGGCAGCAGCTCCTGGAACAGGCATCCACAGGAACAAAGAACCAGCCTCGGAAGGGTGAAGGAACTGATCACTATCAAACAGGTGATGCTACTCCTTGACTATTCTTTGCAGTATCCCCCGAGACCATCAGTTCTTCAGGGCAGGAACCATGTCTCCCAGAATGCTTGGGCAGCATCTGCACTTGATCTCACTCATCCCCTTGCATGCACTGCAACAGAAACAACAAGCGGAGAATGCACCAGTGTCACATCGTCGGGATGAAAGTGAGAAGCAATGAAAGTGAGAAGCACCCTGCCACTTAGGCAGGGAAGCAATTGGCAAGAGCTCATCAAGAGCAGTGTGCTCTCTGCAGTGCTTTTCTGATGGTGTTGATGCTGTGCCAGCCTTCTGGAGGGATGCTCAGACTCTAAAACCTCCTGCATTTCCTCCTGTGCATTTCTTTCCACAAGTCTCTCAAGGCAAAGCTAAAGATGGGAAGAGGCATTTGCTTTTCAGTCCAGCCCACTCTGCACCGGCCATTGAAGTCCTTGTTATCTGGCTGTGCATATAGAGCTATCTGCCATGCTTCAGAGACCACTCACTTCTGTTTACAAAAGCTTTTCTGCAGTTTGTTCTTTTAAAAGAAGCCAATTTATTTTTGTTCAAAATCTATAAGAAACAATTGAATAGTAAAACTGTCAGATTCTGTCTGTTCCATCAAAATGACTTAGTTGTGTCTGAAATGCCAGCGCCAAATAACAACCCAGCTCCTTTGCTTGCCCACACTCCCAAATGCTTCTGCTGCTGCTGGTCATCATGCAATCTTAGCAAGCACTAAGCTCTGCAGCACAGCAGTAAGCTCTGCAGCACACCCCAGGAAGCACCACTTTTACAGAGAGATGAATTCTAATGGTCCTTCTCACTCAGAAGCCCTTCCCAAAGACCCTTCATGGGCACAGACACAGTTATTTTGTAGTTTTAATCTCTCTCTTCCCCAAGACCAGGAGCTAAATCTGTCCCAATTTCAGGAAGCCTTCTTGCAGCTGCCTGCCATGCAGCACTCACAGGAGGACAAGGCAAAGCACCTTGCTTGTGTACAGGATCCTACTGTGATGCTCTGAACCATGTGTGGGATGGGCAAAGTCACACCTTGCTGTGCATGTGTTCATAGGACTGCTCCAGGAAGTTTTGGGGCTTAGTAAACACCTCAAGGCTAATGATGGAGACAAGCAGTGGGCATCTTCTGGGGAAGATGCCAAGCCAATGATACTCTTTCCTTCTGGGAGACCTCAGCCCATGGTACTGGATGCCGAGCAGCCCTAGGGAAGTAAAGTTGCCATCAACAAGCCAACAACACACTTACAACTTCCTGATCTGAGCAAGAAGCTGTCTGATCAGCTGCTCTTCCCAGTAGCTCACAGCAAACATCCCATCCCAGGGGCAGGAACAGCAAGCAGAGGCCTCTGTTTACTATGTCCCCCTTACAACATCAGTGCAGTATTATGGCTTCAAGAGCATGCAGCTGTTTCCTCATTTCTTTTCACAAGCCTACTGTTGTCCCACCTGTGTCCTATAAAGGGGCAGTACAGCCCAGCACCAAGTGCTTCCCCCTAGCAGGCAGACATCCAGACTTTCTATAAAACCACTTCTTACATTGCCCCTAATTCTAGTTCAGTCATGGCAGAGCAGCCCAAGGGATGTGAATGCAATTTTCTCACTGAGTTACACTAAATCCTTTGGGGAAGGAGCCAGAATTATGTAGAACCCATAAAAACGAAAGCAACATTGCTATTCTGCATTTGAACTCTGTTATTATTTAGAGTTAACCTTTTCTACTTCTAAATCATAAACTCATTTTACATCCCACCGTCAGATATGGGCCATAAGCTACAGGAAACATGAGATGACTGTTTCATACTCTCATGAGTTAAAAGATAACAGGGCACCCAGTGGTCATTGCTCCTCAGAACCAGGCCTAGAGCAATAAATTCACTCAAGCACACTAACCTATAGTCCTTTTGTTAAAAAAGGACAAAACAATATAGATGAAAAGAAACATGGATAATACTGCAACTCACCCAGCTTGGCACAGGGTGCTTCACTGGCAGTGGACAGAAAAAGCACTCTCATTGCAGCAGAGATCCTTCCACGGTCATCTCCATCAGCTTTAAATGCATCAGTTGGAATCTAGAACATAAGTACATGTACAGTAAATACTACAAAAGTTGGAAGGCCACATTTAAAAAAGATCTGCTCTCTGCTAAGCTGTGAGAGTCAATACAGCCTATAAGCAGCACTGGAAGCTGAAAGGACTACTCTCTGCCAAAGCAATGTGTATTAGTTTTTATTCCAGGAATGGAAAATGGACTTGATGGACAGAGAGTTATACTACCTCTGACCCCTTCCATGTTCGCTACCTGCAGGACCAAGTTATTGAGGGCTGGAAGCAGCTGCCACAGCCACAGCTCTCATGTCCAATCTCTCTGCTGAACAGCAAGCAGTGTGGCATTTCCTCCACTCTGAACAACCAGACTGCTGCACCTATCCAGCCCCATAGTTGTACTCCTGTGGCTTCTTGTACCACAAGAGTTAAGGTAAGATCATTTCAACCTTACCTTGGAGGGAGGAACAGAAGTGGCAAGTATAGCCTCAAATAGAACAACAAATTGGACTGGTTTATATGTTGATGGTAGTTTGATTTTCCCAGGAACCACAGCCTCACCTGTTCTGCTGGCAGTGCACCTGCACATACTGCATGGACATGGCTGTGCAGGATCCTTTTCAGCTAAGCTTTGATGGTATCAGTATCTAAACTGCTTTGAAGCATTACAAGGCTTTCTGGCTAGTGCACTGGGCATGTGCTGTCTCACAGAAAGGAGCAACAAGTTTAATCATCCTGTCAGTTCAAAGCAGCAGCTCATGCCACAAACCAGTAATTTGCTACTAAAACCAATTCCTGCCAAAGGTATTGGTACACTGCTGGAGCCTCCCTGCATACAGCTGATGGACTGCCACACTGATCTCTCACAGCTCTCTACAGATAACTGAAAGAATACATCCTTAAAAAGAAGTTTCCCTCATCTAACGTTTGTTTTGTCCCAGCTGCCTTTCCAAATGCCAAACCCTCTTTAAAAAGAAAGCACACAAGGCAGAGTTTAATTTATAAAACACTAATTTCCTTCTGAAATTTCAGCAAAGCTGAAACTTGACTTGAAAATTAAAACAAGCTGCATTTACTCTGTATACAATTAATTCCCTTCATGCCAAGTGTTACTTTGGGAAAGAGAAGCAGTCATAAACATATTCACCTGTCAAAAGAAAAAAAAAAAAAAAAAAAAAAAAAAAAAAAAAGCAGTTAAAGTAAATAATTCAAGAGATTTAAAAATAAATTCACACTTTCACAGAAACAGACTTCCAAGCTTCTTTTTATCTCTTCTCAGCAGCACCTTGCTGTAATAGAACAGTGATACAAATGTAAAGGGAGAGAGAACACAGAGCAGGTTCTGGGCCCATCTAGCTTTAAAACCAAAGGAGTCTGTTTGCAGGGACAGAGTCCTATGAAATTCACACAGAGGCATCCTGGATTTGCAGGTACACCTAAAGAAATTAAACCCTTGATATTCTGGGAAACCGTTACTAGATAAGTGCTGCTTCTGTAAGTAGTAACAAGCCCCAACCACAGCCCAATGCTCCATGGTGCCTGGTGGTTCCCCTCATCCTGGCTGGGCTCTGGGACTTTACCTGAAGTTTTCAGGCCTATCCATATCTGGAGAGGTAAAAAACTACATTGTATCTATTGGATACAGTGTGGATTCTTGCCAGCCATGAACCCCAGACCTTGCGTCCCATGCACTGTGCTGAGTGGAGGAAGGCTCTGACAGCATTTACAGACACAAGAGCACCACTGCAGCTTAGTAGCTTGTTTACACCCTGCTCAGTATTCCAAGTTTGTCATTATGTCAAAACTATGTTCTTGCTGTGGAGGCAGCAGAGAGAAAAGGGCTGTCTGGTGGTCCCTGGCCTGTCAGCTCTTGGAAAGCAACCTGGGCTCCTGCTTTTCTCCAGAATAAAATTCAAATCCTGGGAGAAGATGATGCATGCAGTCAACACTGCCATTAGCAGCTGAGGGCTCTTGCCAAGTCTGTCAGGGTGATTTGCACGGCCAGTAGGCTGATCTCCCAAAAACAGGACCTGTGGTCACAAACCCTATTTCTTTCCTTGCCTATAGGAAGCAACCTTGATTCATTCATTCAACTTGTATTGATCCTCTTTTCTTTATTTTTATGAGAAATGAATGGTGAGGAGCTTTTTCTCTGTTTAAACTTCAGGGGATATTGTTCAAGGACTTGTTGTGATGTTTCTCTGTCTGACAGCTTTATTGGGTAATAGCCACTGATGGTATATGTGTGCACAGACAGTCAGACCTTTTATACTATGTGTGTTCCCATAAAAATGATTGGTTTTAAGGTGTTATTCTAGCATTGTTGTGATTGTACCATGAGACCAAACAGTCAAAAAGGCAGATGTGAACTGAAGGCTGATTAGTAGATGTGCATTGATTCTCCCTCTTCTCCATGCCCGTATAGGGAGAAGCCACACCACTATCTGCCTGCTAAAGACAGATAGCAGGGAAGGCAAAAGCATGGCTTATTGGAATTCAGTTAGTAAATAATAATCAGACATCCCAGCTCCCAGGGAATGACTGCAGCCTATATTTCCCTGCCCTCCTGAACCAAGCTGGAGAAATTTGTTTGGGCCTAAAGAACCAAATGCATCTCTGTCACCCTAGGCACATTCTGCCTGTGACAGTGTCCCTGGCACCCAGCACCCAGGCAGACAGCACTGGACTTTCAGAGAAGCAGTGTTCTTTAGCAGGGAGACAACCAGAGTTCACTGCCCTCCAGGGCCTCTGGAAGCCCACTCTTGTAGCACTGGAAATGTTGTTAGAGTAGCCTCTGCACTGCTGCAATAATAGCAGCTATTTATGCAGACAGCCAGTTCTGCCCCCTTAAAAGCTGTACTGAAGACATAATTGATGCCACTAGCATCCTTGTTACTCTATTTCCAAAACAGAATGTGTGCTTTGTTAGTTTCTTAGCCAGTGCCATTACCTACCAATAGTTAATTATTACACATTAATTGTAACTGAGATTTCAGATGATTTGTAGTTTTGATTGCTTATTTTTTCATCAGTGGTTCCAAAACCCCATCCAGCCAGAAGTGAAAAAGTTTAAATGTTATCTCAGGGATGGCTGGCTCACTTTGACACTGGTAAGCGAAGGTAATAAGGAAGAGTCATTGATTATTTCAAAAGAGAAGAACAGATGTTCCACATATTAAGGAGCTATTACACTAAGTGTCATCCCAGTGACTTGCGGGAGTGGCACACTCATTTGTCTAAGATTAGCTGTTACAACAAGGTCATTTATGCTTTAATGTAATTAGTTATGCCAGTATTGATAAAGAAAGAAAAAATAGAACCCTGGAAATGAAGCATCATTATCTCATCACAAGACTATCTCCTTGAGTTCAGGCTTCCTCAAAAATCCCAATAGAGTCCAGTTCATGCATGACACAAGGTTTTGCTCCTTCCTTTCCAGTGCTGCAGAGGAAAAAGGAGTATGAAATGTTGAACCCAATACCCCAATAAGAAATCAGAAAAAAATTTAGAACACCACTCTCCTGGGAAGCAGCAAAACAGCTAGAGAGCCCAAGAGATCCTTGTCCAAAACAATGTCCAGGAGAAACAGCCCCATGCACTTAGTGACCAAAAATATGTTGACTCTAGTTACTCCTACTGCAACTTGCCAACTTCTCTTTGGACTGCACCAGGCAGGACTTTGGTCCAGTGACCAAAACTTAAACCCTCCTCAGACCCAGCATTGGTTTTCTGGGCTTGACCTGATGTAGCTGTCATGATAAAGGGCATAGTGTTCCTGAGACTTACTGAAAGAACACAGCTTTTTTTCTATGTACGTATTACTAAGATTGAACCAGAAGCCTGGTGGTGCCAGCAGTTGTAAGCATTTCTATTTGCTTACGTTCCAGAGGCATGTTTTTTTTGTGGATGTCAGCTGGTCATCATATGAAATACTGATGCACACAGTCTTGACATCTACAAACTGTGAAACAAAGCAGCTTCAGAGCACTGCCTCCACTGCAGCATGTTGTTGAAACCTCACTAGCTGTTTCTGCAGCTTTTCAGCATCTTGAACAGCAGAGAGCAAGGAGGCCTCCATGTATCCTGCCCCAATTTGCAAGGAGACAGTGGCCTCTGGTCTGTCATCCTGGCAAAGGTTTCTGTCCTACAAACAAGGAAGATGAAACCCCTGGACCTTCTGGCAACAATGGGAAGAGTCCACCTTATAATCTGGCATGGCAAAGGACAGGCTGGTATCTAACCTGGTGTGAAACAATGCCAGCACCACAGACAGTAACCAGGTGAACCAGCTGCTAGAGCCAAACACGTGAAAGGGATGCAGGAGCAAACATGCCCACTGTCTCCAGGCCCTCCTGCCACCAGAGCATGCTGCTCTTGGCTGCTGGGCCCAGGCCTGCCAGCTGCCTCAGCCCACCCAACTCCGCTCAGTAGCCAGGTGAGCCTGCCGGGCTCCACGCTGCAGCCAGCCACGGCCCTCTCCTGGCCCGACTAAGGCAGCCGTGAGAGGCACCTGCAGCAGCTCCAGACCCTGCATCTCCTCTGAGCCCTGACCTCAGCATGCTCCACCGCAGGTCGCCCCCAGCCCATGCCTCGCATCAGTGGGCAAGCACATTGAGCGCACATCCACACCTTCTCAAATGGTGCAAAGTAAGTGAAAGAAGAAATGAGACTTAAGAATATTCAAATGGCTTGTGAAATTTGCAGGAAAGATAGTTTAGAAGTTTGCATCATATTCAAATAGTCTAACAATAAGTTTTTCAACAGCTGTTTCAAGAAACCCAGCTCTGAATCCACCCTCTCTTCTCTAAAGTGCATGTCAAATCTGCATCAAACCACTTGCCACCTGTTTCCACTTTGCAGGCAACCAATCATTGTTTATCAAAGTAACAAAGCTGCTTTCAGTTTGAAAGCAACAAATCAAAGTTTAATTATTTTGTCCTTCAGAGCTTTATGCTATCTTTTATGAAGGCTTTTTCAGATATGAAGAACTATCATTGGCTGCCTTAAAAAAGGGAATAATTGACTGACAGCTGAAAAAACACTTCTAAGGACAATAGTATTTGTCAGTCTGGTATTTTTCACTCTGAAGACAAAACACATTTTATCAACACCCTGAAATTATTTTGTCAACAAAATTCACTTTGTTGCATTACCTTCATCTGTCAAACTGACAGGACATTCTCCAGAGCACTAAAAAAAAAAAACAAAAAACATTTTGCTAACACAATTAATTTCTGCAAAATTAAATTTTGCCTTTTAATCATATGTATGGGAAGATGTTGCAATACATGCACAGGAAGGTGTGAACAGCAATGCCATTAGCTCACTCACAGCTAGGAAGAGATCTGACATGCAAAATCTATGCCAGAGGAACACTACATCAGCCTGATACAAGTTGAAGAGACGCAACAGCTGATCAGTTAAATATAGACAAGTTCCCCACTTCAGTATATCACGTTTCTACAAATTATTTGATCATACTTAAAACATTTCAAATAACTTTATATAGCATTTTCCACAGCAATTAGAGAAAAGTGTGCGTGAATACACAAAATGAAGCATTATCTCCCTAACCCAAGTAGGATACATTATATATTCACTGGGTGGTTCTGTCACCTAATGGCATGGATGAAGTGGAAAGATGTACAAGTACCCCACACAACAACAACACATTGTACTAGTGAAGAATGATTTTTTACACACTCAGTACATTAATACAAGTAGCAAACAAGTGCTTTGGTTCTATGCCATATGTGGGATTTTTAAAAGGACTTTTCTGAACAGACCTTTATCAAATGCATACTTGTGATTTGGACACCAAACTCTCAATTACTTTGTACAATTCCTCTCAGACTCTTTTGACCATGCTTCTACCTGAATTTAAATCTGCAGCAGACACATAAATGGACAATTTTCATAGAATCTTTGCATCATTCAGGTTGGATATGTAAATGGACTATTTTCCTTATGCACACTTTGTTTTTTGGTAAAATAATCCACAAAGAGGTCAAGTAACTTTCTTAATGTCATGCATTTGACCAATACCAGGTAAAGGAGCAAAACCTAAGCTTTCTGCCTCCAGTTCTGTCCCCCTACACAATAATACGCATGAATGTTACTCATGCATTGCCAGAATTACATGAGTGTGCCTAGATGAATAATGGGTAAATTGAGATGTTCTCAGAAAAGATTATATGTGCACTTGTAGAGACAGAAAGTATCTCTCTCACACACACACACCCTCTTCATGAATCACAAAAGTTGCATTTTGAAACTCAGAAGGTTAAAGAAAAAGGCATTGCTGAAACTTTAGAAATGAATTTACAGGCAACTGAAATACATTTCCCAAGAGCTGTATGACTGGGACACTTTGTGAAATCAGTAGATAACTAGAGAAACTAGTGTTCAAACTAAAGTGTGGATCTTCCCAGACTTCTGGTCTTCTGTTCAGAAGCACAAACACACAGATGCTCACAAATACTCAATACAAGAGTTGACCAACACAGTCGGACATGCAAATTTATGCTGTATGCTGAGAAATGCTGATAATTGTTATTCTAAGAAACAAAACATTCCATCAAAGTGTCTCCTTAAGCTTGTTTCTACATCTTTTACCAGTTTCTATCATAAACCTCAGACTCAAAAGTCAAGCTTGGAGAACAAGTTCTGCCTCACACCTTGGTTTCTTTTCTCTAATATTCTGCAATGCACTTTCTGATTTCCTGGGAGCTGATTCAGGGTGAAGCAAGGAAAAGCTACACAGTAAAGAAAAGCCAGAACACCTACACAGGTTTCATCATGAACACAAATTCCTTCCAGATGTAGCAGTGTCTGTGCGGTGTCTTCTTTATGACGTGTCTTCATGGTTAATGGCTGAGCTGCAAAACTTGAATTTTGACCTAGCAGGTGATGCAGCTGGTTATCTCTTACTTTGGCACTGCCTTCTGAATGCCTTGAGAGACCACATCTTCAATAGCCATTCACTGTCATGGAATTAAAATCTGGTACACCCCCTTCCCTGTTTTGTTTTTTCTGGGGCTTTGTAACAGCCACTCAGCCCCTCTCCCAATGCTCAGTTTTTTCTCAGCTCCAGAAACTGTTGAGGTTTTCATAGTCACAGCCACAAGACTTAAATACACTTACTCTCCCTGAACCCTTTTTGACACTGAATCATTTATTCATTAATCTGTTTTTCATATTTCTAAATAGAAACAGACAGTACTGGTGCGAATGATCAATCGCGCATTCTCTCATTCCTGCCTGTTTCCATCATTTTAGAATCTACCCTGCTTTTAATCTTGGGTCTTTTTATTAGAATTTGGTTTTGTGAAGAATTTGATACTTCATTATGGTAGTCCTATACTAACAGAGTTATTAGTTCCTATCTGCATTGGTCACTTACAGCTGACATCGCACATTCAAGTCCCTCTTGCATCTACCTGAAATACACTCCAAGAGTAAAAAGACTGGCCTTTGAGATCTGTGCCCCACTTTACTGCCAGTAAAGACACTTCCAGAGTGCATCAGGGCTAAGTCCATATGCCTTGCCTTCTGCTGCCAGAAGCGTTCTGCTAACGCTTTTCTCTTTCCTTTACACTAGCCTTGCACATTTGATGCTAGCTGCAGCCAGCACAGCAGCCCAGCTCAGACAGCACAGTCCAAAGCAGCAGAGGTGGTATAGCCTACAGTAGCACCGTAGCCTAAATCTCTAGAAAGGGCTCATTGCAGAGCTATCAAGACCAAGACACACTTGGTCAGACCCAACCCAGACTCCTTCCAGCTCCGCATTCACATACTTGCCAGATAACCTTCAAGAACCCATGTGCTAAATGCAGTGAGAGAGACCCCCATTTCCTGCAGTACCAACCAGGTGACTCTGGCATGTGGATTCCCGAAGCAAGAGACATTGCAGAGGCAAGCTGAAACGCACCATCTGGTGGAGTCCCATCTCTGCAAGTCACCTTGCTAGATGACATCTTCCCTAACAGGAAGCCCAGCATTGTCATCTTTCCACCACATGATAGCCTGGCCTGTTCGGTCCTGTCTTCTGTCTACCACAATCCCTCTGTTGGATCTCTGCTGTGATCCAACATGCTAGATTTTCCTAGGCACTGACTCTTCTCAGGCTGTGGTCTGATGTGCCAGCTGCACCCATCCCTGGACTCACACAATCTCACATGAGTGACCAAGTGAGCTGACAGGTGTGCAACACTGCGAGGCTTCATACAGAAGGCAGCTAACTGAAGAACTCTGTGACCAGAGCTTCCATCTGGCTGTAATGTTCCAGAAAGAAAAGGACAAATTAAAGACAATCAGGTTTATATAATTATTTGGAGCCCAAAGCTGAACACAGTACTTGAGGCACAGTCTCACCAGAGCAGAGTACAGGGGGACGATCACCTCCCTGCTCCTGCTGGCTGCACTATTCCTGATACAAGCCAGGATGGCCTTTTTGGCCATCTGGGCACACTGTTGGCTCATGCTCAGGCGAGCATTGATCAACACCCCCAGATCCTTTTCCTCTGCACAGCTTTTTAGCTACTCTTCCCCGAGCCTGTAGCGTTGCATAGGGTTGTTGTGACCAAAGTGCAGGACCCAGCACTTAGCCATGCTGAACCTCATTGCATTGGCCTCTGCCCATCAATCCATCCTGCCCAGGTCCCTCTGCAGGGCCTTTCTACCCTCCAGCAGATGGACACTTCTCCTCAACTTGGTGTCATCTGCAAACTTACTGAGGGTGCACTCAATTCCCTCATCCAAATCAATAAAGATATTGAAGATGAAGGACCCCAACACCAACCCCTGGGTAACACCACTGGTGACTGGTCACCAGCTGGATTTCACTCCATTCGCCACCACTCTCTTGGACTGGCCATCCAGCCAGTTTTTAACCCAGCAAAGTGTGTACCTGTGCAAGCCACAGGCTGAGAGCTTCTTATGGAGGATACTGTGGGAGACTGTGTCAAAGGCTTTGCTGCAGTCTAGGTAGAGTATGTCAACAGCGTTTTACACCAGGTGGGTCACCTGGTCATAGAAGGAGATGAGGTTGGTCAGGCAGGACTTGCCTTTCATGAACCAATGTTGTCTGGGACTGGCCCAGGTTGTCCCACACATACTGTGATAAAGGCATATTCCAGGATGTAGGGAGTATGAGAGAAAGTTGCAGTTGTCCTGAAAGAAGCAGTGCCAGAAAGAGGTCCTACAGTACCTGGCAGAGCTCAGGATGTTGCTGTCTGCTACCAGCAATGAATACAGGACAGAGACAGCTACTTGAGGTAGCCTTTATAGGAGAGGCATCTTTTCCTGTCAAGCAGCCTAACTCTTGCACAGATCCTCAGCACAATAAATCCCAGTATTATCTCTTGCAATTGTAGATAGATCAGTTTTTCCCCTTAACTTTGTGATTTCTCTTGAAACCAGCTGTTCTTTCTGTGAGTATCATGTGCCTCGGGGCAGGTCTTCTACTAGAAAATAGTTCATGAACACAAAAAGTTCACAAAATTTACTTCAAACAGCCCAGCCAAAAAAAAAAAAAAAAAAAAAAAAAAAAAAAAAAAAAAAAGCAGACAACATATTTGCTGCAAATTTCAGAAAGAAAACCATGTCTCCCGCTTTTATGGTAACAGGAAAATCTGAAAAAGGCATTAACAGCTCCTTTAATCATTATTACAGAAGATGTCATTCTCTCTTCCTGCAATGAATGAACACATTGGTAGTTGTCCCCCAAACCCTCCCTAGCTGAATTACAATTGCTCTGTGCTAGATTTCAAACCAGACTGAACAAAGGCTGCATTTCCTTTCACTGTTGCTATAGTAAAAGCCTAATGGTCAAGGCTGCTCCCTTGAAACAGGAATTTGCTCTGTATAAAAGGTTGTAAACCAGCCCAGGTTCAGACCAACTAAAGAGGAAGCAGCAAAACACGAGACAGACAGTTCTGCCCTGTACCCCACACTCTGTCCTGAGGGGAATACAAGGTAACCCAAGAGGTCTTTCAGGTCTTTCCCACCTTTTACTCTGGTGGCTTTGGAAAGAGAAGGTTTTACCCTGGAGTTGCAAAGACAATGACAGAACATTATAACTTTTGTTTACCCAGTTCCTGCCTGTGTTTTCAGGAGATACAAGAGACCACAGACTGCACCATTGCCTATGCAGTGTAGTGAGCTCTGTACTGTACCATGCAAAGATGAAAGCAGCGAACCAGGGATGGCACACAGAGCTGCTGCACCTCTTGGTGACCTGTGCATGTGAGGCAGAGAGAGAGAAGGCAGCAGTGGCCACCTCCCTGTCAGAAAAGGGCCTACACCTTCCTGCATCATGACACCAACAGAGCAACATAGCCCAAGCCACCCATTCCTTCAGTCCTCCTGGCTCCTCCATGGTCCACCATGGAGGAGAATGTGTCACCCACATGGCAAGCAAAGGGGCAGAGAGGTGGATCACACAGGATTAGAGCCTTCAGCTGTTACACACACCTCTGGCAGCAGCTCCCTTGTCAACCAACCCCAGCAAGAATTTATTAATGAAACTTGCCTGATTGTTGATTCATTTGATTGTTAAAGCTTGTGGAACTTGTGCTGTTATTATTCATTGTTATTAATGTTCACAGCCCAGGTTCTCTCTTTCCAATATGCTCCACAGAGGAAATCGACGGCTGAAGCCAATCGTTAGAGTAAATGAATGATGAAGCAGCTTGGGGATAGGAGTACCCCTGCTGCTCTGGGACTGTTGCATGTTACTAGGAGTCAGTTAATCTTCGGACACAAGGACTGCAAACTGAAAGGTTGTTTCAGGTCCATTCTCTGCTCTGTGCACAGCTTCTTCAGTCAACTGGTCAGTGAGAGTCACCCTGACAAAGCTGTCTCTGCGTCGGACCAGTTACCCAGGACAGGCTTTGATCTATGTGTAGAAACAGGTCTGAGTTCAGCAGGAGCATGGCCACTGCTAGGTGTGTTAGACACAAACGCTGAGACAGACACTACAGGCTATTTGTCACAACCTTGCAGAAAGCACACCTCCATATGACTATACATACTGGAAAAAGCAGAGCTGGCTGTCCTCAGAAAGTTTCTCCTTTGCACTCCTCTGCAAGTGCATAGGACAACACCAGAACAGTGCAGTAGGTGGTAGACAGAAGCTCAGGAGTGCAATACTTGCATATACCGTGTAGAAGAGGAATAGCATGCTGCTTGTTTCAGTATTTTTCCTCTCTTCTGCTTCTGCAAGCCTTCTCCACCTTTCCACAGCCTCTTTGCTACATGATGATTTCCAGTTCTTGCACCACATATAAATTCCCCAGGCCAGAATGGTAGAGGCCCTACCTGTCTGGTAGTCAGAATACCTCCAAATTCTCAACAGAGTTCTTATGCCAGCTTTCCAGAACAATGTATTGGTTCATGTTATACCTTTGGTGTCTACAGAGCTGTCACATACCGTATTCAGCCCATTATTCATCTCAAATAGAGAATTCTGCAGAGCAAGAGGAAATAAAAGAGAGCTTAATACAACTGTACTAAAATGGAATTTGCCAAAGACTCTTAGAAAAATGGATTTAATTAGGGCTGCTAATGGGGAACAGTTTGTTCCTGTGATTTAAGGCAGAAGTTAGATAGTGTCTATAATTTCAACATTTTAAATTATATATGGCAAGTTATTTCTCTTTTCTACCTTAATTATAAAAATCCATCTTTATGAATCACTATTTTGAGGCAAATAAAGCAAAGGCAGAAAAAAAATTATATTTTATTTAATAAAACTTGTAAGAACTCACAAAAGAAGCAAAAGATTGTGGATGAAACAGACAGCAAAAAAAAATGTTGCTGGACAGACTTCTGTACAGTACTTATAGACAGCACAAAAAGGTAATTTTTTTATTTGGGAACAGATGTATAAAGGAACAAGGTGTGTTCTGTTATAAAAACATGAAACTGTATTTTTTTTGCAATAATGTGAATGTCCTTCATTTCATTTTGCAGTCAATCAGAATACTACAGTTGCAGGCACTAATTGGCCTAAAGTGTTCCCTCTAGAAATCCTGTATTCTAGAATTCTCTGCTACCTCTTCTTAATTGATTACTGTCAAAATCTCTGAATTGCCTGAAAATTCCAGATAAAAGGGCCAAAAGATCTTGTTAGAACCACACCTCCAGTGCCTCTGCTGTAGCCTTGGTTTTATTTAAAAGTAATGAATGTTGCTTTTGTGAAATTCCTCCTGTTAGTTGGCTATGACCAGATGACCTAAGTAAATGAGTCCTAGAATTCTAAAGCACTGATTAATTTAATAACAAATAGCACAGGCAACTGACTAGCAAGCTAGACCTAACTTCTGTCACTGCTGCAGCTTCTGTACCCACTGCAATGTTTTTTAATGCTGCATCTCAGATCAGAACAGAATCAATGAGTGAAGTTCAAATGTGGCACATTTCCTATTTCCCTGACAGCTTATTTCATGGATCACAGGGACCAAAGTACAGCTGCTTACTCAACAGAGGAAAGAATGAATCAATTTTCATTCTTTAATACACTATGTGACCTATTCTCTGATGCTCTATCCTTTACAATGGCTCTAGTCTCTTCAAGGCCTTCAATTTTGTCAGATAGAGAAAATTTAAAATAATGACAAAATGCCCTGCCCTAGGTCTGCTTCCAACTAACTGCTCTGCTTGTAATAAGTCCAAATGAAAGATACTGTGTCACTCAGGTTGAATTAAACAGACGAACTATAATCCTATATCATTAAGAACGAACATATCTCCTGGAAGATTTCTATGCTTTTGCTCCAAGTTACCCATGAAAGGTGCTGGACTCCATGAAGATTTTGATCCTCATCTGCTCCAGTAATTTCCCCTACTTCAAAACATGAAGGAACAACATGACAAAATGGCAGCCACTGCAGCAGCATCTGGCTGGAAGAGCAGACACCTTGCTGGGGAAATCCTGTGCCCACCTGTTGCCTTCTTAATTGAAGAGAGAGCTCTAGCCTTATGCTGTCTCCCAGGAGGGCAGTGAACCAGCAGGAAGGCAAGACACAGAAAGGCAGAGAATTCTCCCCAGCCTCAGTCCCTACACCGAACTAGGACATGAAGTTCTGTTGCTGTGCTCACCTGCATCAGACTTTCTCAAGATGGCAGATAAGGTCGACATTTCTATTCAAATTGCTAATTTGGGCAGAATTAATATACTGAGAAGCATCATTTTGCAATTTCAGTGTGAAGATTATTTTTTTCATTTAGAAATATCCCTTGGTATTGTGGCTTTAATTACCCTCTGTGTGCCTTGTGTTTGTATTGCCTTATTATTTATTCTGAGTTCACAGGTGATATTCACACTGTTCTTGTCATTGATAACTTTGTTTCAGCCTGAGCATTCCCATGGTTGTAATCTTTTGCAGAAGGAAGGTCAGGTTCTGTGAAGGAGAAAGAAGCATGGCGGTGAGCATGACAGACAGCCACCCTGGGCACCACAGCCAGTAGGTGTTGGCTCCCCTGAGCCTGGGCAGGGGGTTCCCTGCACCCCTGCTGAGGGCAGCATGCGTGCACCTTGCATCAAGACACACAGGCAGACTATTGCACTGTGTGAACTGGACAGACTGCCAGGGAAGCACTAAGAGACCTCCACTGGCAATCAGGATTTCTGGCTTTCTTTCTCAAGCTTTCCAGCAGGCCCTCCTTCTGCCTCCTTGAATTTTATGGTTGGGACAAAGGTGAGATCCCATGAGGCTTACCTGGGCTTAACCCATGATGGTAATAAATCAGGCCTTATCAGAATATTATGTAGATGAAACTGACAACTCATGGCTGCCTTTTTTTGCCTTTTTTTTTTTTTTTTTCCTATTTATCAGGTAGTTCAATTTTAGGGCTTTCAAAGCATATGGATTTAACAAATATCAGTACTTCAGGGCACATGGGCAGACAAATTACTTTCTCCAGTTCAGAAGATGAATCTGAAGAGGCTGGGTCACTAAACTGTTGCAACAAATGTTCCATTCCAGACCTGTGTTTAAACAGGCTGGCAGCTGTTGTGGAGGTTGCTGGTTTGATTTGTTTGCTGCTGAGAGATTCATTTTCCTTTTTTATTTTTCTGCCTTTCATGAAGGAAGTCCAGAGACACATTACAGCTTAGAACACCCCATTAGCAACAGCTGTTCCACTTGCTGCTTTGGTCTAAAAGCAAACAGGACACTCAGTCTGTGGGAGCAGGTGGCTGAGCTGTGAGCACTACAGTATTTGCCATCCCTCCTCCTGAGGCAGCATTTTAGATGACAAAAAGAAATTTGGAAGAGCTGAGAATAGCAAGTGCTCTGATTTTGACATACAACCCTTCTCCTTCCCCTCTCCCCAGATTATCCATCTCTAATACAAAGATCTGTTCTTGTTGTTTGACAATGGAGCAGTTCTGAATGTTAATCAATTCTCCTTTCAACCATTAAGCTGCCCTTGAACCCAGAAGTCCTGTAGAATGAGAACAGACCTGAGGGTGCTATCCAGCTTGCATTCCCTGAGCCCCCCTGGAAGACAATTCTACAGCAGCACTGTGTGCATCCCAGTTTGCCCTTTGCACATGTGTATTGAATTGAAGTGCATCTACATGAGAATATTACTGCTGAAGCACTCCCCAGTTGTGGAGACACAACAGAGCCTCATAGCTGGCATCGAATGGGTTACACCCTTCTCACCACAGACATCTTCCCTTCACCCCAGCCTGTAAACTTGAGGCTATCTTCACATCTTCCATAAAAAGATTGACTTTTCCTTCACAGCTTTACCACGCTTATCCTTCTTCTCTCCTGTCCCTCTCCTGAGCAGATGAGCTGCCCATGGACTGGCTACTAGCAGTGCTCAGTTCACCGTGACAGTAACCTGGAGCTTTGCTCATCTGGCCAGGATTGTACAGCAGCTCAGCTTCGCATATATCAAGTTCAACTAGGTGATCTTGGAGGTCTCTTCCAATCTAAATGATTCTGTGATTCTGTGAAGTTTTGGCAGCCAGTTCTAGAGGACAGTGTTGAAGAGATGGAAACTGAGTAGCCAGCAGCTGTTGTACCACCAGCTGCTGAGTAAGTGGGTTTTGATGAAGTTCACCTGATTAGCTTTGGGTGCACAAACAGGAACTGTGTATGCAGCACTGAGCACATACAGCCATATGGGTTAGCACTTCATATCCCTGTCACCAGCACCCATTTGTCCTCCAGCTAGCAGAGGACATGAAAACTGCCCACCATGCTCTGTCAAAGTAATGTTTAAAATGGAATTCTAACAATATCTTTTCCCTTCAAACAAGCTACAAATTAACAGTCAGCAGCATTTGAAAAATGGCCCTAAGCCCTGTCTGCATTGGGAGTTTGTTCCCAGTGCAATGTGCCATATTATGACAACAATATATTCTTCAAGTGAATGAAAACTAATGAATAACTAACCTCCTGACAGTCTTGCTATTACTGAGTGCTTAGGAGTTGGGTAAAACTGACAGAGCAAGATGAATACAGCACTAAGATGAGATGTTACTTTGCATGACTGGTCAGGGGAATCCAGATTTAATGGACATTACAGATGGGTTAATTCTAAAGGCTGAATTTGATTCCAAGCTGTAGCTGCTCTTTGAGCAAGAGCTCATCTTGCAAATAGGAAGGCTTAATTACTTGGACAACTGAGTCACAAGGACTGTAGCCCCATTTATGAAGGAAACAGTGGGGGCATGGTCCTGGGAAGAAAGAACTTGACCTGTTGTCTCCATCTCCCAGGGAGCAGGCAGAGCCCTTCACCCTCCTTGTCAGAGTCCAACAAAACTCAGGCAGATGCCTCATCTACAAATGCAGCCAGAAAGGTTGGACTGTCCCTAGGAGCGATCACCAGAGCACAATGACTCTGTGCTAGCCTGTGTTCACAACACAGGAATCACAAGGCACCGGTGAAATTGTCAGGTATCAGACTGAAGGAGGAAGGGCGGTATGACCCCAGAACCAAATGTAGTGATTTGCCCAGAATGCTGTGGAGCCCAGATGTCTTCATGGGTTTTAAAAGGCTTCAGGTACACTCCCGGAGCATAGGCATAGCACATGATGGTAGGACACAACCACTACTCCGGAACTGTGAGAACAATCTCTGAGGACCACATGCAAATAATCATGTAATCCATGCCCTGCCTGTTATATGCTTTTCACAAGCATCTGCCAATGGTTATGGCCAAGGAGAGGCCCTGAGCTGGCCGACCACCACACTGAGCTTTCTCTGAGATTGCCTCCATAGTGGTGCTAGAGACCTTTCAGCAAAGGATCACCTCTCCTGATCCTCAGCAGAGGACCACCACCTCCTGTGTCTCAGTGAGCTCTTGTCCCTCCCCAGGCTAAGACAAACAAGTGCAAGGCTTGCAGCAGTAAGCAAATAACATACATTCCTGGAGTCATGACATGGCTGCACCTTGTTTCCACCCTCTTTCCCCACAGTTTAAATGCAACCAAAGTCAAATCTCCTCTCTCCTCTGGAGATGTGGAACAGGCCCCAGTCGGTACCTCTTTTTTCAGGTGATGATAACCTCATACTGCATCATCCCAGTAAAACTGTGATCACAGTCGTGTTGGGACATTAGGCACAAACCAGGAGGAGCCAGTTCCTGTAATTACAAAGTTGAACCATATCAGAGGAAAAATAATCAGCTTGCTGGATGCCAGCAAATTAAATATTAATCTAACTATTACGAACACAAAAATGTTTAACTTCAGATATTTTCTGACACGAGTGTCAAAATCAGAGCAGAACTAAGGCTTTGTTCATTTTTCATTATCAGTTTAAATAAAAACACTCAGAAAAAGTGGGCAATGATGTACAGAAGCCACTCAGCACAGATAATTAGAATGTAAGTTTAGGCAGCTAATCACTCCTAGAATATGCTTCTGATCGAGATAACTCGGACTGGCTTGTTTCCGTACTTTGTTAAATCAGCTCAGACAGTCTCTCAGCTTTGCCTGATGGGGATGAAGTTCCCAGAGGCAGCATCTTTAAATAACAAGACGGCTGTCTGGGAGGCTTGAAGGTTCACCCCGCCAGCCTCTACAACAGGAAAGCAAAGCAGGAAGAGGGAGGAACACAGCAGCCACCATGCTGGGAGGTGGGGCAGGGAGAGCCAGCAGGAGCTCTCTTGATGGTGCTCAGACAGGACAAGCTCCACAGGTTGCCCATGTAGCAGCCAGCTGCACAATCCTCATGCCTTGTCATGACCACACAGTGGTTGCACAGGACTCTCACCTGCTGCTGTGCTCCAACTATCACAGCAACCATTTTCCCCACTGAGCCCTAACAGGCTGGAGCAGCAATACTGAGAGAGAGGTCAGGAAATGCAGCCAAGAGGAAATACTTGCACTGAAAGCAAAGGATTCTTCTCCAAGAAAATTCATTTATTTGGACTGTGGGCAGGAGGTAATTTTTTACAACCCTTTCACTGGCTTCTCCCAGTCCCAGCTTCCCATCGGGTGCCAGTGTGACTGCTGCCTGCAGTCACAGCGAGCACACACATCACAGTGGCAAGCAGGACTGGTGAACTCCCACTCAGCATGGGGCAGATGCCATGAATATGGTCCGTGTACTGAGAGATGGTGCAAGGAGCACCTGCATGAGACACAGAGTACACTCAGCTGCAATATGAATAATTTTGCATTCACCAGTATGTTGAAGCAATGTCTGACCATTGTATTTACTCTATCCAGAATGGAAAAAAAAAAAAAAAGAACTCCTCTTTATAGTTCCAGTTTCAATTTTTATGTTCTCAATCACCAATTTACATTGGCTTTTTGCTTGGAACTAGGGCAAGAAATATTTTATAACAGCAATCATGGATATTCTCTCCTCTGCTTAATTATTAATTTTGTTGTAGTAAATAAAGGGTGTTTATGAATTCCATCAATCTCTACAAACCTTTTGCATGTCAGGCACTCCAAGACATTTGTAATGAAGAAACAGCTTTCACTTTTCCTTTATTTAAAGGAATGAAATGATAAATATAGTTCTGTGGATGCTCTTGTGCAGTTCCTTAAATTAGAATGCCTGCCAGCAATTATGCCTGACTTACTAGCTGTATGGTTATAACAACCTAAAAGATAGGAGTGGACTGGAATAAATTGGGACTTTAAGAGCTTATATGCCCTTCAGCAACACAGGTTTTCAGAGGCAGCAGAAGCTCTGTTAGTTACCACAGTGCTCGGTATTCTGTTTTGAAACTACGGTATCTCTCCATGTCAGGAAATGTGCATCAGTTGAACTCTTCAGACATGTCTCTGAACTCTGCTTCTCACAGACTCTGATCACTGTGGTGGTAGAGAGCTGCTTTGGAGGGAAGTGCAGAAATTCCATATTTGTTTCCTTTAGCACATTTTATGTCCAGCCTTTCTTTAGTCATTGTGATGGGCTTGTATTTTGAGGAGTGCTGCATTGCGCTATTTATTGTCCTCAAGACAACTGGCCTCACCATTGCAAATGCATCTCTCTAGAGACAAAAACTAAAGCAGACATTGTTCCTGGGTGTTACTCATCCCAAGACATTTCTTTCATCTACTTATACCCCATATTGCTAAACAGGCATTGACAGGGTTTCTTCTAATCGAGTCTGACCTAGACAAACAGTTGTTCCCCTGAAACAGACACTGGAGAATGTTCACTTCTGCCTTCTAAATAGCTATTCATCTTTTCCCCCCCTCTTGATTTCAGAAAGCCATAATCTTCAGGTGCTTAGCTGTGCTACTTAGGATGCTAAGGGCTCAATGCAAGCAACTGATACAGAAACCAGCAAATGATTTCAGCTGAGCAACATAAACAACTAGAGCTTTTGTCGATATAAAATGAAAATGACCATGCTCTCATTCGGGAAGAAACTGTGGTATTAGAAAACACGGGTTTGACAAGAAAAACTAAAATCTACAGTCTTCGGATTCCAATAGGCCTACACCATATTAATTATTTATCAAGATGTTTTCTTAAAGTAGTGTCTTTGTGCCTTTAATTTTCAATTCCCTTAATGCTATGAGGATCTCTGCTGGCAACTCATCAATTATTAACAGAGTTAAAACAATATTTGTTTTCCCCTGAATACATTTTTGAATGCTGTCCTCATACCAGTTAGGTTTTTCTGAAACTTTAATGAGGGTCTCTGATTTTCTCCAGACTCAGCTGAGGCACAGACTTGGCTGGGTCTTTGATTTGGCTGTCGGAGCATGCATAGCACTGCATCTTTCACACTGTCTCACTGGAGTTGGGGGAGTGATCAAGCTAAACATCTGTGATGAGGGAGGAGATGCAGCAGCATGTCTGTATTTGGGAATTTCATTTGCTGAGTTCAGAGGTTCTATTGTTCTAGGGACTGTTTTGCATTTTCTTATTCTAGCAGGTGTCCCCAGCCTCAGTAAAGAAAGTCTGTGCTTTTCCCACTTTGGAATACTTTTCTCCTAACAAAAAAAAAAACAACAGCATGGTTCCTTTAATCTACAAGAAAGCCATTTCAATTCAGCAAAAGGACATTTGAAATATCACAGTTTTAAGAATTTTATGCTATCTCAGCCACTTTTCTCTCTGCCAGGGCAGATATAAAAAATTAAAATCCCAAATACTGCATCGTGCTTTTTTATGCCCTAATTATAAATACATTTTCACAAGGAGGAGTCAACTTAAGCCTAATATTGTGTGAAATCTTATAATTTCAATAGTCTTCACTTGATGTGGATTGGTAATTGGAGCTGTGGAATCAATTTTTCCCCTACTTGAAACACCCAAATGAGTATAAAATGTGTTGCATTTGTTCCATGCACGTCTATAGTTCTGCACTTTTCTTGGAGTGGGATGATCATTCTGATGTATTTTTTATAACAGAGCAATGTTTCCTCAGACTTTGATGTTCTACGTATGGAGCTATTATAACCATTTGCTATTTAGATGCATGATCTGTGGCTAATCTAGAAAGCTTTGATGCATGCAGTAATTATTACTATTGATGTCATTTGACCATATTTTAAAATATGAACATGTTTTTGTAAGTCCTCCACTCATAAAAAAGGGAGGCAACTTGTTCACCCTAAGGCTGGAGATTTCCTGTTGGTAAAGAGAAAACCTCTGAAACAGTGTAAGATGACATCCTATAACCTTCAGCGAGGCAATGGTGATGATGAATGCAAGGGCTCAGAGGGCAGGAAGGTGATGTAATGTCTGCTTTGGTCTCTGAACACAGAGAACTGCTCCAGGAAATTAAGCCCTGGGGTCTCCAGACGCTGCATTTTGACAATCCACTCTTGACACTTGACCTCAACTCTGCCTTGAGGCATGTTTCAGCTAACTCCCAAATCTAGGACTCTGAGTAGTTTTATCTGTGCAGTGTGTCACTGGTATTCTGGAGCCTGGTGTTCACTCAACCCTTGGTGTTCAGATCTGGCTAAACAAAACACCTGGAATTTCCCTGAAACTCTCCACTGCCCTATCATGAAAGCTGGGGCTGGACAGGTTGTTGCTTGGGTTGTTGTCATGACATTTTTTTATGAGAGCTGCAAAACACTGTGAGTCAAATATCCCTCTTGGACTAGCCAAGACAATGCCTTTCAGATATTGACATTTAATCAGAACTACTTGTCCTATACACATGCACAGGAACATGAGGAGAAAGTGATAGTCCCCAGAGAAGTTTGCTACTTGGGCATAAATCTTGGGGGCAGGTTTAGAACTGGAGGAACAAATGTGCTTGTAAAATTGAAGATGCTGTGATGTGGCTTTGTTATGCTGTAGTGAAGTCAAGGTTGCTCATGAACTTCATCAAAAAGCTAATTTCTATTCTCCTGCAAAGCGTCCTTACTCATTGATTGCTTCTTCAGCTTTGAAACAACAAAAGCCCAAATGTTCAATAGCAGCACCTTGTGATGAACTGGGAACCAGTGAGGAGGAAAAAGCTGCCATTTTTTTATGGCAAAGTAAACAGACCCTGGAGAGTCTTTCTGGTGTTGGAGGCAGAGGGAGAAAGTTGGGGTTCCTCTAAAATTGTCCCTCTATTCAAAGTTTTTTAAAAAGAGATTAATTCAAGAATCAAACAGATTAAGTTCAGAACACAGGTAGTTGTTAATCAAGCCTGGCCTGCATTCTGGACCAGGCCAAGAAACTCTCAGAGATGCACATGAAGATGACACAATCACCTCAACAAAGCTGCACAAGAACCTCTGGGGTATTTAACCATTCATCGGGCAATGTAGCACACTAGAGGGTTGCTTTAATGTAGATTACCAGCTGCCCTTCATGATTTATTTAAAATAAAACAGAAGTAGTGATGGGGGGCATTTCTCATAAAAATATGTTTGTATATCTAGATGGCATGGAATAAAGCTCTCTGATATAAAACTGATAACACATTAACCCTAGGTGTAAATGCCTAGGGTTACCTACATTTCCAAACTAGTATTTCCAAACCAACACTTCATCTAGATTGCTCTGAATTCACAGAAATAAGAAACTCAGCCAGCACAAGGGCACTTCTGTCCCATCCCCTTGTGCTCAGTTCTTCTGCATCTGTCATCAGTTCCTGGATGGAGATGTGGCTGAGCGAGCACCATTGGCTGAGGATAGTACCACTCTGTCAGATTACAATCTGAGCACAGCATTTTTTTCTGGACAGAGCTCTAGCATGCCTGCATTGTCACCCAAGGACTCAGGATTATGGTGACAGGAAAGGAATGATGATATTTCCACAGGAGGGAAAAAAAAAAAAAAAAAAAAGGTTAACCTGCTGTAGAGCACAGTGCTCTTTCCCATGGCACAGGAATTTTTTGGGCTGTGTTTTATCGTTTTATCTGACAACTTGTTCCAAACTCATTTCTCAATGTGAAAACAGACACACAGGACTTCATCGCCAGAAAGAAGTTGCCTTGGATGTTATTGTACCCCCAAACAAGTACAGTTGAAATACATGGCACTTCATTTTTAGGCAGTAATGTCAGCTTTGGCTTTTTAACTCACTATTCAACCTTAACCTGCCACAGGAATCAGTATGAACAAGGCTTGCTCAGCTTCTGTAGCATTCTCTCATTTATTAGCTGCCCAGGTCTTAGCATGCAAAGCACATAGCAGTTGGAACAAATGAACAGTCCTGTCTGAGAGAGAAGCAGCTGAAATATCCATAATGAAATGTTCTGAACTTATTTTCATTTTTTCTGTCTCATACTAAAAATCATTATTATTATTACCAAACATTTGATTTCATTTTTAAAAGTGATTATAGAACTGAGAATAACAGTAATATTGAGTTAGCCTTCTCAAGGTAGGCATCAAAGGTAGAGACTTGTTTAGGTAACTACTGAGCCTGTAGATGGAATGCAGACACCACATAGCTTCTAAGATACAAAATGGGAGTCTGGAAAGGATCCAGATATGACTCAGCTGGAGAGCAGAAAGGAGAAAAAATGAATTTTAGCAGTTGCTGGTCTGGTCACTCTGTCAACAAACCAGTAAAAGAGCCTCAATATTTACCATGAGAACTTCAAATGCTGCATCATTGTTGCATCCTCAACACGCTACTGAGTAGTTTCCCTGTTCTCTGATGTCAGTTCCAAAGAAGAAAGTTCTTATGAACAATTTGATAACACATTGGCTGAATAGGCTTTGCATAAGAACACCAGAACTCCTTATCTCTCGTCAGCCTATAAAGACAGTGGAAAATCTATGGGGAAGTGACCAGGCATCATATGCAGCAAGTTACACTCAGTGCTTAGCAAAGACCAAAAAAAAAATAGCAAAGAATGAAATGCCACGCACAGAGAATTTCGACTATTTTTTCTTACTAAGTTCCTTATTTTTTCTGTACAATCTCTATCACACAGGACAATGACTCCTAGCACAGTCAGATGATGGCCTTCTGTGGCCAAATTCTGTATACATATACAATGTGGGAAACTGTTTTTACCACTGGAAGTTTTTCTTCTGAATCCCAGAACAGAAAAAAGCTGTGGATGCCTTTATAGCAGAGAGATAGGGCTTGGCAACAAAACAACAGTCACTTCAGTACCTTACTGCCTGTGAGAAATTTGGTTCTTGTCCCTACATCACCTCTCCAGAGAGTTCTCCTCATTTTTCCCAGTGAGGCTGGAAAACTTCTCAAGGCTAGGTTCACTACAGCTCTCTCCAAGCAGTTAAGGAATGAAAAAATGGCATACTTTTCTTTACTCAGCCCTCTCTCTCTTCCTGTCCCATATCTTTTTGGATAGCCAACTAGTCAAAGAGTCACATTCTGGGCAACTTCAGGAATAACAAAAAGACCCCAATTCTTTCAGCAAGGAGCCAGAGCTGCTTATCATCTGGATACACTGAAGAAATACCTGTATAGTATATAAATCACCTGTCATTACCCTCCCCAGAAAACTCATTATAATAATAGCCTAATCATTGTGATATCCACTGGTATTACTCACACTAACATTAATCCTGATTAGTTCATCTGGTATTAATGTGGATGTCACAAATACTTCCACAGGATTTTCCAGACTTCTTGCATGCTGTAGCCCATCCTGGTTTCTCCTTTGTGGAAAGAAAAATATTAAAAAAAAAAAAAAAATGCTGCTCATTCATCACTTGTAGACTGTCAGGCACCAAAGTCCCAGGATTTGTTAACTATAAGCTGATCCTTTCCCTTGCATCTCAAAATGTCTTCCTTTTAGTGAAAAGCACTTCATATGCTGTCATTGTACAAGCTCCTTGGTTTAGGGGCTTTGTGTTTTCATTCTGTTATTTTGTGTATATTCCACAGGATGGAGTACAACATCAGTGCTCAATAGTTAATTCTAGAATCATCAAATCCATCTGATATGTGGGGTCAGTCTTTTAAACTGGGGGGAGTATTTGGGGTTTCCTAAATGTTCTCTTTTCTGTCTGTGCATTCCACTGGACAACAGAGAGGGACCAGTCTGTAGACAGGTCACACAGGCACCACTTATTTTCATGTCAGACAGTCCGTGGCAAGGTAGCACAACTGCTGGTGAAACACATATTCTCCCACAGTAACAGGAAGAGGGATAACTCTGTCTGCTCAGTCCAGGCATCTTATCACAGAAACAAGAGTTTTACTACCAATTCCTTCAATGCTCTTCTAGATTTTACTAGCCCTGCCTTAGACATGTCTGGAATATAAAGTATAAATCCATGGGAAGGAACATGAGCTAACCCATGCTGCCCTCTTCAGGAGCTGTCATTAATTCATTTTCAGAGTGCTGCAGCAGCCTGCCAGGTAGAGAATAATTTGGGCTTGGTTTTCATAACCAGGCACATAAAGAACTTCTTTTTAGCAAAGAAGAAAAATGTTACCTCTATGTGAAGAGAAAAAGAGGATTAAGAGCATCTACCCTTAGCAACAAGCTCCTGAAATCACTTTCCCAATGTCACTCCAGTGTGCAAAGTGCAGCAGGGGGTCCCAGAGGCACACTTGGCAGAGGCAGAGCACCCGTTCTCTGGAAGCCGCGTGGTGAGCAGAGCAAAACCACTCGTGTTGCAGAGCCCTGCAGAGGTTTTTAGGTCACTGGGCTGAGTGGCACAAGGTAAAGACAGTGCCCCTCAAAAGGAAGAACTTTTTGTAAGGTACCAAATACTCATATTGGCCCAGGCTCATAGAAGCAAGAATCAGCTTTTCTTCAGGAAGAACATGCACCCAGGAGATGCAAAGGAAGATAAAGGGTAACCGTGGAAGTAGCTACAGCCTTTGTGTGTAACTGGGGGTGGGGTATATAACGGATAGAAGGAGAACAGCAAAAGCAATGCTTCCTGTTTCATCTCTGACAAGGGGTCTTATAAAAAGGGTGGAGAAGGACTCTTTACTCAAGTAGATAATGACAGGACAAGGGGGAGTAGTCAAACTAAAGGAGGATAAATGTAGATTAGACATTAGGAGGAAATTCTTCACTGTAAGGGTAGTAGGGCACTGGAACAGGTTTTGAAGAGAAGTTGTGGATGCTCCATCCCTGGAGGTGTTCAAGCCCAGGCTGGATGGGGTCTTGGCCAACCTGCTCTAGTGGGTGGCATCCCTGTCTATGGCACGGGGGTTGGACTTAGATGATCTTTAAGGTCCCCTCCAACCCAAGCCGTTCTATGATTCTATGATGCAGAGTATACCATTGAATCATTCAGGTTGGAAAAGACCTCTAAGATCATCTAGTCCAACCCTTAACTTTTAATATGGCATATATGGGCATTCCCTGATGGCATACACCATCACACTTAGATCATAGTGAGCTCAATGGTTTGATCACAGTCACAGACTTGAAACACTGGAAGATTCTATTTTGACAGAGGACTTCGTTGTTCAGGAAGCACCAAAGCAAGCTAGTTGGTGCACCCAGTGATAGGAATATGTTTTCTCAGAACTGGAAGGAAGGACATCTCATGCAAAGGAGAGGAAGAAACACCAGGAGCAGATGAACATGCTTGTCTGGGGTTTGTCCTGTCATAAACACTTGAAGTAGGTGTGGAGAGGGGGTGAGTATCAAACAACACACACAACAGAGACATAACAATCAAAATGCAAACATGAATGGATCACATGGAGTGGGAACAAGGGAATATTTTAGCATTACATCAGTATGAGGGGAGACTTGAAAGAAATTCAGAGAATTTCAACTATTTATGTTTCATTAAAGAGATAAGAACTCAGCATAAGTCTGTGTTTGAAAGGTGCAACTCTGTCTGGGAAGATCATAGTCTAGCATGTGCTGCAAAGGACTGACAGTAATGCTGTCTCAGTGAAGGGCTTTAAGCTTCTTCCCATTACACAAGAGAAAAAGCTAGTCCTATCATATCCAAAGCAGATATCTGGAGGCAAACTAAGGCACATTTCAGAGCTAGTGTGCTTATAGTGCAATGATATTTAAATCTTTTACTTCCATCTGCCACCCAGGGACATCTTTGCATTTTGCTTTTATTTATCACCAGTCTATTCTCATTCCAGCCCACAGAGGCTGGGGAACAACATTTCTTTATTTTTCATTCCAGGGGGGTATTACTTATGTTGAACCCATTTGTCCCTAACAGAGATGTAAGATGTAGCTCCCTAGGAATTCAGATGTTATTTAAAGTTCTTTTACAATATCTAATTTGCCTTTTGTTTATATAGGGAGTTATTTCAGCAGGAACCTTGCTGTTGAGAGACACCATGACTTGTTTACAGTGCTGGTCCTGAAGGCAGCCAGGAGCTGCGGGAGTCAGGCAGGCAGCAACATTACAGATTAAAGAAGTAATTACAAGATAGAATATAACACCTTAAAAAAAAAAAAAAAAAAAAAAAAAAAAGAAGACAAGGGAGGAAAAGGAAACATAAACTGGGAAGAATACACTAGTGCTTAGAATAATCACAGTGAGGGGACTGGACTGTGCTCTTGTGCAAGCACTTCTCAGCCAGACATTACCTCTTTTTGGAGCAGTTCTCCATACACATGTTGTGACGTGGTATGTGACTGCTAAATCACCCTGGCAGAAACACACCAGAAACACGCCTGGCCTACACCTTTCCGAAAGCTGTAGGCCAGGACTACAGCTGTTGGTTGCCGGGCTACTTCAGTAAAAAGACTCATCTTGCTGCAGCGTGAGCAAAGGGATGCTAACTCCCAGCAACAGATACAAGAATCCCTGTCCATGCCCAGCCCTGCCCCAGTGCAGAAATACTGTGCAGCCCTGAGCAAGTCTTTTCACTTTCTCTTCTGTCAGAGGTGCTAGTTGATAATGGCACTCCTTGCTCTCTCACAAGAAAGTGATATACTTGTGACTGTTCACAGCTGCTCTGAGCTTGCCTGGTAGGAGAGGAGGGGCTGAAGAAAATCTTGCAGGCATTCCCAGGCCCCCTCATGGCACAGCTTACAGCCAGACGCAGCAAGAAAGGGGGCTTGACTCGGTCAGGGACCAGAGGCTGAGAAACCTCATCCATGTGGAACCTCCTTGGGAGTAAGCCTCCTAGTATTGAGAGTGAGCTCAGATCCCTGTGCATGGCTCCACACTGCCAGACAGACACTCCCTCCACAGCAGCAAAATAACCCACTCTAACTGCTCAGACTTCTGAATAAACATGAAGAAGACATGTCCATGCCTCAGATACAAAGTAGCTGCTAATTATTCCCCCTGCTTTTGGTTTCCTTTGGTCTCACTCTGTGATCATTTAATGGGAAGTAGCTTATGCAATAATTGAATGTTGGAACCAGCAGATCCCTCCACAGCAGGGGATATCTGTTATTTGCCCGTAAAAAGTATTCCAAAGGTTATTGCTATGTAAACTGTGATTAATTAAATTCACAGGAATTATTTCTGAGGCATGTAAGTGGGAAGATTCCTGCTAAGGAAAAGCTGGGAATCTGGCTCCACCCTGGCAGAAACAGCCATGGAGTGAGAGGAAGCCCTGAATTTACCCCCATGATTCTTGTACTACAGAGACCAAAGCATGCAAAGGTATGGGAATGGTGGAGACTGGATTCTGTGTCCCATTAACTCATTGAAATTTCCATCTAGAAGGGACACAGACTGCTGAACATCTGGTTTCCTCAGTGCTAGCAGGGTGTTATCCCCTTGCACAAGCATTAGGAATACTCAACAAAAAGGCACATAGGCTTAGAACAGCATCCACTGCACAGAAGTTTCCATAAGCACTCCCAGTGCCCCAGTGACTTTCTCACAGAGAATTCAGAATGGATCCCAGATGCTGACTGAGCCTCTCCTTCCTCTTTCTTCCTCCACCTTAGTCAGCAAAACATCACCAGATCAGGGGCTTGCTTACTGATCTCCAGTGGAATCTGAAAACCACACAGCAAAGCACTCGCCTCCTGTCTTTAGATTTGGCTTTCAGGGCTGCCAACACAACCTCCACTGCAAGCACAAAACACAACACAGCCTGAGGCTGCAGTAATCTCTGAAGATTCAGAGGTAAATTTTAGAGATAAAGTAACAGTAAAAAATATTGGACCTAAACATCAAACTCTATCATATGTAATTTCTTACCTAAAATGTGTCGAATTTAGAATAATATGGACATATAAGAGTGGCCACATGAGTTCAAACCTTAAGTCCATCAGCCCAATATCCTGGTTTTGGTAACAGACAAGAGAAGAAGAACATTTAGAGAAGAATGTAAGAATTAGAAAAGACCACAGCAATATAACCCCCAGCCTCCAGCAATGTGCATGTAGCTCCCAATCTTCCTGAGACAGAGAGGGGTGGGTCTTTGGTATTTAATGTTAACAAATGGCTTTTTCTTCCACAATTGTGTGCTGTCACTTTTTGAACTCCTGTAAATTTTTAGCACCTACAACATCCTCATGCAAGAAGTTCCACAGCTCCACTATGCACAAGGTGGATAAGAAGCCCCCTTTTCTTTTTGCTTTGAATTTGATATGTGTTATTATGGCTTTCTTCCCATCCCCAGCTCCTTCATAAACAAAGACAGTGAACAATCATTCCTTCCTCCTTCTTCCTATCCCACATGATTTTATAGACGTATATTTCATTTAACTGCATTTTTTTTTCCAAGCCAAAGCTTCCCCCCCAATAAATAAATGAATAAACGAATAGATAAAGTTACAGACCTTTGATCATCTTTGTGACTCTTGTCTAACATTTTCTAGTTCTGCTTTCTGCTTTCTGAAAAGGGAGAACAGTACTTCATAGAGTATTCAAGGTATGCAGCGCCAGGAATTTATGCAAGGACATAATCATGTTACCTGTTTTTCTCCTTCTCTAAGACCACCTGACATGTTATTTACTATTTGATTTATATATCGTTATTTACTATTGGATTACTACTAAGTTCTAGGCCACCACTGCCATATAAGTATTCATTACAATCCTAAGTCTTATCCATTACTTAACAATCACTGCAGTACTCATTACTGTACATGTAATGTACAGTTTTTTAGGGTTGTTTCTCCTTCTATTCATCACTTTATATTTATCTACACTGAATTATATCAGATCAGTCACTCACTATACAGATGGGTTTCCACAGATCTCTGCATTCAGCTCGTATTTTTACTGTCTTCAGTAGCTGAATATTGTCAGCAAACATGCAGTCATTGCTCCCCCTTTTCTCCAGACCGTGTATAAATTTGTTAAACAGCTGAAGCACAGATCCACAGAGGATCCCACTGGTGACCTCCCTTCACCATGAAAACTGAACATTTACTCCTACACTTTTTGAGTTCCTTGTCCATCTGGGGATCTGTTCTTTTATCCCATAGCTGCTTGCTGTATTTAGAAGACTTTGACTAGGGACTTTCTTGAATTCTTTGGGGAAATCGAAGCAGAATATACAAAACATTTTTTTTTTTTTTTCTGTCCTGCATTTGTTGTCTCCTTCAGAGAACTCCAAGGGATTTATGAGACATACCTGTCTCCACAGAAGTCTTGAGTCTTCAGTGCATCACATTTACTCACATGCTACTGACTACACGCTTTCCTAAAAGAACAAGACACTGGACTCTTTCCCCTCTCTCACTCTCTGCCCATGTTGTCTCCAGGTTTTCCCTAATTAGGTTGCAATGACTAATATACATGGAGCCTTCCCATATGCCAGCATTGGCCTATCCAGGGAATATTCAGCCAATTGTTCCCATGAAATCCTGCCTGAAGTCACAATGAGCAGCACAGGCCAGCTGGGAGAGGTGCCTCCATTCCTCTCAGTTCAGGTGCATAGCAGAAAGGTCATAAGCGGTGCAATGAGGAGCTCTATCATATCCTCATGATAATGGTCCTTTCTCTAAGGGCACAGGAAAGCTTCCTGGTTCTAGCGTGCCAATCCACAGTTCTGCCACTGGCAATGAGCTGTTGATCTCTGCCCACTCATGCAGCTCCTAACATCCCACACCACAGGGATTCCTAAAAACAGCTTTAAAGCAAGGTTTCTGTTCCACTCTCAGAATAGCCTTACAGGTACAGACTGAAATAGCATGTGTAACTTGGGAGCCATTTGTCACAAACTTTGTTTAACTTCTTAGAGTGAAGAAGACAGAAGAATATAGGATTAATCACTTTAAATTCTATATAATGACAATCCAGCAAGAGCATTTAAGATCTGAAATATACTTTATAGACAGTAATGGCCATTGTTAAAGTGTAACCTGGCATTTGGATTATCAAAGACAGAGGCTATCAGTTTTAGCTTTTGTATTAAGGTTATTTTTTTTCCCCCATCTTTTGAAAGTGGATCTTTGTGATTTCACAGGGCATTACACTTTATGTGTCTCATTTGCTGCACCCAAAGGATTTCATTCTGCTACATTAAATAATACCTTGGAATGCTGATTAAGCTTTTAACTTTCCAGGACATGCTGTTGCATGTCTATCTCCATCCCAGCAGTTACCTTCTTTGAATGTCTAATTTATGCATACATACATATATGTGTATGATGTAATTCACAAGTCATACTGGTCTTGTCACAACAATCAGGATTCTGTCTCCATCCCTTTGTGCCAAATGCATAGTCATCAGCTCAGCTTCTACTACACTTGGTGGGAAGTGATATACTTGACCTCTGAAGAATACTTAGGTTCTGTATCAGTGCACTACACACAGAGGGAGGAACAGGAAACTTCTTCAGAGTTCATTTTGCCACAGACATCATGCAAATGCATACTGTACTCACATGCAGGTACATGTGGGCATTCTTTCACTCTCATGTTAATCTTTATTTTTATTTTATTTTTATTTTAAGGTAAAGTACAGGTCATTCTAGCTGTATGTTATCAATACCAAAGAAGGACTAGCTCCTGGAGAATCATCCCAATCATATCACTATGACTACCGTTCATTACAAGTGCCATCACAAAACCCACTACCAAATGCATCATGTTTACTTCCTCAGCAACCAAACATTGCTGTCACCAGTGATCTTGCCTCAGGAGTAAGTCTGGTCTCCCATCTTGTCCCAGGCTCCCAATGCCTGCAGCTCCCTGCATGTTTGCCTTCCTGTTATTGTCCCTATTACTTCATTGGCTCAGATCTTCCTGTGGTAAGATTCTTCTTCCAAAGGATCTTGCTACAAAGTAAATTTGGCAAAGTTTAGTACATTGCTCAACCAAAGCTTTCCACTGGGTCTTTCCCAGCCGTACTATTACTTCACAAAGCTGTTAACTGGAACTGATGGTATAGCGTGGTAGGTGACTTGAACCTGCCTTGCAACATACACTGCCAAAAGCAAAGAAAGGGCTAGGTACTGCACAATTGTGCAACCTGGTAGACCACCTTTTTTTAAGCACCATTCTAATCTGCAGTTTTCAAACACAAGCTGTGTGTACAACAAAGCTAGGTCACTCACTGAGAAATGCAGCCCACATCAAGGATGATGCATATTACATTTCTTTTTAACTCACTGTGGAGAGAATTTCCAGGACAGGGGAATCTGAACAGCACTTTCATGGCTTTTTAAAACACAAAGGGATACCGAGTGCACGCTGCTTCTGTCATCTTCACCACAGTGACCCAGAAGGTTCTCTTCCCCAGTGGTTTCAGCCTGCTTGAACAAGAGAGGTGCTCACAAATGGAGGACACGCCTTCCCAGAGCATGTATGAAAACACACCCTTAACTTTCTATTAATTCTCCTCACTGTGACAAGTAGCTGCTAATCTGAGCACAATGGCAGTGTGAGCTGATTTTGCAGCATGCCAAGCACTCCAGCTCTGGCCAGACTCTGCGTAATCTGTGAGGAGCTTTGCTACCACCCACACCATATGCAGTTGCTCAAGAAAAGTCAAAAACAAAATTCCATTTTGTGTAAAGCACATCTTGGAACTAGTCAGGAAGAGGCAGCAGAGCAGTAAGCATTTCTGTCACTGCAGCAAGCATCCATCTACAATCTGACAGCATGGAGAAAGAAAAAAGTATACGCAGTTTGAGAAAAATGCTAGAGAGCAATGCTAAGAAAAAGCCTCCTGTTTCTTGCTGAGCACCCACAGCGTCACAACAGAGTGGAGTTTCATTTCTTCTGCTGCGATTCACACCAAATAACATCAACCTACATACAAAACAAAGAGGTGCTGGGCATTACAGGCAAAAAAAGAAAAGTCTGAGCTTGATGTGTTTCTCTTCAGCATTTTCTCACAACCTCCAATATTATTGTGACGCACAACACCAGAGAATATAATTGCTGTAGTGATTACTTACAGCCATTACATTAAGCTTTAAAATGCTCCTTTCAAATTGAACAATGTTTTTTCAAAGTCAACAGCTGGCTCACAGCTTGAAAGCAACAGTTAAGATAAATTAAATAAAAAGGGTAATAAAATCACAGACTAAATTTAATTTCTGAAGCACATGCAAACTCTAGCAAAGGCTTTAAAATATCTTTTAAAAACATCCAGAGAAACAAAAGTCAACACAACCAATAATTATACAGTGCTCATTAATAAGAATGTGATGTATGAACACATATTATTGTGTACACTTCTAAATATACTTAAAAGAGAGTACAAAAACAAATTCATGCAGCATTTATAGCCCCAGTCTAGGTGACAAATCAAACAAAAGTTTCAAATGAGTTTAGTAATTCTTGGGGGCAAGAAAAAAAGTGTTTATGTGTATATTCCCCTCATTGTATGTATGCATATATAACATGTGGTTTATAAAAATGATTTTCCCACCCTTAGGATAAAAAGGTGATCTGGTATATGCTCAAGATCAGTACAATGCCAGGAGCCTTTATCAACTCTTGAAATGAATTACTGGAATGATATGCAAGATTTGAATTTATAGAGAGCACAACTACACTTAAGTGCCAAGACACTTTTCTCTGGCCTGGTTTTCTGTTTGCCATTGCAACTCATAATTCAAATGGCCTCTGCTCTGCTGGCTGACAAAGAAGTGACAAAACGAAACATCCATTTGGATGAGGCAGGGAATCTTAAAGGAGTCATGCGCTGAGCTTCTTTCACACTTCTGTCAAAAAAGCTTTCCGCTTACCACACCTTTCCAAACAGGCTGACTAGCAAGCTCTCTTTGCTTCCATCCTTCATACTTTTTTACCGTTATTCAGCTGTTCAGTACTTTACATCCTATCACACTTCAAAAAGAAAATGACACAAGAATCAAGAATAAATATTCCACTTTCTTTATCACAACTTTTTTTTTTTTTTTTTTTCCTTATCAGAAAGGGTATTTTTTCCCCAGTGCTCAAAAGATAGAAGAAATATCCTAAATCAGTTTTCCTTGTACCTCTTACAGTGGACAGCCAGATTTGGTGTCACAGTTTTACAACACACCTATAAGAGACCTGCCTGAAACAGGCAGGTATGTTCTCTGAGCTATACACCATGTTCCTTCCTTCCTTGTGGTTCATTCCTTGCAAGTAGCAACAGGAACTAAGACAGAAAGAAGAGATTGCCCAACTACTTTCCACAACAGGTGATGACATTGGTGGACAAAGGAAGGGCAACAAATGTCATCTGCCTTGATTTATGTAAAGTTTTTAATAGGGTTTCACACAATCTTCTTGTCCCCTGGAGCACTGCATTCAGCTCTCAGGGCTCCCAGCATAAGAAAGACATGGACCTATTGGAACAGGTCCACAAGAGGTCACAAGGGATGATCAAAGGGCTGGAGCACCACTCCTATGAAGAAAGACTGAGAAAGATGAGGATGTTCCGCCTGCAGAAGAGAAGGCTCCAGGGAGACATTGCAGCCTTTCAGTACTTAAAGGGGGCTTACAGAAAAGACAGAGGACAACTTTTTACATGGGCAGATAGTGATAGGACAAGGGTGAAACAGCTTTAAACTAAAAGAGGAGAGATTTAGATTAGACGTTAAGAAGAAATTCTTTACTCAGAGGGTGGTAAGGCACTGGAAGAGGCTGCCCGGAGAAGCTGTGGATGCCCCATCCCTGGCAGTGCCCAAGGCCAGGCTGGATGGGGCTTTGGATGACCTGGCCTAGTGGGAGGTATCCCTGCCCATGGCAGAGGGGTGGAAACAGAGGGTCTGTAAGGTCCCTTCCAACCCAACCCATTCTGTGATTCTACTTACTCTGGAAATCATTGGTACTACCTGTGTAGTAAAAAACACATTAAGCACACATCCAAAAGAATTAGTTGAATATGTAAAAGAGGATGTATCTCATTAATCATAAGTAGACATCTCTGTGAAGACAGATTACACCAAATATTTTGCTACACTTAATGCGCAAGCAAGCAAGCACTCAGAACAAGAAGATGTGTTGGTTTATATTAAGTATGTCATTCACCTCACCTACACCTTGCCATATGAGGAAGAACTTCTTTACAGTTCAGGTAACAGAGCACTGGAACAGGCTGCCCAGAGAGGTTGTGGCGTCTCCTCCTTTGGAGATATTTAAAACCCACCAGGATGCAATCCTGTGTAACATGCTCTAGGTGACCCTGCTTGAGCAGGGGGTTGATCTCTGAGATGATCTCTGAGATGATCTCTGGAGGTCCCTTCCAACCTCAACCATTCTGTGATTGTGATATATTTATCTGCCTAAAAGGCAAGAAGGTCATCTAAGGTAGTCTTTTAGCTTCCTTCTATAGACTGAGGAGAGAAGCAGACACTCACATAGAGCAATTTACTTCACTTGCTTGTCCACCCTAACTACCCCATTTCAGGTTGGGAAGAATCCCTCTCTAAAGACATCTCTCTCTCATTACTCAAGAGAGCCTAGAAGAACAGCTTAGACTGGACACCTCATGGAATAAAATTATCCCCCTCCCCCATCACACACACACACACCTAGGGTCCCCTAGGGTCCAGCTGAGACAACAGGAGGAGTACCTACTGACATAAAGAATTTTGTAAAAATTTCTTGTAAACATTTTTTGTTTCATTTAACATTGAAGAAGCTGTCAGAATATGTTTGCAAATATGAAGGAGATTCAAACTGATATAAGCAAAAAGAGAAATAATTGAATTTTAAAAATAGTCTAACTTACACAATTTCCATTCAGCAAAGGTAATTAAGGCTACATATGTAAGCAATACTAATAGTGAATATGTCTCATTTGCTTCTTAGCACTGCCACGTATGTCCCAGATGGATGTTACATAAGATTTTTGGAAAAAGAAGCATTTTCCAATAATTTCTGAAAGTAGAACTTGGTGTGCTTTTATAGCCTGCTCCAGAAAGAACATTGTGTGTCCTACACATACTGCAATGAAATGCACTCCAAAGTGCCAAGCAAAATGCCACCTTATCTCACTTAAAGCTATTCCATCTAGTAATATCAGAGAAATTATGACAATATGTTGTTCTACATGAAAGTACATGACAGCGCTATTTGTGAGACCTGGCAGCTGCCACTCTGAGCAGAGCAGATGGCAGTGATAAAAACACAATGCAGGGAACAGGTTGATAAAGACATATCCATCATTACACTTTTGCTTTACAGTTATGCTTGACTCCAAGATACAATCAAAATGCGTGGCTTTGTCACTCTTGAGCAGGAAGAATTTGCTTATCTGTGGAAAATAATTCTTGTGCAACAGTTAATTCTCTATGTATTATTAATCAATATTATTCATCTCCTATCCAAAGGAGCAGGTAGAGGCAGCCAGGAAGACATCCAAAATCTGTAAGTCTTATGAGTTTATTATTTTGTTCTTTCGGAGGAAGAGACAACCATTCATCCTCTGTAATGGAAAATCAGTGTCAGTCATGATAACAAACAGTGCCATGGCAATTATCAGTTTACACTCTCACCAGAGGACCACAGGGCACATTTATTTATTCATTTATTTATTTATTTATTTATTTATGGGGGGGGCATCTGGGGGGAGGCTAGGAAGAGCATTAAACGAATGTAGTTCTCATGGAAGGTACCAGCCCCAACAATCCTACTCACAACCTGTTTACCCTAAAACACACATGGCAGAGCAGCAGCAGCACCAGCCTTTCCTCCACTTCATCCCTGCGCCCACTGCTAACACTGACAGGCATCCTCTGCTGGGATGGGCAATGAAGGCTTACACCACTCAGGCCCTTCACGAGTGCATCTTCCCCGCTTAGACTCTTGCAGGGGATTACATATCCACCATCTCACACAAGCATCAAAATCACAGACATCGGTCACCATGGGCACAGCGCTAGTAGCCCTGACATGGCAGGTTGTGGTGCCTGCAGCAGCCCAGCAGTTTGTACGCTTGTGCCTGCCACCAGACACAAACCCACCTGAAAACCCTTCTCTTGCTGCAGAATGAACGAGCTACAGGTGCCAGCTCTGCCTAGATCAACTGCTGGAAATAGATTCAGAGAAAAATGGCTCTGAGCAATGTTCACTAATGTTAATGAATAAATATTGTTAGCTCCTGTTAACTCCATTAAAACATTTGTATATATAAGGATTTCTTTTTAAGTGGGCAAACTAATAAAACCAACTAGAATTTTAAGACACTCCACAAAGAAAACTAGATTGGATATGTATATTAATACAAATAGCTGCACCAATCAATCACACGATTACTAAACTCCAGTAGGTTTGCAGGTGAAGGGCCCAAGTGACAACTACACTGCGTGTTGGCGATTATTACAGCGTTCACAGAGACCTGGGCCGTAGGGGACACCTGCGCTACGAGGACACCCGGACAGCCGGCTCCCCCCCGCGTGCCCGGCGGGACGCACCCGCTCGCGGCTCCCGGGGCCGGCCCCGCCCGGGCCCAGCCGGCGCTGCCCGCCCCGCGCCCCGCCCGCGGTCGCCGGGACGCGGCTCCGCCCGCTCCGCAGCGCCGGGACGCGCCCGCGCTCCCCCGGCGGCGGCGCGGCCATGGCGGCGGCGGGCGCGCTGTGGGCGGAGGCGCGGGCGCTGCTGCCCGGTGCCGAGGAAGAGCTGTCCCTGGCGCTGAGCGGCGAGGTGGACGACTGCGTCCCGCCCCTGCTGCGGCGGGCCCGCGGGCTGCTCTACGGGGCGCCGGGCCCGCCGTGCGGGGCGGCGGCGGCGGAGCTGCGGCGCCTGGGCGACGTCCTGCGCGACTACGCCTGGGAGAAGCTGAACGCGGGGCCGTGGCGGGAGGTCGGCAAGGCCTGGCGGCAGGTCTACGCCTACGGCTGCCTCTTCGGCGCGCTGGCCGAGGTCGCCGCCTGCCGCCCGCTGGCGCCCGCCGTTCGCCTGTGCGACATGGGGCTGCTGATGGGCGCCTCCGTGCTGGACAACGCCCTCGCCCGCCTCGTCCGCCTCCTGCAGGCGCGGCTGCCCCGCGGGAAGCGGCGCGCCGCGGCCGTGGGCAGCGCCAAGGTACGGCGGCCCGGGGCTCCCCGAGGCCCCGCTCCGGGCGCGGTGGGCGGCGGAGGGAGCCGCGGGGACAGCCTGACGAGGGCGTTTCTGTTGCAGAGGGCCCGGGTTGACCCCTCTCCGGCGCCCGTGGTGCAGCCAGAAGAAGCGCTTCCACACGTTCGCTGCCCTTCGCTAGAGCACTTCAGAGACAACTATCTAATTCCGCAAAAGCCTGTTGTCTTGGAGGGAATTATTGACCACTGGCCGTGTATGAAGAAGTGGAGGTGAGAAATCAGTGTTTCTTCCCCGTGCTTATAAGGACGAGGATCATTTTGTGCATCAGATGTCTTGGCGCGCCATGTAGCGGTAGACACCTCTACAGAAGACAAGCACCGAGAGGACTGATTTTTGTTGGGTGTATCTTCCTGCTGCAGTTCTGTCTTTGCTCAGTAAATGTTTTTCTATAGATGCTAGAAGTAAAGTGAATCAAATCAGTTTAGAACATCGTGTTGTAAGTGCTCCCGTGTGCCAGGGAAATCAGGTGCTGGCAGAGACTGCATTGGAACCCAGCTCTTCCTTTCAGGGTCTGGTGCAGGAGAGAACCCTGGCAAATTCCCTGCACGTTGTTGTACGTAACTGGAAACTAGAGGTGAGTATGAACCACTAACTATATCAGTGAATTTACTCTCATTTTAAGATCAGATGCTGGTGATACTTACATCCCAGAGTTTGCTGATAAATAGTGCAATAGGAATTTAATTTCAGAGAGGCATGAATAAAGCATAACTGTCTCTTTCATTCACAAGTGCGAGTAGTGATGTTTGCTCAGTAGCACTTTTGAGTGTTCAACTTCAGACAGCTGAATTTAGGAGTGAGTAATAACATTGTGCCATTAGTTTAATGTAGGCAATGGTGCCAACATTTCCAGTCATGAGAACCAAATATTTGTGAGCTAAAGCTTGTGATTCCTCTTAAAGGAAAAAAAAAATAGTCAGGCTTAGTTTGAAGAATTGCTTATATCCTTCCATTCCACAGCCAAGGGTAAAATCTGTGTTAATTTAATGATTTAATGTAGATTGTTGTTACATATTTTATATATAACATTATGTGTGTGTATGTATATATATAATACAACTGGTTATCTATATTTTATATGTGTATGTATTATGTATGTAATTTTGTTATTTCTTAGGTATTTTTGTCTTTTTTTTTTTTTTTTTTTCAGCCAAGGTACTCTTCTGCCTATCTTCAGATACTTAAAATAATGAACTTCTTAGTATAATTAATATCATGGTCAATGAAGAGATGTGTATCACCCTTCAAAGGAATTCCTCTGACTTTAGCCAGGGTGGATATTACTGGCACCTGTATACAGAATCTGGCACTGGTAGACAGTTGATCTAGGATTAATAGTAACAAGAAACAGTATTTTATTTAGCAAACTTGGTTGCAGGCAACAAAAAGATTAGCCATCAGTAGCCAAGAGACTAACTGCTTAAATCTCCCTAACTGTTAAGGAAACAATAATTAACTGATGTAAACAAGGTTTTAAAAACAAACAGGCAGTATATTATTTCTGTGTATTACACAGATGATGTTAGCCACTTGGTTTCTTGCTGCTTGGGTTGTTTACTGCTAACCTTTGTCTCTCATTTGTTGGTTTAAGAGAGGAAAAACTCATGGTAGTGGTTTTATTACCCTGAAAGATTTATTTCGACTGATTGTCCTCACATTCAAAAATGGTAACAAGAGAAATATAAAAGAGTGATGGAACTTTTTTTTCATTTCAGCGTGGACTATATTTGTCAAGTTGCTGGGTGTCGCACAGTCCCTGTAGAATTGGGTTCCCGATACACAGATGAGGAATGGTCTCAGAAGCTCATGACTGTCAATGACTTCATCAACCAGTATATTGTGAATGAGGTCTGTTACTCTAATTTTCTTTCATTTCCAAAAGCATCAGTGTGTACTGGTATAGAATATTTGCCTAGTTGGAGCTTATTAGAATAAACACGCTTGGAGGTGGTCCTGAAGGTGGGGTTAGGCGATAAGCATAGCACTGAATTAAAAGGTTTGACATTTGTGAGATCTGAAGCTACAAATAGTTACTGCAACGACCGTGGTTGTGGGGATGCGTCTACACTCTTACAATTTCAGTATAGATGTAAGTTGGTATTTCAGAAGACCCCTTATGCTAGTGAACTATTGAAGCAATTCTAGTACTCTTACTCTGAAATAGTACATTGTAAATACATGTTCTTACTTACAAGTAAATTTTTACCTATAAGTACATTAATGACCAAGAAGTCTTACCCTGTATGTCACTATGCATTTTTCTTTCTCTGCTGTAATTTCAGAACAGTGTAGGATACCTTGCTCAGCACCAGCTTTTTGATCAGGTAAAACTGCATAAATGTTTTTCCTCTCTGCAGTCAAGTGTTCCCTTTGTGTGTCAAATCATCCCTGAGACTGTCATTTCTACTAGATGGAAGGGCATATGAGGAATTGACAATAAGTCTGAAGTTTATATTCCAACTGTTTTGAAGGAAGGATTTTGTTCCAAAGGGAGGATTTTGTTCCACCTGAATGAAAGGAGTGGAAACAAAAGCCTTTCAGAGGTGAAGGTGTTTGATTTTAGGGCTGTTTCGGTACAATGTAGCACTTATTTACAGGGATATTACCTGGAAAGCAACATTTTCCCAAAGAATAGGCAAGTTAGGGAGGAGGTTTGGACAGGAAACCGACTTCAGTGGCGATATGTTCATCAAATCTGCGATGTCATTTTAGCTAAGCAGAGATTAGGTTGGTGGGAGATAGGAAAAGGAATCATACAGAGAATCAAGCTTAGTGTATAAAAGATAAGCTGCTCTTTTTCCTTGAATAGCAAACCTGCTTATTCTTGTAGTTCTGTCATTCCCTGAGTTTCTCTGGCTTCTGCTGAAGCAAATGGGGTCTCTGAAGTATAAGAAACCCCTTTCCTTTTTTCTTCCACCTCCTTTCAACAGAATCTGGTAGGACAGAAAGCGTGAGGACATGTCCTGCAGATTCCCAGCAGCCCAGCTATTTCTCTGCCACCATTGCAGAACAAGCAGGTCAATTGTTTTCTTTGTGTCAAGCCCTGTTACTCTATGAATTTTACACCTTTTGCAAGTTAGTACATACCTTTTTTAATGTTCATTTCTTTATGGGAGTAGATCCCAGAACTGAAAGAGGATATCAGTATCCCTGACTACTGCTGCCTGGGGGAAGGAGAAGAAGATGACATCACCATTAATGCTTGGTTTGGCCCGGAAGGAACTATCTCGCCTCTTCATCAGGATCCCCAGCAAAATTTTTTAGCCCAGGTCTGTACTCTGCTTACTCTATGCAAGCCGTCAATGCTATAGCTAGAAAAAATGTGTATGGTGTGTATTAGAGACAAGGACAGCAGACAAGTTGATGGATAACTGAAAGATAGTGAATAGGCAGATACTATTTCGCTATTCTCTTGCATTGATGCAACAACACTGATGCAACTTAATGTCATCATTAACTACAACCAGTCATTGAGATTAACCATCACTTACCCTCATTCTACAGGTGAATGGAAATGACAATGCACAAATGCACCTTGAATATTGTTTTCAGTTTTGGGCCACTTACTACAAGAAGGAAATGGCCTCAAGTTGCACCAGGGGAGATTTAGGTTAGATATCAGGAAGAATTTATTCACAGAAAGGGTGGTTAGGCATCGGAACAGGCTGCCCGGGGAAGCGGCAGAGTCCCCATCCCTGGGGGTATTTGAGACATGTGGACGTGGCACTAAGGGACAGACAGGGTTTAGTGGTAGACATGGTAGTGTTAGGTTGATGGCTGGACTTGTTGATCTTAAGGGTCTTTTCCAGCCTAAATGATTGTATGATTCAATAACAAGAAGTGGCTTTTCCAAGGCCACACAAGGAATTTGGAACCAAATTGGGAAAAACCTTGATCCTGTTACAGTGTCCAAAGGACTTTGGTTTTCCTGAACAGCAGGATGGTGGGTAGACTTAGGTGCATCCACTTCATGTTACCCCATGAGATTATCTATTTGTGCATGCATTGAGAGTTAGGTGAAGTAGTATTTACAGTAACTAACATTTTACATAGTTCCATGCATTAGTAAAAATACCACCTAATGCTTGGTTCCTTAGAGAGCTAACTAATATCCATATTAATATAGAAAAATACCTTAAGGAAGGGTGCAAAGGAACTGGAGTTAAGCTCATTTCAGTGGTGCCCAGTGATGGGATGAAAACCAATGGGCACACACTGAAATGCAGGAGGCTCCATCAGAACATCAGGAAACACTTCTTTACTGTGTGGGTAACTGAGCACTGTCAGAGGTTGCCAGAAAGGTGTGGAGTCTCCATCCTTTGAGATGTTCAGCTGCCTGCTCATGCCCCTGAGCAAGCTGCTCTAGCTGGCCCACTTGAACAGTGGGGTTAGACCAGATGACCTCCAGAGGTCCCTTCCCACCTCATCCAGCCTGTGAGTCCGTGAACTAATTTAACGATGATACATAAATAATAACTAAAGGAGTACATGGAAGCTTAACATTCACTGCCAGGCTGTATCTCTGTCTGCTGATGTATTCTCAGTTCTTCTGACAATTGCTTCCTGGCTGTAGGGCTCAAATAACATTGCATAAATTGGGTGCCTTGACCACTGAACTTAGAAGTAATTTGGTTATAGGTGTTTGCTGGTATTTTGAATTTCATCTGCTCCAATGGAGCAGGTACTTGGATTCCCATACTCCGATGTAACTTTTTATTATAATAGCATCTCTACTAGTAACAAAAATAACTTATCTTTTATTTAGTGTTAAATGCCAACTGTAGCCAACAGTATGGTATGCTAGTTAATTGAACATGTCACTTTCCAAAAATAGGTAGGTTCATGGCAGATAGAAAACATTCATTTTAATATGTGCAGGTATTTGGAAGAAAGTATGTCTGTCTTTATTCACCACAAGATTCAGAAAACCTTTACCCACATGAAGGACAAATTCTTCACAATACTAGCCAGGTAAATAGTTGTTGTATTTTTAGTGTCAGTAATGTTACTTTATCAAATCATATTTAACACATTCTATTGTTGTTTGTTTTTAATAGGTTGATGTAGAAGATCCGGACTTAAATAAGTTTCCCAATTTTAGAAAGGCTGCATGTCAGTCCTGCATTCTGATGCCTGGACAGGTTCTGTTCATTCCAGTTAAATACTGGCACTACATACGATCTCTTGATATTAGCTTCTCTGTCAGTTTCTGGTGGTCATAACTTTGAAGCATGCATGAAGTTTGTTAGTATTGTAATAGCAATTAAAAGTCAGGAAAAGTAGCATCTAGCATGCTTCCCAAGTGAATTCTATTTAAACATGAGAATATTTTTTCACTATCCAGAGGCCAGAGCTGGATTAAAAAATAAAAATCCTTGTTTCAGTATGATGAAAGAATCTGGATGGGTAAATGTGGGTAAACAGCAGTTGCTTCAATCACTTTATTTTTGTGGATGTTTTCAATATAACTTTCTTGTAAGGAGCAACTGTTGGTTCATTATTGTGTATGTGTGTGTGTATCTGAAACACATCTGTGTATCAACAGTGCTATGACTGCTTTTCAAACTGGAACATCAGGTTAGTGTTATCTTCTACTTGTATTTAAAAATAGTAAAAAATGGAGTAAAAGTGACAGCCCAAAAGTTCAATATATCTGGAAAAAAAAAGTAACATGAAGCAAGATACCAGTCTCCTAGGTGGAAGAAGGTAAGTGTCAGGGACTAGGAAGGTAACTAAGTGTAGTTAATCCTTAGTTTAATAGCAATTAAATAAACTGAAGCTTAATCATACTTTGATAGTCAGCTGAACTGCAGACATTCTGCAGTGGAAGTCTTTGAGTCCCTTTCATTTCTACCAAGGTAAGATGTATTAACGCTCTGCTCTGGCACCTGGCAGTAACATTGTCTTTTCTTTAAGTCGCTTTTTAAAGAAAAATGAATCTTTACAGAAAACTGGAGAGAGTGAAGTCCTAGTTCTTAAATAAATAAACATTCAAGATTCTTTTAATACTTCACAGATAAAAGCTGAAATTGCCCCAAGTGTCCTGTACTACTCCTTCCCACTAGTTTTGACTGCGGGAATATTCCATCTCTTCCTGACCATAGCAGTCTGCAACCTGGTTCTGTAACATGTACTCCCTTCTGTCAAAAGAAAGGACAAAAACCAAGCCAACAGTGCCAGCTGAGAGTTCAGACTCTAGCCTTACATCAGACACAGGCATGGTAGCTGACACAGGTTTTAATAGTTCACAGGCATAGATCAGCTTTCAAGACTGAGCAAAAACATTTACAGTTTTCATTCCCATACATGCACTGAGAGTCCCAACCCAAGAATATGGAGACTTGTGTACACACAACCACCCTCAAGAAAGTTGTCTGGGCATAACTGTGTAGGAGAAGAAATCAATGATTGTTTTATTGTAAGCCTTTTAAAACTTCAGAAAAAAAAGTACACTTAACAGTGTACTGTTACTAATGAATACAATATAGTCTGGCTATTCTGCCACAGAATGGAGAAAAAAAATTAATTGAAAGTAATTTTTATTAACATTGTCTAATGCTAAGAATGAAGTTCTTTTCTGCTATCTCTTTTTGATGATGACTGGGACTCTATCCGACTCATATCTGTAAAGAAAGAAAAAAAGCAAAGTTAATGACAGAGAAAAAAAAAAGGGATGATACAGTATGACTTACAGATTTTAAAAATGCTTTATATATTTCTGTGCTCCTGTTCAGAAATGCCCAATTTCCCTGGTTAAATGGAGAAATCCTTAAAGAGTTTCCTATCTTCTTAGAAACTCGGTATTTCCAAATGTTTTTGTGCTGTTCCTATTCATCCCTCAAAACTTTAATGTTATGATAAATGTATTCACAGGATCTGCTAGTGACCATAAGATAGAATTTTTGCAGGTTCAGTGTTGCACAAGGATGGTTAATTCTCAAATATACAACTGAAGCCAGAAACAACTGATAATCAACTACAATTGTAAATAATACTGGCAGTGCCATTGAATACCACAATTCATTCTTAAGTATTATTACACTTTTTTTTTTTTTTAAAATATATTGCTTGGTACCTGGAATCTCATGAGGCCAGAAATCGTTACAATGAGGACATCGTGGTTCAGTTTGAGCTTTGAAGTACTTTGCAACACAAGGTAAATGCATTGCAATTCCACAGGTTTCACATACTTGGCTCTGAAATCAGAAGTGTTACTAGAAAACCTTTCTAATCTATCCTTCAGTTCAACATAAAGTTGTCCCAATACACATAGGCAATGCTTTATTCCTGAGAATGGTTCATACATTACAGTTAGAAGACATCGGAAATCAAGGCTGGTAAAGGATAAAGAGTTTTTCTCCTAGAAACTAAGAAATGCTGTTTTCCTATATGGATATAACTTAGCTTGCAAGCCCAACAACAAGCTGCAATAAAGGAGAGCAATTAGGATGGAAAAAGTAGTATTATGGAAGCATGTTAGCTGGAAGATAAGATTCAGTGGTAAGGAGCAAGAAAATTTGGTAGTTTTGGAATAGGAGTTCAGGTTTTAACTTCTCACGCAAAACCAAACTGGAAACTTGCTATGTATCAACACATAGTCCTTTAGTAGTGCTATATATAAATACATGTTCACTCTGAGCCTAAATCCCCAAACCAAAGATGAATGGTTGTCATACAGAAGATTACCATTTGTAAGGTCCAAAGATAAGACAGCTAGCACTTAACTGTTATGCCTGTTTAAGGATAAGGGTTCATCTCAAGCCTGCTGGCTTTGGAAAGTAAGACAGGACAATAGTGTTGTTGGTTGGGTGAGTTCCCATCCTCCAAGTTTATACATTTTTTTCCAAAGACAAGATAAAAATATCTACATTGAAACATATATACATGTGCAATGTTTCCAGATTACAACACCAGTATTTTCAGGGTCTGGCTAATACTTGAGAAAGTATCACAAACTTTTGCTGTGACACAAGCCCATCAAGAGATGCCTGCTGCGGTAATCAAACTGTTACCTGGATGGCAAGGCTATGACAAATGTTACACTTTCTTGCTGTATCTTGGTAGATGCTGAGGATGTATTGTTCCATCTCCATTATGCAGCGAGTATGCAGAGTATATTCCCCATTTCTCTAAGGAAACAAATGATGAAGTTAGCACTATCTTTTAGTTCCTTTTTCCTTTTCAGATCTTCCTCACCACCTGCGAGGAAGCATTTGATAGCCAAGTTTTTTCTGCCATCATGAAACAAACATTCTTACATTGATAAAATGCAAAGCTGAAACACTTTTGATGAGGCAGAATTAATTTAAGAGAATTGTAAGAAAAAATCTCACACCTTTAACGTAGTCCCTGAAAGGTACAGAGGAGCATACATGTTCTTCTTAAAGGCATATGGTTTGGGAAACTTTCATTTGAACATTAGCAGAACTTGTACTGTTTTTCTACACATCTAGACATTTACTACTTGAGGTGTCTGAAAATCTCTCTAACATAAGAAAACGTGGCAGCAATTCGGAGATCTATGATGTGATAAATCCAGGAGAAAAGGGATTGAGGTCTTACTTTTCATGGCAAGCAATTGTCGTGTCCACATGGTAAAACTAATCTCAATTTCTCCAATTTTTCCAAAAATGCGTTTCTGATACAGGAGATTTCAATGTGCTTGGCCTCACTGCTTTTCAAAGAATTCTAAATGTAACTGACAGTTCTGATCAACCTAAAAAGTTTTTCCCCAGCTTCTGTTCCAAATTTTAAGTATATCATGCTGCTGTGTAAAAAGGATGCCTTTTATGTTCTAAGGCAGAGCTGAGCACAGATACCTGCACTAGCTCAGGTACAAGAAACTGAAACCTCGTTGTCCCGTGTAGACCTACCGGAGGACTTTTTGCTTGTAAATGTACAAGCTTTTCTGCAAAAATCATTGACTAGAGTACCAATAAGCACAGGCTTAACAAAGCCATTTTTGCTATCATTTAACAAACAGCTACAGTTTCAGCCATCAATCCATGAGAAAATAACAGCTGGACCTATTAAAATACAAACGCTTTAAAAGAGAAAGCAGTTACCTCAGAGAGCCACTTATCCTCCACAAAAATTTTCAGCACTTGTTCTGCTTCCTTCTTCTTCATTTTCTTTGTCTTAAGTTGGTCAGCTAAGTTTAAAATATCTGTAGAACAGGCAAAGCCATTTTCTGATAAAATGATTAGGTCCATCTGTCAAAAGAAACATTTTCAATCATTAAAAAAACATGCAATTAGATAGACACACCTTATAATAACATGCAGCTTTTTCAGCACCCATACAAACCATCCATATGTATGGGTGCTGATAAATACTGCAGTATATGGCTGGAATGAGAACTGCAGAACGAGGGCCAAAGGCTAAAGCCATCATTGTTACCGTGACAATTTTAATCTTTGCCAAGAAAGCATTTCCACAGTAGAACTGTTCAGTGCTGCCTAAATGAAGCCGCAACCCTTCAGCATTCTCAGAAGTGACAGATCTGTTTCTTCTTATATGACCTCTGCCAATGTTCTTTTGAAGAAAAGTCTTTCACTACTAAAGTAAGATGGTGCGCTCTGGATTCATTTAACACTGCTGAACCTATCTGGCACACAGAGGTTATAGCAGTATTATCAAATTTCAGAGATTCTCTCATTGGGAATATTCCTGCTACACGTTATCACAGAGCAGAATGCAGAGATTATATGCTAGTAGTAACATGCACCATGACAACACCATCTCTGCGTTGCCGACATGGCTGTATAGGTTCTACCCCAATAAAGAGGGTGGGAAGACTCTACATACTACCAGTTTAGATGACACTTCAGCAGCTGTCACAGAACAATCAATACACCTCTTTCTAGTTTGTACAAAACAGTGTTAGAGTGCAAAATCAAGGAAAGTCTAATGGCTGGAGAAATTATGTCTTCCAAGTGCTAGAAAATTCACTAAAACATGCAAGATACAAAGCTATGATCACAACTCATTAATGTTTGTTGATATGAAACTAGACATTGCATGTTCTGGCATCTCAGCCCAGTAGATCTATTTGGAACTTTAGAAATTTCTCAAATGTATGTTTTCTTATTTGACGATCAGCATTCTGAGTAGTTTAATAAACAGAATAAATTGGCAACAGCAGTAACGACACAATCATTTCCATTCAAACCAGCAAAGGAATAATGTTTTTGTAATAACATTAAAATGTACAGTGTATTACTAAACTACTGAAGACAGTGAAAAATTCAGCAATCACAACTGAAACATCTAGGAGAAAGTTGCTGAGGAAGGATGTTTGTCTAACTAAAAGAAGATATACCAAGTCATAACTCCAAGGAGCACTCCCCCATTCACAACTACATTTTATCAGTAAGTGATTTTCATTCAACAGGCAATCATTACTTGCATATATTCCCATCTCTCACACCACACGTCCTATTTGATTTGAGATAAAATTAATTATTAAAGTTGTGCAGGATGGAAACTAATTCTTGAAAGACATCTCAAATTTTCATTCATTTTAACAGAGTACCTTCCCAGATAATGTGATTTACTAACAAGTAACTGACATACTTACAGTTTTTCTAAACAATTCTAATTCATTTTCTGCATAGTCAGATGCCATTTTAGTAATTTCAGTTTCTGCCAGATTCACCTACAAAAAAAAATACACTGAATTCAAAGCGCCCATGTGTTCCTACACCATAAATTGTAAAAAATCTCCCAGGGTAAAGAATACATCATCTTGAAATTAAATGAATGTCATTTCTTAAGTGAAATAAATGTCATTTCTTTAAGTGGCACAAAGATGGTACCCGACTCCTTTCTTTAAAACCCCTGACCTTTCCAGCCACACGTTCTCCAAAGCTGCCTCTGCCTAGTCCAAATTCTTAAACAATCCTACTTCCCACCCTCCATAGCCTGGAACAAAGGGAGGTAGACAAGTGCAAAGAATTTAAGGCCAAATTTTAAGCTTGTATTAAGCTAACAGAAAAAAAATGACGAATTCTGACAGAAGACGCAAAGGAATACAGTAGAACTATATTCCACCAGCGTAATTGTGCTGCTGGACAGTAGCAGTAAATATTTTGTGATACACACTTGTTTCATTATGAAGAACAATAACTGATACTTAATATTCCTATTGTACACCCTACTGCTATTTATTACTAGCTCAACTTAATTCGCAAAATGACACACAAAGGTTAAAAGCAGAATCTAGTATTAGAAGACCTCTATGGTCTTTTGAAATCACTATATAACCTTCCTTCTTTGGCATTTGCATTACAGAGCATCCAGTGAAATTTTTTAGCCTATTCTTTAGCACTCCTTTATACTATTTTTTTTTAATTTTGAGAAAAAAACCACACTCGTATTGGAGAGCTCCCCATGTTTTCTAGTTTAAAAATTCCTCTCAAGAAAAAGTCTCCTGTGAAAAAGAAATCTTACTTCAGCACTTAAGTAATGTTTATGCTAAATAAATCAGACACTGCTATGGTCCTTTCTGCCATGTTCTGTTCCCACACACCTACACTCTTGGCAGTTTATCTTCACACTTCCACATTCTACAAGTAGCTTCTACAGCAGCTGTCAGCATAACAGTGGAATAGCCCCACAAAAACAAAACAAGACACTGCTAAGATTAAGTCTCAACATGCTGGCAGATGCAGCCTTCAGTTCTAACTAACTGATTTTTCTAAATAGCACTTGTATTATATACTGTAAGGATCTTAAGTAATTCAGTCTTCTTAACATCCAAAGATGGCACTTAGATTCAGTTAGGTTTTTTGCCCAGTTTACAATCAGAAGGCATGCATACCTTTTATTGGCACATTATTCAAAAGTTAATTTTAAAGCAGACACAGGAGACTGTACTGTTCCATGGGGTTCTGTGTATGCCCTCGTTATGAGAAGCCAAAAACACAAGATGGCAGCACATCACATACTTACTAAGGCATAATGGGCTCTCCCATCACCTTCAGACATTCCTTTCCGGATCTGCATAAACAAAGGCTGCAGCCGGATATTAATTGTAGTGATAAAATCATCCAGTTTATCATGTGCATAGTAGACTGAAAATAAGTAAGAAAAAAAACACAGAGAAAAAAAAAAAAAACACATCAGGCAGACCTTTTTATGTGTTACCTACTGAAACATTTTTCTTACGTGTAATTAATTGCTAAGTTATTGAGGCAGAATTCAAACATCTCTAGCATTTATGATAAATTCTTTTACAGAAGTACGGTGGCTTGGTTCTCACAAACACAGGAGTATACCTTCAAAGGCCAACCATGTTGTCCTACTGTTCCATTTTTTCAGTTGAAAATTTGAACAAGTGTTGAAATAAGCTCTTTTGGCTTCAGAGTTTGAATACCTATGGACTCTGACTCATTTTAACTAAGGAAAATACATAAATTGTGCCATCACCCAGAAAGGACTCCACTTCTGGCAACAAGGCAAGATGGAGTTCACAACAGGTTGTGCACATCAGTCCCTACAGTCTCCTAACAGAGAAGAATCGATAGCACTTGTGCTGCTGAAATTATTGTCGCTTAGACATCTTGAAATGACCAAAAGCCCCAAGTAACATTTCAGAAGACTTTTAAAATAAAAGTCTCAAATACTAGAGAGCTAGCAAATAACTTCAGAGCATATCAGATCTCAAAATGTGTAATGGAAACTACATTTGCTGGAGTTTTCTGCCTTTTAATAGTAATTGGTTAAAACCACTACTTTGAACTGCATTTTGATCTTTCCTTTTAAATGGCTCTTTTTAATGGCTCTTTTTCCTTTTAAATGGCTCTTCTTACATTCTTTGTCCTTTTCAATTTTGTTCATAAACAATGATGAAAATACAGGAATTTTATTATTTTAATTATTTTCTGGGAAAATGTGATTGAGATATCTAAAACCAACTAATCAATTAGTGCTAAAAACATCACTCATTTCAGCTTTATTTCAGTTTGTGCCCACCACATTCTCAAAATTAGAGGTGAAACAGATCTCTGATCTGTGAGCAGATATCTGAAAAAAAGCATGAGCTGATTACACATTTCTGTACCACTGAAGTCTCAACATGAATTTCAAACAAATTAGACAGTACACAACAAAACTTTTGTTCCACATGCCATAAAATTGAGCTTGTTATTGCATGTATTAGAATTAACCAGTTTACAAAATAATTAGTCATGTGACAGATTTACTTGAGATGGATTAACAGCATACACTTCATATTATATTCCAAAGCAAATCTTTCCAAACAAGTATGAAGGAGAACATTCTGGAAACTTCACGGCTATGAATGTCAAAATATATTTAAAAATATGTATTTACACAGTCTAAAAAAAAAAAAACTTTGATAAAATAAAAAGCGTTCTTACACTTTTCATCAGAAGTGTGTATAAGTCTGATGGGATTAAAACTTAGTTTGCATAGTGCTGTGTTGTTGGGTTTTGTTTTGTTCTTTTAACTTTAGGAAAGAAAGAGAATATGTTGTTGAAGATTTTGTTGGTTTTGTTTTCTAACTTTTTTTAGGTGGTGTATGGTATTCAGAAATCTAAATATTTGTAAATCACAAATGAAGAAAAAAAAATCTCCATCTCTCCACTTTTTCTCCAGAGACACACCTTTATGGATTTCACAGCAGCACCTGTGTAACTTCCTAGCCTCTGATCCTTCCATTATCCCATGTGACATCAGGACCTGCAAGAACCGTCGATGAGCATCAGACATCTGAGCTGCCATAGCAGCATTCCACCAGGCTTCGTATGCTGCAAGACACAGACACTGAAATTAATGCATATATTTCCACAAATTACAAATAATACACCCCAAGCATAAATAAGGTTTCAGTTCAACTCTCTACCATTGTATCAGGGCAAAGAAGCTGATGGCTCAGCTTGTTCTTCACACACAGTGCCTAACTACAACAGCCTATGAGAACGCTGCCAAAGCCCAATGAATTCTGCCTAACACTTTGAGCTACCAAATAAAACGACGCAGGCACTGCGCTGTCATCCCCAGGCCAACTCGGCAGCGTTACGCGCTACAGTCGGCAGCGCATCTTGCACAGCTTTGTATCGGATGCGTTTGCTCGCTACTCATCCAAGCACCTTGTCTAGTTAGAGCGCAACCTGCTTACGACAGGAAACCCTCCTCTGCACGTGCCGAAAAACACCAGAAGTAAAATAACCTCGGGAAATTCCTCGCCCGCGCAGCCAAAGAAAGACAAAAGCTTCCAGAAACCGCCAATCCCGAAGAGCAAATAACCGCCCAGCCCGGGACACGCCGCTCCGGGCCGGGACTCGGGTCCCCCGCGTCGCCCCCGGGGGCGGCTCTGGGCTCTCCAACGGCCGCCCGAAGGCGCCGCCGCCTCCGCCTGCCACCGACCCGCTTGGCGGCGGCCGCCCCGGGCTGTGCGCGAGCGGGCGGAGGCGCGCGCCGTCGCGTGGTGACGCGTGCTGACGTATGGTGACGCGTGGTGACGCGTGGCGGGGGCACGCTTCCCGCGGCTCCGGCGGAGGAGGGGCGGGGCGGCAGGGGGAGGGCGGGGCGGGGCTTCGCCGCCCGGCGCCGTGGGGCGCGGCCGCGCCCCCGCCCTCCCGAAGTCCCCGGCCGCGCCGCTCGGTGTCGCGGCCGCCTGGAGGCCGGCCCGGCCCGGCCCGGCTCTGCCTGCTCGCGGGGCTGCCGCGTGTGCTCGCCGCCCGCGCCCGGCGGGGGCAGTGGGAGGCTGCGGAGGCGAGCGCAGCCAGCGGGACGGGACGGGACGCGACGCGACGCGGCCGCAGGGGAGGGCTCCGGGCCGGCAGAGTGACAGCCGGGCGCGGGGAGCGCCGCGCCGCCCCGGCCGTGCGCCGGACCAGGCAAGTACAGCGGCGGGCCCGGCCGCGGCGGGAGCTGGCCGCCTGCGGTTCGCCTCGAGCGGCCGCTCGGTCCCTGCTGCCGGGCCGGCCGGTGCCGAGCGGCCGCCGGGCTGCGAGGGGCGCGGCAGGAAGCAGCGGGCGCGCCGCCGCCGGACGAGCCCTGGGCCCGCGGGCCTCGCGGGAGCCTCGCGGGAGCCGGCCGGGCCCGCGGGGTGCGGCCCGGGGCGGGGGGGTGGGAGGGAATCGGCCGCTTCCTCCCTGGGCCCGGCCGGAAAGCCGCTACGGTTCGTGTGTCGTTAAAACCGGCATTGGCAGGAATACTTCTTACTGAGACTGCTTAATTCAAACACTTCTGAAGCAACTGATTTTCAGGATAAAACCGGTAAAATTCCTAGAAGACTCCTTTCTGCTGGAAGACCTGCTACAGGAGGCCCAAGGGCTCTTACTGTAGCAGAAACCTCAGTAGCCGGGACACGTTTACTTCGATCTGAGAATCTGTCCCAGTAAGCTTGCTCTGAGCCGATGGTGAGCTGCTCCTGAATCTCAGGTTTCATTCTTTAAAATCTATTCCCAGCACATACGGATTCTCAGAGAGAACTTAATAGCAATTCACGATGAAGACTCGGAACCAGAGTCAGAGATGTAGGACTGGGAGCGAGCAATTCTCATTAGGTGCTTTTGTCTCTGGTGTTTTTGTCAAGGTGTCCGTTCTCAGTGATCCCTGTAGTTTCTGTCTGTTACAAATGGGAAAATATCTGAAGTTGCTTGCAAACTATGATTTGTAGCTCATCAAGTCATGAGAAAGTACTGCATTCGTTACAGGCTGAAATGACGTGTTGTTGTGCCCTTTGCTGTCTTTTGTCATCTCGAGCTCTCTAAAGAGAGCCTAGTCTAACTGTTCATCTACACCTCCTCCTCAATGCAGCATACTGGACTCCAACTTCCAAGTTCTTTTGAAAATCCACTTTGAGGCACCTACTCTTTTTCAATACACATGTTCTTTATGTGGTTGCCTCTAACAGTCTTACTGAGTGTCAAAGAGTAGGTATTGTGAGTTATGTTCCTGCAGGTCTTACATTTTGTATCATCACTTGGAGAAAGAAATAATTAAAAGCAGCAGTAATGAGAAATGATTCCCCAACTTCTTTTCAAATTTCGATACAAAATCAGTTGATGAACTTCTGCTTTGCTTTTGCTTTGTTTTTTAATGCTTATCTCATTTTAGTTTGCAGTTGTAGCCAATGCTTTAAATCAGAAAGAACAAGTTGAGCTGGACTTCAATTTAATTTTTAAAAAGTCCAGTTTTAAAACAGGGAGTTGTCCTTTACCTCTACAATAGCAGCAAAGGTGAATTAAGCAGTCTGAGGTAGAAATGACTATCATCTATGTTCTGGGCATGAGTTACACTTTGAACATAACTGTTTTGCAAATTATGCCTGTAGATGAAGTAGGACCCTAATTTATTTAGAAGTCCATTACAGGTGTTACAATTTTTCTTGATACTAAATGGAATCTTTTCAATCACATTATTTCTTCCCGATAGACAGGAATGAGCAACGATCTGAGCATGTAACTTGGGCCAATAAACAGGGCTGCTTCCAGCCCTGATAAAGATTTCTTTCATAGTTTTTAGGAAAGTCACTTCTGTCATTTACACTTTATTTCCTCGTACATATTGAGATTGCTAGGTTTGCTGTGAACTTAGTATTCTCTGTGTGTTGTATATTCCTCATTAATGTTTATCATCAGATATAAAGAAAAACTTAAGAGCCAGCAGACATGAAAGCTGTTGTCATTTTTTTCATCTTCTCTTATGTTTAGATTATAGTCCACAACTCTTGTCTTTTTAAAACAAACAAATAAAAGGTTTGTTGTTTCATTAGAACTATGGATTAACTCAATTTTTTTATCAGCACATGCAGAACATTTTTCCTATGAGGGAGATATTTTTTTCTCTGTCATCCGCTGATTCACATGCGCTTATGCGATACAGGATTCTTTGCCAAAGTTTTATGAGTTTCTTGGAACTCCAGTCATGGGACACTATTACCTAACAATGGACCGAAAAGCAAATACTTCCTCTCTTGTGAACACCAGGAAAAAAAAGGGGAAAGAGTGTTGTGTGCTGGAGCGGTTTGCCCTTTTTCTCTGAGCAGCAGAAAAAGCATTTATGTTCTACTGTGCTCAGCCATGTTTTGTCTATTTCCAAATGTGTACAGCTTAGCTCTTGAGTGTTCATGAGAAATGCATTTTTAAAGTATGTCCTGTATTTCTCGATAAGTAGTAACTACTGCAGATAAGATCACAAAGAAGTTTCCATTCTGGTCTTTGATTTTCACTCAGAGTTCGCATCCCTTTACCTCTGAGATTGACATCTTCCATGTTTAATCTTTGGAAGCTTATTTTAAAGTATGGCTAATCATGCATGTGAGAATGGAAATAGTGTCAGGGGACATGCCTTTTTCTGATGAGCACTGCGAGTTGGGATATGAGTTAATTATCTTGGAGCTGAATCTGACATGCTGAAGTCATGATTTACTATACTAGAAGCGGTAGTGTTGTTAAGAACGTTGAAGAAATTAAGATTCTTTTGCTACAGTTCTCATCAGTTTTATTAATAAATAAATCTATATAAATCAAAGGTCTGTTGTTCTTTCTGTAAAAAAAAAAAAAAGTGATATTTCTGTCCCTTACTCAGCTAGAAGGTCGAGCTCTTGCCTATCTTGTGTTCATTCTAATTGGCAACAAATATGCAGTAGCTGAGCTTGAGAATCTTGCTAGTTGCGAGAATCTTGCTTCTTGCTTTGAGACGAGTTGTTTGAGGGAATATGGCTTTGGTAGCATGCCTTTGAGGCTACACAATCTTATGTATACAGTGCTCATACGCATACTTCCACAAGGTTATTAAACTTTTCCAAAGCTAATTACTTAACAAGGTTATACCACAGCAGAGTTTCTGATCTGTTGCCAATTCCTTGTGTCTTGTGTGCTGGTGAAACTCAAATCTGTTATAAGTGTCAAGGGCTGTCCTACTACTGTAGCTGAATTAAAGCTCAACTTCACTATGCTCCAAGAATTCTAATATATAAAAGCTGCATAACTTTCCTTCTCTGAAGTTGTGCTCATGGTCTTATATGATGATATATGTTTTACAGCTTCTAATTATTCACTGTTTTAACGAATCTGCATTCTGTTGAAGCAAAACTTAGAGGTCTTTGCTCAGAACTTTTTCTCTAACTAACTACGGTACTGGAGATAGGACTTGAGGAAATTGTATTACAATTAATAGATCAGACACACCTTGCTCTTCAATTCTTCCAGTTATCTGAGAGGAATCACAGGGCTCCAGAGGCATGCTGATACTTTGGTCTAGGGCTTACTCTTTAAATATGTTGCATACTAGAAATGTTCCTTTTCTAGTAGCTGAAATAAGTAGGCCCACTGCTGAAGTCAATCTAGTATCCTCTGTAATTAAAATTTTACAAAGAAGTCATCTAGCTCATTTGTGTTGTTCTTACTCTGCTACACATCTTGTTGAACAGCCTTTAAAGGGATTGGGCACTCCAGGAGATCTGAATCCTAACATCTAGCAGGACAAACTGCATCCTTACACTACTTGGGACACTGATGTGAGCTTTTAATAATGTCTTTTGTTGGCAGAATTTCAGCACGGCGTGACCTTCTGAGCCTGGCTAGTGTCAATGATGGCAAGACTTCTACGTGCTGTACTGCATACCCTGTGGATCCTTTTGTTTTCGTATGCAACAAGTGAAGGTATATTTATTAATGTTTTAAGTTACTTTATTAAAGTTTTTTCCAACATCTTTTTCTCATGACTAGGAATAACTAGCAGGCAACACTATTGCGATTAATTAACTAATACAAAATATGTCTTAGATCTCTTCATTTATTGGCCTTTTCCATGTGGGCAAGAAGAAAAAAAGAATTTGCAAGAAGGAGAAACCGAGGTTTGAAAAGACACCTCTGTACTTGCACATTGTCTAATCTATACTGGGCACCATGCTGCAAATAGGATGCTCAACAATAAACCAGTAACATCTCTGTAGAAATCTCATAAGAGTAGAAAACGTTAGTCTCAAATTTGTTCATTTTTATAGCTGCCACTGTGTGCCATGTGGACTAACCAGTAATAGACCTGCAGGAAGCTATGCTCATGAACAAGAACAGGAGCCTGTAGATCTACTGTCAAAAGGCATCTGCCAGTATGTGTTCTCCAAAGTGTGCAAAAATGCTGAATCAGAAAACTGAGTTGGCTAGATTTGAATGGATTTGGAAGGCATTTGCTTTCAGACAGTATGTATACTGATTTCTGCCTGTACACGGGGCCAGATGACTTCCGTCTGATCTTCCGTCACTACGCCTTTCATTTGGTCTGGCAAGATGTTTAGCTGCATCATGTTTTAGTGCTGCTTCTTAGATGATGGTTATATGATACAGTTCAACTCGAAGGATCTGAACGTGCATTTTGCTGGTATCTTTTAAAGATATTTCATTATAAAAAGAAGTTAGAAATATAAAATCATATTTTCTGACAATGCATCTTCATTCTCTGAAAAATGCATCTTACATCTAGCTTTTAAGTTATTCCACAGTAGTCTATGGGGGGGAAGGTTACGGTTTGGTTTTGGTTGGCTGTTCTTAAAAACCAAAATAGTAAAATAATAATAATAATAATAATAGACCGTCAAAAAAAAAAAAAAAAAAAAGATTTCTTAGCCATATGGCCCTAGTATACTGCAGGGAATCTTGTAATTTTGATTAATAAGAAGAGTAAAGGTTTGCAGGAGCATAATTTCTATGTCATCTGATTTAGGTAATCCCAGTTTTTCTGTAAATTATCAAGGTTTAATTTTACATCTTTTTTTCCACTAGGTAACTACATGTTTCAAGTTTCTTTATTATGTTACTCTAGTTGAGGATTAAAAAAGAAATCCAGCATTTCAATTCCCTTTTCTAACTACATGAACTGAAAACAAATTCTTTACTGTATGGGGTTTCAAAACAAAATTCTCGAATGTATGAGGTTTAAAAAAAAAAACTAATGTATTGTATCAGGGTTGAAAAAAGGGAAAAGATCACAGGAAAAGAATACAGAAAATAAGTCAGAGTCCTAGAAAGACATGAGGATGCTGAAAGGCAAGATAAAATTGCTAGCTTAACAGCAGGAACAGCTTCATTTAATTCCAGTACTCTTGAAATCGTAAGATGATTAATACATTGGAAATTAATGAAATTCATCTTTTAAAAGCCCATCATGAAGTGAACAATAAAAATAAAAAGGACAGCAACATATAAACAACAGTAACAAGGTAAACAGGTAATGGTTCTATTAAAATAAATGAGCACTGTGTCTCTCATGATATTATAGAAGTTTAATCTTTAACTTGTTGATATTCTGATGATTTGGGGTTGTTTGGTTTTTGTTTCGTTTTTGAAGAACCATGGACCATTCAGAACAAAAGGGAACTAAACGTGGTGCTGCCATCCAGAAAGGATATGAGTGATAGTTCTTACCTACAAGATAATTATCTAGCCATAGTAACTAAAGAAAAACATTTTCTAAATATTTGAATGATGATGAAACCATGAGCTGCAGTCAGTTCTAGGTTTGCAACCAGTCAGTATAGTAGGCAATTTAGGTTATGATTTTCACCAAACTTTAGAATGGTTCCTTGGTGTTGCCATACATCCTCATTTTCATAAGTGAGCTTCACTAAGATTATTGAGCTTACTCCAGTGATCCAGGACTGCTTGTTAATGAAGTTTTATGGGAGGCCTTCTAGGAAGGCAAATGAAAGTGATATATGGGTTTGAATGAGGATAAAAAGTCACCCATTAGCAGTACTAAACAATTAAGTGTTTGAGTCAAGTTTTTACTGAAGTACTGCGTGGTCTGGTGGTAGATACAGTGGTATGTAATGTATCACTATACCCACTAATAGAGAGTTGGCCATCATGTATGTTGCATTTGCAGATACTGTACTAAATCAGAGTGTGCAGAATTTGCATGAGAAAATTCAGGACAACAGAAAATTAGAAGTGTAAGAATAAGAATGAAATTAGGTATTTATGAGAACAAAAACTTTCAGAGGAATAATCTGGAACAGATTATTCCCACTGGAACCCACTGGGAAGAAGTCATCTTTGAAACTGCAGTGGCTGAAGAACATTACAGGATGTGAATTGTTGTCAACTAATCTTGAATTTGCAATGTAAATGACAAGAATGGAGAGTTGGTGATGTGCCAGGCTGTATAAGCAAAATTATTTACATACCATAGAGAAATGAAATCATGTCTCTATGTGTCCTTTATATAACTGCCACAAGAAAACTTCTAGCAGCATCCCTAAAGAAACTCAGAAAAATAACAGTTGATAGAATTATAAAAATCAACCAAAGCCATTCTGAATTTTTATAGGGAATTTTGATGTACAGCAGGAAAGAAGGAATTAGATCTGCAATGGGGAACTGTTCCAGGGAGACAGAGGGTATGCACTTGGGAAGCTTAAAACAGTTGTGGATAAAGCACAAATTCAGGTGTGTAGGCAGTGGTTTTGGTCTAAATCTGTTAATTATCTGCATTTTTGGCTTTTGAACCTTTTGTGTATAAAAGATAGGCTGATGCTCTTTTATGATAAAAATTTGGTGGTTTAGAGTTTGCATAATTAAAACTTGGCATTCATTAGAACCTCGCTCTCAAAGACGTTGTCTCCAGAAAGGTGGAGATACTTGGTAACATGCATCTCTTTCCATTTTACACAGAACATGAAAAAATTGCTTACTTCCTTTATAGGGGCTTTATGCTTCTGTTTAGAGGGAGAACTAATGTTTATGCTTAGTTCAACTTATTCCTTGGATTTTCTTGCTTCTTATTGTGTGCTACTTCTCCCTACTTACAGCTACAGGACACATACAAGAATTTGGATGCTTTAGTGACTTTGCAAAAGAGCTCGTTTGTGACTGGAAGGTGCCTGCACAGACAAACTGCTCCAAAGAATACCTGCTCTACTACATGGAGGAAATTTTATCTTCCCAGTGAGTGTTTAATAGGGTTTACCTTCTTTACCGTTGGAACATTAAATACCCTACAGCCGCTATCAGCTTTGATTTCTTTACTCTGCTATGAGTGCCTGCAACTAAATATAGTCAGGACTATCCTCCTTGCAAGGAGGGAAATGTTTTGTTGCAATTAACAGTGTGCTCTGTTCAGTGGGCTAGTCTTTGACAGACCTCTGTGTTCTTGGTACAGAGGGTTGGTCAAGTACTGCTTGTAGGAGTTGTAGTGCTCTCATAAGTTTACTAAACCTTCACTTCATGAGAAACTTTAAATGATTTACCAGGCTGTAGCCTGTGTAAAATGAAGTCTCCCTTGGAACATCAGTGAATATTTCTGTATACAGTGTAACTTGGTATTCATGAACACACCGTTTGCACTGCTCTACAGCCAAGGCAGTATTCTTGTCATCTTCTACAGAGGAACATACATCAGGGCTTTCCTAGTCCTCTCCATAGAGGGGAGCAGTATGATTTCTCCATTGAGACTTCCCAATACCTTGATTTGCACTGCAATAAAACTGTTCCTGTACTAGCAGAGCATCAGTCCACTCCTTTGGAGGTTAAAGCGTAGTGAAGGTTGCTTTTAGTGCTAATTTTTCTGCTCGGGATCAGTTCTTAGCTTTTCATTAGTGCAATACCAATAGGTAGCCAAGAGGTATCTGGGTAGCCAAGAGGTATTTGGTCATCTGGAAGCTGTGTGGAGGGGTAAATTTTTGTTTTGGATTTGTTTGGACAGAGTGCTTCTGGGAACTGAATTTGAGCTTGCTTGTTTCAGATTTGATTGGCTCTACACATTGATAAGCTTGATTCCACATTTTGAAGAAATACTGTGCCACACTGCATAAACAATCATATCATTTTCTGCCTGTTTTTCAGAAACGTGTGTGTCCCTGAGAATGGAAAAGAGAGTTTCACATGCACTTGTACAATATATCCCGATTATTTTGTATCAGGCCTCACCTATGTTCTAGCTTTACAGTTCAATGGGACTGATATGTGGAATTACAGTGTTAGACCAGCCCTGGTTGGTAAGACATTGTTTATTTTGTCACCAGGATATCTCGTTTCAGGCTTTGCAATCTTAGCTAACTCCTCATTAATGACACCGGAATGGTTTTTCCTTATTAGATGTTAAGTGTCATGCTGGCTTGAATTAAAACTCCATTTGGTGTAGATACCTGATCCTGGACAAGATTCTAAAGGAAACAATATAAGTAATGGGGCAAGCAGAATGATTATTCCTCTCAGCTGCCAGCCATCCACAGTTTGTGGACTTAACAGTGTATTTTGTGCATTTCACTAGTGGCTGTAGAATTCAGGGATGAAGAGGACACTAGACTATCCCTACTCAAATTCTTCCATTCTCTGTCATCCTCTAATTTTTCATGCTAGTTGAATCATGCCCATGAACAGAGCTTTTTGCAGTAATTGTTGGATTACAACAAACCATGGTAAAAGGTGAATGACTGCTCTTTCACGTGACAGAGCATAAATACAGTTTATCTCTGTCAGCACCTGGTTTGTTTAAACCAGTGTGTGTTCATAACACTGTCATCTCAAACACTCAGAAGTCTTCCACGTACCTTGGGTGGGCATTGATCTACAGCAGTGAGCTGGTTCCTTTCCTATCCAATGTCACTGCTGCTCCTCAGCAGAATAAGCAGGAACCTGCATCTAAGACTCAGGTAGCCAGGACAGTCTGGCTGCAAAGTGGTCCTAAGCTCTCTGCCTACCCTACAGCACAGCGTGTTGTTGTGAGGGTACAAGTTGTTATAATTTCTGCAGGTTGAAAGCTGCATCCAGTGCACCAAAAATAGGACTTGAAGTTTGTTCAGCCAGCTTGAATATTCAATGCCTGTTAACAAAGACCATGCAGTTGCTCTGTCTTGGCTTCTATATCCTTGCACTATAGTCTAGTGAAAAGTTCTAAAATGGAAAGACTGAGATTCTGGTCTCTGGTGAATATCTTTATCTCTGCTTCTTTCCGTCAGTGCTGTCTCATTGCCTTGTTCTCCTTGTGTGTTTTTTTTTTTTCTTTTTTCTTTTTTTTTTTTAATATACAGTTAAGCCAAGGGCCCCCAGAAATCTTGCCATTGAGAAAGCTGAAAATGGTAATTTCAATCTGAGCTGGGAGGAGAGCTACACCCCTCAATCCATGCTCTCTGGACAGCCAGTCATCTTTGAAATAAAATATTGGAGCAAACAGCACCCAGGAGAGGTAAGAGAAAGCCAGTCTCTTCATTTTCTATCTCTGGAGCTTCAAGGGTTAAAAAGTCTTTTTTTAAAAGAAGTCTTGAAGGACTTTGAAACCATGTCATGACTAATGGTGTAAGGGTCAGAAAAGGAATGTTCCTGAGCACACTTGCTACTGATCACATTCCCTAAAGGTGGTTCAAACTGAACTTTAAGGGACTGAAATTCTTCTGACTAGTACCCCAAAGTGTCTGGTGATTACATTAGACAGGGAAGAGATTTAAAATACAGTACTTCTGTTACCCAAACTTAATTTTCTTTTTAGACATCAGGAAAACTTATGATGCAATTGGTATCTAACTACTTCCACTAACCCTTCTTCCCATAAAGAAATCAGTGAACTTCCTTACTTTCTTTTCAGGTTTCTATAAAATCAATTAACTACCAGGCAAAAAGCTTTGAAATTATTGCAAGCTCCTTGCAGAGAGGCTATGATTACATTGCAAGTGTACGGTGCAAGTATACAGACTACCCAGCCTACTGGAGTGACTGGAGTGACAGAGTTGAATTTCACTGTGGTAGGTATTGTAGCAAATAGCAGCTTGATAAAAGGATAGTACAGTTTTATAAACCCTGTTGTATATATGCCACTGCCTTTTAATTACCAGAGGAGAGTTACAGAATTATTATCTTCATCCGTTTGAATATATTGTGGATCAATCTGTAAAGGCTTCCAAGGAGACTCAATGCAAAAAAGCGGCTCTTGGGGAAACTGAGGAAGAGAAGACCAAGTTGGATCCTTCAGTCTTGTGGAAAAGAAGGCTGAAAGGGAATGTATTTGTTCTCTTTGCATATTTCATGAAGTAGGCAGCAGGAAAGAAGTCATGTTTAAACTAAAAAGCAATGTTTACACAAGTGGGTATAAATGAACAACAGATACTTAGGAAATTAAGCAATACTTTAACCATTAGAGGGCTGACTTTTTAAAAGAAAAAAAAACAAACAACAAACTGAAGAACAGTGAGGGTAAGAAGCATAGCTGCACTACAGCAGAGATGATAATGCCATTCCAGAAACGATGTGGCAGGTTTGTCTCAGAGAGCTGACAAATGGTTTCACAATTCATGTGGTCTCCCAGTTCCTTAATCACCAACAGTAACTGACTGAAGTACATGCATTGACCTTTCAGACATGACACATACTATTGCCACTGGTAGCTGCATATGTTCTGTTTATCTGCTATGGGTTAATTTTACATCCTCTAAAGTAGCATTGCTTTAATATGCAAAAGAAGAACACCAGAATTCATGTTGTCAGTACTTATGTTTATATGCACATATAGACGTAAATATATATTTTTATTTAACAGATTATCAAGTAACATCTGAAGACATTCTGCAGATGGCTGTTCCTATATCTTGCATCCTGATCATGGCAGTAGCTGTAACTTGTTATTTCTGTTTTACCAAGTATGTATCAATGTTCACAGGTTTTATAGACCAGCAGTTTGCACAGATATCAGTATTGCCATTGCTTAGTTGAATGTCTAGTAGTACAGGAATCTAATGACTTACTTTTCCTCAGCACGTTTATCTCAGACTCTATGAGCAAACATAAATCAGTTGTACTGTCATTTTGTGAAAAGAAAATTGAATATTTTCTACTAATCTTACTAGAATGGCTTGTTAGAGTATCCAAAACAGGTTGCATTTATAGGTCTGTCAGTTTCACACTCAGTCTTTGCTGCAGTTCCAGTAATGATGGTTAAATATCACTGGAAAAAAATGAAAAGAAATACTGATAATGTGAAAGTCGGATCCTATCTGTCTCACACAGCATTTTAAACGTAATTAGAAAAACATATGACTGTGGTTGTGCAGAGCAGTCACGCACAGAGCATAAACATCTTTGTACTAGGTTAATGAAAAAGCAGCATTTGGAGATATACGGAACAAGCACTTCCTGTTTCTGCAGTGCAGATGGCTAAGAGGGAGAGAAGAACAGAAGAGAGAAGTGTACACTGATCAAACCAAGATTTAGTTAAAGCAAACAATTTTAATTCTTGCCTTGCAGAGTGAAGAAAGAATGGTGGGATCAAATCCCAAATCCAGCAAAGAGCCATCTGGTCGTAAAAAATGTCAAGGTAACTTACGGGCTTTGCAAAAAATACCTTTTCCTGATCACCAGAAATAGAATACGTAATAAATGCTCTTGGCTGGCTTGTACCTGAAATACGAAATACAGTTCTTGTGTTCTAAAACTCATTTCTGTTCTTATTAGCTTTCAGTCTTGTGCTACATCGATGAAATTAAGTTCCCTTTCCATGACATAAAGCAGAGTCATATGGAAAAACAAATGTAAGTAACATTAACCAGAAGGGGGAGGGGGAGGGACACACCTCCACTTTACGGCATGAAATGTTTTCCTATTACATAAACATTAACTGTCCTTTCCTTTTGATTTCCAAAAATAGAATTTGCAAAACCTGTCTGTCTCAAAGTTTGTCAAGCCAAAATTTCAAGGGAAAAGATAACATCAGAAACGCTGAGAAATCTTGCAGTTGCCGTAACAAGACTGGAGAATGGTTTCCAAAAGGCAGTAGTGCAGTTTTAACCCCTGAGACAATTCTCATTGAAGAGTCTATAGAAATCTGTGAATGTTTAACAGACATTGAAGCTGAGAGCCAGGAAGAAACTCATGACCAGATCACCATGTTTGAGTCTTGTGAGACCAGTGTCAGTGCTTTCAGGGAGCACAACGAACACAACGATGCACTAGCTAACATGTTCATTGAGCTCTTGGAAGATGAAAACAACATGAAAGATGATAAACACCCAGATGTCATCACAAGTGAAAATAAAACCTTTGAGAAACTTGAGTCAAAAAATGAGTCTCAGCGAAGTCCTACAGAAAGCACAGCCCAGAGTCAGCAGACATACGGTATTTTTCATAGAGTTTCCCCTTTCACCAGAGCCTCTCAAGATGAGTACAATTGCAGTATAACCAGCAAGAAGTCAGTAGAATCAGAAGAATCCTTTGAATCTGGCTATCAGAGCTCCAGCACAAATTCTGCTTCTCTGGATGCAAGAGATTCTCCCCATATGCTTCATCAAAGCCTTTTTCCGTGCAGTTCTGAAAGTCAGCGTAAGTCATCTGTCCTGATGGAGGAATCTCCAAATAAACTAGCCTTTGTGACCAACAAAGACAGAATAAGCAACCCTGCATACAAGAGCTTTGACACCCTTGTGTCTCCACCTGGGGAGCCAAGTAATTCTGCATACAAGAGCTTTAACACCCTTGTGTCTCTACCTGGGGAGCCAAGTAATTCTGCATACAAGAGCTTTGACACCCTTGTGTCTCCACCTGGGGAGCCAAGTAGCTCTGCATACAAGAGCTTTGACACCCTTGTGTCTCCACCTGGGGAGCCAAGTAGCTCTGCATACAAGAGCTTTGATACTCTTGTGCCCACATTCAGGGAGCCAACTAGCTCTGCATACAAGAGCTTTGATACCGTAATGTCTCAGTCTATGGCAAACAGTAGCTTGACCATGCATTTTGAAAATGTGTGTTCCTCACTGCCTTTGACCCAACTTTCAGAGACACAAGAGCTTTGCTGCAGAGATCAAGTTTATCGACCCCCTAGCAATCAGTCATGTTATACCAACTGCAGATCTCCCTGCAATGAGCTTGATTTTCAAAACACCTGTTCAGAACATACTGATTCTCCATCTTTCTCCACACGTGCAAATGATGGAGTTTCAGCTTTCCTACCAGAGGAGGAAATACATAAGCAAGTAGCGTATCAAAATGTTCAAAAGACAGCCAACATGCTTTCTTGCCCTGTTGGACCTCAACCGTCTGGTTATCAACCTTTTGATACTGCAGTTAAATGTAATGGTACATACTTTGACAATGACAGTGAAATGATTTCTAAGTCATTGTATGAGCCCTTCATTCATGTGTTGTACAACAACCTGAGAGAAACACCGCCAGATACCATAATCCATGAATCTGACCAGAAGATAGATGACCATGTATGTTTGATTGTACAGGGCAATTGTACAGATTGTGGCATTGTCCCAGGTGTAACCTCTAGTGAGAATATCACACACAGTAGTGTGTGCTCTAACGAGCTGCCAAGTGATAGCAAAGATGAAAATGCCAGCAGAGGTAAACAGCTGTTGCATTTGTTAGAGGTGAACTGTCAAGATTTTAACAACAGAGAAAGAACTCTAAAGGGAACAAGCTTTAATGGCTATAACTGTAATGGTAAAGGAATGCAAGAGGACAGCAGTAACAAGCTAAATACTGTCCTGTGCCCCACACATAACCATTTGAGGAAGTTTGGAAATGAAAGGGAAAAAAAACAGGTAGGAAGCAGAAGGTGTGGCTCAACAGCTAATTTGTCAGAAGAATCACTAGGCAGCATTGAGCTGAATTTAAAATCTGCAGAGCCACTGGGGCTCTTGGTCTCAGACAAGCTGTCAGCTCCTCTTTGTATGGATAACCACTGCCCTTCTGATTGTCTCACTGTTCACACTGAGGGTTGTAGACTGGCACCTGCAGTTAAAAAAAGACCAGCAGAATTATTGAGGGAAAACATCCGGAAGAATGAGAAAAGAATTAAACTTTTACATGCTCTTGCCCAAGAGGACAACTGTTACATGAAGGTAGCCTAGTCATATTTGCCAAGAGAACCACACCAGCCTTTGGAAATAAACTGTGTGGCAAATTGAAATGGTGCTTATTTGACCAATTTTGCCTAAAGTGAGGGCTACTACAGTACAAATGTGGATTCACTGGGTTGTAACACATACTTGCTGCAAAGGTGGCAGCTGGTATGTGAGGCGGGCCATTGGGGGACAGCAGGGGCTAGCACCTAATGTAGCTACAGCTCTGTCAGGAAAGCACAGAGCTGAAGTTTATCTGGCTATGATCATTCCTTAAAAGTGAGCAGGAGCTGCATAAACTATGAGTTCTTATTTGGCGCAGCTCCTGGGGTTGGTTACTGCTATGGGTCTGTATGTTGTTTGGGAAGCACAAAAGATGATATGGAAGTTGCTGACCTGGAAGTGGGAAGTACGTGCAAGTCAAAGGGGAAGTGACTGCCTTGCATTGGTGGAATTGCATACCTTCCGTTATTTGTTTATTGGAGGGGGTGCAGGGGGTGTTTCTGTGTTCCTGGCACCAGCATGTGGTATATGTTTTTATACTTCTTTAATCAAGATCTGAAATAAAGATTACTGTCATTTGGGCTTAAGAAATTGTTATTGATGATCAGCCTCTTACTTTAGAAGTAAGCAGTTGTTTCATACTTACACAGCTGTAAATGGAATGAGGCATCTCTAACCTGTTTTCCCAGAAAGTTTATCCAGTTTACAATCAGACTCCCTAAGTTCGTGGAGTGTTTTTTCAGCTTCTTGGTTTTGTCCAGTCAGAATGGAACTTATGCTTGCAGCTATAAAATAGCATATACTTCTTCTTAGATAATAGTTCCAGAAGTTTTGCTCATGACTGAACTTTTCTAGGGCGTTATCATGTAGTTTGGTATTGTAAATTCTTCACTAGTATGTTGGCAGTGGCACAAAACAGTTAAGTAATTTTATGTGTATAAACATACATACATATGTTCTCGTTATTTAGAAACCCCTATTAGTATTAACATTCATGAACAAAGATGGAAAGAGTAGTGCTAAGAGTGGATTTGTGGATGCTGCACAGAAACTCATTTGACGTGTCTTGTAAAACTTTCATCCTGCAACTCTTCTGATGTTTCAGGTTGGCCTAGCAGTAGAGGTATTCATGCATCAATTTTACAACGGAAAAAAATGGTACGTAAGCCCTGGAAGGAGGGTTGCAGTGAAGTGCCTGTATTCAGATGCAATATTAACTCTTGTGTAGGCACTGATTTATAGCCCACTATGGTGCTGATGAACATGTTAATATTGTTTTTAATTGAAAATACATGGTTGACTTTTATTTCCACATGGATGAGATTTAATCCTCAGAAATACTCTTAGAATCGTAGGATCATTGAATCATTAAGGTTGGAAAAGACCTCTTAAGTCCAACCATTAACCTAGCACCTAACGTAAACTCTTCCTGGAGGCAGGCAGTGCTGAAGTGGAACGGCTGTGGGGCAGAAAGATGAAGAGGCATGCCAGGACCCTTCAAACAAACCCTTGCTGAAATGGTGGAACAGGAACATGCACAGAGGTCATGAGCTGTCTCATGAGAGTGCTGACTCACTTCCCTATGTCCTAATGAAGTCAAGTTTAAGTAAAAATCCACAGCTACTTACTATGGCTACTCAGCATGGGTTACTCACTATTTGCGGTAGTAGCACAGGGCTTTTAGGGGAGGCACAGGGGCACAAGTGGTATTTTCTTCCCCTTCTGCCCCTGCACTCTCCCCTGTGCTCTGGAGGGAATTGTCCTGGAAGGCCTGCATTTGGCTGTAGCAGCCAGGAGAGCTCTGCTCGGGCAAGGATTGGAAAGCTGTTTGCTGTAGTAGTTCCTCTGCGGAGCCCCAGCTTCACTCTGCTTTTCCCTGGCCTTTTTTTCCCCCCCCCCCTACATAGTAACCTTCCCCCCCCCCCTCATCTACTTGTTTCTGTTGGATGACTTTCTGTGCTAGGGTGTTCTACCTGTGCTTTTCCCTTCAGTATTACTCTGGTGAAATCAAACTGCAGCTCTTTAAGAAGAGGGAGCCCTACTCCTGTGCCTTTGCAGAACCCAGAACTTGTGTTAAACATCAGGGCTGTCTGGGCTGCTGGCCTGCTAATCCCCCTATCATATGTCAGGCACAGTGCATGCATGACTGAAGTGTGATCTAAGTCAGTGTTCCATCTCCCACTTCCTCCACTTTTGCAATCTAGAGCAATTGCTAGGCTATATAACAGGTATGTTTCAAATGACAAGTTTCTGACTTAACTGGGAGTGTGCAAGAGTTCTGACTTTCGGCAGGCTTCCAGGACTGCCAGTGTGATGTATTGGCCTGAGTCACACATCTGAGGGACTAGTCTGTGTTTGCAAAAGCAGCTTATCCTCCCAGGAGAGGAGCTTCAAACCTAGAAGCTGGGGCCCTCCAGGCCTTTTTAGCTAGTAGGGGGTCCCTACCAGTTCAGAGAATTACCTCTCGCAGTAAGTGTATTTTCTTTTTTTTTTTTGTTCCCAGTTTGTTTTGAAAGACTGCAATGCAAATGGAGACTTGTGCTGAGTTTTAGCCTAGTTATAAAGCCATTTATTACTTACTCGTAGTCATTCCCCCTTCATACATATCATCCTTACCTGGCTGCCTACCGCCTACCAAGTATTAGTAACCTGACTCATCATTGTCATGAATGAGTGAAACAGGTTCCTTAGAAAAGCAGGTGTATTCCCAGTTCAGGAGAAACTAGTTCTGGTTAACTGTTTTACTTTTGCAGAGAATGTCACAGGCTTTCTTTGTTTGTTTTGTTTGTTGATTTTGTTTTCTAAATGTGAAGTTTAACAAGAGCAAGTGCTGTATTCTGCACTTGGGAAGGGACAACCCTGGCTCTACAAATGGACTGGGAGATGAGATGCTGGAGAGCAGCCCCGCAGAGAGGGATCTGGGGGTTTTGGTCGACAGCAAGCTGAACATGAGCCAGCAGTGTGCCCTGGCAGCCAGGAGGGCCAACCGTATCCTGGGGTGTATCAAGCACGGCATTGCCAGACCATTGAGGGAAGTGATTGTCCTGCTCTGCTCTGAACTGGTGCAGCTTCAACTCGAGTACTGTGTGCAGTTTTGTACACCACAATATAAGAAAGATTAAAAATAAATAAGTAAATAAACTGTTAGAGAGCCTCCAAAGGAGAGCTGTGAAAATGGTAAAGAGTGTGGAGGACAAGACGTATGAGGAACGGCTGAAGTCACTTGGATTGTTCAGCCTGGAGAAGAGGATACTGAGGGGAGACCACATAACAGTCTACAGCTTCCTCACAAGGGGAGCGGAGGGTCAGGTACTGATCACTTCACTCTGGTGACCAGCGATAGGACCCAAGAGAAGGGCTAGAAGCTGCGACAGGGGTGGTTTGGGCTGGATATCAGGAAAAGGTTCTTCACTGAGAGGGTGGTCAGGCACCGGAACAGGCTCCCCAGGGAAGTGATCACGACACTGAGCCTGCCAGAGTTCAAAAAGCATTTGGACAACTCTCTGACAGTCTGATTTTTTGGGTGATCTTTTGGGGACACAGGAGTTGGACTTGGTTCTTGTGGTTCCCTTCCAACTCGAGATATTCTGTGATTCTTATCAATGCTCTTTAGAAATACGCACCTATATTGAAAAGGTGTTGACAAATTCCTATCAATCACAAATTTTGTCATTGCCCTTGGAAAACTAACCATAACCCCAAGAGAAGGGTGAGAGAAACATGGAGGTAGGGGGGTAAGCAGACCTGTGAAACAAGTTCCTGGGGGTAGAGGTAAGTTAACCAGGGCTGGGGGGTGTCCTCAGCTTTTTTTAATAACTTGTGTCTGCATCTTGTTATGGAATGTATGTTGTTCAAACAGGTTGCAAGGATGTCTAAGTGCTCATCCATCATAAGCTACTGTGGTGGACCAGACCCAGTACAGCTACAAACATTATCTAAGAAAACAAGTTCTGTTAGGTGTTGCTTTCCAGCAGCATAGTCAAAAACCAAAGGACTAGAGAACCAGATGTGTGACTTCCCCTACCCTGCTCTGTAATGTTTATCTCTGACTGTGAAATTATGTGAGAAAGCTCTTTAGTGAATAGAGACTGAGAAGACAGTTTGCTTTCTCCTAGCCATGTCTTTTTTTTGTGGGAAACTCCTTAGCATGATTTTTGCAGTTTGTACATCCAATGTGTGTAAATTTGCATGCAGATGCCTTCACACAGAGTAGGTGTTTTTCTCAGAGGAACTGTGCCTGTGCAGTGCACATGCATGTGTACACATGCACACAAATATTTCCCACCCTCTGCAGACTGGTAAGAACAAATTCTGGCCTGGGCTCCCATATGGTGATGTATCATGATCACGTTAACCACAATTTTATTTTTTTTTCACCACACTACTATTCCTGAGGCAGTCATGCTATGCTGTCAGATTTTCATCGGATCTTGCAGCCACTGCACAGAGCCTTCAAAGCCCCCCTGCCTAAACTGTGGTGATACGGTTGGAAGTGAAGCAGTAGCTCAGCAGGAATTTGCTGACAACCTGAGGAATGAGACAAATGTACTGGTCTGGTTTTCAGCTACAGCACTATAATCCTTACTTGGCTCTCAAAGAAGATTGCTCCAAGCAAAAGAAAACAGCATAGCAAAGAAGAGGGCACCTCTAAGGTACCTCACTAACATACTAATCAAAATTATAGTTTACCAGATTGCTGTACCTCAGTGTGTTTTCACAGAACTCCCATCAGCACCACTAATTTGCTAAGTCCTGACTACTGTCTGTCCTTTGACAAGCTGAGGAAGCAGTGTTGAGAGGAACTTGACATCTCTGTGCTGTACTCTTGCCACAGGTGCTTTGCTCTCTTTGTCTCTTGTGCTGTCCCATTTACATCCTGTCCATTTTCAGGCTTTCTACAGCATGGAATTTCCATGCACCCTTATTTCCACCCTTTACAGAACCATTGCAAGATGAAAGAAAAGAAAAACTGACCACAGTCCTGGAATGAACAGAGCAGGAGAACTGACTGCTGTGGCACTTGTAACTGCATAGTGAGGAGGAGCAGATGGTTTTTGTTTTGTCTTGTGCTTAGCCAGAACATTTTCTGTATAACTGAACACGTACACATTATGTGTTCTGAGAGCAGAGGGGCAATTGTAACAGCAAGAGTTGGAATAGTACCAATATAACCTGTGACATGTCTTTGGTAGGGGGGTGGCCGTGTTAGACCTCTCCTGGTCCATGAATTGCGGTAGGTGCCCTAAGGAGCTCCTATCTTGGTTGCTGGTTCTGTGACGGATCAGCCGCTCCCATGGTCCTATATGTGCTTGTACTGCACTGTATTAAGAGCAGGGCACTCAAAGCAGTGTGGTGTTTGTCCTCTGCTTGAAGGTGACTGAGTCAGTGACTAACATATCACGGGGACTTTCCTACTTGCTGCTGTTTCCCCAGCTCTTAGACATGGGGGAATTTGCCATAAGCTGAAGAGTTTGAGGTTGGCTGCTTCTCTCCAGCTCAACCACTGCTGGTTTCACTTGCAGTAAACCACCCACACAGCAACAAAAATTATAACAGAGTGCGGAAGTACTGGACTGCCTTTTGGGGAAAGAATTTCCACACCTGGCTCAGGGTTTTAATCAGTCCCATTTTTTTGTCCTAGTGCTGTACATGATTGCTGTGAAAACCAGCTCTGCACTGGCTGTGGTTTGCCCTGAAGATAGTATTCTTGGTCCATGGTGAGCAGCCAGCAGAGGTCTCAAGGAGATGGCTCTAGCAGGTTTATGTTGTGTTGCATTCACTAACCAATAAACGCAACTGACAGACTCTCGGCTTGAAAGTTATACAGGGCAGTTCATTTCTGGGGATTCTGCTCTCCCACTGCTTAGCAGAAGTGCTCCAAGAATACCTAGGCTTCCCTAATGCTCCTATACCATGGCCTCATTCTGAGCTGCGGTGGGTCTTCACAATAGACCTTGCTGTCCTGAAGCAGCAGGAAGCTTCCCACTTCTGGTCAGATGACCTCTGCTGTTATTATTTGTCTCAAAAAACCTCCATCTGTGTTCTCCAGTGTGAAGGGCCAACACATTCACCTGCTGTCCATGTTGTCTGTATTTAGCATGCTGTCTGCCATTGCTTCAACTTCTTGCTGCTCCTAACACATCACTTTCCAGCTTCTGCACATGCACAGTGACCGGGTAAGCAATGTGGAAACTGGGCTGTTCAGGGTTACTCTTTGCTGATCACAGAACAGCAACTAGGGGAGCCAAGCAGCTTCCCTATTTGAGCAAGAGCTTCACACCACAGCCAAAGCCACAGTAGAGCATGGAATCCCCCAGTCCCTACATTTTGTAGGAACAGTGTTCAGATTCCTCTTCTTGCTGAGCATTGTAAAAGTTTACCAGTGCTGATTTGGATGCAGATGTACTGATGTGACATGATTTCATTGCATTAGTCCCTAGGACTAATGGAATGAAACTAGGACTCTAGAGGAGCCAATAACCCTGTGTTTTGGCCTTTTTAGCCTCAAATAAAATAGCTGCTACCTTCTGCCACCTTACAGTGAACTCTTACCAGCTTCAGAGCAAAACCACAGCTTCCAGCAATAGGGACAGTCCCAGGATGGTTTCAAGAAGTCTTTTAGCTTCCCTGTGCAGAAATGTATTTTGAATTTTTGGAAACATTGGTTGCTTTGGAAGAGTCTGTTTCCATGAAAACCTTGCTTATCTCTAGTGTTGTTAATATGCCTCAATGTATTGCAAGGTGCTTCTCATAAACTCTGCTTGTTTGTCCATCCTGCATACCTATTCCACTTTTTCTCCTAAGGACATAGTATGTCCCTGCCAGTGATGTGAGGAGCAGCCAGTTGTGGTAGGACTGCATGGTCTGTGGGTTTGGGAGTGAGCCAGCAACACTACTGGACTCTGTACATGCCATGCGATCATCTGTAGCTTGTTACTTGCCACATGGAGGCAGCATGCAGCACAAGCCATTAGCTTTTGCTTTGAAAGTGTTTCCACACTCGCAAGTTGAAAGTAGCTAGTGTGTTTATCACCCTATTAGAGATATCAAAAGCTGTGCAAGGTACACGGGATTGCTGTACCCAGCCCAGGGCGTGGAAGGCCTGCTGCAAAAACTTGTGGCCAGGCAGTGTGGGTGAGGCACCCTGATTCTTGACAGCTCTGATAAAACAAAGATTCAAGAGGCTCAGGTGGGGCTCTTGCCATGAAAAGCTATATGCCAGCAGCAAGCTGTGATGTTGGTGCATCACAGGAAGCAAACAGGATATGCTGATGGATGATGTCCCTAAATGGGTCAGTTTCTGCTAACCTGCATGAAAGGAACAGGGAGCTCTGCCCGCACTGGTGACTCAGGGGAACACTGTGAGAGCATGTGGACTTCCTGACCTCATGCAGGGTCAATGTCATTTGTAAGCACAAACACAGAGTATGGCCTGAAGTGACTCAGGACCAGCCTGAGACTGGCTGTGATAGGAGACGGAGGAGAGGCTGGGATACATCAGCTGAACAGACATGAAAAGGCTGATGCTCAGTTTGTGAAGCTGCAGGAGCCCAGCTGTGGGATGTAGCTCTGATAAACATTTTTGGGGAGGGGCTGTCTTGTGGGGTATCCAGAGGGATCCACGATCTCTGAGGAAGGTGGTGTGCAAGATATCTCAGAGGGAACATACTTTACTGTAGGTTGAATGTATACCAGTCAGGATCCAGTGTAGTAAAGTGAGAAGAGGGTTCTGGGCACGTCCTTCATTGTGCAGATGAGGGTGATGGGTCTGAGGCTGAGCAGAGCTGTAGGTTTCTGTTCCAGATGGTCCGAGTGAGTTCACAGGCGCAGTCATTCCTGTTTCTGCTTACCAGCATATATCTGGTGATTTCCTAAGAGAAGATACATGCCTCTGTGTGCTCCCCTCCGTGTGAGCAAGATGTACGTAGTTACAGCTCTGTGAAGGTAAGCCCTTTTCCTCTGGCAGGAGCCAAAGCAATGTTCTCCTACTACAGCCTTCATGGAGAAGGTGTTTAAGCTTAATGCATGTTGGGGGAAAATAGAGGCTGAGCCCAATGTTGGTGGCTGTAAAGAAACAATCAGCAAAGGCAGAAGGGAGCCAGAAGGGCAGGGTGCTGGGGTCTGTGTGGGTGGCACTCAGCATTCCCCAGACTAAGAGCAAAGTACTCCTCTGTGCAGCATCCTGTGTCAGCTCACAGGCCAACATCTGGGGCTTTGTTGTTTTTAAACCTGCTGCTTTGCTGACTAACACCTCCGCATTCTGCCTGGCTCATTCATATTTTACCCCATTTCCTGAGCTTTGAGGTGGTTTCTTCTATTGCTTTCCCTTCCAGTAGAACACTGTTACTCAGGCTTCAGCTGTTCTCCTGTCATTTTTGACTCATTGCTTATGGTAATTCATGATTATCTCCCTCCTAAATGTCACCAGCCAGTAAAGATGTCTTTGACTCTAGAATTATAATACCTGGTCTTTATCTTTGAGGATACTTTGGATGTTGTTTTAATTCCACTGTGACAAGAATAAAATACAAAGGTAGTACTGATTGTGCAGATACTTTCCCCACGTCATGAACTTGATAACTGGAAGTGTCACTAACTCTCTCTTCTAGAGAAAGGAATTGTTAGTTCTAATTGTTATTTCCTTTGTATTTTTTCTTTCTGATAAATACATATAGATGTTGTCCTTCTTCCAGTCATGATAAAATGATTGTCTCATCAATAACTCTACCAGAATCTAGCAAAGCCTTCCATGGTATGCCCTTTATACTTGCTGTTTGTTGGATATAGCTACTGCAGGCTGTGCTGAGGTTACAGCTGAGTGCAAGTAGTTGCCTTGTATCTTGAATCAACATAAATCCATTACAACTGATAATCTTCAGGTCTAAATGCTTTATTTTAGCTGCTTTGAAGTACCATGGAACCTCAGGCATCTTCTGAGGTGCAGGGCAGACAGTGCAGAGTACCTCTAGAGCAGTATGTTCTTGGAGATGATCACTGCACAGTGAGACCACTGACTTGCTTCATTCAGGTGATAACAGGTTATCAGGGCTTCTGGAGATGCTGCATTTATATCCTACGTCATTCCAGGTTGGATAGAGAGAATACGGCCACTGAGAGACGTGGTGGTTCACACTGTGCTGGGCTTCCCAGGACTGAAGAGGTAAGCATCTCACAAGGATCACAGAAGGTGAGCTGTACAGATCTAAATTTTGGCAGTCTCTGAGAGATAAACTTCCTTAAATTAAAATGAACTGTTTTAAACAATTTCTAGCTGCCACTGTTTCCTTCTCTCAGATCTAACAACTTACCTTCAAACCTGCTTCTGCTTCTGTGCCCCTAGACAATAAACATCTCAATGCCCCTGGCTCACCCTTGGTTGTGAGAGGGGGAACAGGTGTCTTGGACCATTCAGGCCAGGGATGGTGTCTCTTGACTATGCTTGCCAGGTAGCTGCTGTTAACTGTGCTCGGCAATGTGCCAGTTGTATATTGATACAATATGCATGCAGAGGATCCTGTTCATGCATCACCTACAAGCATGGCATCAGGCCTGAACTTCTAGAAAAGGTTTGTCCCAGCAGATGCTGCCTATGGGTTGTAGATGTTGTTACTGCTGCGAATAGTGTGGCATAGTACAGGGTCAAGTAGGCTGTGAAACTAAGTTAAACACTTTGCAGGCAGTCAGTAATACTTTTCAGTTATGAGGTGAGAAGGCCAGGACAGTGGTAAAGCTTTTGCTCCATGGTTAGACAGGACTCTCCAAATTATGCTAGCACTGTAATTTATGCAGCAGAAGGAGGAAGGGACAGCATTATGTGACAGAGATTGTCCTGCAGGCACAAACCATGCTACTTCTAAAACATGCAATAATAAGCATTTGATATTACAGAGCTAATTTTCAGAACAATAATACTGGTGGTACTCTTACAACTACACCTGCTTTATGAATTTATTTTTGCATCTAAACACTTGTATTTTTCCTCAAACTTAACTCATTAAAATGAAAAAAAATCATGCATTACTTTAATATTTTCTTTATAACTGATTAGGCTGCAATTATTCTGTATTCTTCTTCTCCTGGGAATATCCCCCTGTGTAAAGATATCTCTCCTTGTTCCTCCCTATATATCAACCTAGAAATCCGAGAGCTGCTCATTTGTATTGTTATTAACAGTTACTTCATGGTTTTATATTCATTGCTCTAGACTGGGATTGGCAGCCATTTGAGGATGGGGTTCTCCTTTTCAAGAAGATATCATATATGCTGGTAGCAGTAAGCTCCTGATTATTTTTTTCAAATACCTTATCAGTACATAAGAGACAGCTGCTACTACTGAATGTGGACCCGGGACCTTCTGTCATTAGCATCTGACAATCTCATACTCTCTATGGTTTGTGATTGCTGCCTCCTGGTCTGCATGAGAGATGGGGTTTATTCTGTTTCTAACCTACCATAAGATTGTTTTGTATGTAGACCAACCAGCCATGACTCTTCTGTATCTTCGGTTTCCCGTTATGGTTAGCAGAGCCTTGGGTTCTGGGTGTGAGCTGGCCCCTGCTGGCAGAGCATCTGCTGCTATGCTATACCAAGTCTTTGCATCTCCTGCTGCTGCATGGTGGGTACATGTTTTTTAGCTCAGCATGTCTTGAAGGCTGAACACACAGCATAGGCACCCTGCACCCAGCTATTTTATGCCCACTTCACTGCTGCTGTCTCCTTGGATTGTTCCAGCTACTTGATCCTCAACCTCCTGCCACCTGACTATGCTGTATGTGCTGAGTCCTGTTCATAGTGCTGTTCCAATTCCTTTCTCCCTTGCCCAGGGGCACAAGGAGTATGCATTGTCTCCTTTATCCCTGCTTGATGTGCTAAGAATAGACCATCTTCCCTCAGTGGCAGCCTTGCAATCTGCAGACCTCCAGCCCAGCTATGAGCTGCAGGCATGGAGTTAGGGCGGGGAGAGGCATGGACCCACCACCTGTGCAGGAGCCAGACCACCTCCCTGCCTGTGGTGTGAGGGTTGTGCTGTCATCCTGGTCTCAGGGGCCATTTTAGAGACAGGTGGTAGCAGACCAAAGCGGTACTTGGGTGCCTCAGATGTGGTACATACTGTACTATTTAGTCAGGTTTAACCATTTAATGCCTTGACACTGATACCTCACCACTGCAAGCCTCTAACTCAATCAGCCCCACTAGTGACCTTTTAGCTCTAAGGTTTGTGAGTTTGTTTTATCTACTCTCCCACCTTTTTCTCACATAAGAGTAAGAGAGCAGAGCAATACAGTCATAAATGGTGTGTGGGTGTTTGGACCTGAATTCATTGCCTCCTCTGTGCTCACCACATCCTTCTATCGGCACAGTAATACTGATACAGTGCTGACGTCAACTGCCATCTATCACTGTATATTCCAATACACTGCAGCTCCCGGCTGCACACAAGTAGGCTTTACTCTGACTCAGTGCTGATGAAAGACACCTGCTTTCCAGCTCCCGCACATGCAGTGTCTGCACTCACAGTAGTGATTTAGCCAGGCCTGCCGTGAAGATGTTGAAGGGCTGAAATGGACAGCTGAAAGGACGGGGCAAGGTAATGTCCATGTTCCCATCAAGTTTCCCTGCTGCCAGTTTGTTACTGCTTGATATCTGTGACTTCATTGTAAATCTTTCTTGTCGCTGACATGGCCCTGTGTCCCTGTTGCTTTAGCTTTGTGATTAGGTGGCAGTGTACGTTGAAAATGAAGTTTTCAGGAAGAAAGCTTGCTTTTGTGTTTAGCAGGTGGACAGAGAGACTTCCCCAGGCCTTCCACTCCTTTTACGTGGTTATAACTGTGACATTTATTTTCTCATGCTTGGAAATATCAAAATTATTTTTTTCTTACTTCACATAAACTGGACTCTTAGGTTCTTTATCCTGTAGAAATTTGACAAGTGCATATAGTTCCTGGACACATTTCAAATTGTGAGCTTAGACTGTATCCATGTTTGGCAGCTTGTAGTACCCTACTTCCAGAACCTTAGCAAAATAATCTTAAATGAAAAAAAAAAAAATCCAATCCTTCCTCTGCCGAAGAAGAGGCAGCAAAATGTCTGTCTTGGCTTACAGGGAGGCCAAGACGGTGGTGCGTGGCAATCTCAAACCAACCATATAGAGATTGGGCTTCTGCAGCTGGTCACAGCGCTAAGGGGACACTATTACACTCCACGGTCCTAGAGCTGATGCTGGGTTACTGTCTGTGAAAGAGCATGAAGGCCTGAAGAGGAACAGCAGTAGCGCTGGGGATTCTGCATTTCCATCTGAGCAGGGTGCTGGCATCCTAGGCAGTGGGATCCCTGAATATTGCCAGTACAATTATTTTCTTGGCATTCTGCTGGTAGAAAGATGATTTTAAAAGGTAGTTGACAATTGCATAGCCCTGACTCTAGGACTGGTGACTTCTAGGCCTGTTCTAGACTCAGTGACCTGTTCATTTGGCACACCTCTTCTATGAACATGCTGCAAGAAACAGAGCTCTTGATGCTAAGAGGTCATGAGCAGATGCTGCATCAGCTGAGGAGGAGGCTGCCCATCTCCAAGGTGGTTGTTTTCATGATGCAGCCAGTCTTAGCATGGAGTTGGGTGAGCATGTTTCAGGTGGCATGATAACAGGGTGCCTTTCTTAAGGGAATAAGCCAAATTAACTTAGAGAAGAGTTGTGGATAAATGCATGGGAGCATGGGTGTGGTTCAGCAGTGGGCTGTGCAGCAGGCAAGAGAGACTAGCAGGGTGGATGGGGCTCCGTGCTGAACTAGAGCAACCATTTCATTTGGCAAAGGTGTTGGAAGGGAAGAAGTGGCAGCAGCAGCAGGACTGAGGTGCTGTCACCATGGCATGTTTGTGGAGCCTCCTGGGTGAGCCCTGCTGATCTCATCTGTATGCTGTGGTGCCTTGAGAGCAAGTCTCAGTGCTCACATGGGTCTAAAGGGGCTTTTTGGTAGCTGCTAAATTTATTTTGCTTTCGTTATTTGAGTAAATCTGGAAAATTTTTAAACACCACAAATATTCCCCAAGTAGGAGAGGCCTCACTGGCATTCTCTCTGCTGAGTGACTGGTTGTTTGCTGCTAGTAGTAGGGGAGGTGCAGGCACCCCAGGACTTGCACCAGGCCCTGATAGAAGCCCTATGTATCACTCTGGTAACTGCAGCTTGCTGCTCATTCTTCACCCCTTACCTTTTTCACAGTTGCTTCTCTGCAACCCAGTGGGTTTTTCAGGGCTCTAGGACTTGTTGCTTGCAAGTGTGGCTTGCAGCCAGCAGAGGGGCTCCTGTGGGTTCAGTCACCAACTCTTGCTGCTCTGTGGCAGGGCACGTGGACCCTCCTTTGTGTCTGTGCATCCTTGCAACTTGCTCCAATAGAATTATGTCCCAAAGCAGACTGTTTCTCCAAAGCCTTGTCCCTGTGTAGCCTAGCCCATTTCAGAACACTGTGCTGAAACCTGTAGTGGGTACCAACAGACAATACTCTGTAGGGAGTTCATTTTAACTCGTTCTGTACATATCTATGTATTTCTGTAAAAGTTAAATACTGTGAAAACAGCCTTAATACTATGTGGCTTGAGGGCCTGGTCTGGGAGCAGGGGCTGTGGGCTGAGCAGTCATTTGTATGTGGTGCTGTTTCCTCATGCTATTATAAACACCTGGTTGTCTCATTCTCTGAAGACTTTCCTATAGGTTCTTTTCACCAAAATGTATCAAGACAGTCTTCCCCTGAAAAGAGTGCTGTACTTCATTCTCTTCTGTTTCACATGGGAGACTGTTATTTTTGTTTTATTTAATCTGCCTTCATGGAGTCCCTTACCTAGATAATCCATGCTTATTTAATCATGGGAGGGACAAATCAGTGAGTTCTCACAAACGTTGCTCAGACACACAATAACATTCAGACTCTTATTGGACTAGTTCACTGTAAAGATGTTTAAGCCACAGCAATGTCACTTCTAGTTGCAAGCCATTTCTAGTTGCAGGAAGCTAATGAAGAAAAAATGGGTTAGCACTTAACCCAAGTGTCTTCCTGTTGCATGGATAGACTGAAGCTGCAGTCACTTTGCAGCTTTCTTTGAGCACGTGCTGCTGGCAAGGAGCAGAGACTTCACTGATCTGTTTTATGGCGAGTTGGCAAGACCCCACCCCCTAACTCTTACTCCATGGTAGAAATGCATATTGGAAAGCTGAGATGCCGTGCCTAAATTAGGCACGTCACTTTTAGACATGTAAATGAAGGCTAGATTAATTTCACCTCAACCTCCAACACGCATGAGCAGATGGCTGAGCTGAACTCTTCTTTTTTGTGTGTGTGTGGCTTTTTTTGCTCTTTTCCAGGACATCCAGTCAGAACCAACATGAGGAACAAACTATGGCTCAAGAGTATTTCCTTCTTCCTTTTATTCCAGTACAGTAAGTTCCCAGATGTATTTTCCTAGGTGTACACTCACAAGCCTTATCTTTTTGGCTGTTAATGTAGGCTCTGCAGAGACACACAGGGCATGATAGTGCCATGGGACAACAAGCAGAAGACAGAGTACTAGTGGAGAGGGTTCTGTGGGACAAGGAATTATGGGAAAGTCTTCATGGGGGCAGTGGAGGATGGATGGGAGAGGTTACACAGCTGGGCAGAGCTCAGCCAAACTGCATCCCACTCCAGGGAGCAGCATCCATGAGGACATTGTGGAGGTAGTGCCTGCCTTGCACTGAAATGTCTTCTGGTGAGATGGGATTTGGGTCCCTACCTGGAACATTTGCCACAGGGAAGGTTTTGGTGGCTGAGATCTGGGTATCCGTGGGACATATGCCCACTGTTGGCAGGCCAGCCACAACAGTGGAGTAAACCTCTCTTTCTCTGAACTCCTTTGCTCAGGACTGTGCTATACAGATGGCCACTGCCTCTTTCTTTATGATTTTTACCCACCATCCAAACTTCAGCTTGACTCAGAGCTGACTTTCTGAACATGTCAACTGGACAGAAAAAGGCAGTGACAAGAGTGCCTGCAGGGAACAGGTGCAAGTTTAACATTTCACATGCTGCCTCTAGACAGAGCCTTGGACCTGCTCCAAACTTGAATTAGCAGAAAAGATGAATTCAGATGTATCTTTTGCCATACAGGGCCACTGTGATGTCTAGTCTGTATTTTGTGTAATACAAGCCAGGGAATTACCATGTATAATCTCATTTTGGACCAGACTAGATCTTACTGTTAAAAGTAAAATCCTTTTTCTTTGTTTCTGAAGCTGCCAAGAATGAAATTCATCCTAGATTTGACTGGGTTATTCTAACATGTAATTATTCCCTTACCAGTAAAAAGTTCACCTCTTCTAAATTTTGTTAGCAAATTCTTGCATAAAGAGATATGCTTGCAGCTTTCAGCTGCCTGGGAATAGTAGACTCTTAATTAATATCATAATAGCATAGAAGAAGGATAATTAGCAATGCTTATTAGCTTATTAATACTTGCTACCCTCGCTGAAGGAAAGCAGAGGTATTAGCCCCCTTTTTTACAGAAGAGTAAAGTTAGGCTAAGGAAGAAAAAGTGTCTTGTTCTCAACTGAAATAAGAAGTGTCTGTACCAGGGGCCTCAGGAAGCCTGTTGAGGGCTCAAAATGAAAAGTTAAAATTGAAATGAAACAAAATGAAATTAATGAAAATTTCAGGACAAAATTCTGAAGTCAGAGTGAAATGAAAAAGTCAAAATGAAACAAAATAACAACCACATAGTTTGAATCACATGCAGTTTAATAAAACACGTGTACACACTTGGAGCCAGAGTCTGTTGCAAACATCCCCAAACTTCTGTCACCATTCTACCTCTTCAGGGATCTCGTACACAAATCTGAGTGCTGCTCAGAACTCACTTAGGGAAAGCACTGTGCACCCTGGTGCCATATGACTTGCAAGAAATTTTATGGTGAGCAAAGTCGGGGGAAAAGTTGGGCATTGCTTTCCTTTTAATTTACCCTGGCCTGGAATTAGGCTGCGCCCTATACTGGACATACCTGCTGTGCGTTGTTACTGTGAATTCAAAGACAACTTGTTTGTGAGGATTGTTATTTGATCTGGGGGGTGGAGCAGATATTTCTGGTCCACAGAACACAGCCACACTTTTTCTCTTTTAATTTAAAACTACTACCCCTACACTCCTTGTTAGAGAGTCCCTCCCCATCTTTCTTATAAGTTCCCTTTTGCAAGGCTGCAGCAAGGTCTCCCCAAAGTGCAGCTTCTCTAACTAGGCAAGCAGCAGAATGGCAAAGGGAGGAAAACTAACAAAAGTATTGGCATCAGAGGATTTGGGTGTCTGATGGCTGTGAACTAGTATATGCCCATCAGGAAAGGGACAGTCTTGAGAATAAGCAAGGACGCATGTAAACAAGGATACATGATTTGATGTAACTACCTTGATACCTTCCCCTAGACAATGACAATTTTACTCCCATCAAGAAGGGGCAATATTGTACATGCAAGAGATCAGTTGTAGTAGACATGGTTTGCACTACCATGATATGCTACATCTCCTACAGGTCTCTCCTCATAGTTATTCCTAGGGTAACAGGAGAGGTTTTTGTCAGCCCATGATGCTGTCAAGAAAGGGCTCACCAATGCAGACATTTCTCACTGTACTGTGGTCTTCCCTGCCTTGAAATTCAGGGAGATAGACTATGTCATGCATAGAAGAATAGTTTTTTTGTACAGCATATCTCAGATGCTGATGTGTGAAAATTGCTTCTGCAGAATAAATAAAAGCATAAATGCTGTTTTGTGACCACTTACAAACAAGTTAATTTTCTTAATGACCATAGTGTTACTTCTACATTCCCCTCACATTCTCTTTAGGAGTCTGTTTCAGCTTAAGTGATTGATAAATTGTGCCAATGTAGTATCAGAATGATATATGGAAATTATAATAACTGCAAAGAAAAAAAAAGCTGCAAAATCTTTTTGCCAAAATTCCATGAAATTCTTATTCCAAGTTTATGGAACTGGATGTGAAAAGCATTGATGCTGCAGATATCAAGCTGTAGAAAACTGTAAACAGAGAGGATGGTAATGAAAGAATTACTAAAATAGCACTTTCAAAATGTGCAAAGTGCAATGAATGATAGATTGGCAAAGGGCAGTTCTAAAAATTTAGGAAATTATGTCATTAAAATGCTTGAATATGCTATTATTTCTGGTTGGGACACCTTGTCTTTTTTATGTGCTACATAAGCTAGGCCTCTTGCAAAAATAATATGCAACTCTGGTGCCTGTGTAAGAGGAGACAGAGATATGTTTGAAAATTCATTCACTGCTTGGGAATTTTCTGGTATTTCTGCATGTAATTTGCTGCAACTGCATTTAAAAATATTTTTCTTTAACAATTACTTGGCTGTCAATGACTCACCTTCCTGCAGAGATAGAACACATCTGTGCTCCACGACTGGAGATTTTCTGGGGTCTGGTTCTCTTCTGATGTAGTAGGAGTCTTGAGGGCTGTGTATGTTGATAAAAAGTTCTGCTTGCTTCAGCATGGAAGCTGACATTGTTTTTTCTTTTCAAACCTACAGCTGTGTATTGTGAAAACCTCACTTGTTTTGTGGACTATGTACAGACCCTGTCCTGTATCCTGAGAAATGACCTGAGTGCCAGCTCATATAACCTTACTGCGACATGGTATGTCTTAGTAGGATGAGGCAGCAGGAACTTCTAACACCGCTATACTGCAGTGATGTCCTTCTGCTGTCTTCCTTAGGTAGAGTTCTTCCTCCTGCCATGCTGATGTTCAATTTGTACTTCATACTTCAGTTGTCATCTGGCTTCTCCACTAGCAAAGAATCCCTGGTTCCTGCAGCCAGTGGCTGTGCTGCTTGCTGCTGATTGCTACACTGTCTCTGGCTTCCTTGGTGTTGTTTCCTCTCCTTTGTTGGGAGTACCCTGCCCATTACTGCTTACAATGGGCTGCCACTTTTATGTGCTGGCAAGGGATCATGCAACTTGTCCAAGCTTTGCATAGCTGCTTTTCTGCCCCAGCCAGGAAGTGGGGTGCAGTTCTGGGCTGTGCAGCTCTAATGGTCAGCTTTTCTTGAAAGCTGTTATTTCCACAAACACTTCAGCATCATTTTTCTGTTTTTCTCAGAAAGCTGCTGAGCTGAGCAAATAGAAAGGGGGGGAAAAAAAAAAGTCAATGTTCAAAGATATTTTTTATTTGAACATGTTGCCTTTTTTTTTTTTCCTTATGAATTTCTCATTTTTTTTCAGTAACAGATTAGTCCAACTACATCGTGTAATAGATGTGGACTACTTCCTTTGTTTTGTTTTGGTGTTTCAGGGTTCCTGAGGACAATCCAGAAAAAATTGTGGCTGCCTGCAGTCTCCTGCAATTGTCCAGGAACACCAGCCACACACAGTATATGTGCACTGTGGACATGACTGAACTCCTGGCAGATATCAAAGTGCAGGTGGATGTTATGGAGATAGCTGATAGGCGAAATGTGACTTCCAAAGGCTTTTATATGGTACAGAACAGTAAGTACAAAAATGGTGGGCTTGTTATATATTTCCTGAGTCTATGTCCATCTGCCAGGACAGTCTGGGCACAGAGTGAGCATGTCTGCCAAGGGTGGGGAACTGTGTTCAGTGTGCACTCCTATACACAGGACTCTGTGATTTTACTGCTGTCACTGTAAACTAAAGAACGTTTTATGCTGGAGGCTAAGCTTACAACTGGCCTAACTGTGCAAGTGACCATTACTACATGGAGACCTCCTATGTGATGAGTAGAACAAGGTGCTTTACTTCCCTCATCTCCCAGGAGTTATCAGCCCTTGTGATATTTCCTCCTGCTCCTTAGCTGATGAGGAAGTTCAGAAACAAGCAGCAGAGTCAGGAACAAGGAATATTCAGAGCTGCTGAGGTGTGAGTCTCTGTGCACTGCTCAGGACTGCTCACTCTGAGAGGATGGCCCACCACCACTGGGGCAGTTATGGTACCTAGTGACTCTGCCTTTCTGATACCATGCTGGGCTATCTCTTGTGTCTTCAGTAATGTAACAATGATTAATACCATCCTGTCTTCACCCACAGTCAAACCACAGCCTCCTTTCAATCTGACTGCTGTGTTCGCAGAGGGTTATAATATTTCTTGGGAAACTATCTACCAGAACTCTTTCTACTTTTTGAATGAAGAGCTGGAATATCAGCTGCGTTATAAGAGAAGAACTGACACCTGGGAGGTAAGTGAAATGTCAGTTTACCATCAAGTAAGATGTATCAGCAAAGAGGAGGCCAGCAGAAGGAGGACAGGAGCACTAGTGTGGAAGAAGGGTTCTAAGCGTTTTGAAAAGTTTCTCTTTGCTTGCCTGGATCAAAAACATACAAAACTTACCAAAAAATAAATAAAAAAATTGCGAGGCAGAAGCTGTTTGAAAGGTACAAGATGCTGTGAGGAAGACTAGTAGGTAGGTCATTTGCTTCTTATGCTGTCCTTCATGGAAGGATCCCCCAAGGCCACACGCTACTGACCAGACAGAACATGGTGCCGCAGAAATGGTATGAAAGCAGAGGGGATTCTTTTGCAGGGCTCCACACTGTGCATCAGTGAGAGTAATATTGGAGTAGTCACTCCAGCCTCAACTATTTGGTGTTTAATTGTTCACAGACTCAGAAGACTAAATCTGTTCATGAAGATAAACGGACACTGGTGATCCTGCCACAGGAACTTCAGGGAAACACTGAGTATGAGTTCCAAGTGAGAGCCAGACCCCGAGAAGACAGTGGCTACAGTGGATTTTGGAGTGAATGGAGTTCCCCGCTGACACTGAAAACCAGCCCTACCGGTAGATACTAGCTTTCCCTGCCCTTCCAGTTGGTCCCCAATGTCAGGGAATGCTTCTAGAAATCTAAATAATTAGAGTAAAAGCTAGATAGTAAAGGCAGGCATGTTTGGCTTGATTTATGGGTACACGAACCATAAGTTTGGGCAGGTATATGCTGTCTGTATTGATCTTACTGGGCTACAAAGCACACTTTACAGCTGTTGTGGTTTAACCCAGCAGGTAGTTAGCTAAGCACCACCCAGCCATTCACTCACCCCTCACCCACCTCACCCACAGTGGGATGGGGGAGAGAATCGGGGGGGGGGGGGGTAAAAGCTTGTGGATTGAGATAAAGAGAGTTTATTAGGACAGAAAAGAAAGAAATAATAATGATAATAGTAATAGTATGCACAAAGTAAGTGATGCACAGTGCAATTGCTCACCACCCGCTAACTGATGCCCAGGCTATCCCTGAGCAGCAGTCCTTCCCTCCACACCGCAGTCAGCCATCCCATATAAATGTTCAGCATGACACCACGTGGTACAGAATATCCCTTTGGACAGTTTGGGTCAGATGTCCTGGCCTTGCCCTCTCCCAGTTCCTCATGCACCCCCAGCCTCCTCACTGGCAGGGTGGTAAGAGATGCTGAAAAGTTCTTGACTTACTGTAAGCATTGCTCTACAACAATTAAACATCAGCATGTTATCAACATTATTCTCATTCTAAATCCAAATCACAGTACCATACCAGCTACTAGAAGGAAAAATATCTCTACACTAGTTGAAACCAGGACAACAGCATGGGAGGAGGGTTTGGTAGGGCTGGCTGTAGGTTTGTTGCCAATGCAGGAGTGTAGCTTCTACCTTCCTTCACAGTGTCAGACTTCCAGGGTCCTGCTTGCAGCTTTCAGAAATAGGAAAGATCTAGCGGAGGTACCTGCATTACTGGAGTTTTGTGTTGCCTTCAGCTGAGGGGAAAAAGAAGCCTGCTCTCAGGGCTAAGTTCCATATCTGGACTCCTACCTTTGATGGTTGTGCTAGGCATGGGTGTTTCATTCAGTAGCCATTATTCCCACTCTGCAGGGATCTGCCTTATGCACAGAGGTACACTGGTGTTTGCCATGGTGGAACAGGCTCTGAAACCAAAGACTTTGTTCAGAGGGGAGGGCAAGATGACCGTGGTCAATGTCAGCACTGTATGCTGTGCTTCCCCACTCAGGCTGATCCACAGCTCAAACAGAAATACTAAATGGTGCTGCGGCAGCAGGGTGATCACTTCATGGATTACCTGTGGAAGTGTCCCTAAATCAAAAAAAGTCAGAAACACCAGGAGTCTTAGGAACAGTGAGCTGTTCTGCCCCAGTCATGTTCATTGTCAGCTGCCCTCTGGCCTGGCTACACCAGACTGATAGGCAGCTCCTTTTGTTGGTGTAGTCTTCTCTGAGCACCTTCATTCATACCTGACTGCATGTACAGGGGGCTGGGCCACAGGCCTCAGCATCCCTAAGAGAAAATCTGGGGTAGAAATTCAGGGTCTTCTCTCAGCATTTGCTCCTTTATTGACCAGGGTCTATTTAAACGCAAGGTGAGTCTGAATGAACCCTGTCTCTTTCTCCAGCAGTGACACAGACAGCAGGCATGGGATGGATGCTGTTGTTTGTTGTTGTCCTGGTAATCACTGCTTCAATCACAGCCTTTCTGGCCAAACATCAGAGGTAAGAGCCCCTAGGGAAGCTGGAGTAAATTCCCCTATTCTATTCTGCCAAAGATGGGGCATTCACATGCAGCCTTTTTTGCACCTTGTACAGTTGTACACAGACACAGGTGTGGGCCTGTGAGGGCAACGTAAGGTATCCATCTGGTGCACTACTAAGAGAGCCTTGCTTTTCTCTGGGGGCCTTGCTGCAGGCTGGGTGGGACAGGACACTGGTGCATGGGGATTAATTAGAGGCCACCCATCCATCCTGGGCTGTTTTCCTGGTCCTGCCCATGCTCTGAAAATGCCCAGACAGGAGCAGCAGCCTGCCCCATTCCAAAGCTAATGCAATTCCATCAGCGCAGGCACAGGGTCTCCCCCCTTTTTGGATGGCCACGTGCCCTTGCAGAGGGACAGTGTGCACCCTGCCACAGAGATGGTGCTGTGCTGGTGCAGCACCAGGGCTGGCACAGCCCATGGCTGAAGAACAAGCACTTAAGGCAGAGATTCTGCCCTGTGGGTGCAGACCACTAGCTAACACAGCCTGAGGAAAATGGCACCTCCAGCACTTGGTAATTTTCCAGAGAGGAGAAAAAAAAAGGAGCGTGAGTATTTTTGTGCACAGGTCATGCGGGCTGAGGCATCAGAGGCCTGGCTCACAAGAAAGGCCATTAGATGGCTCCAACAGCACAAGACATCCTTGAATCCCTATCCACTGATTTCAGTGATTTCAGCTGCTTGAATTGGCTCTGGAGATGCCTTGTTTTGGATCTGTAATGTGTGCTTAACCCCAAAGCCTTTCTCTTTTCTCTTCCAGCTTGTGGAAGAAGATGGCTTGCATCCCAGACCCAGCTCCCTTTTTCAAACCACTTTACCTGGTGCATAATGGAGATTTCAAGGTATAAATGGGCTACATGAGTCGAGCACATGACAAAGATAAACTAAAAGACCCAGTACTCTCTCCTGGGCAAGAGATTCTCATTAGGGCAGTAAGAGGAGAAAGCTGTCTCAAAGGAATGCCACATGAGTACAGATGAGGACCAGATCCCAACAGTGTAGGTTCTGTGCTGGGAAGACCTTTATGCCAGGGCTGTGCTGCTCATCCCCTGTAGGTACAGTCTTAGCAGGCGAGCTGAGCTCATATTTGAACTGTGAAGTCTGAGGTTGTGAAGGGAATGGACAAAGGGATACCAGGAGAGTAACTGGGATTCTTCCAAAACTCCGATCCCATACTGCCATGAAGGGTATGGAGTAGATTTCACCTAGGGTCAGATCTCCCAGTCCAGTCTCTGCAGTAACACAGGCTCAACATTAAGCTTTGTAGCTCTCTCTGGAGAGTCACTCATGCAGACAACAGATATGTATATCATCCTGGAAAGGTGAGTAGAGCTCTGGGAGGCAAATAACTCCTGTGTGACAATACTGTATGCCCAGCTGCCTCCCTATTAAGGAATAATCTTTGTGAACTGGGCAACTTTGCCTAGCCCTCACAAATTCTCTTCTCATTTAACACCAGCCAAACTTGTTCATCTGACAAAGTGGCTTGCAAAGACCTCAGGGTTTGCTGGAGTTTTCGAGACACAAAAGTAAAAGAACATTGAGTATACATAAACATTGTTTGTATTAAACTGAAGAGCAACCCACAATGCCATTATCAAACAGTAAAGATGCTGGCACGTAAGCGCAGACACCATTGCCTCTTTCTGAACAAGTTCCTGCTGATCAGCAGCACTGATCAGAGACATTTCAGTGTCTGCTTTTTGTTCCTGCTTTTTCTTGGACACTGTTAGAGGGACACTGGCTGGGCCCTAATGATCTTCATGTACTTTCCCACAGTTGAATGGCTGATGTTTGCAATTGGCTTAAATGGCAAGTTTTGCATGGGCATCATTCAAGCTGAAGCCTGCAGTGATTGTGTTTCTTTTTCCTTCCTTCCTTTTTCAGCCCAGCTTCTCATATCTGTTTCCAACCAGTACTTGCAGCTATCTCTGAGGCCGCTGGCACTGGTTGTTATCAGAGAAGGGAGCAAGTACCAGGTGGATCCAGTGCAGGAATTCCTAATAGTCAAGGGATAGTGCTCAGTGGAATTGAGGCCACCCTTTGACACCAATAGCCATGCTCCTGTCAGAGAATCCTGTTGCTTCACCATGCTCAGCAGGAATGCTGCTGCTGCTACTTTCTAATTAGGTCATTCAGTGCTGCTAGGAGGGAATGAACATCAGTTACAATATTGCTAAAGCTAAGTTGTTTCTGAGAAATTTAATAAATTTGCAGAATAAAGCAGCAGTCGCCCACACAGCCACAGCATAAGATGCAGAGGGTGTCAAGAGGATGTGGCAACCTCAATAATATGTGAACAGTCATCATTATCAGTTGGCAAAAAAAAAAAAAACAAAACAAAAAAAAAAAAAAAACAACAACAATTGATCTAAGGCTTATTCAATTGCATCCTGCCTGCATTAAAGCAAGTGTTTAGGAAACTTCTGTGAATAATAATCAGCAAATGACAATAGGAAAGCTTTGCACAGAACAGTCCTGGATTGCACAGGTAACAGTGAAAATGGTAGAGAAAAGTTAAGACAGAAAAAGAGAAGGAAAAGCAGAGGAACACTGTTCACTCTTGTGTGTACATGAGTTCTCACATTCACATTGGGTGGTAATGTGAAAATAATTGTCAAGAGAGCACAGTAAATATTCTTCTTGCTCAGTTCTGAGAGGGGGGTTTCCTGCTGTTTCTTTAAATGGCCATTTGCATGTACACGTTTGCACGTACAGCTTTAATAAGAAGCTCTTTGCAGCTTATGTTAAAAATAAATTAAAATAGACTTGGTGCTTCCTGCACATTGATTACTGTGGCATAATCTATCTCTCATGCAGCACTCCATGTCAGAAGCCTTCACGGCATTTGTGAGGCTCAGTGTTGTTACCTGTTTTATACACAGCAGAAAGTGGCACTTACAAGAGCCGTCGCTCAGTTCAGCCATCAGAAAAGCGTCAGATAGGTCTTGACTTTCAGTGCTGTGCCCAGCCTCTGAACTACACAGCCTTGCTAACAGGACTTACTAGCATTCACTAGTGGCACACACAAATTTACTGTGGTCTGAATGATTCAGCGACTTCTTTGAAAAGAACAGAATCATACTCTGCTTTTAGCTCAAAGAAACCTAGAAGTGCCTTTACTCTCAGATGAAACTGAATGCAAGAGGCTCGTGATCTAAACATAACACATGGAACAAGGCAGAATGTAATGCTAATGGTGATACAGAAGGGCAAGATTCAATGTGTGTCATTCCCCTGTCATTCAAATAAGTGTGATCTGCACCAGGCAGTGGCTACAGCTCTTTGAGGTTCATAGCCCCTGCCTATCCCTGCTTCCTTTGTGTCACTGTGAGAGAAAAGACTAGCCTGGGGCATAGTCACACAAAAAAGATCTGGTGAAGATTTGCCCTGACCCTCTTCCCAGGGTACTGCGAAGTGACAGAGTAGGGTTGTGTGTGTGTTAACTGCAGATACAGCATGTAGAGGAAGAAGCTGACTTTGCTTTCAGAGAGAGGCAGTTTCCTTGAGAAGAGATCTGGGGAGAACTGATGGCTTGGGGGAGGTACATCTGGCTGATGAGCCAGGAATGCAGCTGTAGGCAGTGGCATTCTTTGCAGCATGGAGAAAACTGTAAAGCCATGCCAATTTCTCAGAACTAATTGTTTTCAAATATTTTCAATTATTTGAATCAGTTCTCCTGCAGCTGCCTGTGGCTGGTAATAGCAGCATCTCATGCCCTGCCGTTTTGGAGGAGTCAGTGATTTTAGAGTTTGACTTTGCCTCTAAAAGCACAAGGTCTTTGGTAATTTCTGTGGAAACTCACACCTGATGCTACTAACCTCTCTCCCTCTCTCTGTATCTGTTTTTATGCAGAAGTGGGTTGGTACATCCCATACGAAAATGACCCTTGATTTCTTTGAATGGGGAATAGTCCTTCCGGAAGTCCTAGAAGTTTACAGCATGTGTCCTTCCAACAGTACCTCACAAGAGGAGATGAGTGAGCTAAAAAAAGATCTGCCTTCTAAGCCTTATATGTCCTGCCTGAGTACCCCAGGTCAGGATAGCCAGTCCCTGCTGTCTAGTGTGAACAGTAGCAGTGGGATTCAGGACCGGTCATATGGACATTTGTCTATTGACACTGTGACTGTAGCTGATGAATTTACACCTTGTAAATGTCAATGCAACTGTAACCGTATGTATAGGGGACATGAGCATACCACTGATGAAGACAGAGCTGGAGAAAACGGTTACCCCAAGGTTAACATTGATGATGAAGACAGAAAACTATCCAGTGACTTCCATCTGTCTGACTTGAGTACACAGGACAAAATACTTGCCTCAGGCTCTGTGTCCACAGACCACCTGAGGACAAGTGTCCCAACCCACCAGAAAGTTGAAAGGGCTTTGGAAGCAGGGATGGGAAGCATCCTAGAAGCCCTTTGCTTGCATCCTAATCAGTGGGATTTGGAAAATCCAGCTTCTCTACCTTCTCCTGATGGTGAAAGTGTTTCCTACAGTGAAGTCTGCTATGACTTTTTCCCTCACAGTGCGAGGCCTGGTGACAGTTATCCTACAATCTGCCTAGATTTGGACACTATTGACAGTGGCTTTGCAGACTCGGACTGTGGGAGTCCAGTTGACTGTGAATTTGAGCAAAACAGTCAGACCAACAGTGGGTCCATTCCTCTTGAGCAGGAAGGAGAGGACTTTCCACGGAGCTATGTCAAGCAATGGGTCTCTCATCGCTCTGACAACCCTGTCAATGGGACACAGTAACTAAGGACCTGATGTTCCTTTGCAGATTGCAGGGCCTTTTCTATACAGTACCGGAAGCAAAATGTCAGCAAAATTCAGAAGAAAAAAAACAACCAAACAAAAAAAAAAAAAAAAAAAAAAAAACAACAAAGTTTACTTTGTGTAAGCTCTACTGCATACAACTGAAAACTATTAGGTCCATAGAAATGTAATGCCTATTTCTGTTGCCACTTATCTTGTTAATGCTGTATCAAAAGTAACATAATTAATTTCTTATAAGCTTATAAATAGTACAAAACTTTAAAGTAATTTTCCCTGGCACGACTTGAATTTAGATGTACGTGAATCTTAGAAGCATAATCTATGACAAGCATGTTTGTTATATTGACACTCCTTTACCCTTTCTTAACAACACAGGTATTGTTACTTTTCCTAACACAATCCCCTTTAAACCCAGCTGTAATAGTTCATATTAATTATGGATTATACCCATCCCTGTTCATGAGGTATAATCAAAACCAATTCTCATCATCAGAGAATGATGAGTCCAAGAGACCAATCATAACTCTGGTTTTGGAGGCTTTGCAGGTAGAGTCTATAAATGAAGAGTCTTCAAAACATAATTCCAGATTAATTCTTTCTACAAAGGCTTCCTGCTGAATCAGCATCTCTCCCAGCATTTTCCAAGCACACTAACTATAACACTTAACAATTAACTGTAATTAACTAACTATAACAGCTGTTAGAGCTATGAAATAATTTCAGGAATGTTGTCCCACCTGGATATGCCTGCAACTCCATCTTCTGCCTTGGACCTGGTCTGCTGAAGTTAACAGGTAGGTAGCACAAAGCTTAGTCAATTTCTGCTGGATCATAAAGCCAACCATAAAACTGCTAGTTGCACTGCAACTGATTATTTCCCTCTTATGTCTCTGTATGTCTGTTTAGGATAACCGTCTTAAAAAGTTAATTCAATACTGATATTGAATGTGAACACCTACATGTTATGCAGGTATAGTGCTACTAACCCAAGTACTGCTTGGCTGCAGAAGATCTTACTCTGAGAGAACCTGTGTGATTAACAATGTATGTTTCCAGTGCAGTAATAATCTGTTCTTGTTGTGATACCAATAAACTCTATTCTCTCTCCACAAGCTTTTACTGAAGACTTCTGGCAACCCCAGAGCTCTCTGTGGTGGTTTCGTGTGGTGGGCAGCTGAACTTCACCACAACACTCTCTCGCTCCCCCTCCTCAAAGGAGGAGGGAAAGAAAATACTATTAAAAATGACTCAGGGGTCGAGATAAGGAATGGGAGACTGCACACCAACTACCATCACAGGGAAAACAGACTCAGTGTAGGAAGATTTAATACAATTTGGGGATTGGACTAGATGACCTATCAAGGTCCCTTCCAATCCCTGACATTATGTGTGATTCTGTGTAATTTAGTTCCTATTACTAACAGATTAGAGCAGTGAAAAATGAAAAGCAAACAAAAACTACCCCTACTACCACCCCCAGTCCATCCTCTTCTGCCTCCTCCCCCTGAGTGGCACAAGAGAATGGCGGTTGCGATCAGTCCATAACACTGTGTCATCTGCCGCTCCTTCATGGTCATTATATTCCCCTGCTCCAACAGGGGCTCCCTCCCACGGGATGCTGTCTTTCCTGAACTGATTTTATGTGAGTTTCCCACAGGCAGCAGCTCTTCAAGAGCTACTCCAGTATGAGTCCATACCATGGGGTCCATCCACCAGGACAAACTGCTCCAAGATGGGTCCTCCACAGGAGTCAGCTCCTGCCAGACCTCCTGATCCTGCATGGGCTTCTCTCCATGGGTTGCAGTGTGGAAAATCTGAAGGGGGACAGCCTGCTCCAACATGGGCCTTGACACAATGAAACTTCTGCTCTGGAACTTGGAGCACCTCCTCCCCTCCTGTTTGCTGTTGTCGGTGTCTGTGGGATTGTTTCTCGCTCCTCTCTCCCAGCTGCTGTGACACAGCCACTTCACTGTTTTTGTTGTTGTTGCTGTTGTTGTTTTGTTTTGTTTGTTTTTTCCTTTCTTAACTACACTCTCCTAGAGGTGCAACCACAATTGGTCACTGGTTTACCTTTATCCAGCAGTGGGTCCCTTTTGGAGCCAGCTGGAACTGCTTCTTCTCTAACTTAGGGCACCTTTTGGACTCCTCACAGAAGCCACCCTTACTGGCCTCCGGTGATCAAAACCTTGCCACATAAGCCCAACACACTGTTTTAACAAGAGGGAGCACTGTAATGAAAGGAAGCTGTTTCTTTCACAATTGAGTGCTAAGAGATTTTTTCTATGCATCCTCCATTTGATATTTTACGACAACCATGGTGCCACCCACGCTGCCTTTTGAACTTACAGGGTTAAAATTACATTAGCTTTACTGTTATACATTAGTTTTGTACATTAGTTTTGTACATTAGTTGTACATTAGCTTTGCCCATGTTGTTTTTACTTCCTCAATGTACCTTTTAGCTCTGGGCTTCCTGGGCATAGACCCAAGATACCAGTGGGTTTGGTTTCTTCCCTCCTTTTTCCGTTTTCATATTTTTTGCTGTCTTCTGCCACAGAAAGCGTTATCTTTGCATGCTTACGCATTCTCCCTGCTGCGGTGCAAGTACCCTGCATGCCCGCTACGAGGCAGCAGAGGAGCGAGCTAACTCCACTTCCTTGTTGAGCTGTCTGCCCCGCAGTGTCCTGTAAAGTCTGCATGCACCGTCTATCCAAATATATACTGAGCAGAAGCATCGCTGCTGGTCTGTTACAAGTATTCTGCAGCTGCATCAACAACAGGTAGTGGCATTTCAGAAACAACGTGGTGCTAACTGGCCCAGGATGTTTAGTGGAGGGGAAACTTGCCTGTCTTTCTGGGCCCTTTTACACCTCAGTTCTGCACACCCCATGCCTTAGATAGAATCATCGGCCCCAGAATTGCCAAAGTATCTGTTTCTGTCATTGCTACATAGTCCGTAGCTGCACATACGATAGAAGTCACTGTTTCGCAGCTATGTTAGACTGGAAGTTGCCTCTGGTCATCCTAGGAGGCAGACTTCATGAGCAGAGAGAAACTTCCACGATATGTGGCACAAGGATGTGAAAATAAGGGAGACTATTCCCTTGGAGGCAGGCTGTAACGATTAAGCTTTCGGCCAAACATTTGTTGACACTGTGGATGTGGACATTTTTGAAGTGGCAATGGTGGTGGTTTTTTTTTTGTTTGTTTGTGTGTGTGTGTGTGTTTGTTTTCTTTTTGCCGTGGCTCCTAGTAGCAAACTTTGCAAGTGTCCCTGACCTAACAATACCTAACTTGGAAAAAACATGTACCCTGTGGAATGTTAGGGCCATTGGTCATGTTGAAAAACCTATGTTTTGTTGTTCTTTGTGAGGCTTTCCCTGCTCTCAAACAAGCTGTCTGTAAAATGTTTCACTCCACCCTTCCGTGACCTCAGTAACCCACAGTGGCAGATTCCTGAACAGCAGTGTAAAGCACAGGAAAGAGTTATGATAATAGTGTGGTAAAGGCATTTGATGTTTCAACATTTAGCCAAGCAGGCCTCCCTAAAAGAACAGAGATTACAATAGGCTGCTTAAGCTGTCCATTCCAGGGGAATCTGCTTAGCGACTACTGCCATGCTAAGGTAATCAGGTGATCTAAGTTTAGCATACCTTGCAGAGGTGAGTGCAGCCATGCATTAAGCAGTGTGATGAGATTGTAAAAGGTGACAGCAGCACCACCCATGTAGACAAAGTATTTGTATTACTCTGGTCTGCTGTGCTCAGTGTGGTATTCACAGTGGTCAGGGACATGAAAGTGTCCCTGTTTATGAGTCTAACTGAGACTATCTCAGGCTCAAAAATGTGCATTATTGTACAGGCCAAGAAATGCAGCACAGACAGACCAACTACTGCATGCCCCATTAGCTTCCACTGGAATATGATGCTTATCCTGTTTACTACTTCTGCCTTTATCGTGATCCAGAATCAGAGGAGATAGCAAAATATGCATGCACTTGACACTGGGCCAGCAGCAGACAAACAGTGACAATCCTATCCAAATGGAGCATTTGGGGTGGGAGGGGAAAAACTGCAGGTTAAACACAATGTAAAACATTAACTGGGGAGAAACAATGCTCACTGGTGGCAAACACTGAAGTTAGTCATGGGAGAGCCAGTAAATGAGTGCTTGAAAACATGAAAGAAGGGTCTGAGCAGCTTTTAGAAAACAGGAATTCAGTTAATGGTCTTTGGGCTGAGTATCACTTGAGGTAGGGGTAAAAAGCAACCTACAAGTAGCTGTGGTATTGTCAGAAATACTACTCTGTCTTTCGGAACAGTGATGTGAAAGGAAACTAGGAAGGTAAGTTTATGCCTTGCTGTTTGAACCAAACTTCTGCTGAATGTTTGTACTGATTTTTCTGTCTGCTGTAGAGGCAATGGGTCAAAGCTGTGGGTATCAGATGGCTGTAGCATCCTTATGGTGATATACAGCAGTAGGGGGAAGATGCAAGGATACAATTTGTCTCTAAGAGATTAAATGTTTTCTGTTGTAGTAGGCAATCTACAGGTGTCTAGACAGTTCTGGTGCAGCAGGTGTTACTTGTTCTGGACAATTCTGGTGTAGCAGGTGTTACTTGCTCTGAAAACTGCTTGCATTTTAAGGCTTTTCTGTTTCTGCTCCCATTTGTGATTGATGTAACAATAAATAGTCTAAAATATGTTCATATGGGTACTCTTAGGGCCTCATGTGAGTTGGCAGGAGTCTTACTATGTGAAGAAGGTCTGAAAGCAGGTACTTGGAGAATCGACATTGCTCTGCCTGCAATAGAAACATCTGTCTCTGTTTCTACATTGCCCCTGTCCCTCTCTCTTGGCCCATGAAGCTAATGCTGAGAGACTGTTATTCAGTCAGTCCTTTGCTTGCATCTCTCTTTCCTTTCTCTGGAACCAGACCCACTTACATGACTGACTTGGTGAATTCTTAGCTCTAACACTATCACTGCAGCATTTCACCTGAATATGGAAAGATCTGTTCCCTATGCATTGTAGGATATGGACAGGGAAGCACTGCAGTGCTTGTTTGCCTCTGATGTTTCCCAAGTTGCCCCTTTAAGAACAGTGCAGGAAAAGGCTGTGGAGGAAGAAGAAGGTAGCTCAGCGGTGCCTCAGGTATTCAACTGTTTGCAAAGTTGGGCATCACTGTTGGCAGAGTTGGGCAGAGGCCTTGGATGGAAGCAGTCTCACTTCACATTCAGACAGGACTAGGAAATGGCTTTAGGTCACTTACAGCTCTTTTGATGATTTTTTTTTTTTTTTTTAATTAAGTGTTCTAAGAAGGTACTTTCATATTCAGCAAATTATTTGGCCTTCTAAATGTTAACCCCTTAGCAGAAATTCCTCAGTTTCTCCATCCCTAATGAGTAATTGCAGATGCAGCTACTTTAACTCAATCTGATAATCTGAGCAGTTTTTCATTGGTTCTTGAGATTATCTTTAAAATCGGGCACAGTAAGCTCTGCTTTATTATGCCACTGCTGCTACTGCCTGATCATCAAACCACACAGCCTAAACTATCAAGGGACAGAAACAGTGTGAAAAGTGAAGTTTCCTTTGAGCTGGTAAGATGGTTTAACATATTTCTGTGCTATGCATGCCAATAAATAATGGTAGGGTACATCTACTGAGCAAAAAGCAAGATATGAAAAATAATTTGTTAGCCTAAATGAGGGACTGTATATTATTTCTGCTACTAGGATCCTAGAACAATCAAACCACCAAAAGGGTCTTTGCGCTTTTTTTCTGCTAGATTGCTGAGCACAATACCACACCCTATCACATTGATTCTGGTTTGGAGTGTGTTAGAAAGAGGTATTTTGAGCAAATTATCTTTCACACTCTTCTCTGTGTGAAAAAGATGAATGTAAATAAAACCTGACAAAATATCCCTCAGTGTTTGGGACTATGTATGAACTATGGATGAGGAAATCCTATTACTTTCTTATTCTCTAGCAGTTCACATGCTTACAGGCTGATCATGTGAGTGCACCACATGCACTTGACATGTTTCTGTCAGATGTGCTCAGAGACCTAGGTATTCAGCAGGTAGATAATGTATCATTATTTTTTCTTAAAGAAAGGACAGGACAGGAAAGGAAAGGAAAAGAAAAGTACTTGTATCTCAAAGTATTTGCTTGTAGGAAAGGGTGACTAAAGGAGTGCTAAAGATGATCAATTATATTTCTTAATAGTAGAATGGATTGTTCTGGAGAATGTGCACTTGGGACTAGCCTTCATGAGTGGAGAAACGTGCATGTTGGTACAGGCACACTATTGCCTGTCAGTGTTTAGTTTCCTATAATTTAGTGTCCCGCCTTTCTTTAGTGCCTGTTGCTGCTGCCTCTCACAAAGACTGAAGCAAAGGAAGGGGTTCTGGCCAAGGGAGAGTAGGTCAGTTGTGGCTAATTGCTAACATGTAAGGGACAGAAGTAGAGTATTAAATGGGCCAGATCTGCTGTGCCTGCTCCCACTGCATACCACTCATATCTTAGTGTGGGAGGGAGAGCAGAGCACATTTCTGGAATAGCACAGAGCAGCTGCAAAATCAGAGCCTCAAGCCTCTAACTTCCTCTAAGCTTTAGGTGAACACAGCAGATCATATGAGTTGCAACAGAAAAAAAATGCACTGACATAACAGTATACTCCATATAATGATGGCAGAGGTGGGCTAAGACCTAGGAGTCCTGCATGTCTGTTGTGCCTCTTTCAACTAGAGGAGCATGATTCTTTTGTCTGCAGAGCTAGCATATGATATCACTACATGTATCAGATGAAATTCAAGCATGTTTAAGATTCTTATGCACACAGTTCCACATGAAACCCTTGCTTATGTTCTTTCATGACACTTCAGTTTCATATTTTATTTGGCCTTTGTAGAACTGATCTTGTCTTACCTGTATCCATTCAAAGGTGAGTGACACAAGGATCTTTTTTTGTACCTGTCCCTTTGACCCTATTACGTTTCTCTACACAATTCTTCCGTTTTCCTCTCTGTCATGCCAAATATAAGCTTCTTGTCCCCACCTTCAAGTCACTGACCACCTCCCCTTTTGCTCGTCATCTGTCACTTCCATACCAAGAAGTCAACTCTATGATACTAGCTTCCAGCTCCAACTAAATCATCAAACAAATCCCACTTTAATTTCTACCACGCTATAGCTTATACTCTGAAGGTGCTGCTTACAGTTCTCTCTTGAGCTACTTCAGCCTCATTCTTCAAGTCTCTCCTTAAAGCTCTGCTTTGCTGAGTTCCTATAAACCAGATAATGTCTAGGCTGACCATATGCTGAGACTGTAGGGACCACAGTCTTGTGTTACTTTCCCTCTCTATAGTATCTATCAATTCATTTATTTTACCCTATACATTCCTAAAAGCAAAGGCCATCTTTTTATTGTGTGTTGTACTGGACCTCAGATGTGGGGGGTGAGACAAAACTTTCAATACAGATTTCTGGTAATACAACAGAAAAACATAGCAATAACTGTCGACCATCTGTTCATCTGTTGATTTGGGAAATCTATGTTCATTGTAAAAATTCTGGTTTAAATGACTTTTGGGAAATGGAAGAAGCTGATAGAACTACAGGAAGGGATGATAAAGGCGTGGCTACAAAGCCTCATTTTCTTGACTGGATAGTAGGCAGAACTCTGTCCTGGAAACATGGAAAGGTTGGAAATACTGTTGAAACCAGCTGAGACCATCTAGGAACTCGAGGTCACCAGTCATATGCTGATGCTGAACCAACCTGGAATTGTGGCAGCACACCTGGTGTGTCCTTTCAGGACTTTCCCTCAGACATTTATTCGGTCTTTTTCTTCTATGCAGATTGAAGGTGGTTCTGCTTTCCTCTGGCACCCCCACACCTCCACCACCCCAAGTTTTCACTCGGCTTTTCTGCCTTCACCCACAAGTAGGGCTGTATTGCAGGAACCGGGAGTTGGAAAACACACACACACACACAAAAAAAAAAAAAGGCATCAAGCAACCTGTCTAGGAAATTGATGTGCATTCCAGTCCCCCAGCTGCTGTAATGCTGGCCTTGGTACTAGGATATATGGCAGACCGCCCATGCCAACAAGATGTTGCCTAACAATTTGATATCTTTCAGTGATGAGATGACTAGCTGGGTAGATGAGGGGAGAGTGGTGGGTGTGGTCTACCTTGACTTCAGCAAGGCTTTTGACACTGTCTCCCATAACATCTTCATAGACAAGCTCTGGAAGTGTGGCCTAGATGAGTGAACAGTGAGGTGGATTGATCACTGGCTGGATGGCAGAGCTTAGAGGGTTGTGCTCAGTGGTGCAGAGTCTAGGTGGAGGCGCGTAGCTAGCAGTGTCCCCCAGGAGTCAGTACTGGGTCCAGTGTTCAACTTATTCACCAGTGTCCCGGACAATGGAATAGAGTGCACCCTCAGCCAGTTTGCTGATGACACAAAGCTGGGAGGAGTGGCTGATACCCCAGAGAGCTGTGCTGCCATTTAGAGTGACCTTGACAGGCTGGAGGGTTGGGCCAAGAAGAACCTCATGAAGTTCAATGAGGGCAAGCAAGGGGTCCTACACCTAGGGAGGAATAACCCCAAGCACCAGTACAGGCTGGGGGCTGACCTGCTGGAGTGCAGCTCTGCAGAGAGGGACCTGAGAGAGTCCTGGTGGCTAGCAGGCTGCCCATGAGTCAGCAATGTGCCCTTGTGGCCAAGAACGCCAATGGTATCCTGGGCTACATTCGGAAGAGTGTTGCCAGCAGGTCAAGGGAGGTGATCGTCCCCCTCTGCTCAGCCCTGGTGGGGCCACATCTGGAGTATTGTGTCCATCTGTGGGCTCCCCAGTACAAGAGGGACATAGAACTACTGGAACGAGTTCAGAGGAGGGCTATGAAAATGATTAGAGGACTGGAGCACCTGTCATATGAGGACAGGCTGAGAGAACTGGGCATGCTTAGCCTGGAAAAGAGAAGACTGAGGGGAGGCCTAATCAATGCGGGGGAGGGTGTCAAGAGGATGGAGCCAGTCTTTTCAGTTGTGCTCAGCGACAGGACGAGAGGCAGTGGGCACAAACTAAAGCACAGGTGGTTCTGGATGAATATGAGAGTGCATTTCTTTACTGCGAGGGTGACAGAGCACTGGAACAGGTTGCCCAGAGAGGTTTTGGAGTCTCCTTCTCTGGAGTTATTCAAAATCCGCCTGGATGTCATCCTGTGCAATGTGCTCTAGGTGATCCTGCTCGGCTAGGGGGGTTGGACTAAATGATCTTCAAAAGTCCCTTCCAGCCTTGGCCATTCTGTGATTCTGTAATGGTGCTGGCATATAATCTGTTTCTGCTTGGTTCGTGGCTTGATTATCAGCTTGTTATTCCCCTGCTGCTGAGGAAAGCACAGATAGTGGTCAGAGATGATGTCCACTGGGAGGAATGATGAATGACTGCTAGGCCACTGAGAATCCCTTCCCTCCATTCTCACCAAAACTGAAAAGTGCTTTTGCACTTGTCTTGTTTTTGCCCCGTTCTGTGTCTGTCTTCTGTCCAGCACCAAGAGAAGCTGAGGATTGAATTGTTTCTGTTCACCTTGCCACGCGGCTTATCAAAACTTTCATATTGACTTACAGAAGAGAAAGAGAATGTCACTGAAGCAGTCGTTTTCTTCTGGGACTTGCCAAGACAATTTATCTGTGATCAGTCTGGGCTATCGTTAGCTCAACCTGCCTTAGGGTAATGTGGCAATTCCTTTTCCACAGCTGAGCAATTTGAAATGTGGGAAGCACAGTGAGTACAAAAGATAAGAAAAGGCACCTAAGTATCTGTAGGATTCTAGTAAAACTTACAGTAATTTTCTTGCAAGACCAAACTCATCGCAAGTACGAGCAGACACAACACAGATAGCTTCACTAATGTCTCTGTGTTTGAAACCAGCAGTTCCCCTGAGCACTACAAAATGTATAGGTATTTTCTTTCTTCCTAAGTGAGAAGTGCCTGGCTGTTGCTGAGAAGTAATTCTGCCAGTTTGTGAACAAGTTTTTTAGAATGTAAACTAGGTTTTCTCTTGCAAGGCTGAAGATTGCAGATGTTAAGAGAATGCTATCATGATCACTTTAGCACAGAAAATTGTAACTAACAAGTCCTGCATCAGTCTCAGGGCTTCCATCTGAACAAAGGATTATTATTTTATATATATATATATATTTTTTTTTTTTATTATTATTTTTTTAGATACCTAACCAAGATTTACAGACTACCAGCACTGGATCTTATGTTTAGGCAAGAGGTTTCAGCAATAAATGAAGTGTCTCTTTGCATGAATTCTACTGTCTGACTTCATTTCTGTCTGACTATCCATCTTCAGTGTCTAACTTCTGGATTCTTTCATCTTTCTCTAGTAGATTTAAAAAAGATGCTTTTCTCCTACCTGAAATACTCTTCCCAGGTAGCTACTTCTGGATGGTATAAAATTGCTTCTTAACTTTTCCTTTGGGTAAGAGATTTAGTTAATATTTAGTTGTTCATTCTGAGGAAAGTTATTAAATCATTCTCATAAGCCTTTTCAGAATTAGTTTTTAATCTTTTTTCAGCAATATTTTGTTCAAACTGTGGAGCCCAATAGAAGAACTAATAATAGCATTATGAATGCTGCATGTAGCTGCAGTAACATTTCTTTTAATTGATAAGCATCCGTGGTCTGTGTGAAAGCTCTTGTAATTGCATTAATGTACTGCAGGCTCTTGTTCACTGGTTATCTGCTACTTCCCCAAAATCATTTTCTGAAAACCTTTTCAGAATTCGGTTTTCCATTACCCAGTTGTAACAAATATTCATAACTTCTAACATACAAATAGTTTTTTGTTTGTTTGTTTGTTTTGTTTTGTTTTGTTTTGTTTTTCCAGGTGAGATAGCCAGTAAATGTCTGGCACATTTCATATATTGCAGAACTGAATAAAGAGTTGGGGTTTGGTTGGGTGGGTGGGTGGGGGAGGAGAGAAGAGGAGTGGAAGGAGTGTTAATAGATTAGCTATGTTTACCTGGAAATAGGTAATTAGCTGTTTTAGTTATTTTGGCATATGTTTGTTCATCTGTGTGCTTGGGCAAGTTCTTGTAAGCATATGTATAATTCTACTTGTGCATGTACTTATGCAGCTCTCTCTATTTCATATTTAGTCAGTCTTACTGTACTTATCACAGGGATCATATGCAACCCTGATTAGAATGATAAACAGGAGAGACTTCATGCCTCCCAGCCTCCCCCAGCTAAACTCAGCTAACAGTGACACTTCCTCTCTACAACCCCCACTCTGAAGAAGGTCTGCAGCAAAACAGGATATTTACCAAAAAAAAAAAACATAAATGAGGAGGTGGTGAAATGGAAGCCAGAAAGATTCCTTTTCTTTTGATCAGTTTCTGGTACGTTGTAGTTATTTTACTATTTAATTCAGGATAGCAACACTGTAAGGTAGCATAATTATAGGAAAGAGGTTGATACAGGAATGCTGCAGTTTAGTTGTCTGAAATCTGAGACTGGAAGGATACTTCTGGTCATGGAGTCTAGCTTCTGCTGCTGTAGACATCATATCATTTAATAACTTCAATAAAACAATACCGCTAATTGAAATATCACACTCCTTGCTAAGCATAGGCTCTTAGTCATTCACTCCCATTTAAGTCTACTTCAGGTCTCTTGCTGTTTAGAAACTATATTCATTCGGTAGCCTGGCTATACCCATTTGGCCTTGTGCAAATGTTGTTCTTAGTGCTTTTCCCATCCTGATATTTATCTTTCTCTTTTCCCCAACTGCTTCTGAAAGAGAGAACATAGGCCCTGGCATTGCCCAAAGCAAGCCAAGCTCTTTCAAGTCAGAACGTTTTCACAGACTTCTGTTACCCCAAACCAAGAGCTCAGTTCAGTATCCATGCTGGGCAAGCCGTGCAAACAACATTCCTCCAATATTTTTGAAATTTTCAAATAACTCTTTTTGTCTAAATTCAAAAGTGGACTCTTTTTACACACTCCACATTTTCTGGGCTCCACGTTGAGTCATGGGCTTCCTAGAGCAACACACTACCTGCAGAGGTTCTGGGCTTTTTTGGAGCATTAAGGAAACAGCAAATATTGCAAGCTGTTAAAACATCTTTTTTTAATTTAAAAATTTATAAGATTTTTGCATCTTATAAAACACCATGTATTACTGACTAGGTCAGGTTTCTTCATATTAAACTTCTGTTTGCTGGTTTATCATGAAGTCAGAAACTTTATACGGAATTTCTGTTTAAGAAGAAAGACAGGGACTCCCATGTAACTTCCGGGAGAGCCAGCATTCAATATTGCACACGGCAATATTTCAAATATCTATACAGTCTCCTTCAGTAAACTGGGGCACTGACCAGGTTCTAAGTATTCCACATCCCAGATGAGTTCTTTGACCAGGAATATACCAGTTGTTCTCTCCATTTCTGCCTTCTGAAATTTTCCTTGGCAGCAAGGAAATACTTATGGGAAGAAAATATGATCCCAAGATTCTCATGCTGTAGGTGAGCAACTTGGTTATCTGCCTGGAATTGTGGCTTCTTGTGTGTGTGTGTAAGAGAGAGAGAGAACTATGATAGATCTTGGTTTTATTCAGCTATTAAATGGGAAAAAGTCTAAAACAAATAGTCTTTAGGATAGAACACCCTTTTCTATCCCAGCTTTTGTACCTGACTTCAAATTCTTTCACAGTAGCTCAAGGCAACTCCAAGTGGCTTAAAGAAAGCGTCCCTCAAAAGTTTAATGACATAAGCAGCTCAAGAAAATATTCCTCTTGTAAAGAGAAAACAGATTTCTGCCAGGAAACTGCCAGGAAAACAAACAAACAAACAAAACAACAACAACAACAAAAACACAACACAGTTACTTGACTCTGTCAAGTTTAAACAACTAAATAAATAATCCATCATTAAATGTAGAGAGCATAGAGAGTAGTGTTTATTGTGTAGATGGCTTTCAGAAGGCAACTACTGTTGATGGATGAGCTCATAAGAGGAAAACCCACTAAAGTCTTGAAGATGCAGAAATTATGTCTGTTCCAGAAGATCTGAGCTGCAAGTGTCTGGAGGCTGAAAAGGTTCTCAGAGAAGAATATCTATGCTTTCCCTATCATTACATTTTTCTTTAAGCACCTGTTTTCAGTTACTGTCAGAAACAGGACACATGAGCCTTTATTCTGATCCACTGTGGCTCTGTGCTGCTCTTAAATTCTCATGTGCCAGGTGCATGCAAAAAAACAAACAACAAAACCCAATAACAACAACAAACAACAGAAAAGGGAAGTAGAGAAAAAGACTAAAAAACATCAATTGGCAGGAATTAAAAATCTGCTTTCAGGTGGCTAGTGCTTTATATTCCTATGCAAAGTAATATTTGCTGCTGTGAGAAGAACAGTCTCTATAGATGACACAGCATACCTGAGTTGGTGCCATGTCTGACAGACAAGGTCAGCTTGTATCAGGCTTCAGCCTGCTGGTACAACTACTGACAAAACTGCTTCTAATGACTGGTCTATTTTAGATACTGTCTGGAATGGGACAAGATGTGCAGCAGCTGGGCCTTCACCTGTGCATTACTGCTGTGCTACTCCTTGGTGGAGGACAAGGCAGAGGTAAGGGAAACCTGGAATAGGTCCACGGTGGGAGGGGTGTATACACGTTCTTGTTTTCATACACAGACACAAAAGAATAGAATACAAGATCTTGTGATTGCACTTTCTGAGGTCCCAGGAACTAGTACATCTGTCTGACAATGCCAGACCTAAGCAACTGAAAACATGCTGGACAAGCTGAGCAGCAGAAAGAACAGCCACTGCTTGAGGTCCCTGCCCTAAGTTCTTACACTCATCTCATGCAGAGAAGTGCGGTACAGAGGAAAAATATCATGAGGAAGGCATCAGTAAAGGAAGCACTAGCAAGTAATATGTTTTAGGCCTTATCAGGTGGTAACAAATGCAGCTCTGGTCTCCTTCTTCTGCAGAGTTCCCTGGCAGTCTGAGCTGCCTGAATAACTATGTGACTACTGTGAATTGCATGTGGGCAATGGAGGAGCCTGTGGGTGATGGACCTTTCTACCTGCACTTCACAAAGTAAGAGTTGCAAGCCAAGAGCTATCTGTGGTAGTCCCGGCACTGGTGTGGGAAGTACAGCATGGAGGAGCCAAGATGGGGCCTGGCTGGGTGCTTTGCTTGCTTTGGGCACAGCCATCTCAGCCATCTCACTGCTACAGTCCTGGGCTGCCTTGGTAGCTGCTCCCTTTGCAGCAGTCTTTCATGGGCTCACAGTCACCAGGGGTACAGCAGAGGTTTCGTACATGCAGCTGCACAGTCTCCTGCAGGCTCAGGGTGGTCCATCAGTCTGGTGTCATCTGCTGGCAAGGGCCTCTCAGTGCAGAGAGCCATCCCTTTGCAGCCTTGGTTCTCAGCCATTTGAGGACTTCCAGGCTGATCCTACATGAAGCAGCCTCATCAGTTTCTAATCATCTTGCTGCCTAAAGAGTAAACTCCTACTGGTTTAATCTAGTTCATATATATGCTTAAAGGATTTTGAAAGTCTAGTGAATTAAAAGTTTTAGTAATGGGTTTATTATGTGAATAATTTTATCTCTAACAGAAGAAAAACAATGAATAGTTTGCTAGGTGACAGGATAATAAGCATTGTGATACGGTAATTCAAGATTAATGTGTTTACATGATGTAATAAAGTTGTCTTGATTACTAATAACTAGTAAACTGTTACACAAGGGAAAGCCACTCCAGCATTAGATGCCTTATTATATTCTGATATAGTTAAGTAAAAAATAGCGTAACTCTTAATGATACATTATTTTAAATCTATGGAAAAAATGCCAACTTGATAAACTATGGTATCCAGTTTATTGTGGGGCCACAAGCAACACGAAAAATTTACTAATAAATGGCTATATTAGGTGGTTTACCCCCTCCCCTCCCCCCCATGCCCCGCCACTTTCCTGGCAGCAATACATAGCAGCTGCAGGGAAAGTTAACATTCCAGCCAGACCCAGTACAACCTCTCACTTTGAGAGGGAGCAGGGGGCAGGTGCAGAGTACTACGTGCAGCTGCTGGGAGGCTTAGTGCGCTCAGTAGTGAGGTTATGAGGCTGTTTCCTTCCTCCTCCTTCAACCCTGCTGTCCAGCCATTTTTAACATTGCTTTCTCTGCTGTTTGCACTAAGGAGGGACATACTCTTCCCGAAGGTGTTGCTGTGCAAAGCTGCCACACATCTTTCATAAACCATAAAGCAGTTAATTATAAGACTTAAAAGAAACTTTCAGCCTTTTTCATTTTTTTTAGCCTCTGGTCAAAGGGACAAAATGCCAGCTGCCAACTGACTGCCAGAGACAGTATGCAGAAACAGTATCATTGCACAATCCACTTAGCCAGCCAGATCTTGGAAACAGATGGTTATAGAGTCTCTCTCCAAGGCAACTTCTTTGGGAGTAATCATACATACATTACCTTTCCAGAATACAATCCCCGCAAGCACAGTAAGTATGAACCAGAGCAGATGTGGAATGAGGCTCTGCCTAGCATCTTTGGGATGGATCTACCATACCTTCTGAAAAACAGTGTCTCAAAGACAGGAAGTGAAAATAATGGAAACAAGCCAAATTGTCCATTCCTGCAGAGTACACTACATGGTCTTTATTATTAAGGATGCAGTTCCAGTGTCTCTATATTTTGACTTTTTCTGGACTTCAGAGAGGGATGGTTCTGCAGCACATTTTGGATATGCTTCTGGTCTTCATCCTGTTTTCTTGTACAATTGGATTGCTTCTATGTTTTGTTTAGTTTTGTTTTTGAAAGAAATGAAGTCATGAGGAATCTAAGTTGTAGATAAAATCCTAGGTCCCATGGCCGGGTACTTTAGACAAATGCCCTAGTATTTGAAATCTCAGAGCCTGTCTATACTAGTGTTACATTGGAAGAGCAGAATGAGATATATGGAGTGGTTCTTTGATTGCAGGACTATCCCCAGGGGCTATCTGAGTTATCATTAATTTTTGTCAGTTCTGTAGCTGTTCTGACCTACCCTGTAAGCTAATGCAGACTACTGCTGGTCTTAGTATCTCTCTTTAGAACCAGCTTTATCTTCCAAGACTTTAATCAGTCTAGAAACATGCATCTTCTTCTGTGGTATTCCAGTCCCAAATATTGTGGAAAACCTACCTCTCTGTTTGCAGTAAAGCTTGATCCACCTTTGAACATCCAGAGCAACATTACTGCAAGCAAGTGTCAGATATGGTGGAGTGTGCCTTGGTACCTCGTTGAAATACTTCAATATGAGTTGCAGTACAAGGAGTACAGCGTGTCATGGGAGGTAACTGGATGAGCCACACACTCATGCTGACTTACTCTTGGTGCAATGAATGGCCTTGCCACTCAGCTTAGGGTCTTCTGGAAGCTGACTGTTTTAAGCTAACCCTTCTGTCTTTCCATATCAAGACAGAAAGATTTTATGTAAAACATCAATAGTGAAGAACAATGCATCATCATCTTCTGAATCCTGCATTCAGAAGTCATTCATCATCATGTAGGCCCTATTCTTGGACCAAGAACAGAGGGTTTGGAGAAGGAAAAAAAAAGTTATTAAAAGACCATCCCTCTGCCCAGCCTTTTTAATAGATTTTTTTTGTAATGATTTGCAGTTTGCATTGAACAAGACACCACCCAGTTCACTACCACAAATAGAAATTGAAGGCACAGAGTTTCACAGTGGTGTCTCTTACATTGCACGAGTTCGCTGCAAAGTTTCTGAAAACGAGGATTCGTATCATAGTCAGTGGAGTGAGTGGAGCCAGACAACAGTGTTTCAAAGAGCAGGTACAAAGAATATTGTTTTCGTCTTAATTCATGTCTTTTCATGTCCATACTAATTTTTAAAAATGAAAGGAGGAAAAAAAAAAAAAAAAAAAAAAAAAAAGGAAGATGCTTGGTAAAATGAAGCTTTTAAAAATCAGAATCAGTTTCCTTCAAGTTTTCTTAACCAAATTACTTTCCTTGAGGTCTTTAACTGCTTATTTCACTTGTATTTTTGTATTGCTTAGTTATTTGGGGATCTATCCTAACTTTCAGGCTTTTTATCTTTTTTTTTTCTTTCTTTCTTTTTTTTTTTTTTTTTTTTTTTTTTTTGGTGGGGGGGATGATTCTTTTCCTAGGTGTACCAGAAGTGTCTGAAAAGCTCTTTAATTCCAGAACTTTGCAGTTCTTGTTCATTCCTCTGAGTTTTGGCACCCTGCTCTATTTATTTTGGAACTGCAAGCTTTCTTCAAGGTATGTTATAGTTCTTCTTTAAGTTTCTCTTGATCTTTATAACCTAAAGAGAGTAAACAAAGTGTCCTTATATCCATTTTGCTTCTTGTTTCTGCTGAGCAGATTCTAACATGCTCAAAAGCTCTTTTGATGTTCTCAGGATATGACGTGATTCTTAGCTAATGACAATTAATGACCCACTATTCAGTCATTAAGGAGACCAAAGTGCCTTCTTGGCACCCAAGCTCAGCTAAAGGTCGAGGCTGAGGGTCTCTTGGAGTTAAAGAAATTTAAACCTGTTGTGGGTTAACCCGGCCAGCAGCCAAGCACCACACAGCCATTTGCTCACCCTCCCTGTCCCTGCCCTGGGGATGGAAGAGAGAATCAGAAAAAAAGTGAAACCTTGTGTGTTGAGATAAAGACAGTTTATTAGGACAGAAAATAAAGGAAAATAATAATAATGATAATAGTGTTATTAATAATAATTTGTACTAGACAAGTGATGCACAATGCAATTGCTCACCACCGACTGATGCCCAGGTTGTCCCTGAGCAGCAGTCCCTCTTCCCACACCGCAGTCACCCATCCCATATAAATGTTCAGCATGATGCCACATGGTATGGAATATCCCTTTGGTCAGTTTGGGTCAGCTGTCCTGGTTCTGTCCCCTCCCAGTTCCTCATGCACCCCCAGCCTGCCCACTGGCAGGACAGAGCGAGAAGCTGAAACATCCTTGGCTTGGTGTAAGCACTGGTCTGCAACAATTAAAACATCAGCATGTTATCATTATTATTATTATTCTAAATCCAAAACACAGTACCATACCAGCTACTAGAAGGAAAATTAACTCTATCCTAGCCAAAACCAGGACAAAAAAAAACATGGAAATTTTGAGTTGTCTCATGTACATGTACATATAGGTAACCTAAAGGTGGAAGCATACAGCAATCCATAAAGATGGTTAAACTGATATCAATGTTAAGCTATTTGTGACATACCTGCCAGTAGTCAGTATGTGAAATACCAATATAGGCAAACTACTCAGGTTCTGTGTTTTCTTGGTTCTGGGACCAAGTCATACAGAAAAAAAAAAAAAAAAAAAAAAAAAAAGTGTCTCTAAAACGTTGGTTCGACCATTCATCTCCATTTTGTGCTGGTAGCACAAAAGCCTTGACATACATTATTATGCTCCATATACATGCTGCTCAGAGGGAAACAAAATATATGATATTCATATGATAAAATGTTTGTAAAGGATAAACTGTAATGGATGGACTGTGATATATGGCAGAATTTCTCTGTCTAAATTTAATGAAACTTGCATGCTCTAAAATACTTCTAGAAAAGGTGGTTTAGATCAAACAAGATGCTAAACAAATGCATAAACAGCTCAGTACATACAATGAGTAGTAGACTAGTAATGAGTTGAGTGCATTGAATATAGCATTCCTCAGAAAACTTTGAGAAGGCTGCGCTTTGGGTTAGGAATATTAAAAGAATGTCTGAGAGGCAGATAATTGCATATCCACAAGATGTCAGGAACCACATGAAATGAGATTCTACTGCAATCTTTCTATCAGAAGAGTTGGGCTTTCATTTAACCAGTGTGCTATATCATTGAGACAGAATACAGAACAATTGTCTGGTTTTTGATTTTAAAGTGTTGTTTTCTCACTTTAGGGCAAAAAGCCTCTCCTGCTTTAACATTCCCACACCAGCTGCTTTCTTTCAGCCACTCTATAATTTGCATAATGGGAATTTTAAGGTAAGAAATGTTTAATTTCTTTCTTATGATCCTCAGTTTGTGAGTGGAGGATTTTTTTTCCTAGGATTGATCATTCTAGGTCCTGAGCATTGTTACCATGTAACATGTTACCATGTTAACATGTAGGTCTGGTCTTCCTGGGACTTCATGGTTTCTCACTTAATTTCCTGCCTCCACATACTAACTGCACCACCAGAGCCACTGTCCATCTTCTCTCTCCTTAAAAATAAAACCCCTCCAGTAGCTTGCTCCTAATCCATCCATTACCTGTAGTGTTTTTCTATATCCAGAGGATCTTTCAACGTATTACCAGTAAGTGATGCTTTTCATATTTTTCAGACGGATAACACTGGTAACCAAGCACAGTATTCAGGGGTTACTTTGGTTTAACAAATCAGGGTTTCCTTCCACAGAGAGTATTTTGTCTGTTAAGTAGAAAAAGCCAAGGAATCACCAGTCTTTTTCTCAAGTGGCAGCTTAGTAGTTAATCGACATTGCTGCCATCCTCTAGCATGTTCCTCTAGCATTCCCAATATCTTAAGTATGTTTGAATAGCGTAATTGAAAAAAAAAAAAAAGGTGAAAACAAAACAGATCCGTTTCATGGAAGAAGCAAAAACCAAGAAACATCATTAGTGCACTTGCATTCTCTCATCTTCCATCTTCTTGTACACTTGCTGAACGTGAAAGGTGCATGCTGCCTTCACAAAACCAAAGGAATACAAGCAGCTTGCAGTATATATTCTGGAGGTGAAATCTTGAAAATTTCATGTTTCTTCAGAGCAGTTAAATGCTAGATTTTCTACCCTATTACTTAAATTTTGCCCATTAGATTTGCACTAAACCTCTGGATTGCTGTGCCAAAGCCATACAAAAAGAACAGTTATTCTGAAAATTCCACCTCTGAGCAAAATGTCCTGAACTTACTGATCCTTTCACTAGGACTGGGTTGGACCTAATGAAGCTTGGAATCAACTCAGAAGAGAAGAGGCAAGCAACTCAAACAAAGTAACTACAGATGGAGTTTCTGAGCTAAACACCCAGGAATTC